>NC_138884.1:124206296-124806296 GCF_965194825.1 Balaenoptera physalus
ATCTTTTCCACATGGCAGCCAGAGAGAGATTTTTAAGACAAAATCTGGTCATATCACTTCCCTGATCCACATCCTCAATATGGCTTACCACTGCTTTAAAATAAGATTCAAACTCCTTAATATTGGCTAAAAGGCTCTATCCAATCTGCCCTCTGCCCACCTCCCAAGATCACTGTGCTGTGTACTTCTCTCCTCCTGGCTAATTACACTCCAGATTTGATGACTTTCTTCCTACTCTTTAGTAAGCTCATTGTCGCCTTGGTCTTTTGGCCTGGAATGTTCTTCTCTCACATTTTCTCAGTTTGCTTCTTATTATTAACGTCTCAGCTCAATGCTAATGTCCTCAGAGAGGCCTATCCAAAGTAACCCCACTTGGGGTCACTAACTTATAGCCCTGGTTTATTTACTTCACAGCACTGTATGGCACTTTCCTATCTAAATGGCTCCTCCAGCCTCTCCCATACCAAGTGTGCTGACACCTGTATTTCTAGAATCTAGAACTGTGCCCACCCACAGTAGCTGCTCAAAATGTGTGTTCAGTAAATGAGTGAATGAATGATGACTGATGTAATGGGGGTAAAATAAGACATGAGATCCCTTGGGAACTAGAGAAACAAAGTCCAGGGCTACAAAAACTTCAGCATAAAAGACCTCAAATTTCCATTTATTAGACAAAAGCGAGTAACTCAGAATGGTGTAAAGATGTCTTCTTTTCTATGAACTTAGAAGTCCAAACTCAAGACACAATGTCGTTTGTGGAAATCAGGTGGTAGAGGGAGAGAAAAGTAGGAGTAATTAGATACTAAACATCATAGTAACATGCAAAGGGGAAAGAACTGGGAAATGAATAAGGGAGTGGAAAGGATTTGATGTAAGAAGAAAAAAATGAAACACATTCTGATCACATCTACCACAATTACAATCTTTGGGTTCATTGCCTTTGTAGTGAACTTAGGAAAACAAACAGAAAAATGACACAAACTTTTAAGAAAATTATTCACTATACCAAATGCTTTTTGGGAAAACTTATCTAACCAAAAGTCCTTATCATCAGAGTCAATGAACCAGAGATATGCATATAGGAAAGTAAGCAAAGGCACATAAAATTGAGTGTTCGTGATGATAAACCTTATTAAAGGTTGGTAATAATACATCCAGGATGAACTAGCTTATGTCTTAACAATATTTATTTCATATTCCTGATCTGTAATAATTTTCCTCCATAAGCAGTGCTTTCCTACTGATGAAATTATGGACAACTCAAACATTAAAAGCTGCCTGCAGAGTCTTTTGTTTATGTAGAGAAACTGAAAAAAATTGATAGAAATTAGGGAAATAGCTAATTTAGATTGTGAACTGAAGAGTCCCCAGGCTTCCCTTTCAGGTAGAAAGAGAAATCTGCTACCAAACATCCAAAATGGTATCATTGTGGCTTTCATTCCTGCAGAATAAAATTTTCTTCCCAATTTTCTGCTTTCTAACTTCCTGCCCACCTCCTCTGTCCTGCCAGATGTACCGTACAAAGAACATAATAGAATGACAACAGCAAGGGCTTTTGCTATTACCTAGGGTTGGACTTAAATTCTATTCTTACTAGCTGTACAAATTAAAGAAAATTAATGTTAAAAAAAAAAAAAACAGAAAAGCAAAAGAAAAAGAAACCTTCCTCCTTAAATGTTTAGAAAGTGCCAGAATCCCACCTCACCTTGTGAAGCCCTAGGCAGTTTGGGCCTAGCTTCAAGGCTGTGTTCACTGTACCTGCTAATGATCCACTGCACACTGCTTTTGGGGGACCCCTCTCTACACTCCCCAAAGACCATCCCAATTCTGTTCTCTCTAAGCTCTCAATCCTACTTCTATTCTCTTATTCTCAGCTGAACTGTTAACCGTCTTCTTCTCCACTCCAAATGCCTTAGCATCTGTGCAGTCTTCTCCTGCTGCCCCCTGAAGAAGAAGAATGTCTTTTTCCCACACACACCCAAGTCTCCAGGACTCAACCCCCCAAATTTTAACTTCTTCCCTTACATTATCAGTCTTTCTATTCTCTAGTGATTCTTTTCCCTCTTCCTTCAAATAAGCTTCAGTTTTACTTATCACCAAAGTTAATTCCCTTGACTGGGTTAATCCCTGAAATTACCCCTCGGCATGTATGTCTGTCTCTCTTTTCCTATTTTATTAAACCAGCAAGGTTTTACATGCTATCTCCATTTATTCTTTAATCCGAAGAAATAGGTTTTTTTTCTTTCTCCATTCAGCAAATATTTATTAAATACCAATTATATTTCAGGCAACATGCTCAGTTACGAGGATGTGAAGATGAATAACAGACCAGCCTGATCCTCATGACTGCTTCGCTCACATGACGGAAATTCTGCTGTCTGGGAAACCCAGGCCTTTTCTTGGTCCTCATTTCTTTCTATTTCTCTGTAACATCGAACATCACTAGCCATCCCCTCCTTTGCAAAAATTCTCTGAGTTCAAAGCACTGCATTTTCCTTTTCTGACATATCCCTTCACTTCTCTTAAACTAATCCTACTTCCCCCTTTCATCCATGAAAATGCAAGCATTCCCCCCCATCACCGTCCTAGACTCTATTTTCTTTCCTTTCTATCTTCTCTCCTTTGTGATCTTTTCCACTAGCACGCCATCTCTGTGCAGACAAGTCACAAATAGCAGCTAAACTGATTACTGCAGTTTATTATAGATTAAAAACAAAGAAACAAACAAACAAACAAGGCTTGGAGAGGTAACGAAGTTCACCCAAGGTCACAAGGACTAGGAACTGGTAGAGACAGGTCTTGAACCTTGGCGATCTGATTTCAGAGCAGATGCTCTTAACCTATACAGTATACTGCGCTGCTTCCCCTGTCCCTTTGTGAAGGACCACGCTCAATTTTCAATGGTCTTTTAGATATTTCAACCTGAATATACAGCTTAAACACACGTCAATTCATCATCTTCCTTCATTAAAATCAGTTCTTGATTTCGACTTCTCAGTTTGTTATATGAAAGTTACAATTTTCCCCATGATTCAACTTGAAACCCTAGTCAGCCTTATCCTTCATTATCTTAAGGTTTCAGAATTTCAGCATCTTACACCCTAAGCCAATCCATCCTTCTTACTCACTGCTGCCCAGTAATGTCTTAGATGACCTATTTAAAGTGTCACCACTGTATTTAAGACAATATTCTCAACTTGGCAATCAAAGACCTTCATACGTTTACAAGCTTTTTTTTTTTTTTTCCTGATTTCCCACAGATTCTCTATCTTCTGCCCAAACATTTCTGCACCCCTGTGTCCTTTATCCTTTTTCCTTCCTCCCATCCATCTTAACTTCTACTTCCTCAGTGTTACTTTTCTTGCTTCCACAACTAAATGTCACTACTAGGTACACTGAATTATCATACTACATTGTTTTATTACTCATCTTTATCTTTTCTGTAATCATTTATGTGTGTCTCCTATTCTCCAAACCATGCTATAAGTTTTTTTGTGGGAACTGAGCGTATTTTATTATTTTCATGCCTCCTACAGCTTGCTTTTGACAGGCATAATGCAAACAGTTCTGACATCTTTTAGGGAAAACGCTAACCTTGCTTTCTTTCCTCATCAAGAGTAGATATAGGCTATCGTATTCTTCATTATTAAATGTTAAGCTCCCAAAGGTACATAATCATACAGAGGAAAAGAGAGACAGACTTTACTTTCTTGGGGATAAAAAAGCAGGATATAAAATGTTTTAAAGATAGAACATCTTTATAGGAATAGGGTTACTGACCCAGAGACCTACCCCAATTCCAGCCCAGGTAATTCACTCCTTGCTCTCTAAATCCCTCTGCTATTTCAGCTGGATAATGCTGGCTCCTCCACTCCGGGGCCCAGGAGGGAATGGGGTGTGCATTATGAAACAGCTGCAACATGCCCCTCGGGAGGACAGGCCTCACAGCACAGGGCACAAGAGTCCCCAAGTGTCCCTCACCCACACTGCAGAAGTACTGTGGGACTCAGGGGACGTCTCAGATCCTTGAATGAAAGACGCTAACCAAGCATTACTATGAGCTACAAGAATTTTTCAAAAGACTCATTTCTCACTTCCCTCCACCTTTCTTCCCCAAAGCTTGCTATAAACAGTCTGAACGAAACATTTATATGCTAGATGGAGGAGAAATTATCCTCTCAAAGCTAAGTGCTATTTTTAAGGCTGACTCTGTGTGTGTTCACTGTATATTTCTAATACTGGTATCTCTAAATTTGGATTTAGTTGGTTCAGATTATTCTAAAACATAAAGTCTCCTACCTAAAATAGTTTCTCAAAGTTTGCAAAAGGTCAACAGACATTAATTTCTTTAAAAATAATCATTATTACTTTAAAAGATTAACTATCTCAGTGATCCTTTAGCCATCCCATGTTCAAGTCCTAGGGCCTTCTCTATACTATGTCACTGGCAGATTATGGATACTGTGATTATTAGCACTAAATGGAGGAGACAGCACTGTAAGTAATCCAATCACTGGTTCTCTGTCAAGATGAGATAGGATATTTTTCTCTTTCAAAGAGACTTAAGGTTAACAATTAAATTTTGTTATCCCTTTTCCTGATCATAAAATACACAGGAAGCAAGGGGAAAAGTCAATCCAAAGAATATTTATTTCCAAAAATAATTTCCAAAGCACATAAATACTAGTGAAAGTAGGCCTCAATCCTATTTACATTTATAGGAGTTCAATAGTTCTCTGATACTTTTTTTTTTTTTTCCTTCTCCAATTCTACTAGAATGAAAACTGGCCTAAATGAAAACTGGCCTGAAATCAGGAGCCCTACACTCAGATAACAGGAGTAGACTTTGACCCTGAAATTCTGCTTACAAACTGGAATTAGGATTTTTCCCACCCTACTTTCTAACGACTATACCAACCTTGAGTCACTGTTTTTGAAGTCAATAGAAGGCTTTCTCCTCCACAAAGCTCCTACCCCAAAACAAAAAAATTCTACTATAAATTATATATATATATATACATATATCTATACGTATATATAGAGAGAGAATAAAACAATATAGCCCCCCTTTAAACTACAAGTTACATAGCCCTTAATATTAACAAAACTGGGGAGATCTTACAAATTAAAATGTTTTATAGATGCTAAGTTCCCTTAAAAAAACAGGAGGAAAATATTGCAGGGTTAAGCCTAGCTAGGGAGGTTAAATATTTAAATTGAAGTTGTCTTCTAAGTGAATGAGAGATTTTTTCCATTATTTAAGTGAAGGGAATAAATGACTATTTTCTACTATCAGCTTGTGCTAAATTATATATCATATCACAGAATTAATCTGTTAATTTTGGGCTTTCCTTAAAAGAGTATAGTGTATACAAATCTAACTGCTAAAAGTTCTGGGTCCCTAAATATGTATTCATTTATCATAATATGATGTAGTTTGGGAGTCATTTATTCATTCATCTGTTCAGTAAATATCTGTGAAGGGTCCCAGGCACTACTCTAGACACTGGGAATTCAGGCAGTGAATAATGTCAATACCATTTTTAGACATCTTACTTACCTTTGGCTTTGAACCAAAACCTGCATTTTCTTAACAAGTTATTCATCCAATAGCACAACTGCAGAAACCATCTAGTTTTTCTTGTTTATAAACACAAATGGGATTCCCTAGGGCACTTTTAATATTGGTTGATTTTTTTAAAAAACTCTAATTATCCTCCTGTCCTTCATCTTTCACTCAGTCCCTCAAATTTTTTTTTTTTTGTATTTGCCTCAAAGCTAAATAAAACAAAATATGAGGTAGATAAGTTGTTATTCCTCTCTTATCAGCTGTTCATCCCTAATGACTCAGGGTTGTAAAATCCCCAAAACCCAACATATTTAATACCTTCTAACAGATCCTGCTGCACTTAAATGATTCACTGAAAGAAAAAATGTCCATCTCTTTTCATCAATTTTTGCATGCTTTCATGAAACGTTATATACAGTAAGTTGACCACTCAGGGTTAAAAAATACTTATCTACTTTCCAGTTCACTCTTTATTGGCACTTAACGATTTCTTTGCTTCTCATTAATTTTTTTAATAATATCCTATTATATCTTTTCTATCCATCTTTAAATTCAAAAGTGGTCATTTTCAAAACCCAGTCCCAAGATCAGCTCCTCTAGTAAGTTTTTCCTTACCTTTCAACAACCCAGTTACTTCCTTATACCCCAGAATGAGTAAATACTTCCATTGTGATACTCATCAACCTGCCTGATAATATACTTCAATTGTGACACTTATCAACCTGCCTGGTAATATACTTCAATTGTGACACTTATCAACCTGCCTGGTAATATACTTGACTCCACATCTCTTTCACCTTGAAATGAAGGACCTTATCTTTGTACTTTTGTTTACCTAGCAAGGGGTGTGGAACAAGGTAACTCTTCTTTTGTTAAATTGAAATTGAGGGCTTCCCAGGTGGCACAGTGGTTAAGAATCTGCCTGCCAATGCGGGGGACACGGGTTAGAGCCCTGGCCCAGGAGGATCCCACATGCTGCGGAGCAACTAAGCCTGCAAGCCACAACTACCGAGCCCATGTGCCACAACTACTGAGGCCCGGGCGCCTAGAGCCCGTGCTCCGCAACAAGAGAGGCCACAATGAGAAGCCTGCGCACTGCAACGAAGAGCAGCCCCCCGCTCCGCAACTGAAAGCCCGTGCACAGCAACGAAGACCCAACACAGCCAAAACAAACAAATAAATAAATAAATTTATTTAAAAAAATTGAAATTGAAATTTAGAATCATGCTTCCCAAAATTCAGTTTTACTAGCATACTTAAATGTTATTGGTGGAAATGTACAACATTTGCATAATGCAATCTGGCAACATTTATCAAAAATTTTGATAATTCAATCCTCTAACCCATTAATTCTCCTTTATGAATATCCCCTAAGAAAAGAATTAGAAATATGAAAAAGTTTTACAAAACAATGTTTACTATCATGTCATTTATCATAGCAAAGAATGAACTTTTTAAAAAAAACTAGCAATACTAAAACTGATGCTTTACTTAGTGAAGTGTAATTCAAAGGATTTGTAGTCACAGAGGGAAATTTTATAACATTAAGCAAAAAAGCAGGACACAAAATTGTGTATTTTAGTCTAGTATTCTGACAAATTAAGAAGAAAAAAAGAAAGAAAACAAAATACTAACAGTGATTGTTTGGGGTAATAACTTTGAATGTGTCTTCCTCTTTCTATTTTTCTGTATTCTATTTTTCTGTATTCCCTGATTCTGTATTTAGAATATATATTTTTATATAATTTTTAAGTGTTTTTATCCAAGTTGGTAATAAATAATTTAAAAAGTATTTCAGAGGTATGTCCAAAGTGTACATTTCTCTCTGTAACAAATATGAATATATAATCTTTAATATAAAAGCATATACAATTTGCTTTACTAAAATAATAAAAGATTCATTATAAATAAAGTTTCTACAAAATGGCCAGAATGTTCAGCTGAACTAATTTCACAAATCACTTCTGCCACATCTGGCCTTTAAATTGCCATTTAAAAATATGATTGAAATGCTTTTATGAAAAGAGCATATTTTCTAAAATATATATATGATATACACTGTAAAGTTATAGAATTGTGAAATCCCCAATTTCCTGTAACATATCACACAAGAAAAGCTCCTTGAAGAAGAAATACAAATAAGTGCTCTAAAATATGTGTTCTGTTTTCCAATATTGAAACAAGTACACTTCCCAGTCCTTCTACCAAGTTTCAGAATTGACAGACAGAGCAATTATAACAGCTAGCCTCTAACTGCCTTTACTAAAAAATCAAATAATTACTCTAAGCAAATAATATCCATGATTTGTATATCCAAAACTCTATAAAGTATCACCAAAATGCTTTTTAAAGTGAGCTTTGTTAAAAGCTAAGTGAAAAAGTAACCACCTCTGGAGAATGGATCAAAAATTTTTAAATCCAAACATGTTTTAAAAATTTAATGATGACATGAATCTGACATTTCTGAAGTGATACTGATGGACACACAGACAATGAAAATGTCACCCCTTATTATTGAGCCACTTTACATTACATGGTTTAAAAAAAAAAAAAGCAATGAGAATTTGTACGCAGTTGCTCAAAAATTTACTGAATTATACAAAATTCTTTCCAATGAATAATCTGTCATCTGAAAGCTAATAGAATAATTAGGGAATTGTGAATAATTGGGAATTAATTTATTCAGTTAGTGAATGCCACCTGACATGAAACCTTAGCTCAATTTTCATTTATTTTATCTGTCATAGGACTCTGTTAATCAGAGGTCTATTTCAAAAGACAGAATCTTATTTGCTCACCCATTCATCTGTCCACTCATTCAACAAACATTGACAAGTATATGCAATATTGTAATTACTGTGCCAGGCACAAATTCAAAGATAAGTTTAAAAATGTCCACAAGATGCTTGAAAGCTACAACATAAATAACTGCAATACAAGGGGAGAGATGTGACAAGCTCCTAAAGAAACATGAAAAAGCTACGCAAAGGACGAGAAAAATCATCACATCTGGCTAAAGAAGGGAAGGAGGGGTGGAGAGGAAGTCAGGGGTGGCTTCCTGGAGGAAGCAGCACCTGAACTGGGTCTTAAAGGAGAGAGTAGTTCAACAGTACTAGGTGTACTCATTCCACCTGCAGGGTGGGGCCGGACTTTTTCCCTTCCTTTGAACATGCTGCTTTACTTTGCCTGGTCAACCATTTCTCCTTCTTTTCTAACAGGCTCACTTATCATTCTAAACACAATCTCACACATAAATCTCTTCATGAAATCTGTGATACCAACCACCTCCAACCGTATCTCCGTTGAAGGCCCTGTGAATACCTCTATTACAGCCCTTAAAAGCTCCGTATACTGTATTTACCAGGCCAGCATCCACATTAATAGACCATGAAATACCTGAGGGCAGAATCTCTACCTTTCACGTCCATCTCTAGATCTGAGCAAATGCTCAGCACAGTGGGTACTTAGAGGTCTAATGATGAGGTGACTAAATGAATAAAAATTGTTGCAACTATCAGCTGGGAAATCTGTGTAAGAAGCTATTTAAAAGAGTTGAATTAAGAGGAAAAGAAAGCTCAAATTAGAATGGTGAGAAAGAAGAGAAGGCAAAGGAGTTGAGATAGGTTAAGGAAAAGACTGGTTAAGGAAAAGAAATGAATTAAGCCTTCTTGAAAGCCTGGGGAAATTATGGTGCCATTCACAGAAAGGGAAAATTGGTGAGTCCACTGGGGACGTGGAGAGTTTGGGCCTGGATTACTAGTGAATACACTTCAGCAGAAATTTAAGTTATCTATAACATAGCCTCCAAAAATTGCAAAAGTATTTCTTTACCAAAACATCAAATTTTAATTTAAACACTGATGCCATAATGTGACATATCTCAACTCTCTATAACTTCCCTATAAGATAGAATAAAAATCTGATTAATTTTCACTTACTACATTTACCTTTAATAAGTTAGTTTTATACAACTTACTCTTACTGATTTCAATGTGTATACATCATCATAAATGAAATTTCTTCAAAAGGAATTTCCTGTTACTAAAAAAATTCCAAATAATTTAAGCCTTCCCTAGCCTTAAGGGAGAGGGTAAGATTATATACTAATATATGAGAATTAATGCAGTTTATTCCATGATTTATACACATACAACTCAAAATAAAATACAATTCACCTAGGTAATAAGTGCATAGTTTTTCCATTGGCACCTGATTCATCGACTAAGATCAACCAGTTAATTAAAAAGTCCCAGAGTATAGGGAAATAAAAGACGTAGCTCTCCCAAAAAAGTTAGGGATAGTGATTAACTCTTAGAATGAGGCAAGAGATGGGAATCAGCAAGAACACACAAGCAGCTTCAAAAGTAAAGGGAATGTTCTAACTACTAAGTTGGGTGGAGGTTTACTAGGTGCTTGATTACTGTTTTATAATTAAATATGCATAATTGCATATATCAAATTTTATGTAACAAATTTTTTTAATCCCTGTGCAATCTAACAAAAAGTAGAGAACCTTAGGTAGAACAATTAACTGTATATAAATATTACATAACAATATTATACATATATCTTTATACCTACTTGCTATACCCACGAGTTATTTTTCCAACAAATAAAAAACTTAAGTTTGTATTTTTCTTTCAGTTGCCATGCTTCTGTATGAGTTTGACACACACAACAGTGCTGTCCAAGAAGAAACAACGAAACACACATTCGTCTTCCAGTCTTCACTGGCCTATCAAGATGAGGCAGAGGAGAATGCCTTTCTGAGCAGGTTTTTCTGAGCTTTGGCTAAGGGCTGAGTTTTAAGTAAATCATTTAGAAGAAGTAATCCTAGGAACTTTATGTTAATCAGTTAATAAATTAAGCTCACCAAAATATTTCATTCTTCTGTAATCATTTTCCTACCATTTTAATAAGATTTTTCACTACATCGTTTTCCTTTCACAAAAGAGCACGGCGAGGCCTTCTGAAACTTCATTTTGATCTTATGTTACCGCAGCAGTTAAAACACTATCTTCGGGCTTCCCTGGTGGCGCAGTGGTTGAGAATCTGCCTGCCAATCCAGGGGACACGGGTTCGCGCCCTGGTCTGGGAAGATCCCACATGCCGCGGAGCCACTGGGCTCGTGAGCCACAATTACTGAGCCTGCGCGTCTGGAGCCTGTGCTCCGCAACAAGAGAGGCCGCGAAAGTGAGAGGCCCGCGCACCGCGATGAAGAGTGGCCCCTACTTGCCGCAACTGGAGAAAACCCTCACACAGAAACGAAGACCCAACACAGCCATAAATAAATAAATAAATAAATAAAACATTAAAAAAAAAAAAACAAAAAACACTATCTTCTCTCACAAGTTGGAACCCCAAATATATTTTCCCCAAATAAATACTCAGTTCCATACATTGCATTGGGAATATAAAGATGTATATAAGGTATAGTTCTTTTTATAAAGGAACCTGAAGTTTAGTGGGGAGATGAGTCAAGCACATACAGATCAGTACAGAAAGGTTAAGATAAGTTCTCTGTAACAGC
Organism: Balaenoptera physalus; assembly: GCF_965194825.1. Classification (NCBI taxonomy): domain Eukaryota; kingdom Metazoa; phylum Chordata; class Mammalia; order Artiodactyla; family Balaenopteridae; genus Balaenoptera; species Balaenoptera physalus. The sequence goes on from NC_138884.1 coordinate 124,217,396, forward strand.
AATCAATGGGATGTGATGATAGAAAGATCCAGGCTTTTAGAGCCAGAGAAAACTGGGTTGAAATTCTTGATTCTACCATTTACTAACACTGAGGCTCTTAGTAACTCTATTTAAAAATGGAGATAACATTGTCTATCTGAATGCTGCAGTGTGGATTAAATAAAGTGTCTTAAAAGGAGATTGTAGTACTAGAAAAGGGTTCACCTAACTAAAAAAAGTCAATGATGATGTTGTTCTGTGACTGTGTATTATTATAATAGTTGATATTTAAAATCAAAACCTAACAACAAACAGAGCTGTGCTCTCTCCCCTCCAAACCTACCAGTTTCCCCATCCTAGAGTAAGAGACAGGTTATGGCAGATGAAAGGTCTATGAATTCACCTGAAGTATTGTGATATCTACTTTAACTGGAATCATAAGAATTTTGTCACCTAAAAAATGTCCTACTACAAAAATAACTTCTTACTAATAGTCGCAATAAACATACCATATGAATAAAATAACATTTTCATTATAATCAGATATCTAAACTATTTTGAACACTCTCTCCAAATTGTTTATTTAGACTTTGGTACTTGAGCCCCATCTGCATTATGGTTTTAAAAATTTATTTAAATCCATTTTATATAAAAGCCTTCCTTCATTTCCCTAGGCAGAAATAATCTTTCCCTCCTTTGAAAATCCACAGCACTTTATTCATGCTAGACTTATACCACCATTTATGTCTTCTATGCTCTCTATTTGTGTAGATGTATAAAATTTAATAATTTTAATCATTAAATATTTATCAAATAAAAACATAAAATGAGGTCACCTTTGTGAATGTGCTTAGTAATCTATAAAGCAGTATAAAATATAAATTATAAAGGTATTACATTTTAGAGTAAAAATATTTTGCTAAGGCTCCATTTAATATATCACAGTACAATTTACTAAATGATACTACTATAATTTAAAAGCTTTAAAATAGCCTTCCATGTAAACAATCATTAACCAATTGCCAATAATTTATTTAAAAAAAAAAACTCTACACACTATACCCCAATAAATGAGTATTTACTTTTTAAAGAAATACTGACCCGGCCCTAGAGACACTAGGAGTTGGCCTACCTCAGTATGAGCCCAAGGAAAAGACTTAAAAATTAATTAAAATTTGAGTTAACAAAAGAAGTTAAATGTCCAAGAAAATCCTACTATGTGCTTTAGAATAATTCATGACTGTTAAACATTGAAAAAACTCATAATAAGTAATTACTAAATTTTAGTTTTTATATTGAATTGATTCAATATTTCAATGGAAATGAAAAGTATTAATCTAAATGTATAAACAATCAAGGTTCTCACGGTGTTCAATTCCTACTGAACGATCAGTCAGGTACAGGTTATACTAGTTATTCACATCACAGTGAAGTACCTGACAACCACATTCCCTAAGTTTGCCTTGATTAATGATGCTGGAATACTTAAAGTATTTTCATTATTTCCTGGAAATATAGATATACATGTTTATTTTCTATCTCTTACTTTTGAATATCAATAATATTTTTATTCACCAAAAGAGAAAAATAAATACTTAATATTAAAGCCTATGTAAATGTAGATACAACTAAACATAACCAAAGGACACTAAAATGATAAGGATGACACATGCCACTTTGGGTCTCAATAATTGAAGACTTGTAGAGATTCCATGTACAAAAATCAAATGATTTACTAATGTTTTCTGAAAATATTGTTTGAGCCAAGAAACTTTTCAAAAGTTAGTATCATTTGCCCAATTGGTTCCAAATTGCCAAATCAATAATGTATAATCAGAACAACTTGATTCACCTATATCGTCTCAGTTCTACTTCCAATTCAAGACAAGTAACCACGAGGTTGAGAAATTACAGTACTTTCTTGACTGCCTGGATGCCAAAAAAAGAAAACAATGTAGCAAGAGTTAGTTATTGACATCCCTATTATAACATAAATAAGACTACTTAGGGACATACATGCAATATTCAGATTTCACAGCTGAGACCTAATTTTCTGTACATGGTCAAAACAGTTTATAAAGTCCTGATTCATGTTCTAGTAATACCAATCTAGGAATTAACAAAACTAGCAAAATCAAAGTTTACTTGCGTTATATCTGAAGTTTTACAGAAATATAAAATGAAACCCCATTTTAACTTTAGCAATAGAGGTAAAATATACTTGTAATAGCATATATTATTTCAAGTTTCTATTGTAATTTATAATATTTTACAAAACAATGACTTGTGGTATATCACAGACTCTATGTAATAAGAAGTGGTTTCTAATGATCAAAAAAATACACTGGGAGATGAACATCAAGAAGCCAGTTGTACCATAAAAAAATCTTTTACCACAGGGATGCTTTAAAATGTGAAATAAGTCACATGTACTGTTTCCAAAGACATCTGCCACCAGAACCATCAGTCCACTGGATTCTGAACTGCAATCCCAGTCCTTCATGGACTTTACATAATCTGACAGTACCTTACAGTTATAAGAATGTCAAAATAGACAAAATATCGAAAGAGAAGGGCAAATTAGCATTTGTTAAGTACTAACCTAATTTATCAAAATGATATAATTTCTACTTCTCATGGTAATAATATGAGAAAATTCTATTACCACTATCCACCATTTACTAAGCACGCCTTCTATTCCTAGCTAACAAAAAAATTTTTAGAGGACAGAAATTACATATAAAATATCAGATGACTGAAACATTTCTACACCATTTTTTATTTTAAAAACAAGTCAAATTATATATGAATGTACTTATCTATCTGACCAGTACTGTATGAATGTATGAAGAGTGCATGCAAAGAGTATGAACGCTCTTTGCATGCACGTGTTAACGCAAAAGGAAAGAAATTCTTCAACAGACTCTGAGTCTCCCAAATATGCTGTGTGTGACTAACAGCTGAGAGGAAATGCAACTGAAACTGTCTGCTGGAAATCCATTAAAATCTAGGCACAGAAAAATGCATGGGTGACAGTATAGTTGGAGGTGCAAATTTGTGCAGGAATGTAGCCAAAGTTTTGGCAATTCCCTCATGGTCTTAGATGTACTGACAATGGCCTTTCTTTTTCAGTTGTAATGTTACACTTAAAGAACATTATTTAATGGAGTTGAAGGACCTGCTTGGTCTTTAAAACAAATAGGCTTAAAACTTGGATTTACAGAGGTATGGCATTTCTAATAATACAAACAAAAATTTGCACAAAAATTACACGATCCACAAAAACTGCCATATGCAACCAAAAAAAAAAAAAAAGTCATTACCTTGAGGTGAAAAAATGCTGTTTTGCATTTCATTCTACATTTCCATTTAGGGAAATTACTTTAAATTTTTTTCTGCAAAAGAAGTTTTTTAGGATCATTATCTTCTGGGAAGGGAGTGCTTTGAAAGGAGAATTCATATTTTTAAGCACGTGCTCTTAGTATACTACCTTACAGACTTCTTTACATCCAGTATTTGCTTGTTCTTAGGAATGAACTAGGTATCTTACTCCTTTACACACCATTTAATAGCCACATTTGATATGAGTCACTCTGTACTGAGCCCCTCCTACTATGTCCTCAAGGCTGTAGAATGTGATACTAAAAAGTGAAAGCATGGTATTCTTCCATGAAGAGTTTATAGCTTACTATCAGTATAGGTTTAACAAATGTATACATTCAAAGGTATAAATATTCTATAAACAACTCTAATTGGTGTGACAATATAAAATAAATTGAACATTTTGAAGGAAAAGTACGATAGTATTTTATAGGTGAGCAGTAATAAGTAAAATTGACACAGCACTTTGCACTTTTTAAGAAGTATTTCTCATAAAATTCACTGAATCCTCAAAACAACCCGTTATACCATATACGGATTTTTTTCCCCCATTTTACTGAAGAATCACCTGAGACCGAGAAAAGTTAAGTGACCAAACCAAATCTACATACTAAGTACACTAAATAGTAGAACCAAGATTCAAACTGGGTTCTCACAGCTAAATCAAGGCTGCCACTGGATTTATGATTTTCAAGTTGTGTCATACAAATAATTTCCTTTGATCCTTACAACAACCCAATGAGGTAATAGCAGCTAATATTCACTTAATGCATATTACATAGCAGGCACTGTTCTATACTGCATTAATTCACTTACTTGTCACAAAAACCCTACAAAAGGGTTATATTATTATTTGATTTTACAGATGAGAAAACTGAGGCTCACAGAAAATATGTAAACTGCCCAAGATCACACAAATAATAGGCAGGGGTATCATAATTTAAATCCAGGGCATCTGGTTCCCACACCTTCTTCTTCACCTCATTCTTCAGTAGGTTAAGAAACTTGCCCAAAGTCACAAGAAAAGAAAATTGCAAAGGGAGAACAAGAAGCATGCATGTTAGCCCTTCACCCTTACTACTTTCCCTAAATGTAATTTGAACAATAAGGATCATCAGATCCAGAAGGGGCAAGGTGGCTTTGGAGTAGATTGTTCTCTAAAGCAGAGTATGAGCAGGTGAGGGACATCAGCAGAGTAGCAGGGAGAAGGAGCTCCATCAGGCTAGAGAAGACTTATCTTCCATACATTCGAGGCAAAAGAAAGTAAAATAAAATGTATGTGAGCAGAGACAGCGTATTTGCCACTCTGGTGTAGGTAGTATGAACTGTGGTAGATGAAAAGGGATGACTCTAACTAAGAAATTAGTAAAAATGAAGCACAAGACTGATTTATTTTGAGAGAAACTTTAAAGCCATTGAAAGATATGGGATAGGTGTTGTAATGCCTCCAAAAGAACTGATACCCCACTCCTGCCAAAAGTACCTAGCACACAGGAAGAAATTATATAAGCACCGAAAAAAATTTGACTACACTTTTTCATTTTTCTTTTTCTTTTTAACACTAAAATGTCATTTACAGTCTAGCAACTCTTTACCGTTAAAAATGTTCCTGTGGAGGAGAGAGAAGTGGGGAAAGGGAACGTAATTGAGCATAACGTGCTTCTCATTAGTTTTCATGTCCTGAATCTATGGTGTGGGTTACTTTAACAGGTAGACCGTCCTCCGACTCATTAAAATCAGGTGAAGGAAATCACAACAAAATCCCATTTAAATGAATAAACTGAAATGTCAACCTAAATCTAAAGTACACGTTAAAAGTAGAATCTTCAATAAAGAGAAAAAAAAAATCATGGCAGAGACAGACACAATGATACCAGGATACTAGAAAGCAATACTTTTTAGAAGACAAATTAAAGGAAAAGTAACCCTAATGGAATTTTTTCTCTCATTACTTAAAATAAACCAGGTCACTGTAATGGACTTACACTATGGCATTTTGTTCATTTTAATTTCATTTTTATTTCATCAAGCCATAAATTCCCATGGAAACACCTTAGACACGTGCTCACAATAATTGGAATGCTTACCCTTTCAGTATAAGTACTTTTGCATGAGTTCAACAAAATAAAAAATGCAATGAGGCCCCTCCAAGTTTTTTGCTTATGTCAACAGCTATTTTATGAGTATGAATTACCTTTGCGGTTATAAAGCATGTGTAAAATACATTACATGAGTGAGAAGCCTTACTGCAGATGATCCAGTAAAGGTCTGCACACAGAAACATCAAAATCAAGGTGAATTTCCTAGAATATAGCAACCATAAAATTTTCCTCCCAACGCCATTACTGTTAAATATACCTTGATGAATTAAGTTCAAGTGTAACTACAATTTAAATATATGATTCAACTGAGTTATGACCCATTTTTCCTCTCAAAAGCAAAAGGGAATAATGACAGTTGTGAGACTTACATTTTTCCATTCCAGGGTTTTTCTGAAAGTTATTTCACAGGGGAGCTAAAGGCAAAATGCACTTAGTGACATTTATTTGCTTTAAAATAGTTATTTATGCTACTACTCACAGGACAGATAGAATTTTAATAACAATTTATCAAATAACAATTGTATTTGGTCATTTATTTTTAAACTGTACAGACCAAGAGGCATTCAGGAAGGAAATAATCACAAAATGTCACATGATACCTAAGGCTACAATTATAACTAAATGACATATTTACATACAACAGAACCAACATACAACAGAACGAACAACCAACATGACAAATACACAAGTAACATATATATGTGATTGAATATACCCACCCCTAGCAGAAAGCTTTTTGGTGTTGATAATTTTGGCAGCATATTCTTGTCCAGTAGGGATTTTCATACATCTTCTCACCACTGAGAATGCCCCCCTGAAAACCAATAATTAGCAGGTCATCAATATAATCAGCTCTGATATTCTATTAAAAACACACATCTGAGCATTTTTATTGAATTTAGTGAACTGTCAAATATCAGTATACCATATAGTAATATCCAGAAAATGAACCGTTCTTTCTGGAAACTGAGACCTTCTTTAATGTTGAAGAATAAAATTAGATTTCATTAACTGGGAGCACACATTATTAATCAACAAAATGAAGAGAACTGCCAATTACGACGGCTCTTGTTTGCACATGAAACTTGAAAACATTTTACACTTCACACTAACACAGCACCAAATGCTCTGAGAAGAAACCCTGCAAAGAGCAGAGCTGAGGAGGAGCTGCCTATTTATTTTAGTAGGAAAAAATAAAATTAATGTGGCTCCAAATAAGTAAATATGGTGATTGTTTTCATTAAAATAAATCTTAGGAACACTTGTGTGGGGTTTAACAAATCCTGCTATGGTGATTTCTCTGTGCCCTGTTTCGGGCTGGGGGAGGGGAGAGATTTGAATTAAGCTGCTCTTCCGACATATTCTCCATGTTTTAACAGCAGACAACATAAATATATAAGGATATGATTTTCATTACATTTAAAAGATATTTACATGTCCTCTAATTCAACCGTATAAAACAACAACACACACATAAACGCGCCCCTTTCTTAAGCAATGTTCGAAACTAGTGACAGAGGATTTGGGTTTGGGTTTGATGCTGCATAAATTAACGTTCACGGCTCGGCCTCTAGGTTCTTTGCACAGGTTCTCAGTAGGTCTCCTGTCCCCTTCCTTAACATCACCAAGTACAATAGTTCTGCCAGTCAGGTGTAGGAGGTCGTTTTATACAACGCTGGGCTACCCTTGGGAAGCTCTCTCCCGGTGACCAAAGGGCTTTTCCGCTGCCTGTATAAATAAATCCTCCCAGAGAATGCGAAGATGTACATGTAAATCCTAGGAAGGATGATGATGAGCGAGTAATCTAGTGCAAAGAATAATCGTCGATATGGGACAGGGGCTCGAGTTCCTTGGGGTGGCCCTGTTCCTGGACAGAACAACTACTGGACGCGAAATAGACTCTACGCCAAGTTGAACTTTCGGCATCAATAAATATGGCACCGTCTGTGGCTGCGAGTTCTCATCCGTACGTGGGTCGTACGGCCGACACGCCTGCGAAGCAGAAGGCATCTCTATTTACAGAAAACATGATCTATGTTGCATTTTACATGGGTTCTTGTTTCCTCTCCATACACACACACACGCTCGCACACTTCTCAGGTTGACAGCTACAACTGCAGCGCTCGTAAATCCACCAAGTCTCTGGTGCAGAAAGGTGGGGGGAGCGGGAGAAGGTGGGCTGAGGATTATCGGAATGGGCCACAGCCGGGGTGGAAGGTCTTGCCCCTTCTTTGTCCCTTCCTCTTACTAACACAGCACCTTCCTCCGAGCTGACACACCAGGGGCCCTCCTCCCTCTCCTCCCTTCTCCCAAATTCCCTCGCCCCACGCGGGAGGCCGGTGGGTCGGGGGTAACGCGACCCGCCCTCTGCTGGAAAGGGGACGTGAGGGTGCCCGGCAAAGGCGCTTACTTTCCGAGCTCCTCGAAAAGCTGATACTCGTCCGTGAACCTGGTACAGGTTGTAGTCGAAGCCATCCTCGGTCCGGGCTGTACCCCTGGCTGGGAGCGCGGCGGACAAGACGCGAGCAGACGCGCGGCTTCCCCAGGACTAGTCCCGCGGCGCTGTCACCCAGGGCCGCCCTCACTTTCCTCGTCCGAAAGTAGCTCGCCGGCGAGGGAGTATGCGCAGGGGCGGGGCGGGAGGGGAGATGACCAGAAAGGGTGGCGTGGGGTCTCCTCCCTACGGTCCGCCGATCCGCCTCCTCCTCCTCCTCCTCCTCCGGGCCTCGCTTCCTTCTTCTCCTCCGGTCGTTCCACCCGCCCCCTTTCCAGCCCCTCTCCTCAAATTCAGGGGCAAAAGTACTCAAGAAGAGGGACCGGGAAATGGAAAAACAGCCGGGCACGGGGCGAGCGGCGAGCAGTTGCGAAACGATCCGCACCGGAGCAGGAGGGGTAGAGGCGGAGGGGAGGGAGCCCGAGGGGGCGGAGGCCGCGGAGCCGGGAGCGGACAGCTCGAGCCCAGCTGCAGCTGTCAGCAGGCGCGGGCGCGGGGTGCGCCAGGGCCGGCCCCCCAACCGCGGGCACCTCGGCTGCCTCGCGCTCCCCACGAGCCCACGCCGCCCCGAGACTGCGCGGCGGAAGAAAAAGCGCTGGGCTCGGGCGAAGCCTCGTCTGCTGTCCCCAGGCCTCCGCCTCCTCCCCGGCGCCTGGCAGCACCCCCTCCCTCGCGAAGCCTCCTCTTGCTGGTCCCACACCTCCTGCTAGCGACTCTAACACTGTCCCTTCGTGGATTCCTCCTTGCCTCCCTCCCCGAGTCTCACACACGCGCAGAGCTGTCTAGGGAGAGACCAGGTGGGTGGAGGACGTGCGGGGGAGAAGCCGGGAGAGGGTTTAGGTGAATGAGGCGAGACGTCAAAATTAGTTAAACCCGCAATTAGGCTCCTGCCTAAATGTGTGGCTGATTTAGCGGGAATATGTGGGGTAACTCGTGGGCTGCCGAGGGCTGCTGCCGGGGGTCGCAGAGGCCCCCAGCCCGGTTAGGGGCGCCGGGCTCTAGGGACCGACCCCAGCCGGCGCGCGAGCCTCGGTGCCCTAGGTGGAGGGGCGAGGGGTGCAGGCGCTTCATCTGGGCGCGGCTCCGTGTTGACACAGCGGGGGCCGGATGTGGGTAGTCGACTGTTTCCAGAGAAGGGTCCCAGCCTCCCACACCTCCCGGTGATGCTCGGGCCCACCCACCAGAAGCCACGCCGCCCGCTCCTAGGCGCCCAGCGCGGGGTTCCTCCCTCCCCCGCAGCGTCTTCGACGAGGGGCGACGCCCGCCGTGCCACGTTTCACTTCTGATATGACTGCCACCTCACTCTCCACGTCCCCCCGCCGTTTTCTAGGTTGGGTTGCTCAGACTCTGGCAATCCCCACAGGCCTTTGCTTCGGCCATGAATGTTAACAGAATGAAAGCAAAAACTCCGCCACGGGGCCACACCTTCCCTACAGAATAAACTCCCCTGTAACCTCAGTGAGTTCTGATAGTAAGGCAGTTTCTCGCGAGATTTCCTGCTCTGGCGCCGGGGGCGGGGTAGTAGGAAGGTTGGGTGTCGGTCACGCGACCTGGTAGGGACTGACGTCACTCGCATCACGTGAACAGGTCTAGTGCCTTTCGCTTTGCAAAAGGAAGACGGAAAAGGCGAGGTCGTGTGTGCTTTGCTTGTATGCTCAAAGATCTGGTGGGATTGTGGCACCTGAGTATACTCCGTAAATGGCTATCTGAAAAATCACTTTATAGTTCAAGAACACGTGCTATTCATTAGCATATCTGTCATTGTTTACAGTAAATACGAGAAAAAAACTATCCATTACATTTAAAATAGAATTACTGAGTGCTAAAACAACCCGTGGGCCTTCCTTCCAGTCCTCTGTCTTTAATAAACTATGCAATTGCAAACTTAGAAGCAGACCAAAACCGAAAGAGTTGTGAATGGTCTTTTCCAAATTACTGCCTTTTGTTTTACAGCATGGGGACATTAAAAACCTGCAATTCTATTGCTAATTTGCACCCGTTAGCATTACATCAGCGATTCAAAATTTCACAGCTGGAAGATGAAAGGTAAATAGGAGGTCCAGAGAATCTAAGATTGAAAGGAGTTATTTCTTGCTCTCAAAGGCTGCTGTTAGTGAATTTGTCCACCGTCACACATAATCCTAATTCCCTTATTTCCTGATCTGGGGAATGCTATTCTGCCAATAACTGAGGTTTTTACCAAAGTTCTCAGTGTTCACAATTTTTAACGCTTATAACAAAATTGGACTTTGTACATATTTTGATTCCTAACCATAAAAAGCAAATATTGTGTAAAATGTAGTGTACAAGAAAAGATACCAAAAACTATATGAAGAAAAGAAACAAGGTGTCTAAATATTAATAATTGGGCTAGAAAGTTGAAAAAAAATAATTTGGTCTCGGCTAAAGATTTTTAATATATATCTTAAATATTTAGCAACATGGTTCCAAGTTATAATGTAATAATTTAATATTCTTATGTGAATCTAAAAATGAAACAGAAGTAAAATTAAAACAAAGAATATAGAATTTGACAACTCTGGGGAAGAAAATTGTTTTTTAAATATTCAAGTAACGAGGCCTACTGTATTTATCTCAGTTATTTAAACTACCCATAATTGTAAATGGTTATGATGATTGTGTGATACAATAAAGGAAACAACTGAGTTTTAATACTGATCTATTATTAGACAATAACTGTGTACTTTTTAAGCAAACTGCTTAATCTATATTTGCACCGTTCCCTGAACTATATTTTGTACTAATTAAAATATTTCTCTTATTTAAGAAAACCTGACAGTCATTTCTGATGTTTGGACTCCGTAAGACAGTAACCCTTTGAAAGTTACACTGAAATTCCATATGGATTATCGTCTCTTGCCTCCTTCCTGGTCTCCTGCTTCTGCCCTGCCTCCCTTCATTCAAGCCTCACCCCAAACAGCCAGAATGATCCCCTTAAAACCTCAGTAAGAACAAACCATGTTTATGCTCAACACCTTCTGAAGGCTTCACGCCATCTCAATTGGACTAAAAACAAAATTCTAAATATGGCTTATAAGGTCCTAGAGAATCTCTACCCCTACTCCATTAGCCTTCTTACCTCAATTTGTGCCCTGGCTCACCCTCCTCTGGCCTCACTGGCCTCTGTTGTTCCTGGCGCATGCTCCTGCTTAGGGACTTTGCATTTGCTGTTCTCTGCCGCCCAGAATGTTCCTCTCTTACTTATCATCCTATCTCATTTCTTCACCTCCCTCCAGTATTTTCTCAAATATTACCTTATTGTGGCGGTCTTCCCTGCCCACTCTATCAATGACTGCACCTCTCTCAGACATGATTTCTAGTCCCATTCCCTGCTTTATTTTTCCCCTCAATACCTATTACCATATAGTGTACTACACATTTTTTCTTGTTAATTGTTTATACTTCCCAACTAGGACACAAGCTCCCCAAGGGCATGAATTATTGTGTGTTGTTCACTGCTCTATTTCTAGCAATTAGAATAGTGTCTGGCACGTAATAGCTGCCCGATGAATTTTGGTAATGGGTAAATTGATTATTTGGGGGTTTAGATTAATCACAATTTTCATATTAAAATTGGTAGTTGATAATTAACATACCATTAAGACATCTTACTATAAGGGTGATCAATTTCAATCAAGATGGTCACAGTGTCCCATGATTAAAAGTGTTTATGCACAGAAATGGATTTTTTAAATACACAAATAATTGACAGCAAGCAAAAAGGATCTAGTACTAATTTTCTTGTCATTGGAGTCCATAAAGGAAGAAGGAATTTCTGTTTTTTAGATATATTGGCCTTACTAAATTTTACACCAAAATAAAAGGCAGTGCCAAAGGTTTTAAATAACTAGAGCTCATTGTGAAGACACGAGTCAATGTAAGGAAATGAAAAGTGTGGCTTAAAGTGAATTTTTCATGTGTAAAATGAAAAAAAAATTTCTAAACAGTAGCATATTTGGTTTCTCAGTTGATTTAGTTAATGACACAAAAATTGAGATCACTCAGTGTATTGCTTCTAGCTTCTAACTTTCTACTTTGCTAAGGCGGAAGCAAAGTATTCATAATTTTATCAACTTGAAAAATTTACGCTTTAATACTGGAAAGACAGTAACAGCAAACAAAGGGGAAGGGGTCAGGGAGTTAGGGTTGGACGACTGTTGGTTTGAAAAGTAGTTGTAAGCAGAGCCCTATCACTACCTAGACTACTGGACTTCAATCAGGTGAAATCATGTCAGTGCCAAGACAAGGAAGAAATCTTGCTCTAAATGTATCCCATCCCTTTTTTGTGATAGCATTAACTGACAAACAGCAAAGAGACAGAAGACACTGCAAATGATCACTACGTACAAATACAACATGAGAATAAAAGATAGAACTCTTGTAGATAAAAACTGCAAGACTTCAGTAGTCCCACCAGGAAGGGATACATTTCTAATACTTAAAACAGCTATTCCCAGTCATTGATTTCCCTTGCTACAAAGTTACATACAAGAAACAATGAAGAGATGACTATCTCCATAGCACCCCCAAAGGCCGAATCCATCAGTAGTATGTATATTTCTGTGAGAATTTTAGCAGGGTCTGTATTGTAAGGCACTCTTCACTGCAGATTTAGAGGCAAGGAGAATAAAGCAACTAGCTGTTGCTTTTTTCAGTTAGTCTTCCTTCCTAAGGTACAGTAACAACCACATACAGCCCGACACAAATACAGTCTACAAGTGAGTGGATAACCTATTCGCTACACCATCCATTTGTGCAAGATAAATTTACAGATGAAGAAATTAACTGTTGGGACTTCCCTGGTGGCACAGTGGTTAATAATCTGCCTGCCAATGCAGGGGACACGGGTTCGAGTCCTGATCCGGGAAGATCCCACATGCCTGGGAGAAGATCCCACATGGCGTGGAGCAACTAAGCATGTGCGCCACAACTACTGAGCCTGGGCTCTGGAGCCCATGAGCCACAACTACTGAGCCCACATGCCACAACTACTGAAGCCTGTGCGCCTAGAGCCTGTGCTCCGCAACAAGAGAAGCCCCTGCTCTCCACAACTGGAGAAAGGCCGTGCACAGCAATGAAGACCCAATGCAGCCAATAGATAAATTAATTAATTTTAAAAATATATATATTACCTGAGACCAGATTAGAGGAGTGCAGGCCCTACACACATCCTAATCTTATCAGCAACCCCACCCTTGAACTGTTGCTATAAAACTCCCCATCAAATCCTCCCAGGTCCCCTCCCAGGGAAACAGTTTTTTGGGGCAGGAGCCTCTGTGTCCTCCTTTGCCTGGCAAAGTAATAAAGCTATTCTTTTCTACTTCACCCAAAACCCTGTCTCTGAGATTTGATTCGGCACCAGTGCACAGAGGCCGAACTTTCAGCATCACTCTGCACTGGTTATGACTTTCACTTACTACTGTTGCAACACATCACTCCCGTAATTAGGCTATTGGCCCCATCATGGCAAGGAACTGCCATTCAGTCCCTCACCACAGCACTAGCACCGGGCCTGTGCCCTAACAGGTGCTCAAAAATACCTTTTATTAAAAAAAAAACAGAATATATGTTATTAGTCTTTGTCTCCCAAAATATTAAAAATGCCCAATCTTTAATAGGGTGTAATGAGTCCTCTTTGTTGCTATATTTAATGGATCCTTTTCACTCCTTACATAACTTGACCTCTCTGTATCATTTCATACTCTTGACCTGAATCTCTCTGTCGGTTTCCTTGTCTGATACCACATTCTCTACTCACAGCACCTCACCTGCCAGCCCACACTTCTGTCTCCTCTTTTCTTCAGGCTCATTCCTGGTGGCTGTTTTTCTCCATCTTTGTGGTAAATAGTTGCTCTTAGGATTCTGTCTTAGGCAACTCTTTTTCTTATTTTCCACACCTTTCCGGGGCCACCTTAGTAACTCTCATTATCTTGATTATTTTCTGTCGTAAATTCGCCTCTCCAGGTGTAGATCCTTAGACAAGATGAGACAGTTACTGTGGCAGCGCTCTCAGAGAGAAGGGTAAGGAAGTGGAGAAGCAGGGCAAAAACAAAATAAACACAAACGAAAAACACAGCATGTGCCTTCAGGCAAAGTCCCAAACGCAGCCAGATCTACCAGCCGCTCAGGAGAGTAAATTACACCCAGATTTTGTCCCCCTTCAGGCAAGAACTTCCCCATTCCTTCACCAGGCACTCATTGACCACCAGCTATGGGGGAGGGGAAAAGAAGGGACATAAACTCCCAAGGGGTCAAGTAAGGCCCTCCTTACTTTCAGGCACATAGAGAATGAAGAAGGGAAAAACCAAGTCAGCTAGATATCAAAAATGCTAATGACTGAAATCTTTACCTCCAACTCCCATCTCTCCACGAGCTTCAGACTTGTGTTGCCAGCTCCCTATTGGAAGTTTCCTCCCAGAGAATCTACCTCTGATTCAACATGTTAAAAATTAATCTCCCAGCTTCCCTCTCCATCTGCACCTCCTCCATATCTCAGCAAGACTTGAGGGTCACCTGTAACAGTCCCTCTCCCTTCCCTCCCACAGCCAATGACAAGTCCACACACCTCATGCCATACCCACTGCAAATGCCTTCTTTTAAGCCATCAGCTTTTCTCACTTATATTAAGGCATTAGGTCACCCTTCTTTAGTGAACTTACACTAAAGGAATCTAATGTGTCTCTCCTCAGTGTAGATACCATTATTAGTTCATCACATATCCTTTAAAAAAAAAAAAAAGCCCCAAATCTTTCGTATACCCTACCACGCATTTCCTGGTTTGGACTTGGTTAGTTTCATGGACTCATCTCTCTTGTCCCCATGCTATGCCATGATTCCTAAACATTTCTAGAATTATCTATCCACTTCACTTCATTTCTCATCCCTGGCATTCTAGACCAAACCATCATCATCTCTTAACCAGTTTGCTGAAACAATCTCCTAACTGCATTAATCTGAGGTCATTGAAATTCTTCCTGATAAATATCTAACTACCTAGTGGCCTGTTTATCTAAAGCACAGAGCACCTCATTCTGTTTTTCATCCTGAATTCCTTTCAGGGGGCGTTGTCAGTGGGCCACTGCAGTGGGTTGTGATTTAAGCCTTGCATAACTGAATGATGAGCAAGGCTCTTTGTTCTTTTTTTGTTCACAATCCCCTTTGCCTCCTTTTGGTCATAAAGTCAACCAAGGTTTGGGAGGTATTTAGTGACTGATTTGTCCAGTGGCTCTGGGAAGGCTCATTCCTAGATTAGGCAAGGATTTCATTGGTAGGCCATTCATGTGCTATGTCTGCATTAGGCCCTGTTAAAAACCTAAAAATTCTCTGGATCATCTGTCTTACTAGTCTATTGCGATCCAGAAAATGTTTCTCCCTTGTTGCATCTTCTCATACGTAGAAAAGTACTAAAATCATTAACTTGACATATCAGTTTTGTAATTAGCACTAATCTTTTACCAAGATATATGCTCAATTACATGTATATCATACCCCAAAACTTGACATATATACTAGTTCCTCCCCTGCTTCTTTGGAGTGGTTCCTCAGAGCTATCTCCTGGGCTACAGTCTGTGGTAAGACCCTGAATAAAACTTAAACTCACAACTCTTAAGTTGGGTGGGTTTTTTTTAAGTCGACACTCTTGTCTTGATTCATGTAACTTCAGAGGAAGGCAGCGTCTACTCCAACACTCTTCATTTTCAAAACTTAACTTTTTTTAAAAAATCAATGGTTTAAACTTCAATAAATTACCTTTGCCAAAAGTTGAAATTTCTGTTTTCATCATGTAGGGGCCAATGCTAAGGATTTCCTATACGCTATGTATCAGGTAGACAAGGCAAACTGGACTCAGAATAGATTTTGAAATGTACCTTCTTACTCAATTTATTATCACCAATTCTGTATAATTATAGTAACTTCTGTCCTATTTGCATGACAGGTCCGGTTAATTTATTATTATTTATTATAATTTATTATTCAGATACTACTTATTCATTTCCTAAATCATCAAGGCCTCTGATATTTCTTATCTCTCTGCTTATTTGCTTTGCAGAAGTTGGTTGCCATGCTCATTTATTCTCTCTTTTTTTTTTAATTTATTTTTGGCTGTGTTGGGTCTTCGTTGCTGCTCAGGCTTTTCTCTAGTTGTGGCGAGTGGGGGCTACTCTTTGTTGCGGTGCGCAGGCTTCTCATTGCGGTGGCTTCTCTTGTTGCGGAGCATGGGCTCTAAGCAGGTGGGCTTCAGTAGTTGTGGCTCGTGGTCTCTAGAGCGCAGGCTCAGTAGTTATGGCGCCCGGGCTCAGTTGTTCTGTGATATGTGGGATCCTCCCGGACCAGGGCTCGAACCCGTGTCCCCTGCATTGACACGCAGATTCTTAACCACTGTGACACCAGGGAAGTCCCTATTCTTTCAAGAAGCAGAAAGAGAAGAGGTTTTAAAAATCTATTTGCCCAATGAGATAATCCATGTGACTAAACCTACTCACCAAAATCTGTACTATCCTCCTTCTACGGAAATAGGGGTGGAGCTGTACACATAGGCAGAATACATTTACCAGAGTTCCCTGCCTCCAGATTATGTTCTTGGCAAAGACATGTGAGCAGAAGTGATATGTACCACTCGAGGTTCCGGCCCCTGTGCATGCTCATTAATGTTTTTCATGTTTCCTAAATGACTGCGACAGTAATTCCTAGGGCAGTCCTGTAAGTATCTCGTTGAAGATGGCAGAGCCAGTGTCAGCCTGGGTCCCTGAAAGCCTTCATAAGAGCCGAGCTACTGCTAACCCAGAACCCTGCTATTGACCAAAGAAATAAACTTCCTGTTCTTAAGGGAACTGAATTTTGAGGATCCTGTCTTTTTCCGTAGGTTAGTCTACCCTATCTAAAACTAAGTATGTAAAAAAACTCTTAAAATCAAAAGTACTGCACAAATATAAAGTATTACTATAACTCAAAGCTTATGAATAAAATTACAATGAATGGAAATAAGTGATTTGGGTTATGACCATATTCTGTTTTTCCACATCATGCCCGTTTCCATTAGTGTGGTAATTGTGAGTTAGCTGTTCTAGAATGGCCCAGCTCCGATCAGAACACATAGCTATATTGTTCAAGTTAAAAAATTAAATAAAAGAATCAGTTTACCATTCTCACTTCCTACTACACACACACAAATACAGTTTTCCTTCAATAGGACAGATTTTTAGAATTTCTGGAAGCTATAGCAATACCCCTACAAAGAACATTTCTCTCTAAAACCTCCCTTTTTTTAAAAAAGTTAATTAACTTATTTATTTTTGTCTGTGTTGGGTCTTCGTTTCTGTGCGAGGGCTTTCTCTAGTTGTGGCGAGCGGGGACCACTCTTCATCGCGGAGCGTGGGCCTCTCACTGTCACGGCCTCTCTTGTTGGGAGCACAGGCTCCAGACGCGCAGGCTCAGTAGTTGTGGCTCACGGGCCTAGTCGCTCCGCAAGCATGTGGGATCTTCCCAGACCAGGGCTCAAACCCGTGTCCCCTGCATTGGCAGGCAGATTTTTAACCACTGCGCCACCAGGGAAGCCCCTAAAACTTCCCATTTTTAATGCTTTTCTATTATATCTGTGAAGAAAAAAAAGAGCTTCAATTAGTAGCTTATTTGTGAGCAACACTTCTTTTCACAATTATTTGGTTCATTTAACAAAGAAGATGTGCCCTCAAATTAAGAGTGAAAAGGTGTTTTTGAAGGTAGAGGCAATTAAGCTGGGTGAGTTATCAAAGTACATAGAAAGCAAAACGAAGCACTCCTCCAGCTTAAACGTGAAGAATTATGCCATCGATTTTGCAACATTTATTGTATAAATCGTGTGTTTCTGTATTAGGCCAGGGACGCAGAGGATGTAATGTAGAACAAAATAAATAATGTCCCTAATTTTATAGGGCTTACTTTTGAGTGGGGGAGATAGGCATTAAATCAATTATTCATAAAAAAATTAAATAATATGAAGGAAGAATATAGGGAGCTATGAGAATGTATAATGTTTGTCTTGGTGGGTAGGAGAAGGATGAGCAAAATGAGATCTGAAGGATAAGTAGGAATTAACTAGATAAAAGAAAGTACAGGGAAAAGCATTCTAGTAGATGGAACACGGCAAATTCAAGGCACCAAAAGAGGTCCACTGGATTAGGGTGCAGTGAATAGAATAAGGCTGTAGGAGTGGATCAGAGAGGCTCTCATGGGGAACTTAAAACTATATGAAGAGCAGTATGGAAAAACTGAAAGGGTTTAAGAATGGATGTGATGTTCTCGTCATAAAGTTCATTCTGGCTGCCTTGTAGAAGATGAGTGTTAGCAGTATAAAAAGATCAGCTTAAAAGGCAAGGTAGGGCTTCCCTGGTGGCGCAGTGGTTGACAATCCGCCTGCCAATGCAGGGGACACGGGTTCGAGCCCTGGTCTGGGAAGATCCCACATGCCGCGGAGCAACTGGGCCTGTGAGCCGCAACTACTGAGCCTGCGCGTCTGGAGCCTGTGCTCCGCAACAAGAGAGGCCGCGATAGTGAGAGGCCCGCGCACCACAATGAAGAGTGGCCCCCACTTGCCGCAACTAGAGAAAGCCCTCGCACAGAAACGAAGACCCAACACAGCCAAAAATAAATACATTAATTAATTAATTTAAAAAAAATAAAAATAAAAGGCAAGGTAAAGGAAAGTGATGGCTTGGATTTAGGTGGAGGTGTTGGTGAAAATAGAAATAAATAAATATTTAAAATATATTTGGGAAAACTAATATTAAAATAATAAAAAAACACATTGATAATTAAGACCATCTGTGTGAATATGAATTAGATAAAACTGTATGTAGACTATTGATGTCAACATGACTTAGATTTTATTTTTTGTTTTTAGGAAAACTCTGCCTAGGTAACATAACACTATAAATCAGTAAATAACTTTACTGTTTGCTTCAGGAAATCTCTTCAGATCAAACTGTTAGAGACAATAATCTGCTCCTCTGGCCAAATAATTTGCTCATCAGTTTAGTTGTCAAGACTAACTTCACAGTATCCACCAATTTTAAACTTTGCCCAGTTCTCCATTTCCCTTCTTGAAAGATTCCTTAAACTTCTTCAGGCCAGACCCCAAACCCTATAAATATCTCACCTCTGACGACCTCTTTCTGAAACACTGCCAAGACCCGGTCAACGTGGTGTTCTCCCTATTGCAATGAGTTGAGAGTGCTTTATTAAAAGATTGAAGATATTTTGAGGAGCTCAACAAGGTAAACACAGGAAGTAGTTTCACAAACACTGGCATAGTCATACAATGAAATATATGAAGTTATTATTGCATTAAATTACACTGTAGCAAAGTACTGGCGTTGAAAAATGTCACACCATGTTAACTAAAAATTCAAGTTACTGAAGAGTTTACTTTAATCCCAGTTTAGTTAAATTTAGTTTAATCCCAGTTTGATATGTTTGGTTGTTTGGATGGATGGATAGGTAGATAGAGAGAGAGAGATGAAATTCTCAAAGGACAACCTCCTAAATTTTAACTGTGCTTATCGTTTTATCTTTAGGGGTAAGAATATGAATGAATTTTTTCCCAGTATTTTCAAATTTTTCCTCACTGAACACATTCTACTTGTGTAATAAAAACAATGAATGCTATGAAGAAATAAAACTTTTGAATTTGCATATATTGGGGAATTGGAATATGTACTTCAAAATCTAAAAAGTTTAGAATTTATAAACTCTGCGGTTTCTTCCTTAAAGTTTCCTTGTTTGGTGATGGGGAAATAGGATGGAGGAATATAATAACTACTCTTTTCATGGCATAGTTTCACAGTAACCATGTAAGATACATGATACTTTTCATCTTATGAATGAGAAAACTGGGGCACTAAGTGTTTAAGTAACTTTATTTCTCACTAGAAACAGGGGCCAGTTGGAGTTACTCTCCAGAGTATCTGATACTAATAGGTAACATTTATTGAGTACTTACTATACCCTCTGACTCACAACCCTCTGAGATAGTTTTCTATTACCTTCATCTTACAAACAAGGAAACAGGAATGGACCTGTGTGTCCAAAGGGAGTGACAAGGTAAGGAATCAAACCCAGATAAGCTGAGCCCCAGGGCCTGTATTTTTATTTTTTTTATTTTTTTATTTTTTTTAGGGCCTGTATTTTTAAATCACTGTATGTTATCTTCCATATTTTTATTCATTTTACACACCACAGCTAGACACTCATAGATATACTTTATATTTTTCAAATGGATAACTCTGAAAATATTTACCTCCTTAAGACTGGCTGGTCTTTAAGGGGAGGAACAGTGTGAATGAACAAACGGACTACAGAAGTCGCTTGGCTTCAGGGGAAAACCAGCTGAATTTCCTACTTCTCTAATTAACCACACTAATCCCCAAGTGTCAAATAGTATTAACCAGTCAACAGTTGCTTTTCCAGAGAACTAGGTGACTCATTTTCTAAACATACTGCTCATGTAGCCTCAGAATTTTGGCTGAGCCCATCCTTCCTCTCTCTCTCGGAGCCCTCGTCTTCAGTTTTCGCTTCTCCCTGGCTCTGGTACCCTTATTCCTCAACTTAGTTTCTTATTTCATCTTAGGGCTAATCCAGGTTAGGATCTATCTGCAAAATCTGACTCAGCGTTAAGGGGGAGAAGTTAATGATAAAATCCTAAGTCTTTACTAGATATTCCAGTGACTAGAGGCAAACACTTTTCCTTAATGTTCAGCCCATCTCATTTTTTAGCATATTCCCAAGGTCTACTTCCCGAACTTCAATCCAGGCTCTTCCAACAGTCTGGCAAAGACAGATTCCAGGTGATCCCCTGAAATGTAAGGAAGGATTCATACTCACGTGTGTTCTATCAATAGCTACCACTGCCACCTGTTGAAGTCTGTGCAATCTGGCTTCTGTCCCTCTACTGCTCTGAGGATCCTACTAATAACCAAGGACTCCCAATGACTAAATCCAGGCAACTTGACCCAAACATCATCTTCATGGCAATCTGTAGAAATATACATAACCAATCATGTAGATTTTCTTAAAACTGTCATTCTTTGACTTATTCAATTCCAGTTCTCCTGGTTTTCTCACTGCTCATTATTCATTTTTCTGCCTGTTCTTCTTCCTTTTTGTTTAAACGAAGGCCTTTGCCACTACTTTGGAGTGTATAACACTGCCAAAGACCTGTCTCTTGCCTTCATGTAGGTAACTCCCACATCATGATCCCCAGCCCCGTAGCTCTTCAGAGATGCTTATTTTTATATCCCACTTCATGCTTTGATGCCAAAGTATATCCTTTCCAAAGTCTCAATTTATGTTAATGGTACCATTTCCCCACTTATTCAAAATCAATCCGTGAAGTAATGTTTGATTTTTTTTCTTTATATTCCCCATTTCCAACATTATCACATCCTGTAGATTCTATATTAAAAATATCTGTTTTAAAAATACCCGTTAGGATTTATTCCTTCCCACTTATATGCCATCATCATAGAGGGAGTCTATTGTCTTTGTGCAATGGTCTCCTGACTGTTTCACCCACTGAGCCTTCTCCTCCAAGCCCATTTCCCCAGTCTTCTATGATTTCCATTAGTCATATTCTATATTAAAAATGAGGATATGTTAAAAAATGAGACCCTAAAATAAATTTTCAGACTCATCTGCATTCCTCCCATAATAACTATTATTTATTTAGCATCTACAATGTGCCAAACACTTTGCTAACCACTTTACAGATGTTGTTTTTAATCCTTTCAACAATCATAAAAAGTAAGGCTTATTTTACCTAGTGTACTTTTGGGCAAACAAGATTCAATTAACAGGATGTTTGCTTTCATAAGGTCACACCTTAGAAGGCAAATAGAGCTGTCATTTGATCTAGGTCTCATGGATTCCAAAGCCTGTTCTAAGAATTTAATATATGATACTACAAAGATGCAGAAATCAGATAATCACTGAATAAAAAATAAAATTTTGTTTTATATGTGACTATACATCAGAAAAAAATTTAAAGTCAATCCAGTGAAGTTAAGACACTTACTCTCAGGATTCTTATTGATATACAATGAGATTAAGTAGAAGTACAAGAAAATAGTTATTGGGACTTTAACCTATCCTAAATTTCTTAGCTCAGATTGAAGAAATAGTAATTTCTCTAACGGCCAAGCATTTATTTAACCCGAACTGTGATTGTCACTGTAAGAAGGAAAACTATCTACCTCACAACAAATAATGGTGGGGACATCCCCTGGATGATGTGTGAAATGGATGCTTGTCAACACATGATTATACAAAAGATGTCTGTAATGAACCGTGTGCTAGAGTGAGTTCGCCTCTCACATAATACGACAGAAAGACAGCAAAAAAATAACTCCCTATTTGGCCACCTGGAAGGAAAGTAAATATGTCTATGAAAATGGCTCTGTGAAGACCCAAGATGCTACAGTTTATGAAAAAGCAGAGCTTTTCTCCACCCTCATAAAAACAGAACAAAACAAAAAGCTGATGAGCTATAAGTTACTTCCCAGAGAGGACCCAAATGGTTCCATTCTTGTTCTTATTTATTCCTCTGTTTCTTTTTTTGCCTTCACGTCATTACGCTGTTTTTATGTAACTTTTGATTCCTTCTTTACCACCTCTCCAATTCTATATTTACAAATTGTTCCAGTGAAGAAAAAGGCATTTTATGTCAAACAACACAGTTTATAGTCCAGCCTGAGGAACTCATTATGCATAGGAAGTGAATGGAAATTAAATTAATTCTGGATACAACTGAAGGCAATCTTTTTTGTTCACTGAAGAATTCGTCCGCCTCTGAAGCCAAGATCAATCCAGAAATAAAAGGAAGGCATGTCGGTGTATTCAAATGTCAATTGAATATAGATTATTGCCAGAATTTTGTAGAATCTGCCAGTGATTCCTAAGACATTACTTTAAAACCAGTATTTATGTAACTAATTACAATTTTCTGCTTTCAAGTGTCAAGAATGAGCTTGAATTACCTTAAGCAAAATGGAAGAATTTATTATAAAAATTCAAGAATATTTTACAAAACACAAGAGAAAGAAACTTTTGTCTCAGAGAGGTTTGGAATTTAGAAATGGAAAAACATCAAAGAGCTAGCAGTAGGGCTTCCCTGGTGGTGCAGTGGTTGAGAATCCGCCTGCCAACAATGCAGGGGACACGGGTTCGAGCCCTGGTCCGGGAAGATCCCACATGCCGCGGAGCAACTAAGCCCGTGCACCAAAACTACTGAGCCTGTGCTCTAGAGCCCACGAGCCACAACTACTGAGCCCGCGAGCTGCAACTACTGAAGCCCGCACGCCTAGAGCCCGTGCTCCGCAACAAGGGAAGCCACCTCAATGAGAAGCCCGCGCACCGCAACAAAGAGTAGCCCCCGCTCGCCGCAACTAGAGAAAGCCCCCATGCAGCAACAAAGACCCAACGAAGCCAAAAATAAATAAATTTATTAGAAAAAAAAAAAAAAAGAGCTAGCAGTATTTTCTTACTCTGTCTTTCATTTACACCTCTTTCTGTGCTGTAGTTTTTACTTTGCATGGCATAAAGTGGCAAGGCAATCCCATAAGTTTGTACAGGTTGCCGACTGCACGAGGGTGTCCAGCCTTCGATGCAGTCTAAAATACAATCTAGCTCTGCTAGCCAGGCTGTGAACCCTCATGGTTGAGTTGTCCTAGAAAGGGTGACTTCTTCTAGTTTCTAAAAGGCAGCATATGAGTAAGTGGAGACCCCATCAAATGCTGTGGTTTTGCATATTTCAGGTCCAGTCACACAAAGAAAATGAATATGGTTCAAACTACAAATCCCTAGTAAAGAGATTTTGATTGAATGTGGTACCCAGTTCTGGTCCAATTAGCTGTGATTCAGAAGCTAAGGATATATTTTTTAAAACTGTAAATGTGTTAGTCTTTGGTGGATAGGGCATTTATTCATAACGCCTCTAAATTTTTATAAGTCAGACTGCCCACTACCCTCTAACTCTTAGAGATTTCCTAAGAGTCAACTACTTATGAGATGTATATCAGAATGGAAAGTATGCCAGGAGCAGTAGAAACTATCTAGATTTGGAGGAAGAGCTAGTTCTTTTCTTCTCTCCATATACATAAAATTCTTTATGGGTTGGCTTTGCATTTTTAGGGGACTGGAGATCCATTGATTCTTCAATTAAAATATAAGGTGTGGTTGTTGAAATATTTGTTTTGTATATTTTCTCCAAAATAAATTTTGTCTTCCTCTTATGGTTACCAGATTCAGCAAATAAAAATACAGGGCACCAGTTAAATTTTAATTTCATATAAATAATAAATAATGAATAAGTATGCCTCATGTATGAATTTCAGATAAATAATGAATAATAAATAATAAGTATGCCCCATGTAATATTTGGGACATAGATATAATAAAAATTATTACATGGGATATACACTAAATAATCATTCATTGCTTATCTGAAACAAATTGACCTGGGTAACCTTCATTTTATCTGGCAATGGCAATCTTACTTCCTTTTTATTATAAGTAGAACCCTAGAGAATTATTTTTAGACATTTTTAGATCTAATTTTGGCAGAGGGATGGAGTTAAGAAAATAGAAACATGTCTAGCCTTACACGTGAAGGATACTAAAACTTGACCTGGTGGCTTTACAGTGGAATATGATAAATGGTCACCTGGTCCCCATGAGTAAAAATGTCTGTGTTCTCTTTGGGGGAAGAAAATGAATGAAGACTATCTTGTATTATTTTTATAGTATTTACATATACTCAATCATACAATGGAGCAAGGATATTTTATAAGTAAAATATAACTAACAAAATAGCACATAATTTCATCAGAAAGCTAATTTACTTTTTTAGAGCTGAGAGAAGTCAGATGATATTTCCATATATTAACATTGTCACATCTCTTTTTACTTCTCATTTTTATTTAAATTAATTATATAGAATCACTGCAATTACTTATAGTTAGTAATTAAAACAAATCATCTAATGTTGCCTTTAGTCCTTGAGACTTAGTCCTGCTTTTAAAAAGTGGCACACTGGTATGTGTGTTAAACTTAAAAATTTAAATCATAGAATTCTGAAAGAAGGTAACTGTCTTATTAAGTCATCTACAACCTAAAAGTTGGAATAATTATTACTTAAGTCCACATAAAATGTACTTGGGTTTAGACTTAATCAGGTAATTACAGTAAGAGTATGATTTTTGTAAGAAATTAGAGAAATATCTTAATTTTTCTTTATTACTCAAAAGTAACGGGGCTTCCCTGGTGGCGCAGTGGTTAAGAATCCGCCCGCCAATGCAGGGCACATGGATTCGATCCTTGGTCCGGGAAGATCCCATATGCCGCGGAACAACTAAGCCTGTGTGCCAGAACTACTTAGCCTGCGAGCCACAACTACCGAGCCCGTGAGCCACAATTACTGACGCCCGTGTGCCTAGAGTCCGTGCTCCACAACAAGAGAAGCCACTGCAATGAGAAGCCTCAGTAGCCCCCGCTCACCGCAACTAGAGAAAGCCTGCGTGCAGCAACAAAGACCCAATGCAGCCAAAGAAAAAAAAAAAAAAAGTAACACTACCATGATTATTTTAGAGATTTGATGAGCACCTGTTCTGTTCCATGCAGTATACTAGTCAAAATATACATTTTAATCTTGTTTCCTTTCCATAATTTTTATAGAGTAGATATTATGATCTAGATTTTTAAAAAACCTATAAGAAACTGAAACAAATATTTATTAGCTTCTGTAAGCCACACATATAAATAATAAGTGATCATATCTGGTCCTAAAGCCTATATGATATACCATGATAAAAAAATAAATTTATTGTGTCACTAAAATATTTGACCCACACCCAAGGCAGGAAGTATTGATAATTATTTATTTATTTTTGGCTGTGTTGGGTCTTCGTTGCTGCGCACGGGCTTTACCTAGTTGTGGCGAGCAGGGGCTACTCTTCATTGCGGTAAAGCAACCGATGCGCGGGCTTCGGTAGCTGTGGAACGCAGGCTTAGTAGTTGTGGCGCTGGGCTCTAGAGTGCAGGCTCAGTAGTTGTGGTGCACATGCTTAGTTGCTCCGTGGCACGTGGGATCTTCCCCAACCAGGGCTCGAACCCCTGTCCTCTGCATTGGCAGGCGGATTCTTAACCACTGTGCCTCCAGGGAAATCCCGGAAGTATTGATAATTTATCTTGGTTTCTCAATTCTTTTTTTACTCTAATAAAGATAAATATATGATTTTAAGAACTAATTAACATTAGTATTCAACAACTTTTTTTCATGTAGTGAATTATTCAAACATAGTACTTTGTTTAGGGGACATAGATAATGACCTGTCAACTTTTGGTGGAAATATTTTTATAAGTTACAGTAATTTTTTATCTTTGAAGAATACTGTCTCAGAGATTGAACAACATGGCGTTGACCACTAGAGGGCTTAAAATTTGCAATCCCTGTAATCTAATAGTACTGATGGACATTTCGTTAAGGGCTTCTGGTAAATTTTGAAAAGGGAAGTAGACACACTGACTCTGTGGATCTCATGTGCTGAATAAATGTTATAATTAAAGTTAATTTTAATATTTGTTGGAATCTTTACTTCTAAAGAATTGTAGTATTAGGTTATTTTACAATTACAATTATAAAGTTGTACAACAATTTTACAATTGTTATTTGATAAATTTCCCAGAGAATCCTAGTGAAATTGGAATGTAATGTAATTGAAGTGAAGTATTGGAATTAATAATAGGGAGAGGGCCTTAGAATACCTACTGGGAAGAGAATCTCATAGAAGACTGAAGGAGAACATCTGGAGAGAAGAAAAGCAAAAGATGGCAAAGGAGCAAAGAAAACCAACCCCCCCCCCCAAAAAATTTTGAGTATTCTTCTCTTGGAGGGATTGGCATGTACTTGGCAATGTGAAACCAGGGGTTGAGTGATTGATCTAAGTAATAATAATAATTATAAAAGTGATATTTATTGGATTTTCACTACGTGCTAGGACTCTACTAAGGCATTAACATATATTAACTCATTGAAACATCTCGTAAACCTCAGAATATTCACTCTATTCTTTTTTTTTCATTTTACAAATAAGGAAACAGACCCTTTCTTCTTAGACACTTGCCCCACCCCCCTAAAATAAAAACCATTCAGTGAAGGCTATGGCAGATACAAAGGAGCTTTCCTAAAGCAGATGAATTCTATAAAGACTCAGAGTTTGGAGCTTACTGAGTTCAAGATCTAGGACAAAGCAATGGTCCCAGATGAGGATGCATTCTTCATGAGCTTTGGGAGAACCGAGGCCAGGGAATTTAAAAATATCTGACAGTAGGAAGTTAAATGTCATGAAAAAATATCTGATAATTGGAAGTTGGGAAATTGCACATGGTCTAAAATCTTGTATGGGGGGCCAGGGGGAGAAAAATACAGTAAACTACACTGTTAAATGTCTAGACATTTAAAGGCTGATCTTGCCATAGGTTCTTAATGGCTTTAAGTAATGAAACAAAGCAAAATACAACAGAAAATAAAGGCCTGATGTACTACTTATGTGTTTTGTAGCAATTTCTGGCAACTAAATTTCTTTGTCCAGCTAGTGATGAGGAAATCCTGTATTTTTGATACTTTCTTAAGAGCTGAAAAGGAGATGATGAGAGATCATGCCACTGACCCATGGAATATTACCTAGAGGGAATTCTATGTAAAAATGCACTTATGCATTTTTTTAAAGGTTTTTTTTTTTTCCCCCTGCGCGGCATGCAGGATTTTAGCTCCCCGACCAGGGATCGAACCATGCCCCCTGCAGTGGAAGCAAGGAGTTCTAACAACTGGATTGCCAGGGAATTCCCTTATGATGGTTTTAAACACAAACACACTCAAGGTTATCACACACAGTATAAGTAATATACTTAGAGAAAAAAATATTTCAGAGGAGAAAGTAACAAATGAAGACACTGACTTAGCCATTGTCTTTGGCAAGATGCCATTCATGGGTGGTGCCAATAAGCATAACTACGTAATATTCTCTAGGCGTATTCAGCCACTTGCATGCAGGAACAGATTAATAGATAGTTGGATTTGACCAGAGTTTAGTTTTTGTTAGGAAAGAATGCTTGAGGGAGAAAGGGAAAAGGGAGTTAAGGACATTTGTTGGGAAGTAGTTATAGGGCAAAATCATGAAAACAAGCTGGCTAGAGTGACATGTGAAGACATGGGATTAGGATGAATAAAAGTAAGTTATAGGGTCAATGAACTGATGGTCTTGATGAGCTGGTGAATTGCATGAATGGAGTACTAGAGTGAATAGACTAAAAGAATAGAGGATGGGGCTTCCCTGGTGGCGCAGTGGTTGAGAATCTGCCTGCTAATGCAGGGGACATGGGTTCGAGCCCTGGTCTGGGAAGATCCCACATGCCGCGGAGCAACTAGGCCCGTGAGCCACAACTACTGAGCCTGCGCGTCTGGAGCCTGTGCTCCGCAACGAAAGGCAACGATAGTGAGGCCCGCGCACCGTGATGAAGAGTGGCCCCCACTTGCCGCAGCTAGAGGAAGCCCTCGCACAGAAACGAAGACCCAACACAGCCAAAAATAAATAAATAAATAATAATTAAAAAAAAAAAAAAAACTTAAAAAAAAAAAAAAGAATAGAGGATGATAGAATAAGTAGTTTAAAACTGAAATTCAGATATGGTACCGTTTGGGGTGATGACAAGGTCTAGGTATGACATGTGAGTGGTCGTAGAGAAAGGATGGAGGAAAAGATTATTGGAGCCAAGGAAACAAAAGAATGTAGAGGCTAAGGTGTTAGTTGGATCATCTAGTTGGATTTTGAAGTAGATAACCACGATGACAGGAAAGGCATAAATAAGCAAAGAACAATTACTCAGAGGTCCATACATGGTCTAACAAGCAGGGATACAGGGTGACAAAGTATGAGATTGTACGTTTCAAAAGACATGAAAGTTTTGAAGGGGGAAAGAGGAGTGATAGTTTGGAAGTAGGAACAGATAGCAGAGAGGCCGCTACCTCAAACTCCAGGCATATATGATACTTAGAGTACGAGAGGAAAAAGTAAAAATAAATCCTTCATTTGAAGGGCTCCAGGGAAAGCAGTGTTTTCAGGAGCCAAGTCAAAATTCAGCAAAACTCCGAAGAAAATGTTCTGTGAAGAGGTTAATGAAGGAGAGGAGTTTTCTGATGACAGGAAGTAAGTCTGGGCAGAAGGGCTTAGATGGCCAAGAGTCTGGGCGATGTGTGGTCAGATTAGCAGGGCTGAGAAAAGGGTGCATGAAACAGTGATCTGGGAAATGTGCACTTCTCATGGGTGGTACAGGAAAACTGGTTTTGGAGGCACGATGGGATTTGTTTCAGAAGCCACAGGACACAGTAATTAAAGATCATGGGGTGGCCGATCTTTCCTGCAGCTGCAGGTGGGACGGTGGTGAGGCCAAAGTCTCATCCCTGGGGTTTTAGAGCAAGGGGTAGACAGAGATCTTGGGCCTTATGCTGTTGGAGATAAGCAGCAGTTCAGTACCCCTTGCTTCCCATCAAGGGCCCTCTCTACTAAGTAATTCCATTTATTGGAAAAACTCCTACAGAATCTCTAAGCCCAAAAGTCCCCTGCTTTGTGAACCTTTCCAGACTTCCACATCTCATAGTTAGTCATTTCCTCTATAACCCAAATCACTTTGCACAAACAGCTCTTTGAACCTGTATGACATTTTATTGTAATTGTTTACCTGTCTCTCCCAGTACACACTGAACACCTTGAGTCACAAATTGTGGCTTACTTTGTATCCGTACTACAAAGTAGACCATAACCACACAACTCGGTAACAAACTTAAGATCTACTAAGTGCTCAATAGCTTTAAAAAAGTGACTTAAAGTGAATTAAAAGACTGCTTCAGCAGTATTACTATTATGACTAACTGCTGGGAGTTTCCTATGGGTGAGCACTACACTAGATGTTGTATATACCCAATCCTGATTTGGTAGCTCTCTTAGTCAACTCAGGCTGCTATAACAAATATACCACAGACTGGGTAGCTTAAACAACAAACATTTATTTCTCACCTCTCTGGAGGTTGGAAGTCTGAGGTCAGGGTGCCAGCACGGTTGGGATCTTGGTGAAGGTCCTCTTGCTGGTTTACAGATGGCCTTCTTCTCATTGTATCCTCACATGGTGAAGAGCAGAGAGAGAAAGGAAGCAAGCTGTCTCGTGTGTGCTTCTTCTTAGAAGAGCATTAATCCTATTCATGAAAGCTCTATCCTCATGGCCTCATTACCTCCCAAAGGCCCTGCCTCCTAATATTATCACATTGAGGGTTAGGATTTTAATGCATAAATTTTGGGGAGACACAAACATTCAGTTCATAACAGTAGATGATACTATTGTCATTTTACAAGCAAGAAAGCTGGCACTCAGTCTCAAAGGTTATGCAGTCAGGAGGATGTAAAACCAGGAATCGGTCCTAGTTTACCTGATACTAAAGCCTTTCAGTTCTATCAAATTGCTGTCTTGATTCCATTTATGTTCTCATCCTAAACTTCTAAGATCTAGGAGTTTTATTATTGCCAGTGCAGATTTAACACCACAGTGACAAAAATAGAGAAAGTGAAAGTTGTTAATTTTATTGTAATATTTACTGTTTATTAGTGTGACTCTTTAAAAAAATCTTTCTGGAGAGTAAGATAATACAAAAGGAAAAAATGGCTGATATAATTCAAATTTGATCAAAACTTACTTTGGTTTACAGGACAAAATATGCAAATTATACTCTGAGGGTAAGCTCAGCTAGGAATATGCAAAGAACTCTCCAACACTAATTCCACCCAGACAAAAAGAAATATGGAAATGTCCTAGAATGTCATGAAGTTTCACAGAAATTCTGACATAGGTAATATAATATGAAACTCTATTTTGCTTCTAAATTATTTAAATTATACACACTTTTTAGAATATGGGCGACCAAGTAGCCTCATGCACATTTAACTTTGTAACACTCTTCTTCCCTAAAGTGAAAGCTGTTGAATATCCAGGGCCCACGTTGAGTTGGCCCAAGTCAGAATCCCAGAGGACCCCTGATGTGAATCTTGCGTTCGACATGGCACGTGAAAATCATAGAAACTTCCTTCATTGGTAATAGCTTAGGTGTGCAAGGTCAGAGTAGGGGCTCTCCGTCGTTCTGGAGAGAGAAAGATTTGAGCACATCCTCAGACCTCAGAAGGAAAAAAGCATCCTATTTCTCTATTCTTATTTTCTGGGGCATTCGCAGGAACATCAGGTTCAATATGGGCAAATCAAAGGATTCCAACTACGTACTCAGTAATCAAAACATTCCATTGTTGGTACTGTACACGTGACAGTAACTTGACTGTACCCGGGAGACAAGAGAAGAAACATGAGGAGCAGCCAAGTATTTTTTGGAACAAAGGATGTTGTAAAGGCTAGTATCATGAATAGGTCCTTAATAGGTAAAGCATTTTTTTAAATTACCTTGATTCAAGTAGCCAACTAGGGAATTCCCTGGTGGTCCAGCAGTTAGGACTTGGTGTTTTCACTGCCGGGACACTGGTTGGGGAAATAAGATCCCCACAAGCTGCTAGGCATGCCCTCCACACCACCCCCCAACAAAAAAGGCAAGTGGCCAACTAAATCAGATGATTCAGTATTCAGTAAAATAACTAAATCCAGTAAAACATAAAACACTAGGTCTTGAATTATATAGTTGGGTGGTTCACATCCAGATATGCAGATAATTTGCAAATCTTCATTTCATTTGCTGCTTCATAGGCATATCTTGAGGTTTACAGGTAAATGGAGCAGTAGTTGGTTCATTAGATAATTAATAGCCTATGGAAGAGGCCATTCTATCAAAATTGCAATTTAACTCTGTGGGTTACAACCTCTGACAGAATGGCACTTAAGTTTCATTGGCTAAACTGCCAAAACTACTAGACTCTGAAAGAACCTTCAGGTGCTTACCCAGGTTTAACTCTTTTAACACCCAACAATTTCTGTCTAGACTAAATATGATCAGCAGATTCTTTCATATAACCACTAGACACATCTCAATAGAGTTTATCCTGTAGAGTTTTTAAAAATTTGAACAGGAAACAGGAACAACAAGAGTTACTAGGTATTATTAGGTATTACTAAATTTATCAGCTATGATCTCAGATTCCTATCTTTACCTTTAATCTTTACTTGCTGATTCTGTTAACTATAGCTTTAAGACTTTTCCTAAAATCAACAATCCTGCTAAGACTTGAATGCTGAAGGTATAGGGTAAGTTAGGAGAAGTCAGGGTTTGGGGTTGGCCCTGTAAGAATGATAGTGGCTGATATGGTAAATCAGAAAGGCGAGAGCTTGTGTTAGGAGGGGTCGGCTAAGAAACAGAAGGTTAACATGAAAAATTCAGAGTTTAGAACTGTCTGGTGGTAGGGATCAGAATACCAGTAGAGAGATTAGGATGGAGAAGGTCAGAGACCTAGAAGGGATGGAAAATAAAGATGGGTCGGGTACTTAATCTTACGAGAGTGTGGAGCAGGAGGCTAGACTTTAAAGCACAGAGTCTAAATAGTTGTAAGTCATTATCATTAGTAGTAGCTATTCTTAGCTATTTTTATTAGCTTTGTACTAAAACTACTATGGAAGAGATTCTCACAGAGCTCTCATGTAAGGCCTCATGTTATAAAAATATTGGGCTTGAATGAATGGGTAGTTAGAGGCAAGTGAGACCTGCATGGAGTAGGAGAATGAGGGGTGGAGAGTCAGGCAGTTTTCCTACCTACAGGATTCCAAGAGGAAGTGGATTTTGGTTTGTATTCCAGCTTCATCACATATACCTGTATGGTTGAATTAAAGCCATTTAAATCTCCCTGATAATATTTAATACATTGGGTTGCTGTGATAATAAATGAAATACTCTATGTACCATATCTGGTCTAGAGTAGCCATCCAGTAAATGTTAACTTCCATTCTTCATCTACCACTTAAGCATCCCTTATAGCACTAAGTGTAGTCTTGTACATCTCACTAGAGTCTTTATTATTTGATGATAGGAAATGTGTGCTGTCTTTGTGCGTGTGTGTGTTTTTTTTTTTTTTTGGCCGTGCAGCTTGTGGGATCTTAGTTCCCCAACCAGGCATTGAACCCTGGCCCTCGGCAGTGAAAGCATGGAGTCTTGAGCATTTGACTGCCAGGGAATTCGCTGTGCTGTCTTTGTATCACCAGTATCTGCCTTGCACATAGTAGATGATCAAAAATGTATTCCACAAACTTGGTATATCTGGAAAGTATTCTCCTCTTAAAAGAGACCAGGTTGATAAAATGGACAACATCTAAACTTTAAGACATTCAAAAACTTATCAAGGGGTTTTAAAAAACCCATATAAACATCATGTATATTTTCTAGGATAGATATCAGTGAGATTTATTTAAAAATACTGATGGAACTCTCTGGTGGTAGGAATTGGAAATATGGTGTAAAGTCAATTAAAATACTCTGAAATGGGCCTGCTCCCAATTATATTAATTTAAAATACTAGACACCTGCTTTCTCAGCATCCTTTGCTGCTGATGTAGAATTCAGTTAAAAGGTGCTGGGGTGAGGAACATCTTGCAGGGGGAGGAAAGTTGGAACATACCAACATAAGTTGGTGCTTGAATGAAAACTTACTTTTAACAATATTAACAGGAACAACAAAGAGCTATGTCAAGAAGAGAAAGTGTGTATAATAGATAGAAAATTGAAGATGGAATACCAATATGCAGTCAGAAATTTTGAGTTGGGTACTCTAGGAGTAAACTACTGCTGGTTTGGATGAGGGTGAATTCAGAGAGGGAGAAGAGTCAAATGTAACCGATTACACGAGCATCGCTCCATACCTCAGTACGTTTTCTGACTGCTCCCAGAACGTACTCACATCCACATATCCAGCAATGCTGCCCTTGTATATCATCAAATTTTCACTGGCTACTGGATCATCCAAATCAGCATACACATATACTGTAATATCTCTCATCTAACAAAACAACAACAACAAAAATCCTGCCTGTTTTCACATCTTCTGTCCATATATATACCCCATCTGTAGAAAAATTCAAGGAAGAATTGTCTATGCTCATCTCTATTTGCTATCTTTCTATTCTTTTTTGAACCCACTAACAAGTCTTTCCTCCCCATTCAACTAAAATTACTCTTGTTAAGGCCACTTGTGACCTTTTGTTGCTCAATCTAACAGTTTTTAATCGTCAAATTACTTGACCTCTCATCAGAACTTGGAACAGTTAATTATTCACTCTTTTTTACAGCACTTTCTTCACTTGGACTTTTGGACAACATTCTGTCTGCTATCTCACTCGACATTTTTTCCCTAACTCCTGAGTCTGCCTCTTCACTTTCTCAATCTCTAAAGTTTGGAATTTCCCAAAACTCAGTCCCTGGGACATCACTGTTCTTTAATTCTACTTACTGCTTTAGTGATCTCAATCCAATTTTATGACTCCAAATGATATTTATATAGGATAGATTCCAAAATTCATAACTCTAGCCTAGACTTTTCTCCTGAAGTTCACTTTTATATACCCAATTACCTACTTGACATCTCCACTTGGATTAGAATAGATATCTCAGACTGTACTTGTCTCAGACTGACTCCTGATTCTCCCACCCCAAACACTCAGATCAGCTCTTTCAGTGGTCTTCTCCACAAGTCATTACACAGTTAATGAAAACTGCATCTTTGCAGTTGCTCATGGCAAAACTCTAAAGTCTTCCTTGCTTCTTTTCTATATCTCACATCCGATCCATCAGCAAATTTTGTTGGTTGTATCTCAAAATATATCCGGAATCTGTTCACTTCTCAACATCTCCATTGCTACCACTCTGGTTCAAGACATCATCAACTCTCACCTCAATTACTGCCAGAGTCTCTAACGGGTCTCCTTACTTCTGCTCTAGATACATAGAATCTATTTTCCATCAGCAGTTGGTGTGAATTTTAAAGAACACATCAAATTATGCCATCTCCTTCTGCACTGAGCGAAACCCAAAGCCTGTTCTCTGACGCACAAAGCCCTGCATAATTTGCCTCCTGCTACCTCCCTGAGTCCAGCTGCCCCCACCCTCTGCTTTGTTCACTGTGCTCTAGACATACAGGCCTCCTTGCTCTTCCCTGCCTTTGTGCTTATTACCTTTGCCCAAGACAGAGATAGCCAAAGCATGATTTTCTTCCTTCAGTTCCTCCTTGTCTCTGTATAAATGTCATTTTATTGTGAGACATTAACATCTTTCCCAGACCCTATCTGTCCATGGAGCTCTCTAAGGTACTGGACTGTAGTCCTCCGTGGCTGACTGGTTTAGAGCCTAGGCCTCAGAACCTGACCTAGTACCTGCCTTGCAATTTATCTTTCCCGACTCTAGTTAACCTCTGCAGCTAGCTGCCAGCCCTTGCCTTGGCCCCGCCTAACTTTGGCCACAATTAAAAGCAGCTGCTCACTGGAGCAGTTCCTCACATCGGCAGCTCAGTTCTCTGGCCTGTTCCCCCATAGTGCTATGGTTGGTACTGGGCCTTTGAACTCTGATGATGAAGGAGGGCATCTGTATGGGTTGTTGGAGAGACAGCAGTGAGTGATAGGCTAAACAGAGAATGAGATGGCCCAGTTGACTAGGCTTGGCTTCATAACAGACCCTGGATAAACTCTAGCCTTCTCTTAGAATTTCTTTTGTAAATCAAGTGAATTATACTTGCCCAAGAAATAAACTCTTTCCTTTGACATAGTTCAAATAATATAACTATATTTCTCATAAATGCGAATGAGAGTTTATAGCATCAGTAATTGGGCAAAAGTAGAAAGTTATTATTCAAGAAGAGTTTAATCAGTGCTAAATTAAAGCGTGATGATTCATATTAGTATTCCCACATTATATAAACTTAGAAATAGCATGGGCAGGTATATTAAATTGAAAAGTCTATTGGTGTTCATAGTGATTTTAAGTTTGAAGATAATAAGCCAAATGGAAAGTCAGAATGATAAAGATTTTTTTTAAATGCTGGTCAAGAAGAGAGGTTTCAAGAAAATTAGAGGAAATAAATTCAGATTTTTTTATGGCCCAAATAGCTTTACCATTGCTGTTTAAATAGCCATTTAAATGGCCTTTTCTGTTGTCATTATTTTTTCTCTCTCCTCCCTCTCTATCAGCAAGCAGTGATATGTCTGCAACATGTCACTGCCTTACTTAAAAGTATCTACTGTCCTTCAACTCCCAAAGAATCAATTCCATAATCCATTGCATGGCATGCACACTCTTACTTCTTAAGATTCACCCCTGACTACCTGTCAATTCCTGTATTTCTAGCTGTAAAATAGGGATTCCCTAACTGTCCAAGAAATTTTGTTCTTCCAGGCTTTTGCTAGGATTATTTTCCCATCCAACAGTACCTTTATCTTCCTTTCCTGGCTGGGAGAATCCTGCATATTCTTTAAGACCAGATAAAAATTTACTCCCTAAGGAAGGTAGTTACTCTCCTCAAGCAGGATTTTTTTAAGTTTTTCTCATTGACCAAGGTGAAATTACAGTTTAGATGTTAAAACATATATGTCTAGTATTTGCAGTATAAAGAACACATGGCATGCTTACATAAAGTTTCTCAGTTCACAAGCTTAAATCATTTTATAAATATGAAGAATGAATTCTCTTTACCTCCAGAGTAGGAAAATAAAATGGAGTTAAATGTGATGATGTGATAAAAAAAATACACACTTAAACTCCACTGGGTGTTTAACACACCAGTAACCCCTAGGAATACATTATACTCATCCAGATGTTTCCAAGAGTCTGAAACAAACGAAGATCATTTAAGCAGTTCCTTTTTTTTGGAATGTTCAAAAATATTTGCAAGATTCATTTAATTAACGGTTTTGTGTGTGTACATGTGTGTTTAAAGGATCTCAGACACACCTAAAGGTTTTCAGAAGTGTTATTCAGGTAAAACACACATTGATAGAACAAGAGAGTCACCATGCTGACCCTGCTTTTAAAACCGGTTGTTCGTGTGAACTGGTGTTGCTTGCTAGCATGGTCTAAGATGAAGAATCCTGAGAATTTCTTGAGCAGTTAGGTAGCAAATCTAGCCACCAGCCTGAGTTCTTCTTTGTCTTGATGATTCTTATTTTATGGCCAGAGTTATGAAAAGCCAAACCTTCAAATAATGGGCCTGTTTCCTGTGCACTGGCAAGTTCTGGTTAGCTGGCAGACAGGCCTCTGGCAAAATCTAGACCTCTCATGTACTAGGGAAGAAAGCTGATATTTTATGGCTGACCCACAGGCCCTGATTCAGAAATAGTCTGAATCATGATGTATTTTTTAAAATATCTATTTCAAAACTGTAAAAAAAAAAGAGGGCACAAAAGCAAAAAGATAGCTTTAATGACATTTTCTACCCTGGACACACCAGGCATTACATATCTGTTGTTTTCCTTGTTCAAAGGAAAAGCCCATTAGACAAAACCATGACACAAGAAAGGAAATCATGACATGATTTAACGAGCTTATTGGTAGTTTTCATTATAGATGATATTTTTTCAACAGAGTTATGAAAAATGTCAGAAGATACACAGGGCTTTATGTAGGATTATTTCCATTAAATTTAATGGTTATGTTTTACAATTCAGAATATAAGCATCTAATCATTGCAATAAATATTTGTAATAATTACTGTAATAATCATTGCAATAAATATTTGTAATAATATACAGTTTAGCTCATTTCCCTTCCCAGTTTTATTCATCACCCTCATATTAAATTCTTAAGGACTATATGTCTATTAATATCCAAAGAAATCTTATATGCAGTACATATTTCAAATACTATTATTTATCAATGCTATTCTAGAAATTTAATTAAAAATGTAAAATATCTTAAAACAGTCCAGAAAAGTGGGTATTTATAAATTTAAAAAATTCATATATTGCCTAGGGAAGAAAAAAAATAACTGAATAAATAAAGGTGCAATGGGACCAAACTGCTTTTGAGCAGACATGACAGAAAAGAACTCAAATCTGTATTCCATAAATAAATGAAATTAAATTTAAATCTAATAGTCAGTGTTTGAAGGAAAAAATAATGTGGCACTAGGATATATAAAGTGAACCACAGCATGTAGGAGCTATGAGTTCCTATTCTTATAATGACTATTACTCAGGTTTTATACCAAAGTTATGATAAATTTGGGTTCTGCAATTGCTCTGTAATATGGAAATTTTGCAATGAGATTCAAAGAACAATCCATTTACAACTTAATCTTGAGGAAAAATTTCTTGGGTTAAACACCACAACCAAATGGGTATAAGAGTGAAATTGGGGTGGTCACCTAGAAATGATACATCAGCCCATTCCTTTAAAATTAACAATATTTCTTCTACCATAGGTATTTCTAGTTCCTCTTGTATTTAAAAGCACAGATGTTAGGAGGGCCACTTCAATACTTTTGTAGATCAGAGATTATATTACTTACTCAATTACCTGAATCATTTTTTTAAATTGAATTCTAAATTCTGTGCAAAATCAATAAAACTTTTCCACTAACAATAGTAAATGCCTTTTGAGGATCATACACTCTGTAGTGGATTATACTCTGCATTAGTTACCTATTGCTGAGTAACAAATAATCCCCAAATTTTGTGGCTTAAAATAACAAACATTTATTATCTCTGTGCATCACACATTTATGGATGGCTTAGCTGTGTGCTTTTGCCACAAAGACTCTAACAAGACTGTAAGCAAAATGAAAGTCATGGGTATGATCTCTTGCAAAGGCTTGACTCAGGGAGGATGCAATTTCAAGTTCACTTATGTGGTTGTTGGCAAGATTCAGACCTTTGTTGACTTTTGGACTGAGGTATCATTCTCTCACTGGCGATTGGCTGGTGACCTCCCTCAGTTCATTGCCATGTGAGTTTTTCCATAGGGCAGCTCACAGCCTAGTAGCAGCTTCCATCAGAATGAGTGAATAGGGAAGCAAGAGAGGGAATCAAGGCAGAAGCCATGGTCTCTTTGTAACCTAACCTTGAAAGTATCATACCATTACTTTTGCCATATTTGATTAATTAGAAGCGAATCAGCAGGCCCAGCCCACACTCAAGAGGAGGGAACATTACACAAGGGCATGAATAGGAGGAGGTAGGGATCATTGGGGGCCACCTTAGATGTCGCTCACCACACGCCCATTTATAGATGAGGAAACACTCAGAGAATTTTAGTAACATTTTCAAGCAAAACAGAGAGTAAATGTAGAAGCTAGAATTAAAACTGAGGTGTGATTGATTTTAAAGCCCAGAGCGTTTCCATTGCACCCTTGTGATAATGAAAGAATAAGTTCAAGTGACCTGGGAAAGCACTGGGACAAGTCAAAGCATCAGTATTAGTAAGATTTTTTTTTAGTGGAGCTAGGTTGTAGCTAAGAGGCAAGCCCAAGAAAAATTGTATTATTTTTATTTATGGACGATAAAGACAGCAAATGTACCAGGTGACATGGTTGGGTATATAAATACTTCAAATTAATCTTATAAATAAATATTAGAATTTAGTAACTGAATTTTGAAAGTTTTTTCAAAAATTTAAAAAATCAATTGAATTCTAATTTCCAGTAAGGTATGTTAAGAGAATAAAAGTACAATACTATTTAGAGAGGCATAGAAATTAAACATCTAGGAGTAAGTATAGTGAAATATGCAAGACCTACACCCAGGAACCTACCAAACCATTATTGAGGGAGATTCAAGGAGGACCAAAACAAATGGAATGATATACCATGCTCATGGTTTGGAAGACTCCACATTGTAAAGAAGCTAACTCTTCCCAAATTGATTTATAGATTAAATGCATTCCAAATCTAAATACCAATGCTTTGTGAGTGTGTGTATGTGTGTGGAAGTTGATTAACTGTTATAAAATTTGTATGGAAATACAAAAGGCCAAGAATGACCACAATAATCTGGAAGAAGGAGAATAAAGTGGAGGATTTACCCTTGATATGAAGCTCATAAAACTACATGTGGCACTGGTCCAAGGTTAGTTAGACAAGTAAATCAAAGATACAAGCCCCCAAACAGACCCACACATATATAGTTACTTGGCTTTTGAAAATTTTGGCACTTCAGAGCAATGGATAAAGGAGTGTCTTTTTGGCAAATGGTACTGGGTCAGTTGAATAATCATATGAAACAAAGTGAATCACATCATACACAATTATCAATTTGTAAGTATAAATTTAAAGACTAAAACACTAATCTTTCAGAGGAAATCATCGGAACATATCATCATGAATTTGAAACAGGCAAAGATTTCTTTAAAGATTCACCAAGAGCACTAATTATGAAGGATAGATTGTTGAATTGGGCTACAATGGAATCTAAAATTTCTATTAATTGAAAGACACCACCAGAAAGTGAAAAGACAAACCACAAATTAAAGAAGATACTTACAATTTTTATAACTGACAAAAGACTTCTCTATTCAGAATATAATGAATTCCTTCCAAATAAATGTGAGTGTAAAAGATAGCTCAGTTTTTAAAATCGGCTAAAGAATTAAGCCGGCACTTCAGAATATGATACCCTAATAGTGAATACATAGATGAAAGGAAGAATGAACTTCAATGGTAATAAGAAAAAGCAAATTAAAACTATAGTGAGATATAGCCATATACCTGTAGGATGATTAAAATGAAACAAAATTGAACTGATAATCACAAGCATTGGCAAGGATGTGAAGCTGGTAGGATTGTACTTTAGTGGAATCACTTTTGAAAACCCTTTGGCATTATTTACTAATGGTGAACATATACTACCCTATGACCTAGAAATCCTAGGTTTCCACCAAACCAAAATGGTACAAAATAAACACCCAAGAATGCCCTTATCAGTATAATTTTAATAGCCCCAAACTGGAAACAATCTAAATATATATCCATAATTGGTGGAATGGACAATAAATATAATACAGCAAGGAAAAAGAACCCAATACTGATACTCAAAACAACATGGATGATTCTACAAACATTTTATTGAAGCCAGACAGAAAACAATATGTTCTATGCAATTTCATCTATATAAAGTTCAGTAAGAGGTGCTGGCATTGGGGAAAATGATAACTTAGTTAATGGATATCTAGTAAAATAATTGAGAGGTCAGGTTTCTAAGCATACAGTAGAAGAAAAATTAGTTCCACTACAAAAAGTACTGTTATGGAAAATGACAAACAAAATTAATGAATTAAAGAAAGTTAAGTTGATGAAAAAATAAACATTAAAAAATTTTTCCTAATATTAAATACATATAAGTAGTTAACGTATTAAGAATTCTTTCACTTCTAAACAGTAGTATTTTAAACTGTCTTGACCTTTTTCATTTGTAGTGGTAAATTTTTTATCCAGGGGTGGGAGGGAGACACAAGAGGGAGGGGATATGGGGATATATGTATATGTATAGCTGATTCACTTTGTTATACAGCAGAAACTAACACAACATTGTAAAGCAATTATACTCCAATAAAGATGTTAAAATAAATAAATAAATAAAAGGATTGAAAATATAAAAAAAATTTTTTTTTATCCATGTAGACAAGTCTGGTGAATACCCTTGGAGATTTTTTAAAAGTATCTAAAATGTTAAAGAGCCACAAATTAAATGAAGTGAGTATTCTAAAATAAATTTTAAGCTACACTAACTTTTTAAAAAATATATTTATTTATTTAGGCTGTGCCGCGTTTCAGTTGCGGCACGCGGGATCTTTGTTGCGGTATGCATATGTGATCTAGTTCCCCGACGAGGGATTGAACCTGAGCCCTCTGTATTGGGAGTGTGGATTCTTACCCACTGGACCACCAGGGACACTAACTTTTTTTTTTTTTTTAATTTTTATTTATTATTTATTTATTATGTTTATTTTTGACTGTGTTGGTTCTTCGTTTCTGTGTGAGGGCCTTCTCCAGTTGCGGCGAGCGGGGGCCACTCTTCATCGCGGTGCGCGGGCCTCTCACCATCGCGGCCTCTCCCGCTGCGGAGCAGAGGCTCCAGACGCTCAGGCTCAGCAGTTGTGGCTCACGGGCCCAGCCGCTCCGCGGCATGTGGGATCTTCCCAGACCAGGGCTCGAACCCATGTCCCCCGCACCGGCAGGCAGACTCCCAACCACTGCGCCACCAGGGAAGCCCTACACTAACTTTTAATGACAATTATTGAGAGCAAACTTTTTAGTACGTCACCAATGCAAGTACCTGGGCAAGGCATAAAGATGGTTACAATGACTAGTATACAATGTTATCTTTTGTGTATATGTGATGGATGATTAGGGGGTGAATGGCCATTTATTATGGAAGATTTAATTAATGTATAGACAGAGAACTAGGTGCTGACAATGTTCTATCGTATTTTAAATATTTCCGAAAATAAATTTCTTTAATTAGAATATTAGATAATTGCAGTTCAGTAACCTGATTTTATAACACCTCTATAACTCTCTCTTCCTGTATGAAAACTTATACTCTGGCTTAACAAAAGAAAAAAGTAATAGCTAGCAATTTAAAACTCCTATCTGCATGTGGCATTTTATCTGAACAAGGATGACAGGATTGTGCACATAATTATTATTTAGGATCCTGCAGCGCATCCTAAAAGTAAAGGCATACATATCTCCACTCCTGATGTAGCGTCAGAGATGACAGCAGGGAAAACATTCTCTACTGTGGTCATCTTAAGTCAGGCTAAACACAGAATAAAAAAGCATCATACCTGTTCTGCATTTTATTTCCAATTTATTTCCTTTTCATGAAAACACTGGCAAGAGGGTAGTGCATACCTTTGATGTGTTTTACTTAGGGATTTATCATGCATCAGAATAAGCTGTCTGTCAGATGTATGACATCTAGATCCACACTGTCTTTAAAGACCATGTCAATAGAAATAGTTAGCATTGTTTATCAGGTGCACGTGAGGAGTGCGCTGAGAGTCTGACACCTGGTCTTTAATCTTGTCTAGCTATGTCCACACGGACAAATCAGTTCTCATCCCTGGACCTTATTTTTCTCAGATATAAAATGAAGGTGTTGGGCTCATTTAAGCAATTAAAAAATTTCATCTTGCTTTATAAAACTATGTTGGAGCCATGTGATAAACAGTCTTTACGGCAAAAAGGTCAAAAATTATATGGAGGCCCAGGGCTTGCTAGACCCCTGTAAGAAAATGGAGAGAACAATCAAATATTGGACCCAGGTTCAGGAAATAGAGAGTGAACCCCAGCTCTG
The DNA here is from genome assembly GCF_965194825.1 of Balaenoptera physalus. NCBI lineage: Eukaryota > Metazoa > Chordata > Mammalia > Artiodactyla > Balaenopteridae > Balaenoptera > Balaenoptera physalus. The sequence goes on from NC_138884.1 coordinate 124,260,707, forward strand.
TTGTTGTTAGCTTTGGAGTGTTGAGAAAGTCACTACCCTTTTAAAATCCTTGATTTTGTTCTCTCTAAAACTTCTACCCCTAGAAGCATGTGCTGTCCCTGTCACAGAGAAGGCTCCTTCAAATTGGTAGCTGACTCTCAGTACAACATACTTGCAAGTGAGAAAACTTACTTATTCTTTTTCTATTTTTTCCCCAAGGGGTGTTCAAGGGATTTGTGTTATCGTTGCCAGCTTTTCTACTCTTAACCAACTTAATTTACCTTCATAGATAAGAACCAGCGTCTGCCCCCTTTTGACCTGGATCGCTAAAATTTCCACATTTGGTGAATATTTCTGGTACCTAAGTTTTTTGCCTCATGTGATGTCTATCATATTCAGTGATGTGCAGCAGTTTAGGCTGTCTGTTTTTCCGCCATAGCAGCCTCAGGAGTGCTATTTCATGTTATTTGTATATAAACTGTGATATTATGCAGTGCACATTGAAAAAATTTTTAAAAATCCTCAAACTGAAAGCATATTAGATAAATTAAACTTCCAGCAACTGTGCTGGAGCCCAGGATGGCAGCAAGGGAAGGTGTTGGAATTGCTGGTTTGCGGTATTGGTTGCCCTGCCTGTGGACACCCATAGTCTCTGTCCCTTATATAAATTTTTGTGAGGTAATCCGATGGGTGTAGCTCAGCCCACAGACTGGATGCCCTCCAGCCCGAGTCCGATGTTGGAAAACCAGTTGTGGCTGGGATGGTGGAGTTAAATTACAGAAATATGGCCACCCAAGATACCCAGGGACAATGAATGGGATAGTGTCCAGCAAAAGGGGCCATGAATGGGAACATATTCTCTGGGGAAATTGTTCAGCAAGAGTAGCATGTTTCAATGTGCCCACTGCCGTGAAGTGGAGCCTGAAGACAAAAGGTGTTTATGATTAGATCAAGGCTGAAAAAATAAGAATGCTAAAAATTGGTAACTGTACAGTATCTGTGAAGTCCCGATTGCAAATTTCAACTCTAAGCCTGCATATGTTTCTGGCGTTTAGACAGCAAATTATTATCCGTAAGATGGTACAGAAAACCCGAACGAACTTTTTGGCCAGCCCAATATTATGTACTGTAAGCATTCTATGCTATGCCATAGATGTGCCATCACTGATCATATTTTCCTCATTTAGTTCAGTTCATCAGGTAAGAAACTGAACATATATGCATACATATCTAAGTTAAAATTTATCCAAGTCTTAAAAATCTTCTGTTTTTTTTCCATTGGACTTACAATTTTGGAAAAGTATAAAGTATTTAGGATTTAAAAAGACACAGCTAAAACTCAAGTGAATTAAATATGTCTTAATTGTTTCTTAAACCAAAGTCCAAGTTAAGTTTATGTTCTAAGTAGAATATAGTACTTATTTTCATAACTTCACCGACTTTCGTAGATGTGCTCTCCTAGCATCTGTTTGAGTTTGAAACCCAGGGAAAGAATATGAAGGAGACTGTTTTTCCTAGGACAGCTGCAGAACAATAAACTATGCATGGCTTCCTTTATATGAATTTAGAACTGACCTAAATAACTCAACTCAAAAAGGCTAAAAAAATACCATCTCCTAGCTACCAGTTTCCCCCTACTGTTGCCCTTTCAAAGGGAAGTAGAAGAAGTCTTAGAGCGAAGGAAGAAAGGTTGTTGAAGGAAGACAGGGAGGCTGCTGCAGTCCTAACACTGCGCAGCCCTTCTCTTCCCCACCCTGGTCATGCACGACCAGTGGTGAAGTGTCCCCTCACCAGGGAAGTGGACTGTACTTGTCACCACTTTAGAGCTTGGACCAATCCCAAAGCTGGCATTCTGTTAGTGAGGCATTTCTTGGGCATGCAGGTGTTTTATCTGCCAAATAAAATTTGCAGCTGCGATCCCACTGGCCCCTCAGTGTTGCCCTTTAAAAGAGAAGAGTAGCTCTGAAAGCTACCAACAAGCATGATATTACAGGGAGTATTTTTTTCTCACTCGTATCCTTTTAAAAAAAAGTCTAAAGGTGGATACATTTAGGAAAAAAGTTATAAGTTCATTAGAATAAATTATTTTATGAACCGGAACTCATAGTGTCTGAATTGCTACTATTAGTTATTATTTTATAGATATCAAACTTTAAAATAAATTCTAATATATTCCTTTTTTATTGTTGAATTTTGGCAGAATTCTTTATGCCTGATTTTTTAGGGAAAAAAAGACCTTTCTGCCCTGAGAGTAATATATAACAAAAACCTTTTCATGATTTTGAGAAATGGTAAGCATAAAATTCAAATTACAGCAGTTTTCAATGTAATAGCACTGAATAATCACCTCATTAGTAGTGATTATCTGGATATTAATAGAAATTCCTGACCCACAGATTCTTTTGCAAATGTTTAGTATGATTTGCAACAATGTGCTACAAAAATGTAGCTATATATTTTTTACTTTGCCTTAGTATTGAAGGGTTGAGTCCCATGAAGATTTACGAGATATTGCATGATGTAAAACTAGACTGTCAGGAATCTCATCTTAAGGAACTGCACCGTTCTTTTTACTTCTGGAACCATTCTGATGCATCGTAAATAGGAGTGTGTGTGTGTGTGTGTGTGTGTGTGTGTGTGTGTGTGTGTCTTTCTTCATCATTTATTTTCTTTGCTGTATTATTACACACCGAATCAAATTACATACTGAAATGGATACTATCCTTAGGAGAAGTACTGCATTTTGGTGGTGAATGATTCTGTACATTATAAATGGTTAGTGGTAACTTTGATGTTGTTATTGAAGAGTTTTCCCATATCTGAAAATTTAAGTTTTCAAATAACGAGAGGCAGAATTTCTTTTCCTTCTATTTTCTGTTGCTTGTTTTGTTAAGAAACCCCATTTTAGTAATACAAATTTCTCTTTGCTAACTGCCTTGGTAGAAATAATTTGGTGAAGAATGTGAGGCAACATTTTGTCTACTAAAAATATTTTCCCCTTTTTATGGGTAGTCATTTTTTGTAATTTAAATAATTAAGCCATTCAACTGGATACTTTTTAAAGTTGAGAGATAAAAATTAAAACAAATTAAAACACACCATTTGTTAGCTAAAAAATATATTATTTAATTCTTTATCCTCTGCTCATAAAAATAGTTCTTTTGCCTTGACCAATATTTTAATACACTTATTTATGTTGTTATTACTCATGACCTGAATTAAATAAGAAATTCAGATGAAGAAAACAACAGAAAAGTGAAAATATCTAGTTGTCTCATTTCTAATACATTTCTAACATGCTATTTGTTAGAAGCAAAAGCCAAGAATCAAATCTTCCTTCTTTAAAAGTTGCTTAAAAAATGTTTTTATGAGTCAAATTTAGTACTTCGAAAGGGACCCTGGTATAATTACGTCATACATGAACCCTGGAGTCACCCCACATTGGTGGAAATGAATACTTATTATGTGGAAAGTGTTTTGGAACAAATGTGTTAGAAAGATGCATTTCAGGGAGATAGCTGGCAAAGCACTTAGCATTATATAATCAAAGCTTCTCCTTAAATGCATCTTTATTCTGCCAATTCTATCATATAAAATTTTAAATGTCTCTTTGCAGAACCAATTCATTATATTTCCCCTTATACTTTCTTTTATAAGCTGACAAGAATATCAAAAGTCTCCAAAATGCTTGTTAGGGACCATCTCCAACCGTCCTTTAGGGTGGTTTTACTGAAAATTAGATAATATTCTGCCAACCTTAGAAATCAATCTGATTTAGGAAATCTTTCCATGGCAGAGTAATCTTTATTTATGATGACAGAATTCTCTGAGCTCCCCTTTCACACCTTCAGGTTTCCAGTTTCTTGTGACATTTTGGGAGAAAACCCATCAAGAATAAAGTTCAACATTGGAAATCTAAATGGGGAGTCTTCATGAGAGCCTTTTAGAAAGGAATCAGGTCACTTCTGGAGGAAGACCTTGTCTATGTAATTTGCAAATGAAGCCGGAGTGTCATAGTCTGTTTGTTTTCTTTTGTCCCAGTGATGCAAGGAATATGAACCAATCTTGAACCAGTTCCGGAACAATCAGCAAAACCTCAAACTGTTTTAAGTGTTCTATTTAAACAAGGAAGAGATTACAATGAAAGGAAGAGATTACAATGCCAGAAGAGATTCCACAGGATAAAGCTTTGTATATGCTAGCTATTTAACAAACTGCTTGCAAATAGCTTTAGAACTTCAGGGACTGTTATATACATTTACAAATTAAGTTGAATTTTAAGTTGAAATTAAGTTGAATATCAAGTTCTATCAACGCAGACAATTTGTCGGCATTTAAGAATTAAGACTGGGCACGCTTGTAATGAAAACACAAGTTTCACCCTCTGAAGTGGAAAGTCACAACATCCGATCATTGATTTTTTGCCTGTTGTTGAAAAGAGACACAGAAGTCTGAAGAAAGCTGCAGTTGAAACATCAGTTATTGGGAAATACATTTAATTTCTCCAAGGGTTGAGCATGTTTCTCTCCAGGTCTGGGTTTTCTTACTTATTTTTAATGTTTAAACATTTCTTTTTAAATTAAAGAATAGATATATGCAAGTAGGCATGGAAAAATTGAATGGAAACAAGATAGAAAATTAATATTCTCACAAAGAAGCAAGGGATCTCCACATGCATCAGTTGGTCATAAGAGCTGTGGTAAGATGTGCTTTGAATTATTGGTTTTCCTTAATATTTTCTAGTCCTCTATTACTTAAAATTTTTTTCTGGAAACAAACAAACGAACATAAACAACCACAACAGAAAAGCTATCCAACCCCAAACTCTGGTTAGTCTGACAATGTTCCTTAACTCAGTATTTTGACCCCTACTGAATGCAATATTAAATAATTTTCCTTTGTACAGCAAATTTAAATTAGGAATTGGGACTCATAGGCAGCAGCATTATCTTTATTTTGATTATTGGGATGTTTCAGATTTTGATATTCACTGGATAAGCATAAGGATCATTTCAGGGAAAATTAGTGCTTTTGATCCATAGACATCTACATGTATCCTTTTATGATGCTTACTATGTTGCTGCAATTGAAAACCTATTAGATTTTTTTAAAAATTGAAGCATTTGTTAAGAGAAATGAAACTTTGGTTTGACCTTCCTTTTCTCTCATTATATATATAAAGAAAAATGAGACCTCTCCAGACATTCGTTCTTGTCAAGAAAACAAAAGTTGAGTTGAGGTCTCATTCAAAATGCACAAGTTTTTAAGCGGTTGCTGAGGAAAAACATTCATCTAACCAACCAAAGATCCTTTGTGAAGAATTATAATGATTATTTACAGCTGTGAGAACTTGATGCAAGTAGCTTCAACTCTCAGGACCAATTTCTGTATCTATCAAAGAGAAATAAAAAATAATAATGGAATCTGTTTCATTGGATCATTGTGAGGATTAATTGACATAAAGCATGTAAAGTAAGTTATGTATATGGTAAGTGTGTTACCTGTGATGATGAGGATGGTGCTCATGGAAATAAGAAGCTATCTGGACTCTACATGAAGACCCCAGTCTCCAATTCCTTGACTTATTACTTTTTAATGCTAATTAATGATACAACATGAGGTTCTCTGAGCAGACTTATTTTATTTACTCTCCTATCTTCTACAATGAGTAATCCAAGTTCTATCTACAAGGGATGCTTAAACTATAAATAAAAATGTGACTTTCTGCTATCTTGAAAATTTGTCTGCCTTTCCTTGGATTGGCTTCTGCACCCATCTACCCCCCCCAGCCTTTCTCTATTTCTACTTTATTATCTTAGCCATTTTTCATACCTATATTAAAAATGAATTCTATGTCAAAGTGTAAAGAAAAAAAGTTTGTTCATTATATTTTCTACATGTGAGCATGTGCATTGATTGCATTTTAACCCATTTGGCTGCAAAGACCCTGTTTGCTCTTTGATCTGGGCCAGGTGAAAGGAGCTGCGCTTGTCTGGATGAGAATGCATGGCGCACGCAGGCCTTGGCTTAGGAAATGTTTACTCTTTGGATAATTTTGTCTAGCCTCAAAGCTGATTAAACTTAAATATTGAAAGAATAAATATTCTAGCTATTTCATTAGCTTCTCACTGTGTAAACGATAGAAATGAAAAGGCTGCATCCTACCTAGAGTATAAGTAGGGTAGCAGTAATTAAGAAAAACAATTCCATGAAAATGTACTTTTTAGATATGAACTGACGCATCTCGCTACGTGTACAATATGACAGTAGATTATGAAAGCTAGCATTTTTATTCTAATCCCAATGTGTGTTTAAAATCGAGTGTCCAATTTCTCTTGCTCTTCCTTCCCTGTTCTCTAACACTTGCCACGTGCAGCAGTATTGTGGACTAAGAAAGAAACATCGGGGAGAAACTAGCCTGTGTGCTCAGCAAAGCATATTCAACCAAGCATCAGTGCTTCCCTAACGGCACAACAGCCACAGGATAATATCTACTGGGCGTTTTCTGTGAGCAAAGTCTGTGAAGGGTTAAGGAGATAGAAATTTAATTTTTGTAAGAGTTCGATGATATTATCCCCATTTACACATAAGGTAACTAAGGGGTAAAGAGATTAAATAATTTTTCCAAGTTCACTCAAACTGTAAATTGATTTGAACCTGGGCTCAAATCCAACCCCCAAAGAGCAGCCCATCTAGTAGTTGAGATAAAATATGCACATAAAAAGACACCACAAAAGGCCCAGAGGAATTTTGCTTAGCAGTGTCCCTGTTGCTGGAAATACTTTTATCCAGGCCACTTAAGACTAGAAATACTATATTGGAAATTTCTTTTCTTCTTTCCTCTTTGCAAATATGCATAAAATAAGGCTATAGAAAATAATGAACGGAAAATATCATATATTTAGTAAATATCTATGAATTTTATTTGGAAATTAATGATGTCTTCTAGTCAAATCTCAATGTGGAGAGACATTACTGCATAGTCATTAAGAGCAGGATCTTAGAAGTCAGTCAGTCACCTATTAGCTTGACTAAGTTATTTAACCTTTATGGGTATCAGTTTTCGATCTGTAAAATGGATATAATAATAACAACTCATAGAGTTGTTATACAATTAAATGAGGTAGTAATACTTGGAAAATACTCAGCACAGTGCTTGGTACATAATAAATACTCAATAAAAATTAGCTGTTGCTGTTATTGTATTATCATCATTACATCTAAGTAAATTATAGGAAACACAGAGTTTTGTTTTTCTTAGTGTTTCTCCCCAGGTTTTCAGAAACCATAGTGGATGTTCTTTTTTTAGAATTCCAGACCAGTATTTGGAATCTGGTCATCCTAGTGATATTCTTTTGTTTTCCCATGGCTCATTTCCTTTTCTGGTTAACATCACTTTTCTTTTCTTCCCTTTTGCCACCAACCTATTATCCTCTCCCTCTTCCTGGGGGAAAAACAACCTGACAATAATGACAACAACAACTTCTCTCTGCTGCCCATTCTTGCCCAGAGTCCTGCGGCACCAACTTGACCATGCTCTCCTACTGGTGGCTTTTCAATTCTCCCTCTCCTACCTCCTCAGAATCGCTGCATTTCACACAGTGATAAGGGAGAAGTGTCCATGGGAAAGCACATAAAGTGCTAAAGTAAGCTAGAGAAGGGAGAAGTTATTTCCAGTTGGGAATTGTAAGAAAGTCTTCACGGGGAGATAGATCTGAGCAAAAATGGAAGAGCATGGTGGAAAGTGGACAGAGCAAAAGCAAATGAACTGCAATACACAGCACTCCTAGTAGTTCCTTTGGAAAGAAGTTTTCTAGTAATTGTCAGGCAATCCCGTTGATTTTTGAGGGCCATGACTCTTTTAAAAATTTTGGAAAGACGATCAAGTGTTATTCCATATGGAAATTGTACAACTTATAGTGCTATCAACTTGGAATAGATTAAGGGTTGACTCTTAGCAAACTGTTTAATGTTAATAGCTATTACTATCAATTTTAATTAATTAATGTTGCTATACAATTGATACCTATACTATAAATAACATTATTATTCCACTTTCCAATCACAGAATGATTTTACGTAACATCTTGTTTGATCTTTAAATAATGCCATGGAAAAGTTAGGTAGCTAAACATCATTTAGCCATTTTATAATGAGGAAACAGAAGACTACTGATTAAAAAAAAAAAACATTTGGCTATGAAATGGCAGATCTAGGACATAAATTCAGGTATCCTGATTTTATCCTTGTGTTTTATTACCATCCTTTCTGTGATAACTCAAGAGTGAATGGTCATAGGAAGAGCCTGGAGGCTTACCAGATTGATTCAACAAACATGTGTGGAGCCCTACAGTAATTCAGACATTGTACTAGACATGGGAGCTCAAACAGTGACCAAAACAGATGAGTTTCCTATGATCCTTAAGCTTGTGAACTACGTGGGAGAGAAAATAAACAAAAAGCAAATTAATACATAGGGTTTTTATAGACTGTGGTAAGTGCTAACTATGAAGGAAATAAGCAGCATGGTAAGATAGCAAGGAACTGGAGGAGGCCGTTTATGGTAGGATAATTAGGGTGATCTGGTGACATTGACCTTACAGGTGAAAGATGAGAACACACTGCCATTTAAAAGGCAAGTGGACATGCATTCCAGGCCAAACTGAAACTAGAAAAGCTTGGATGTAAGAAAAGACTTGTTACTATAGAACAGAGAGTAAGCTACTGTGGATGGATTTGTGGGGAGTGAGGGAAGTGAGTGGTTGGAAGTTGGAGAGGAAACAGGAGCCACATTATGGAGTATATAGAGTTGGCACCTTTTGGAGGGTCAGTCCAGCTCACGAAGGCTTTCTTAACTGCATCCCAGGTTCCATGCACAAGGACAGACTCCTGGCTGCCGCATTTGCATGTGACTCCATTTCCCTGGCCACAGTGGATCAGACCATTTATTCATGCAGTAAACACTTATTGAACATTGGCTATGTGCACTGTGTTATAGGTAATCAAAACATATGCAGTTGCCGCCCTTGTGGAGTGTTGCAGTTCAACATGAGAGTGTCTAGACCTAGGAGCTTGGAACTGGGACAAGAGAGAAGGATTCAATTTCTGTGTGACTGGAGCTATAACATGCAAACTGGGAACTGCTGAAAATCAAATTCCACCACATAAACTGGGGAGTCCAGAGAGAAGAATGAAGCACACAGAAAGAGATACTATTCTCGTGATTATTAATAGGTTTACATTTATGGATTTTAGTCTTTCTAGAAGCTGGGTTGCATTCGCCCACTTGTTCTTTGAGAAGCCCTACAACACTAAAATGATATTCCTCATTTTCCTAATATGTTCTGAGCTATTTTGTTGTTGATGCTGCTTGCAATAAAATAAATTAATATTCTAGACCAGATAACTAAGGTAGCACAGGCTCAGGGCAAGGAATAGGCTCCAGGTTGGGGGTTGAGAGTTGGGTGAAAATTTATAAACTTAGAGGGTAAATGAGACCTCTTCAAATGGTTCACACAAACTTAGAGCCTTGAGTGTAGGGAAACAATATTCAAAGAAATAGAAGTACTCCATTGATGATAATTATGTTAATGATGCTGAAGGCGATGAGAGGATGGCTTATATTTGCTAGATTGGGAATAAACGTAGTGAACCCTTTTGAAACATCTCTCAGGCTCCAAATTATCTCCCTATTTGTACTCAAAAGCTCAGTCATCACAAGGTGGGCAGATTCCACAGAGCAATATTTGAACATGACGCCACTCCTACATCCATACTTGATTGGATTTTTCACTCATTAAATAGATATTTATTGAACACCTGCCATAATCAGAGTGGTGAGTCCAACAGATGTTGTTTTTGCTCTCATGGGTCTTATAGCCTGGATGGAGTGGGTATCTGATCCAAGATCCTGTGCTTGGTGCCTCAGTGTAGATTCACTCTACTCTTTGTGAAAATCCTCCGAAGTAAGTATTATTATGTTTATTTTACAGAGAAAGGAACTGAGCCCAGCTTTAGGACCCATGGGAGTGAAGTTGCTAATAACTGTAAAGCGAATAAAAGACAAAGGCTGAATGAAGAATACAGGTCTACTCTAATTCTCTGCCCTTCCCATTTACATCATTCAAGCCCCACAAACAGGAAACAGAAACACATAGCTGTGATCCATGGGCCAGAAAGCCACAACTACTGCTACTACTAGGAAGATAGGAAGCTTTGCACTGGATGCCTCCATGAAGTGTTGGCCTACCAAAATCAGCTCAACTAACCTCTCCACATGTGGGAGATGCAAAACCCTAAACATCTCCATGACTATGCTTGTTAGCAATAGCAAATTAATGAGACTAGAACTGGCTTCCTCCTCCCTTCTGCCCTCCACCATTTTGCATAAGTACAACTTATTGTCAGCACTTAATTTGTACTCAGAACCCTAACTGCAAAGGACTCTGAGTAAATGTAGCTTTCAGGTTTCTAGCTTATAAACGATGACATACCAAGAGGAGGGGATACATTCTGAGCAGGCCAGTCTGTCATATTTGTCATTCTATTAACTCATGGTACCTTTCGTACTTCATGCTTGAATGTTCGCTTGGAAATATGATCTTTCATATTGGTAAGTCTGGACAAGCAGAAGGTTTGTCTGAGATCTTTTGGGGTTTGAGTTACCCTATGTTTTTTCACATAATTAATTGCCAACAGCATTTAAAAGTAAGGTGGACTTGACAGATACCTATAAGCAGAGTGGAGAAATGACTGAAGTACCTCAGAGTCAGAAACCTGAAGTTTGTGTGTATGTTTTTTCCGTCCAGGCTCCCAATAACTGTGTGTCACCTATGACAAGATATCTAACCTCTCTGGGTTTTTCAGTGTTTTTTCCACTATAACAAGAATAATGGCTCTCGTCACTTCCCTGCCTCTAGGGATGTTGTCAGAATTAATGAGACACCAGGGTGAAAGCTTTCCACTTTTTTTTTCCCCTCAGAGAATGCTGGAATGTAAATAAAAGTAATACCTCTATTTTGCGAACGCTTTTTCCTTCTACATGTCTTAGGAACATTCAGAAAAGATTTTTTGAAGCAGCAGCAATTACCGTAGGTGTTACATATAATAAAGGAACTGTATCTGCCAGGAAAAACAAAGGAGGAACCAAAAGCTTGAGTCAGAGAAATCTGCTCCTGGCTTACTCTTTAATGGAATCAGTAGGAGGTCTGGGATAATCACAAGTAAAATATTGCTGTACGGAGAGCATATGAAACTAGGAGGACAAACCACTAACTGAAGTTACCATCCTGAAAGTAGAAAGAGAAAAGAGATGCTGACTGCTGACATGTTGCTGAGATGTTCTTAGTCATACTGGAGAAAGAAGATGAGGGTTGGAGGTTAAACTGTTTGTGGATTAGGGTTGAACCACTCAAAGCAATAAGAATAGTCTCACTGCTCATTACAACCAGCTAGATGTTAAACTTTGATGAGATAAAGATGTTCTCAGCAGTGTCTTTGATTAGTTAGCCAATGAACTGTCTGTTGACATAGGCAACATGTACTATGTCAATTCTGTCACTTTCATGGAATACAATCCTCTGGTTTTGATTGATGCAATGTCAAAAATACACATCCAAAAAGACTTATTCTTTTCCATCTGTAGATGATGAATTTCTAAATAGAGCCATTCTCAGGGATAGAAAATAACCCTCTTCTCTGGTGGGTCATGAATCTAGGCACAGTTCAGCTGGGTCCTCTACCTAGGGTCTTATAGTACTACAATCAAGTTGTTGGCTGGGCTGCATGCTCATCTGAAGGTTTGAGTGTTGAAGACTCTACTTCCCAGTTTACTCAGAATGTTGGCAGAATTTCCTTGTGACTATAGGATTGAGGGCCAGGGATTTTTGTTGGCTGTGGGCTGGAGACTTCCCTTAGCCCCTAGAGGCAACTCTCATCTCCTAGAGGCTGCCTGCAGTTCTTTGCCATGCCAGCTTTTCCAACCTGGCTCCTTACTTCATTAAACCAGCAAGGAGAGTTCCTAGAGTGACATCTCATCATCTTTTTTGTATTCTGTTGGTTAGAAGTAAGTCACAGGCCCCACCCACATGAAAGAGAGGGATTTATACAAAGATGTGAACATCAGGAGGGAGGATCATAGGGGCCACCTTAAAATCTGTCTGCCTTAATTGGTAAGGAAAAACAACTCTGAGGCTATTATGACTTTGAAAATTTTCAGGATGATGGAATGAATCTGAGCTAATCCCTGCAGATTGTGTTGCTTTATCTTCAAGTCATTTGCTTCATTCATGGGTTGAATGGGGAAAGAAACCTACACACACTGTATGGATAGAAAGCCAAGAGGGGTGGGATAGGGTCAGGTGGGAGATGGAGGATGAGTCCCAAAGGAAAATTTGGATTGTTGATTCTATGGAGGAAACCAACCAACGTCCATACCATGTTGTTTATAGGACATTTGTATGTGTGTGTGTGTCTGTGAGTGTGTGTGTGTATACACACTACATAACGTGTTTATGTATAAATGCTATATAATTTGTGTTATATTCAATAGTATGCATTATTATATATGAAGTAATCAATGTCCACATTTTTATAATTATGATACATCTGTATTTATATATATTATGTTACATATACTAATATGTAATATGTACTTTTTTTTAAAATTTAGACTTGAAAGAGTAGATATTCGAACAATTTCATATTTCTTATTTATTTATTTATATTTTTGGCAGCGTTGGGTCTCTGTTGCTGCACGTGGGCTTTCTCTAGTTCTGGCGAGCAGGGGCTACTCTTCATTGCAGTGTGCGGGCTTCTCATTGCAGTGGCTTCTCTTGTTGCGGAGCACGGGATCTAGGCATGCGGGCTTCAGTAGTTGTGGCACGCGGGCTCTAGAGCGCGGCTCAGTAGTTGTGGTGCACGGGCTTAGTTGCTCCGTGGCATGTGGGATCTTCCCGGACCAGGGCTTGAACCCATGTCCCCTGCATTGGTAGGCGGATTCTTAACCACTGCACCACACACACACACACACACACACACACACACACACACAGTATTTTACCTAATTGGCATGTATCACTTTTAAATTAGAAAAAGTAAACTTTAAAAAAATGTTGTGGCATCAATCAGGATTTTATAATCTTGGCTAAGAATTTATAAATTTTAAAAGAGTAGGAATAAATATGTATTTAGATAAAAACTTTATGTCTTCAGGCCTTGCAAATACCAAGAAAGCATGAATTTCTAAAATGAGGTCAATTATACTTTATGTACCTAAGTAAATGATATGTGAATCTAAACACTTAATGTAATAGTGGCTTAACAATGCTTCAAGTAGGCACACTGAGCCTAATTTAGTGGTGTTTTGGAGCTATTTTCTTATCTTAATTTTTCCCAGGCTTTTGAGAATGGAAAATAACAAACTCTAAATGTCAATTATATTTTATAATATGAATTTGAGAGAAAATGTTTTCATTCATCATTTTAAAATCAAGTCAATTAAAAAGAAGCAAATGTAAATTAGACCCACGGTTTCAAATCATAGCACGGAAGGAGGTTTCTGAAGTAGGCAGAGAATCACTGACTGAAGTTTGAAGAACAACCATTCTCAAAAAGTAGCGACATTCAGTATGAACAGTAGAGAGGGGAGCAGGAGGGATCCTGATGGTTTGCGTTCTGTCCTCTCCCTGCTAAGCCTGTGCAAATTTTCTGACGATCAGTATACGTGTCCCAATAAGAATTCCTGTTTTTTTCCTTCCCTATTCTCTTTCTCTCCTTCCCAAGTTGCAAAGGTGCTTTAGGTAGATTGAATATAGAAAAGTTTGAGTTAAAGATGGTAAATAGGATTGTGCAGAAGGAGGGAAAGTGCAACATTCCACTTTATTCTTTCTCCATCTCAAGCTTAAGCAGAAAAAAACAAAGACAAAACAACCAAAACAAAACCTTTCATTAAGAAGAGCTTATGCAAAGATGCCTGTACTGCATGGCTAATGTGAACGATGGAAATGACAGCTGCTTTATAAGAGCAAAATAATTGCTTTTGAGTCCTTTTCTCTCCTTAACAAGTATATATACTTGTTCTGAGAGTCTAAAAGATCTAGACTACTTTTGAGCCTTTGTCAAATAAAGAAGGAAAGAAAAATAGTCTGGTTAGCTGGGCTTCAAGGTCAAAGGAGGTATGCCTGGCTTCCACATAAGAGTTCATATACTAAACTACTCCTTTTACAATTACTCCTATTCGAAGAAACAATTCACACATAATCATTTAAGTGTTTCAAATAACAAAAATTGGAATGGGATCAACTTCTTTGATATTTTCAGTGTTCTATTACTTAAAATATTCAAACTGGCTGCAAAAAATATTTAAATAAATGAATAATTTTAAAAACCTCTTGAGATAGTCCAAAAATGAGCTTTGGAACAGAACCAGGTACGAGGTCGGGAACAACCTGCATTGGCTGACCCTAGCTTCTTATGTAACACTTGGCTTATCTAAACCTGGAATAGTCCGTGTTTAGACACCATGTGTACAGTTCTTTCTGCCAGGATGCCGAAGGTGTAGCTGTCCCTCGTTGGGTTCTATGCCGGTGGTCTCCAGGTGGTTGAATTCTTCTATTTAGTTCAAGTGTTTTTGTTTTACAGTGCCTAACTAAGTAGGTTATTTAGGGAAGGATTATGGACTACAACAAAATATCTAGTTGAGGAAAACTTGAACAGCATTACGAGAAAGTATATATTGGTGTTCCTATTAGTTGACTTAAGCATGGACAGATAGCTAATTACCTCTTCTTGACTAACTTGTATTCTCTTCACATTAGTATCATTTATTTTTCATACTACATACATTCAACAAATATTTATTGCATGCCTACTATGTGTCAGACATTGTTCTAGGTGCCTAGACACAATGATAAGTGAACTGGACACAGTCCAGTCTGTCCTCATGGCACTGTAGCCTGAGATGGAGAGAGGCATACACTAATCCAATGGTTATAAACAAATGCAAAAATTACAATTCTTCAAATACTACAAAGGAAAGGTACAGAGGTAGACTTTTCAGGGCATTGAAATGTAGTTACTGTGATTGTGGGTCTTCTTGGGACTACAGCTGAGCAGTAAATTTTCATCCTCTCGATTCTTCTTGTGTGCATTCCTGACCTATTTCATCCCCACCACTTCTCGCAGACTCCACCCACACTTTGAAGACTGGCTTCGCCACCCCTTCCTCTCTGGCCTGAGTTGCCCCTCAGCTTTCTCAATCAGGTTCCTCCCCTCCTATGGCCTCTGAGTCATCTTGTTTCTAGGAGCAGAAAAATTCAGACTTCAAGCCGACTTCCAAATCTTTCTGTCTCAAACAGTGACTGCTGGCTTTGTTCTTTGGGTCTTGGCTCATGGGGACTGTGGGTTAGGGGAAATGCCTTCAGAATACTATTTAGAAACTCAGACTATTCCCAAACAAACACTTTGAGGTATAGTCCTATCATATTAGTAAAGCGAATAGGTAGACATCTGGTACAGAAGGAGGGAGAGTGAGTGATGGTTGGGTACGCGACAGGGATGAAGTTCAAAGCAACTAGTCAGAGAGGAGCCAGCTCATGGGGGTGCAAGGTCAGGATGGTAGCAAGAGAGATTCTTAACTACAAAACTACATGAACATATGAAGTTCTAATATGCCTTCTGAACATTCTAATGGTTTCCCGGGTCAGGAACAAATCCTATTAGACTTCCTTAGACAGAGCAGGCAGAGCAGGGGACTGAGGGTACTTAGGAGATGTGGGAGAGTGAGCATTGGCCAAAACTCCTGGTGAAGACTTTTAAAGATAATATGGTCCCAGATCTTGTCTAAGGCTTTGAAATAATTATATCTTTTAATGCTGGATTAAAAGTAAGCCCCTATCTCAGAACACTTTGGAAAAGAGAAGACATGATAATTGTATTTAAATAATTAAAGGATTGTAGTAGCATTCAGAAACATCAGGGCTATTGTTCAAGACTCTGCAGGACAGAGGTAGAATTTTGCTCAACAGAGACTTTTCTGACAGTGAAAGCTGTTTGAACGCAGAATAAGTTACCATGTTAGGCACCTCATGGCAAGGTTCAGAGGCTACATGGCCTTTTGTCAGTGATGAACAGAAATTCATGCATCAACCAGAGGTTTGAAATGAACTCTAAGCTTCCCTCCTGCTCTACAATTTCTAGGGTGGACATTCCCAATCAAAAAATGTCCTCAAGGGCTTCCCTGGTGGCACAGTGGTTAAGAATCCGCCGGCCAATGCAGGGGACACGGGTTCGAGCCCTGGTCCAGGAAGATCCCACATGCCGCGGAGCAACTAAGCCCATGCACCACAACTACTGAGCCTGCGCTCTACAGCCCACGGGCCGCAACTACTGAAGCCCACATGCCACAACTACTGAAGCCCGTGCTCCTAGAGCCTGTGCTCTGCAGCAAGAGAAGCCACCACAATGAGAAGCCCGCACACCACAATAAAGAGTAGCTCCCACTCGCCGCAACTAGAGAAAGCCTGCGTGCAGCAAGAAGACCCAATGCAGCCGAAAATAAATAAATAATAAGTAAACAAATAAATAATAAATAAATAAATACAAAACTCTAAAAAAAAAAAAAAGTCCTCAAGAGGACAAAGGTTTTAAAATACTTTTGTGTGAAAGAAAATGTTTTTATAAACACAACCTTAAAACATTTAAGAAGAAATAACACAACTGGAAATTGCACACTTTCATTTTGATTTTTAAGTTGCTACAGTGGATTTTTCTGGCTTTACATTGTACACGTAAGGCTGGTATGTCTTAGGAAAAGAGTTGGGGGTTGAATTAAAAAAATAGAGAATTATTTATTTTTAACATCTAGTGTTCCAAATGATGTTTTGGTTTGTTGAAACTGCAGAAGTTTAGTTCTCAACTCCATTATAAGCCATAAATTCAATTTACCATTTCACACAACACAGGCATCATGTTTTTTTTTTTTTTTTGGCATGAAGCATGGTTAGAGTAGGTAATGTAGAAAAATTTGGAAATGACTGCTGCTCTTTCTCTCCAATGTTGACTGTTAGAGATTCAGCAAATACTCTCAAATTAAGATAGGCTCTCCAAAACAAATCCCTTTCTGCCTGAGTTGTAGCTTCTGGAAGATAAATAATTGAACATATTCACTGATGACTAATATATAACACTATATATACCAGGCATATCATAAAAATGTCAAGTTAAGCTTTACAAACTGTTCATTTCTATGACTAATATAATATCTTTTTGAAGGTATGCTCCATGTCTGAGTTCCCCTTTCACATTAATTCAAGCAGTGTTTGATCTCCTACTATGTGCAAAGCACTATTTTAGATACTCTGAGAAATACAAAGGTGTATAAAATAAGTCATTTTCCTCCCTAGTGGTTACAGTATTAGAGCAGAAAATAAGACAACCACACAGAACTAGAACTTAAGTTAATATCAGATAAGCACATTAATAGTGGTATAAACCAAATATTCTAGAGATCAGAAGAGGATAAGACCTCTTCTTATTGGGGAAACACAGTTGGGCTTCATGGAGGAAGTAGCATTTGACTGGAGCTCTCAATGAGTAGGAATTCATAAGTAGAGATGGGTGTTAGATTTTTATGCAATGACATGAAAAAAGGCAGAGTAGAAAAATGTTTAAGAAATGGCGATTAAGTAGTTGGATTTTTTACAAAGGAGTAGTGTAAAATATGTCTAGGGGTGGCTCTGGCATATGCTTGCAGCACCAGGCTAAGGGGTTTAGACGTGTGTTTAGAATAATAAGATGACTGAAATAGTGCTTTAGGAGGCTCAGTCTGAGAACAGTGTGCAAGGAGAGAAATGTGAGATAGAGTGAAATTTGGGGAGGCTACTGTAGGAGTACAAGCATGAGGAAATGGCAGCAGAAGTGGAATGGAAGCTCTGGGTAGGAAATATACTGGGAAGAATGAATCTACAGAATTTAGTGTATGGGGCTGGGGGCAGTGGAAGGAAGTTGGAGAAGTTTACAATAATTCTAAGGTTTAAAGTTTGGACTATTAACAAAACATTAGTAAATTAATAGAAATAGTGAAGAGAGGACAAAATGTTGGTTTTGGGTTTTTGAATTTAGATGTCTTGATTTTGAGATGCTGATAATGTATCCATAAGAAAAAATTTAAAGCATAGGAATAAGGCAATCAGGCCCTGAAATAAGACATACCAGGGCTTGAATGCCTCCTCTACTTACCATAAGTTGGGTAAATTACTCTATCTCCCTGAAGTTCAGTTTCCTCTTCTACAAATGGGGATAACTTTTGCACCTATTCATAGGTTTGTATGTGGATAAAATAATTTATGTAAAATTCTTTTCCTGGTGCTTGGTAAAATGTGGCTCAATAGCAGCTAGCTATTTTTGCTCATAACCTTGTTGTTAAGAGGCAGGAGGAAATGTGGGTCTAGAAGCCGGCACGAAAAGTATAGTTTTTCTGTTTTTTTATAAATTTATTTATTATTTTTGGCTGCTTTGGGTCTTCATTGCAGCACGCGGGCTTTCTCTAGTTGCAGTGAGCGGGGGCTACTCTTTGTTGTGGTGCGCGGGCTTCATTATTGCGGTGGCTTCTCTTGTTGTGGAGCTTGGGCTCTAGGTGCACAGGCTTCAGTAGTTGTGTCACGTGGGCTCAGTAGTTGTGGCTCACGGGCTCTAGAGCGCAGGCTCAGTAGTTGTGGCGCACGGGCTTAGTTGCTCCGCGGCATGTGGGATCTTCCCGGACCAGGGCTCGAACCCGTGTCCCCTGAATTGGCAGGTGGATTCTTAACCACTGCACCATGAGGGAAGTCCTAAAAGTATAGTTTTATATCGTCTTTGGAACATGGCTGGTTGATGCCATTTTAATGGATAACAATAGATTATCAAACTTTGGGAAAGTAGCCACAGGAGATGTGAAAGAAGAGGATTCATGAAAAGTATCAGAGAAAGAGTAACAAGAGACACCAGAGGGAAAACTCTTAAAGTCATGGAATCCTAAACAGCTACATTTCAAAAAGAACTGGTAAGCAGGGTCTGATTTTGCTAAAATCTTAAGAAGGATGTGTGTGGATAGGAGGCTATTGAATTATTTAGGTCATTGGTATCATTCAAAGGCATTTATCAGAGGAGTATGCTTCTGGATTTCGGCCCTTGGCAAGAGTTCCTGCAAATTGTATTTAATTGGTGGCCTCACATTCCATAGCATTGATTATGCCTGTCATTTACCACCTTGTACCCGAAAGCTGTAAAACATCTGAGCTGGGGCTTCCCGGTGGCGCAGTGGTTAAGAATCCACCTGCCAATGAAGGAGACACAGGTTCGAGCCCTGGTCCAGGAAGATCCCACATGCTGCAGAGCAACTAAGCCCGTGCGCCACAACCACTGAGCCTGCGCTCTGGAGCCCATGAGACACAACTACTGAGCCTGCTTGCCTAGAGCCTGTGCTCCCAACAAGAGAAGCCACCACAATGAGAAGCCTGCGTACCACAACGAAGAGTAGCCCCCGCTTGCCACAACCAGAGAAAAGCCCGCGTGCAGCAACGAAGACCCAACACAGTCAAAAATAAAAATAATAATAAAATAAAATTTTTAAAAAAACCAAACATCTGAGTTAAGCAATATTATAGGTTGAGAATTTCTAAAGCCTTTTACAAACCTTAGAAAGCCATCAGAGACTCTTTAAAAGTAACCATCATTCCTATGTTTGATTAAAATGAATATAATCCTAATACTTTGAAGTTGATTGTTGCTTTCTATGTTTAATGCATTTTTACTTAGACAAATTAATTTTGTCCTACGACTACCTTATTAGTTAGGTAGGAGAAGTATTATATGTCCCCATTTTATATGCAAGTAATCTGAACTTTCAAAAAGTAAAAAATTGAATACATAAAAAGAGTTGGGGCCTGAATGTAATACCTAGTCAAGGATTTGTACCAAAATATACACTGGTCCATTCCTTTCTCTATTAACCCTCTCTTTCCTTCTTTGAAATCTTTCCCTGTGTTCTCATTTAATAAGATCCTTTCTTCCTTCTAACATCATTCTTTTACTTTGCATTTCTCCTCTTATTTTCTTATAAATATCTTCTATTGATACCTCAAGTGAGTAATCATTTCAGGCCAGAGATGTGAGTCCAGGTTATATGTTTTATTTGACGTGAAGAAGGGAATGATGAACTCTCCTTACGAACCTGATTTTGGCTCTGATAAAGACAGAAAGGGAAAGGTGGGGGAAAAAAAAACAACCTCATGATTAGGGGTTTAGCAAAAGCACTAGATAGTCTTGGTTGTCATGGAGACCACCACAGCCACTGCTTTATATGCAGATAATGTGCAGGAAGGGTAGACAGGAAGATTAGCTATAGATACAGTTCTTGAATACTGAAATGGTAGCCATAAAAAAGCTACTGGCCTCAGGAAGCAGAGAGAACTAAAACAGGTCACAGCAGCAGGAAAGTCAGAACCAGAGGCTGAGGTAAAGGGTTTGGCTGGGAAGCCCAGACAGGCAACGTCCATGAAAAAGCATGTATGGAAGTCATTAGTGCTACTTCCCAAGTATTTCTGGCTCTCTTTCTCTAAAGTGTATGATAGAACAAATACTTCCGGCAGCTTTGTGTGTGGGAGGAGTCACATGACTAGTTCTGGCCAATGAGTTATGAGCAGAAGTGGCATGTGTCATTTTCAGGCCTAACATTTAACTGCTGGTACGAGACCCTCCAGAGCTCTATTTGCCTTCTAGCTCAGGGACTGGCATCGTCTATCAGCTTGAGTCTCTGAGTAACTGTGATGAGTGAGCCTCCCTGTTGACCCACAATGGGTGTTCAGTGTGAATAAGGAATGAGCCTTTGTTATTTAAAACCATTGAAATTATTTTAAAAAATTATTTCTATTTATTTATTTATTTTACCTCAGTGTTCCCTAGCCTGTCTTGGTTAATACAGCTAATGAATGGTAAGGGAAATATTGGCAGGCCATGTGTGAGAAGTTTTTCTAGTTATTTGTGGCTGGGAAATAAACCACCCTCAAACTTAGTGGCATAAAATAATATGTCCTATTATGCTCATGGATTCTGTGGGGATAGGAATTCAGAAAGAAAAAGTGGGGCTGGCTTTTCTCTGCCACACAATGGCTGAGATGACTAGGATGGCTGGGGGTTAGAATCACCTGTGACTTCTTCACTCACAAGCCTGGCACTTGGGCAGGATGGCTGAAGTACAGGTGAGGCCAGCCCTGTCCACAGGAGCACCTACCCACATGTGACCTTCCCATGTGGCTTGGGCTTTTCACAGCATCGCAGCCAGAATTTGAGAGGAAGCATCTTGAGAATGAGCATTCCAGATGGCCTGTGTGGAAGCTTCATGGCCTTTTATTATACAGAGTGTCAGATCTGTGCATTCTATCAGTTATGAGATAGTCATAAGAACAACCAAGAATCCAGTGGCAGTGGAATGGGGAAGGAGGTGTGAATTGGACTTCACTTTTCCATGAGAGGAGTAGCTAAGAATTTGTAGCCATTTGCAAAGTCATAATGGAAGGGTAAAGAAAAGCTTGCATAATAATGGAAGGAAACTGATGTGCAATGTGGTCAAATCACAGTTCAGTTCATAAAAACAAGATCCTATCTCTGTATGGTGTTCTGCAGCTTATAGCACATTTTCATATGCCTTGCCTCGTGTGATCCTCCCAACCATCCCATGCTGTAATGAAGGACTGTTATTTTTATCCCTGGAACATAAAAGAGTAAGATAAATTCTGAGAGGAACCAGAACTAACTAAATACCATACCACTTAATGGATAGCTATTTAAATCTATCTTCTAATATTTCAAACTATACCCTACACCTTACTCTGGATTAAGCAAATAATATTACATGCTTACTAGTTATGAAGCACTCTCTTAGGTGCTGTGGATATATAAAGACAAGTAAACTATCTTTGTAAGCTAGTGGAGAGGACAAACTTGAATGCGGAAAATAAAACAAAAGGGGTGACATTAAGAGCCCAGTGACAAAGACGTAGAGAGGATGGGGCACTCAGTTCGGACTGTGAGGAAGTAGTATTTAAGCTGAGCCTTAAAAAATAAGAAATATTTAGATTGGTGGAAAAGGGGTGGCCAGAGTGCTCCAGCATGAGCAAAGGCACAAGATGCGAACTTACACTTTCAGAGTTCCAGAAGAAGAGTGTGGCTGAAGTATAAAGCAAAGAAAGAAGAGAAAGAAGAGAGGGAATCTAACATTGCACATTAGTCAATTCACCTTAAATTGTCTCAAGGCTACCTATGATGTCTTCCTTTTGACACCTATGCAACAGAAAATATTAAATATTTCTCATGTGTACACATCATTTTCCATCTCTGGAGCTTAACTCATCATCGCTAACCTCTCTGTGGCCTCATAAGTTTCTTCAAAGTCATCTCTCAGTTGATGGCTTTGCTCTCGGTGGACGCTACTTCCTTTGGTTACAAACTGCTTGTCCTTTTGACAGAGCCTTCATTAGTCATTTACCTCCTCATATAAAATAGAGCTGGAATGAATAATAATTTAGATGGTCTTAAAATTTTCCCAGAAAAACTTCTTGAAGGAATAGGAGGTAATTATTACAGGAACAGGTAGAGAATTATTAGCTAATTTTACAGAATCATTTCTACTCTGATCTAACTCTAAAATAACATTGAAAAAATAAATCATATTTTTTCTAGGCTGGGTTCCAAAAGGATGTTTTTCAGCTCAGTTCTGAACACCCTTCTCTAGGCTACTCCCTCGTGACCCACCCTTATCTCCTGCTTCCCTCTCCTCTCTCAAATTACTCAAAATCCATTTCCTATTTGTCTATTTCCTGTCACCCACCATTAAATGCCCTTCTGATTACAACAACAGGGATTAAAACTTTGCACTTACAGAAAAATATTATCTCACCAGGATTTTGCTATGTAACTTTTCATGACCACTAGGAGATAGCGAGCATGAAATGATTAAACAGAAATGACTTTGAACTACTGTTGCTAGGAGTATTTATTGTATTAACATTGAAAGTATAATGGCACTGAGCATATGGATCTGATTACATTTTATGCTCCAAACAGGAAATTACTTTCTTGCCTAAAGGCACTTAAACCCTTGTGAAGTTCCCACAGCATGGAAAAGACTATTGGTCCTGCGGAGAGAATGCAACAGTTAAAGCAGAAGACACTGATCTTGGCTCGAAGAAAAAGGCATCATATCACATGGCCAGCGTGTTAGAGCATATATGATGTGCAAAAACCCTTCGGCAGAAATCAACTGATTCTGAGAAAATCAACAGGTACAGTGTCTGACACATAATAGCAGCTAAATGAATATCTGTTAAGAGAAAACCAATACTAGAAGGCTATATTTTGGGCAAGTACATAAGCATAATTAAAATCTACTAATAAGAGCCTGAAAGATAAAAACAGATACCCCAGACCCAACTTAGTAGGACAGTAAACCACAGGTGACCTATAGAAATAGAATCCTAATCCTACACAACATTGTAAATTAACTCTACTTCAATTAAAAAAAAAATTGAATCCAGTCTAGAAGCAAGAGTTTAAAAAATTATCAAATCCTTTAAGAGAATGTACTAATATATCCTGTATGTAGAGTATATATAAAGTTGCATGTTAATCTTGGTGTATTTCTCATTACAGAGTATAGGTTCAGTTAATTTAAATAAACATTTTGGTCATTTTCATTAAGTTCATAATGAAATAACTCATTGTTTAACATGGATTCCCAAATGCAATGACTCATATCTGTCTATTAGAATTAAAATTCTGGTGCTTTGATTGGCAAAACCAGGAGAGAGGAAAGTAATAGAATTAGGTCTTTATGCTGCATGTAATTCTGTTAAATTAGAGAATAACTTGAGGCTTAGAGAGCACAGGTAGCTTGTCCAATGCTACTCACACATGTAGAGAAAGCACCAGTCTCCAGGAATAAGATTGTTTAATGTTCAGGGTGTTCCCATTATTCGCTGCTGCTTCGAGTCTTAGGAAGTACTGCGTGCCTTATCCTTGAAACTATTCAGTGTGTAAGGCACTATTCACAATAATTTTCCAGTGGATAGAAGCAGAATTTCTGTATTTACTCACTAACCATTTTTGTTCTGGACATTGGCCCCTCTTGATCTTTAGTTGTAATGTAAATATGACACTATTTAAAAAAATATCCACTTGTAATAAGAGGAGTTTACAAATGATGTTGTTGAAAATAATTCTTCACTTGAATATCTAAGGAAAAATATACAACAGTTATCTATCAGCATGCTTAGAAATTTACTGTCTGGCTAAGTTTAAAGTCTTTTGCTGAATGTCTGACTGAAAATGACATTCAGCAAAGGTATTAAAGATGGTGATAAATGTAATAAATTCTACCTCTGAAAGGTCATTTTGGTTCAGAGGAGAACATCTTAGCTTATGATTACATAATTATGCCAAAGTGTTTCTGCAAGAATGAATAGGCAACTACTGTCTCCATCTTAAGAATTATGACTTTGGTAAAATGCATAATTTTCGGGGACTCTCAGGATCTAAGAAAAATTATTCTTTAGAACTGCAGACATTAATAATATCTAGTTGGAAAAATATTTTCAACAGTTAGCACTTTTAGAATAGGCATTAGCTTACATGTTTTTAAACTATTCACTTAAAAGAAAATATATGCCAAATGCTCAAAGCAATGATTTTTCTTAAAGTCTTGCATTAGAGAAATGATACAGACTCAACTTAAGTACACAAAAATAATCAAACAAATTGCCTTAGGGTCTCTAGCCTGCCTCTTCCACCTTAGGCAACACCTAACTTTATGTAGTTATCTTTAAGTCAACCACTCATTCTTTTTCACAAACATGCATGAAAGTCATACGGTAAATAGCTTTCAGGGCATTTTCAATCTCTTCGGCCAAATTCTTAACAGACTACTTCTATAATAGTCCCAAGAGCACCAAAAAGGTGTCTGCTGTTTTCAAGGACAATCGGCTTATTAGCAGTGGAGCTGACATGACCAATTTAAGGCATTTTTAAGTCAGCCCCGACTAAAATGGACACAACTGGATTATCTTGCTGAATTTCACATAGCGAATTCAAAATACAATTTAATGACTTACAGAGAAAACATCCCATCTTGTTAAGCAATGCAGTTGGGCACCCACTGACTTAGGAACTGTATCATTCAAGAGCGGCCAAATGTGTATATATACATCAAGGGAAAGCATTAAGACACTATGAGAAAGATTAACAAGTAGTTTTTAAGACTATGTTGCAGACGTGTTTATATCAGTAAATATATTTTTGTTAAAGTTTTTTATATTTCTTGATTTATTGAAACATATATAATAAAAATATAATTCACATGCCTATATGTAACTTAAAAGTGTTGGTAAATAGCATTACACTGAATTATTTAAATTAAGAATATATTAGGTATGGTTGTAGAGACTTGGATAATTTGGACCAGAAGGGATACTGGTCTTCAGTGCTATAGAATAATGGGAAGAGGAAAGAAGCTGGGGCCAGGGTTGAGGAAATTAACCTGGCTTTGTGGCTGGGTTCCCGGCAGAGGGATGGCCAGCATCCAATATACAGTGTTCAAAGGTGTGATGAAGGCAGCTTGAGATCCCAGCTTGATAGAGCAAGGCAGGAAGGGTTTGCAAGAGGAGGAATAATCAGTATAGGGTAGATGGCCATATCATGGTTCCAGATGGCCTCTCCCTAAGCCGGGATTACAGAGAGCAAGATGCAGCCAGGACCCCCAGGTTCTAGTCTCAGTAGGAGAGAGTGCTGTTAAAGGCCAGAAAATCACAGTTCTTATTATGGTTGTGGGCTTTGGAGTCAGTCAGACCTGGATTATAATCCTGGTGCTCCCATGTACTCACTGTGTTTTGTAACCTCTTTAAACTTAACCTCTCTAAACCCCAGTTTTATCGTTGGTAAAGTGAAGCTAATAATATTTATTTCAAAAGATTTTTTGAGGATTAAATGATGTATAGTAGAATCTAATGGCTAAGAGTGCAGGAATTAAGAATGTAAAGATAAAAGATGTAGCTTTGGAGCTGGACTCCTTGAGTTTGCATGCTAGCTTGTGTTTTGGGGCAATTCACTCTCTTGGCCTCAGTTTCCTCATGTCTATGGAAGGAATGCTCAGCGAACCTCTCTCTTAGGGTTTGTTGTTAGAACAGTGCCTGTTATGTAATAGTAATTTAAAAAGGTAATTATAATTATTTATGATATTATATCAACATACAAAAGATTTTTTTAAAAAATTTATTTATTTATTTATTTTTGGCTGCCTTGGGTCTTCGTTGCTGCATGCAGGCTTTCTCTAGTTGCGGCGAGCGGGGGCTGCTCTTCGTTGCGGTGCGCAAGCTTCTCACTGCAGTGGCTTCTCTTGTTGCGGAGCACAGGCTCTAGGTGCACGGGCTCTAGGTGCACGGGCTTCAGTAGTTGTGGCACGTAGTCTCAGTAGTTGTGTCTCACGGTCTCTAGAGCGCAGGCTCAGTAGTTGTGGCGCACAGGCTTAGTTGCTCTGCAGCATGTGGGATCTTCCCAGACAAGGGCTCGAACCCGTGTCCCCTGCATTGGCAGGCAGATTCCTAAACACTGCGCCACCAGGGAAATCCACAAAATATTTTCTATTGTTGCTATTACTCTGGTTAATAAGGCCAGTCATATAGAGAGCTAAACGTGGTAGTGATGAGGAGAAAGCTGTGATTAGCAAGCACCTGTGAAACCAGGGCTCTGTCTAGACTGTAAAACCACAAGCCTCCTCCCAGGCGGACGAGGAGTTTGCGCTGTTCACGCGCTGTCTGCCGTCTCCAAGAATAAGCCAGCGTCTGGGTAGTGAGACCCACTGCTGAATGAAATGTCCGTAAACTAAGGCTCAGCAAGGCAGGGGAAGTGAGGAAATAAAGACCACATGGTCAGTATTATAGTTTTAAGAAGAAAACCATATGTGTCTGCCTAAAATTTTGTTATATCTTTCTCAGAATTATTGCTTCATTCCTGGCTTGTTCTGTTCTGATAAGAGGCTCCTGAAGATGTGTCAAAATAAGTCATTCCTCACTGGGAACATCACTTTAATTGCATTTTTAAAAAAATGTACACTAAAGAACATGATTATACACTCAATTTCTCAATATCCTGGTTTTCTTAGCTATAAAATGGAGGGGTTGGGGCTTCCCTGGTGGCGCAGTGGTTGAGAATCTGCCTGCCAATGCAGGGGACACGGGTTCGAGCCCTGGTCTGGGAAGATCCCACATGCCGCGGAGCAACTGGGCCCGTGAGCCACAGCTACTGAGCCTGCGCTCTGGAGCCTGTGCTCCGCAACAAGAGAGGCCGCGATAGTGAGAGGCCCGCGCACCGCGATGAAGAGTGGCCCCGGCTTGCCGCAATTAGAGAGAGCCCTCGCACAGAAACGAAAACCCAACACAGCCAAAAATAAATAAATAAAAAAATTTAAAAAAAAAAAATGAAATAGGACTCATCCCTTCCCTTAAAAAATGGAGGGGTTGGATGAGAAGTTCTGTAATAACCTTTCAATTCATAAATTATATGATTTGATGATCATATACCATATTTGGCTTCCCTTAGAATGCCACCTTCAGAGACTAGGACATATGATGTAAACATGTTTTAATAAAGTCCTTATGGAATTCTATGTAACTAAAAACCTTTGGATTAGGTCCAAGGTCATTAAACTACATTCTGTGATAGAGTGGGCTCTATTCTATAGAGATTTTAGTTTATAACATGTGTGCTTTAAATAAAGTAATTTATAATGAACTAAAGCCTGAGGGAGATCTGACTTTTTCAATATGCTCTGTCTTGTGTTTTTCTATTAGATGGTGGAATTGCCTATAAAGGAAGTTATCTTGACACTTATATCAATTATTCCTATTGGAAGCTTCTCACTTCACCTTAATCTTTAAGCCTTTAGCTATTCTGAATTGTGTCCGGCAAATTCTGAAGTACTCTTGGCTTTGTAAACATCATATGCCTTAATAACCATTATTATTTCTTCAAAGCATTTTGCTTCTTTCTCTGATGATGTATTAGGTCATGGTAATAGCTGACATCTCTGGGGTGCGTGGTATGTGCCAAGTTCTGTGCTGAGTGTAATACATTGCATTTGCTCATTTAATCTTCACGGAACCCTTCGGGGTAGTGCTGTCATTACTCCCATCTTACGGAAGAGCAAATCAAGCTTTGAAAGGTTGAGTAGCTTGCTCCAGGTCACATAAGTGGTTAAGTTAGGACCTCAACTACCAAGTTCATGCTTTTAATCACTCAGGTTTCTCGATGAGCATGAGGGAGAGGTTGACAGTGAGGATGTCAAAAGCTTATGAATTTAGATGTGTGACCTTCACTAAGAGAAAAACCTCAAGATATTCAAATGTACTTTATTTGAGCATTGTAGCTATTTTGTAGAACTTGGGGATTCTTTCTTATGGCAAGTATTTTGCTTTCTTTAAGTCTGTTCACTGTATTTTTTCTCAGTTGGAGCTTAAAT
Source organism: Balaenoptera physalus (assembly GCF_965194825.1). NCBI lineage: Eukaryota > Metazoa > Chordata > Mammalia > Artiodactyla > Balaenopteridae > Balaenoptera > Balaenoptera physalus. The sequence continues at coordinate 124,289,229 of NC_138884.1, forward strand.
CTATTTTTATCGAAACTAGCAATTCATCCATGCTTTCAGAAAGTTTGGCAATTATTTCTATTTGGAAATGGCTTATACAACTTCCCTGGAGGATCTTTGCCTTTTATGCTCTTGAAAAATAAATTATTTTGAGTTCCCTCTGTCCTCAAAGAGCTATTATTACTAACTGAATCCTCATCACCACAAATAGGCCAAAGCGTAAGAGGCTTTCCTTGATACTGTTCATGAAAATATTCATAACTAGGAATTTTAGATGCATTCCCTGTTGAGTGTAATCAAGCTATTATTGCATGTGTATATCTTTTACCTATTTACTTTTCTTTTCTTTTTTTTTAAACATCTTTATTGGAATATAATAGCTTTACAGTATTGTGTTAGTTTCTGCTGTATAACAAAGTGAATCGGCTATATGCGTACGTATATCCCCATATCCCCTCCCTCTTGCGTCTCCCTCCCACCCTCCTTATCCCACCCCTCTATGTGGTCGCAAAGCACCGAGCTGATCTCCCTGTGCCATGCAGCTGCTTCCCACTAGCTATCTATTTTACATTTGCCTACTTACTTTTCTAAAGTATAAAAAATATTAGACTTTACATGCATATTTTTTTTGATATAGGACAGGTGATGCGAAGAGGGCACATAATAGAAGTTTTTTTCCTCTAAGATGCCCTGTCAATTAATTTCTTAAGCAATAATTGAGGCATGGTGCAAGGTATTGGGTTAGGTATAGTGGTAAATACGTGGAAATAAAAGAATAGATGGTCTCTAGGGCAATAGGATATATATTTAAAGGAATAAAGTGCAATTTACAGAGTTGCAAAAGAATACTGACAATACTAAGTGCTTTAAAGAGAGAGGAATTTGTGTAGCGTTGTTATGGAAGATATTGGTTGGCCAAAAAGTTCGTTAGGGTTTTTCCCTTACAGCTTACGAAAAACCCCAGTGAACTTTTTAGCCAATCCAATATAACAGAAGAGGTAAGAATTGATCTTGTCCATAAAGGATGAACAGGAATTTGATGCAGGGAGGGATACAATGAGCTAAAACCACAGGCAGGACCATGACATCAGGACATGCTCAGGACAGCAACTAAGTCTTCTTGGCTCACAGGGAAAGTATATGTAAGGGCTAAGTTAGAGAAAAAATGAAAAGTGTAGCTTGCAATCAGATAGTAAAGAAGTTTGAATGATAATCTATGAAACTGGATCTTAGTCAATAATTCTAATTCAATTCTAATGTAGGTAGGGGTTTCCCACACCACCAAGCAATTTTGCAACACAGGCTGGGTGTCCTACCATTCAACTCAATTCTGGCACTCTTTACCCAAAGATAGCGTCAGATCCCACAGTATGAGGGCTCAGTCCTAACAAGACTGCATCCTTCCTCCCACTTCAGATGCCAATGGCAAGTCCAAGTTGACACCTATGCTTCTGACTGATCAGCTACAGATTGGATGTTCCAATTATCCCCTCCTTGGGTTTTATTAATTTGCCTGAGTGGCTCACAAAACTCAGAAGCATTTTACTTACTACATTACCAGTTTATTATACAAGGATATATAATTCAGAAACAGCCAGATGAAAGAGATGCATAGGGCAAGTTATGGGGAAAGGGCACAGAACTCCCATGCCATCTGCAAGTGCACCCCTCTATGTCTCCACGTGTTCACCAGCCTGGAAGCTCTCTGAACCCCCTCCATTTGATATTTTTAGGAAGGCTTCATTACATCAGCACGATTGATTAAATCATTGGCCATTGGTGGTTAATTTGACCATTAGCCCCACTCCCTTCCTAGGAAATTAGGGGGTGGGACTGAAAGTTCCATCCTCTATTTATAGTTGGTTCCCCCGGCAACCAGCTCCCAACCTTTTCACAAGTCACCTCATTAACATAAACTCTGGTGTGGTTGAAAGGGGTTTGTTATGAGTATCAAGACACCTTTACGGCTGTCATCATTTAGGAAATTTCAAGGGTTTTAGGAGCTCTGTGCTAGAAACAGGGTCAAAGACCAAATATATACATGTATATATATATACACATACATACATATATATGTGTATATATACATATAAAATAATTCACAATATCACAGTCATCAAAGAGACTGATTATTTGAAAGTGGACCACTAACATGTTGTTTAGGGATACTTTTTAAAGAAAGGTAAAATTATTATTCTCCTACAAGATATAAAATAAACATGTATTAAATATTTCATTTTACTTATAATAAAGGAACTAGGCAGAGTTCAAAAGAGAATCTAGGGGCTTCCCTGGTGGCGCAGTGGTTAAGAATCCGCCTGCCAATGGAGGGGACACAGGTTCGAGCCCTGATCCGGGAAGATCCCACATGCCGCGGAGCAACTAAGCCTGTGCGCCACAACTACTGAGCCTGCGCTCTAGAGCCCGCGAGCTGCAACTACTGAGCCCACGTGCCACAACTACTGAAGTCTGTGTGCCTAGAGCGTGTGCTCCGCAACAACAGAAGCCACAGCAATGAGAAGCCTGTGCACCACAGCAAAGAGTAGCCCCCGCTCACCGCAACTAGAGAAAGCCCGTGCGCAGCAACGAAGACCCAACGCAGCCAATAAGTAAATAAATAAATAAATTCTTAAAAAAAAAAAAAGAGAATCCAAAGAATAGACAGACACAGTAATTGATCAGGAGTGTTGTAATAAATGTAAAAATGGAGACAAAACTGTTTTCTAGGTGTCTGTGGGGTGTGCTGTCTCTGCACTGGACAGAATTTATTGGCATGTCTATAGGCAAGATATATTTTGCATTTTTATTAGCTATTTCCAAGTTATAAAACTGTAAGAAGCAGAAAACCCAGAAGAGTGTATAGTGTGTGCAGGTTGATAGGGATGGTTAGGATGTTTATAGTGTGAATGGTAAGAGAGGAAGGAATTCAAAATATGTACAAGTAAACATGTTGCCTGGATGTAATTGCATTATCAATCATGAAATTACAAGGGAGAATGAGGAATCCATGATTAATCTCAGTTTCTAACTTGTATCACTGGGTGAGCAATACTATCATTGACAGCATTTTTTAAATTATAAGATCAATTTTATACAAGTTGACTCTGAAGTGCCATTTAAATGGAAATGTTCGACTGCATCCCTTTTATTTCCTTCCCAGTGGGAATTGAATGTTCTACTGTCCTTTACTATTATACTTTCTTTAGGAATTTAAACTCTGCTATAATGGTGGGCCCTCTCCTGTGAGGTGAACCTTTTGGGGTGGTAAGTAGAGTGCAGGTAAAAGAAGGTCTACTACACACTAATGTGTAGGATCTTATCATTGGATAAGGCATTTTATCTCTAGAAAGGCCCTGAAAAGAAAATATATTTCCTCACAGGTAAGAGCTTCCTTTTAGAAGCTAAAGCTATCATATTAATGTGTTAAAGAAAGAACAGAGTCCAGAATAAATGTGACTCAGGGCTGGTAAATGTTTGGGCTGGAAAATAGCAAACACTACTGTGTTTTTTGTGTGCGTGGAACTGTGCTAGGCACTTTACTTCCAGGCATTAGTTCCTATTATCCTTACAGGATTCATTTGGGGTAGGTGATATTATATTCCCCATTTACCAGTGAAGAAACTAAGAGAGTTTGTTACTTGTCAGGGCTCACAGATCTAGTAACGTTCAAACCAGGACTGAGCTCAGACTTGTGACTCCAGATACCACACAGATTCCACCAGACTCCACTGCCACTTGAAAGGAATGGAAGATTTGCAATTATGGCTTTTCAAGGGAAGGCAGACTTAGGATGAGGGTCACAGTGAGAAGTCTTGCTCAGAAATTTGAGGGTACTGAGTATCCGGGGATAGGGAAATCAAGGTGCACAATGAAAGAAAGATCATGCCAAGCAGAGGATCAGGGGGATTTGAATTCAAGTGAAAAAAGGATACGACATTTGGCTTTAGGATCATGTCTTTGCAGAGTATTGTTCCTTTGTTGAAAACCATTATTCTAATGGTTAGGTGGTTGGGCTATGAAACACCATTCATGAGTTCATAAATATCTCTGCCACTTACTAAGCTGTTTTAACCCCGAGCAGTGTGCTCTCTCTGCCCTCAATTGTCAAATGGGGATGATAGCTTCTCAGCGTTTTTGTGAGGAATCGGTGAGTTAAACTGTAAAGCACTTAGAAAAATGCTTGGAACTTAGCAAGCATTCAGTGAATATTTACTATTATAATTATCATTAATTATACTAATGACACAGTTCACTTTCCAGACTATTTGAATACATCGTGGTTGTCTCAGTTAGGGTTCTCCAGAGAGACAGAACCAATAGGATGTGTATATGTAAAGATATTTATTTTAAGGATTTGGCTCACACAACTGTGAAGGCTTAGTGCGTCCAAAATTCAATGGGGGAGGCTTGGCAGGCTGAAGACTCAGGAAAGAGTTGCAGAGCGCGTTCAAAATCAGTCACGCTGGAGATCCAGGAAGAGCGAATCTTGCCGTTAAAGTCCAATTCCTTCCTGTTGGAGAGGTCAGGCTTCGGTTCCTTTCAGGACTGTAACCCGCCCACGTTGTAGAAGACGATCTGCTTTACTCAAAGTCCACCAAGTTAAATGCTAATGTTATCCAAAAACAGCCTCGCAGAAACATCTACGATAATGCTCGACCAATATCCCTGTCCTTTCAGGCTGTTATAACAAAATACTGTAGACTGGTGGCTTAAACAACAGAAGTCTATTTCTCATAGTTCTGGAGGCTGGGAAGTCCAAAATCAAGGTCCTGGCGGACTCAGTGTCTGGTGAAGGCCCTCTTTCAGGGGCTTTCTTGCTGTATTCTGACATTGTGGGGAGAGGGAGAGGGAGAGAGCGAGAAGAGTCTCTTCCTCTTCTTATTAGGGCACTAATCCCAAACATGGATGCTCCATTCTCACAACCTCAATGAACCTAATTACCTCTCAAAGGCGCCACCTCTTAATACCATCACATTAGCGGTAGGGTTTAACATATGAATTTTCTGGCGGTGGGGACACATATTTATTCTATAACAACCAAATGTCTGGACACTGTGGCTCAGCTAAGTTGACACATAAAAGTGCCCATCACAGTGGTAAATCACCTTAGCCTTTGCATCACAGGGTTTGCCTACTTGGTCCGCTTATTTAGTAGCATAGAAAAATATACTTATAATTGCACGCCTGAAGTCAACTCTTTATTGACAGAGTATGTCTTTCAGGGTATGCCTCTTTCATTCTTTTGTCTCATATGATTTTCAAAGATTTTTTTCCTCACCTCTAGCATATTTAACTAGTGGAACCAGATACTAAATCTGAGGTCTAGCATTCTGGAGAGGAGAGGAATTCAAAAGTATCTTCCTTAAAACACATGCATACAAACAATCAATGTTGGTTCCTTTAAAGTAATTCATAATGAACCCACCAAGGAATAAAAGCAAATGAAGCTAGTGGCAATTTGTTCAGATTAGATTTTAACTTCTTATAAAATCTTGTGTGAAATCTTACTGTTTGCTTCTTTACGCAAAGTTCAAAGAGCTCCAAGACGAGAGGTTTTTATGGCATATGATGCTAGCATTGCTGCCGTTTTAAAATTTCTTTTGTGAGATCATTTTTTTTTTCAACCAGGCTCTTTCTTGAGAATAGCTGTTCTCATTCTTCGACAGAACCCCTAATACATACACCTTTGGAAATGCTGCAGGAGTGGACGTGCATCTGTTTATCTATTAACCATCCTGAGTCCTTATTGTGTGGTTCATTCTTCACTCAGGTAGCTCTGGAGTGTGTGTCTGTCACAGCCAGTAAGCTGGTTCTGTGAGTATAGTTTTTGGTATTTGTTTTACAATGACAGTCTCAGGCAAGAAATTATTTTCTTGTCCAAGGTTAATAAAAGGGCTTATGATAGAGTTTGTAGTTCAGCTGAAATCTGATAGTACAGTTATTTTTCTTCCTTATCACCTGGTTGGAAGTGCTTTTTCCTGGGATGTTGACTTGATGCTAATTTTAAACATCTTTTTCTTTTCAAATTATTTTATTTCATCTTTTTTAAATAAATTTATTTTATTTTATTTATTTTTGGCTGCATTTGGTCTTTGTTGCCATGCGCGGGTTTTTCTCTAGTTGCGGCGAGCGGGGGCTACTCTTCGTTGCAGTGCGCAGGCTTCTCATTGCGGTGGCTTCTCTTATTGCAGAGCACGGCTCTAGGTGCACGAGCTTCAGTAGTTGTGGCACGTGGGCTCAGTAGCTGTGGCTCATGGGCTCTAGAGTGCAGGCTCAGTAGTTGTGGCGCGTGGGCTTACTTGCTCCGCGCCATGTGGGATCTTCCCGGGCCAGGGCTCGAACCCGTGTCCCCTGCATTGACAGGCAGATTCTTAATTACTGTGCCACCAGGGAAGCCCCAAAGTATTTTAAATGGTAAAATTAATATCTGCTCACTGTAACTAGTGAAACAGTGAAAAAATTATTAAGGAAGAGCTAACAATTTCCTTCCACTTCCCTGAGGAGACCAGTGCAAATAACTTGATATGCATCCTTTAACCTTTTTCTAAGTGGCAAGAGCTTGCCTGCAGGCAGTTTATTCTGGAAAATGATCCCAAGGACCAGGAGTGGAAGACTGGAAAGAATGAAACAGGAGAGGAGGAAAAGTCAACCAGTAGTTTGTTTTCAACCTGGTCAGAACGGTGGGAAGCTGGGACTTCTGAGGAGCAGTGTAGAATGCATCTCAGAGTTGTTTGCTCAAGGGACAAAAGAGAAACCATTTGTATACTGGTTCCCACTCCCTAGTGGTCAGGATATGCCCTGTGCCCTTTTCGATTTCAGGTTTGCACCTACCTGTGTTGGAATGGCTGCGTTCCTACAAATATCTCAAGTGTTGATGATAAAGACTCAGGGCACAAAGCAAGAAATATGTGATGCAGCTGAAGGAAGGTGCTGTCAATTATACCAACAAGCAGCTGGTTGCTACAGCAACAGCTGGAGTAAAATGTGGACCGAGAGAATGTGAGATGATACCCAGAGAATGTGAGATGGATGAGAGAATGTGAGATGATACATTAAACAAATGCATAATGTTCCATAATGTGTATGTACCGTATTTATTTAACTATACACAATTGGATAGGTATTTGTGCTCTTTCCAGCTTTATTTTTTTGCCACCGCAATGTTGCACTAAACATCCTTATGCATATATTCTTATTGGCTGGTGCATTGAGGTCTATATAATAACATTCCCCAAAGTGGAATTGCTGCTTCAAAGCACTTTTCATCTGTTAACTGATTCCTTCCTTCCACAGCAGAGTTATTATTATTGTCCTCCTTTTTCATATGAGGAATCAGGAGCATGTAGGAGTCTAGGAAATGAAAGCAGTTAGAATTTTTTATCAGGTACTGAAAGATTTAAATTCCAAAAATTTCTTAGACCATAAAAAAGAAACGATTTTAATGTTGTTAAAATCAATGTGTTCTTGTTTCTTTAACCTGAAAATCATGTTTCCTTGCAGCCACTTAAACGTCATATTCCCAGGGAAGGGAGGAAGGTGAGTGCTACTTCCCCAGAGAGGAGTTTCTGACCTAGCACAACTCTTTTCACAATTTTCAAATTTTCTCACAATTTCTTTAGGTCAGAAGTCCAGGTGAGCTCAGCTGCGTTCTTTACTTAAGACTTCATGAGGCTAAAAGAAAGGTTTTGGCTCAGCTGCATTTCTTACTAGAAGCTCTAGGGAAAAATCTGCTTCCAACCTTATTCAGGTTGTTGGCTGAATTCACTTCCCTGTGTTTGTAGGATTGTCTCTGGTTTTTTTTGCTGGCTGTCATCCAAGGGCCACTCTTTGCTCCTTGAGTTGCCTGCAGTTCTTTTTCATGTTCTCCATGTGTCCCCTTTCAGCAGTGGTAGACCAAGTCCCTCTCAAGCTTTCAGTCTCTGACTTCTCCTTTTTCATATATCTCTGAACTCCAGCCAGAGAAAGGTCTCTGCTTTTAAGGGCTCCTATGACTAGATTGGGCCCACCTGCATAATCCAAGATAAACTCTTTATTTTAAGGTCTGTAATTTTATCTGCAAAGTCTCTTTTGCCATGTAGTGTAATATATTCACAGGTCTCAGGGATTAAGGCATGGGCATCTTTGGGGGTTCATTCTGCCCACATATTATAATATTATATCCACATATTATAATAATAGTATGAACAAAGTGTTAATGGGAACACAGAGGAAGAAGATGGTAATTCTGTCTGGAAAAAAAGGTGGTGCAAAGAAAGTCTTCATCACAGAGATAACATTTGAATTGTATTTCTAAGGAAGAATGTGATTTCACTAGAGAGAGTGGGTACATAAAAGTTATTTCAGGCAAATACAAAATCAAGAAGACATGAAAACACTTGGTCATGTTTGGGATTGGCAAATAGTCTAGTATAGCTAAAGTGTGTCTGAGTTTAAATCCTAGCTGTGCTGCATAACCGTCTCTGTAGTCTTAGACAAATCCCGCTTAGTCTTGGTTTCTTCTGTGAAATGGGGGTAGTTCGTCATAGTGCTTATTTCACAGAATATGAGGATTAAATAAGCTAAAATACCAAAGCACATAACGTAGTGTCTTTCACATTATACATGCATATCAAAGACAGCTACTAGTATTAACGTTCCTGTTATTATTATTCCTAGAGCTAGAGATGATTGGGAAAGAGTGGAGATGTGGCAGGAGTGAATGAGGCTGAAAGTGTAGTCTGGGGTCAGAGTACAGTGTCATAGTGGGACTGAATTAATCACTGTTCTTTTGGAGTCATTTTCTTCTTCCAGTTTCTCTGACATCACTCTTCCGTGGGTTTTATCTTACTTTTTTCTTTTAATTTTTATTTATTTATTTTTGGCTGCGTTGTGTCTTCATTGCTGTGCATGGGCTTTCTCTAGGTGCAGCGAGTAGGGGCTACTCTTTGTTGCGGTGCGTGGGCTTCTCATTGCGGGTGCGTCTCTTGTTGTGGAGCACAGGCTCTAGGCGCACGGGCTTCAGTAGTTGTGGCGCATGGGCTTCAGTAGCTGTGGCTCATGGGCTCTAGAGCGCAGGCTCAGTAGTTGTGGCGCACGGGCTTAGTTGCTCCGCAGCATGTGGGATCTTCCTGGGCCAGGGCTCGAACCTGTGTCTCCTGCATTGGCAGGCGGATTCTTAACCACTGCGCCACCAGGGAAGCCCCTTCTTACTTCTGAAGGTCTCATCTTAATTTTCTTGAGTGGGTTATACTCTGAGTCCTCCAAATCTCTTCTGACACTGTGTCGTTTCTCTGGACAACTTAGCCTATTTCCATGGTTTTAATGACTATATCTTTACTTCTGGCCCCAACTCTCCCCTCAACTGAGACCTGCACTTGGACATTTCAACCTAAACACCTCCACCCTCATCCATTGTTCTTGTGTCTTGACCACTCGCTGCCCTCCTGCCACACCACTGTCACCATCCCCCCAACACACCCAAGAACTATTCATATTCCAGTGTTCTCTGTCTTAGTTCTTGATATCAACAGTCCCATCAATGAAAATAATTGCAACCAGCAGGTCCTGGAATGCTGTTTTATTCTTATGCGCTTTGTATATGCCATTTCATTTACTTGGCATACCCATCCCAAGCTCAGATATCTTTCCATTCTGAAGCCCCTAAAATGTGACCACTCGGCACCCCCCCCATGCTGCTTCTGTACCTAGTGCACAATTTTGTGGTTGCATATATTGCATTGCATTGTAAATAGCTATCAATATGTCTGACTCTCCTGGAAGTCCACTGTGGGCGCCTTAAGAGTCCATGCTTTTTCATCTTTGTGTTCATTGTACTTAATAGACTACATGGCTTATAATAGTAGATACTAAAAAAATGGTTGTTGAAATGACTTTGAGTTTATCTTATAGGCAACAAGTCAGTTTTTAAGTCGATGAATGGCATTGTCAGATAAGTGTTTCAGCAAGTAATTCTGGCGGCTGTGCTAGATGGATTGGTGGAAAATGAAAGACAGGTGGCAGCAAGTCTATTCAGGAGGTTCTTTGTAATCCAAATGAGAGATGCTAAAGGTCTAGCAGTGATGGTGGAAATGAAAAGAATGAACAAATTTGAGAGATTATTACAGGCAGGATTTCTATGACTTATTGAGTGATTGGATGATGTAGAGGGGAGAGAGAGGGGTACAGGACAGTGCTGCAGTTTGGGATTGGCCTAGTGAAATAAATGTTGAGTAAGGGAACTTAGAAGGAAGACTTTGTTCATGGAGACAAAATACAAGGTTTGGTTTTGAACATGTCAAGACAGAGGTGCTGAGGGACACACTGGGAGAAATGTCTAAGAGGCAGTTAGAGATAGAAGTCAGGTATGTATTTTGTTTGTTTTAAAAAGCTTTTCCAAAAATCTATGTTGATTTTGAGTGTTTAAGCAAATTTGTGAAGCATTTCTTACCTTTTATTTTCTAAAATATAAGACTATCTCCTTCTAAACTCTCTAGGCATAGTGTACTCAATGCTACATGGTGAGAATCAATAGAAAAATTAAGTTGACAAGGTGTTGGCACCTCCTTGTCCCTCCTTCACTCTGACCCCCTCAACGAGGAGGAACAGAAACACACACAACTGATCACCATGGAAGCAGTGGATATGCAGGGGTCAAGAATGGAACTTAAAGTCCTATGGGAAATGATAGTGGAACTTTATATTTCCTGGCTCCTTAAATGTTTATCTCAAGAGAGCATTAGACAAACATAGTTTGAATTTCTCAAAAGATGTTGAAGAATTTCTCTCTTCTCTCCTATCTGAGATCCAGCAATAATGGATCCTTGAAGGGCTGTCTTAATGATATTGTTTCCAGAGAGTATTAGGCTGTTTTGAAAACCTGTGACATTAGTCCTTTAGTTTATCTGGATTCTTGTGGTTGTAGACAAAACATTTAGGGCCACCTACCCTCTAATGAAATGGGAGAGGCTAAGTGGTACATGTTTCCCTGAACAGGAAGGAAAAGAGAATCATGAGGGATATAGCAAGAAGAAGAATCATTTCCCTGAGGAGTGTGATTGCATCATGCAGGTTTTGTGCCTGCTTAGTGTCTCCAAATGTGGATTTAATTGTACTGTGATAGCATGTTCATAGTTAGCAAGAATATGAAAACAAGTAACAGCTTTCTCACCAGTAAGACATCTTATTTACCTATCCCTTACTGGCTGCATAGAAACCACAGACAATAAATCTCTCTTGAACATTTGTGAGATTTCTTCTTAAAATTCAGGAAATATAGCCCTCCTACAGATGCAAGCAATTCTAAACTCTTTTCCTATGAGATTTCTACTTAAAATCTTTGTGCCAAATGCAATTTATTTTGAGTACTCTTGAGTTTCTTAGGACTTTAATGAGTTTAATGAATGTTTGCAATGATTTTTCACATCAGTGCCATGAGCTTTAGAGGCTAGTTCTTTATTATGGTTTGCCAGACCAGCTCCCTCCCTGGCTGGCAGGTGGACATTAGGCATTTAAAAAATTTGACTCTGAATGTCATAAGGTACAACAGTAAAACGTACCTAATTTACTACGCTGTATGGTGAATATCAAAAATAGTAATAATGAGTTCATCACAGTGTTGGCACCTGCTTGTCCCCTCTCATTTGGATCTCTCAGAGAGGAGGAGCACAAATGCCTCTCGAGGACCATTGTAGACACAATAGACATAGAGGCACAAAGATGGCTCTGTATATATGCAGATTGTGGGTGGGGTGCAGTATAAGGTAATGTGTCACCTAGATCATGGCAGTTGTACACTAAAGCTTTTATGGGAGAAGTGAGGGGATTATTCATGTAAGAGTCCTGGAGGCTGACTTTCTTCATTTGTTAACTGACTAATGGCTTTGAGCTTGGTGCACTTATTTTCCCCAGCTTTATTGGGATATAATTGACAAATAAAAATTCTAGATATTTATGGTATACAGTGTGTTGTTTTGATATAGGTATAAATTGTGAAATGATTACCACAATGGAGCTACATATCCATCACCTTACATAGTTACCATTTTTTGTGGTGAGAACATTTAAGGTCTACTCTCTTAGCAAATTTCAGTATACAATACAGTGTTATTAACTATAATCACTATGCCATACATTAGATCTCCAGAACTTTTTCCTGCATAACTGAAACCTTGTATGCTCTGACCAACATCTCCCTATTTCCCCTATTCCCCAGCCCCTGGCATCCAGCATTCTGCTTCTATGAGTTTGGATTTTTAGATTCCACATATAAGTAAGATCATGCAGTATTTGTCTTTCTGTATCTGACTTGTTTCACTTAGCATAACGCCCTCCAGTTTCATCCATGTTGTCCCAAATGGCAAAATTTCTTTCTTTTTAAAGGCTGAATAGTATTCCATACGCCACATTTTCTTTATCCATTCATCCATGTATAGACACTTAGGTTGATTCCATATCTTGGCTGTTGTGAATAATGCTGCAAAGAATGTGGGAGTGCAGGTATCTCTTTGAGATACTGATTTCATTTCCTTTGGATATATATTAAGAAGTGGGATTGCTGAATCATATGTAGTTCTATTTTTAATTTTTTATGGAACTTCCATACTGCTTTCCACAGTGGCTGTATCAATTTACATTCCCACCAACAGTGCACAGGAGTTCCTGAGCTGGATATACTTTGTTCCAGTAGAAAATCTTGGTTTTAGTGAGTTAGCTATATGGGAAAGAGAGTGAAGATCAGACTCCCAGGCTTAATTTGGCTCCAAGCTTGAAGGAAGAGTGGCAAGAGGGAGGCCAGGTGGGCCTTGAGGTACCAGGATTGTCTGATGGTTTTGTAGGTTGGGAGAGAAGGTATAGATTTGAGACAAAATCCCTAGCTCAAAATGAGGAGTGTACATTGGCCTGAGCCATCACTGGAATCCAAGGACCAGCACCCACTCAGTTGAGGAGGGAGATGTCCTCACATGTGACAGAGTAAGTCTAGTGGAAGAGCAATATCCATAAAACCCTCACTATAAACTACAAACTGCAAAATGGAAAAACAGAGCTGGTTTCAGAAAAATATAATTATGTACCAAGCCATAGAATCCTGATTTAGATATTCTTGTTAAAAAAGGCAATTATGAAGTTTGTCATGCGGTATTGGAGAAAATTTCCCTGTTCAGCTCTGGTATTCGTCAAGACAATTTGGTTTCCTCCTGGCTACCCAAAGAGAATTGCTCGGCTGCTATAGTAACTGTGTCCCTGGATATATGGCAGTTGACAAAAACACTCTTTATATGCTGATTTTTATGCTTAGAAACATAGGCTTGGCTGGTGGGATGGATAAAATTACAAGCTGGATGATAAAATTGCTGTAATACAATGTTATAATACTTCTTTCTTTATCTCATGTGTCACATTCCACCCCTCACCAAATCCTGTCAACTCCATCATCCCTTCCCTGGTCTAAGCCATCACCATCTTTCACAGGGATTTTGCAGTGGCTTCCAGACTGATCTGTTTCCTCTCTTGTCTTTCTTCCTTCCACTCTCTAAACAGCTATAAGAGTGATCTTTTAAAAATATAATTCAGATTATTCCTTTGATTCAAATTCTCCAGTGGTACATTCGTCAGCTCTTGCTTCAATCAGGCCATTTAACAAACCGCCCTGACTCTCAGGAGTTGACAATAGTAAGCATTCATTTTTTTTGTCCACAGGTCAGCTGGAATGGCTCTGCTTCAGAGGCTCCAGGATGGGTTTGGTTGCTCCATAAATTTTATCCTGGGTCTTGGCTGAAGGGGCCTTGACTTCCTGGAGCCTACTCTTCCAATGGTAATCGGGGTGTGGGTGTGTCCCAGAAGCCAAGACAACCCATGTGAAAACATTTAAGGCCACTGCTTGTGTCACATTTGCTAACATTCCATTGATCAAAGGAGGTCACGTGCATCAATGGCATGAGGAAATATTCTCTACACATGTGGAGGATATTGCAAAGAAATGTGGCCAAGGGTGTGAGTGTGTAATCCTATTACAAGCAAGTGAAAAATTGGGACCAATAATCGTATCTCCCCAGAATGACTTCCTATGGCACTCAGAAAAAAACCCATTCTTTCTTACCTGCTTAATTCTTTTTTCACAGCACTTAGCACAACCTGTCATGTATTCTAAACTATTCACTGGATTTTTCTCTGTTTCTTCCATAAGCTCTGTGAAGACAGAGACATCGATGTTCACAGCACACAGTGGGAGCTCAAAATGTAATTGTGAATAAACAAGTAAACTGAATTGCAATATCTTCCATGTTCTATTCATTCTCTGCTGCAGCACACAACCTTTGAAGCCTTGGGAATATAGCAGCATCTGGCCAGGTAAAGACATAAAACACTCATAGGCCAAGGGCAAACTTTTTTTCCTTCTATAGATTTTTACAAATAAACTTCTTGCACAAATGGAAAATACTGATCTAGTCAATTTGTTTTCTTGTATTTTCCCTTCTGAGTAGTTTTTGTCAGGTTTTTGAAATTGAAGAAGGCGTAAGGATTTTGTATGAGGTTCTATCAATCACTGCTTGAGCCAATGCACTTTTGATTGTTTGTGTGTTTGTATCAGGGATTGATCAACTTTTACTATTGGGTGCCAAGTTTGCAATGCCTGCTTTTTCTTGGTTTAGCTTTACTTATTTTTGAGGTGTGGAAATTCCCTGTCATGAATAGGGTATGTGTATATTTGAGTATACAATTGATATTACTCTCCAGGTCTGGGGGTTTGACTGGGAATAAGTAATCTAGCCCTTGAGAGAGGCAGTGAAGTAGCTGATTTCAGAAACAGGATCTCTTTAAAAAGAAGTGCATAGGTAATCAAACTTATAAGCTTTTGCACAGCAAAGGAAATCGTCAACACAATGAAAAGACAACCTAAGGAATGGGAGAAAATATTTGCAAATGATGCGACTGACAAGGGCTTAATTTCCAAAATGTACAAATAACTCATACAACTCAATAACAACAACAACAAAAAAACCAACCCAACCAAAAAATGGGCAAAATACCTTAAAAGACACTTCTCCAAAGAAGACATACAGATGACCAACAAGCACATGAAAGGATGCTCAAAATCGCTAATTATTAGAGAAATTCAAATCAAAACTACAATGAGGTATCACCTCACACCGGTCAGAAAGACCATCATCAAAAAACCTACAAACAATAAATACTGGAGAGGGTGTGGAGAAAAGGGAACCCTCCTACACTGTTGGTGGGAATGTAAATTGGTGCAGTTACTATGGAGAACAGTATGGAGGTTCCTCAAAAAACTAAAAATAGAGTTACCCTATGATCCAGCAATCCCACTCCTGGGCATATATCCAGAGAAAACTCTAATTTGAAAAGATACATGCACCCCAATATTCATAGCAGCACTATTTACAATGGCCAAGACATAGAAACAACCTAAATGTCCACTGAAGATCAATGGGTAAAGAAGATGTGGTACATATATACAATGGAATACTACTCAGCCATAAATAGAATAAAACAATGCCATTTGCAGCAACATGGATGGACCCAGAGATCTTCATACTAAATGAAGTAAGTCATACAGGGAAAGACAAATATCATATGATATCACTCATAAATGGAATCTAAAATATGGTACAAATGAACCTATTTACAAAACAGAAATAGGCTCACAGACATAGGAAACAAACTTATGCTTACCAAAGGGGAAAGGGGTGGTGTAGGGGATAAATTAGGAGTTTGAGATTAGCAGATACAAACTACTGTATATAAAATAGATAAACAACAAGGCCCTACTGTATAGCACAGGGAACTATATCCAGTATCCTATAATAAACCATAATGGAAAAGAAAATGAAAAAGAACATATATATATACATATACACATATATAATGTGAATCATTTTGCCATACACCAGAAACTAACGCACATTGTAAATTAACTACACTTCAATAGAAAAAAAAGAGGTACATATGGAGGACTGCCGATGGCTGAGAGCCCAGTTTCCACTGGGGATGTCCAACAATGGCATACACACCACGGGCAGATAATCCTTCCCATATGTAAGCCAACCCTACAATATCTTGTACCTATTCTGTGGGCCAGGACTACCCAAATATCAGCTGCAAGGAAATGGTATGTGTGGGAGAAGCATTGGAATCATTTCTTAAAAAAGAGCTCTTTATCAGGGTATAATGTGAGATGAAGTTAGGAAGAAGAACTGTGATTCGAAGTGCAGGAAATGAAGCCAGAAGTCTGGAACTGGGATGGCAGCCAATGAGTGTGGTAAGCTTAACAGCAAGGGAACCAGGGAACAAGTGAAGGTTAACCACGGGATAACAAGAAAAAAGAGCAAGGTATGACAGGGCAGTTGTGAAAGTCATTCTGTGAATGCAGCATGTAGGCCTTGGCGTTCCTTTCAGGCACAGCTTGTAACTGAGCTAGACTGGGCATATCAGTTATGTGTGCTCCGTATTTTTATAGGGATTATGGTTCAATTTATTTATTTATTTTTAATTGCCATTATTGTTTAGGTAGAAAGGCATACTTCAAGAGCTAGATACGTTGTATAGTTTCTGGTATTTGAAGGAGTCTGGGTTGCAAAAAAAAAAATTCAAAAGTGTGTTTAAAAGTTATACCTCAAGTCATGTGGTCCATGAACTCTTAGACCTAATAAGAAGCAGGATTGATGCTCGTTGCTCCAATTAAAGGTGAAAGAGAAAGGATGTGAAAATAGATAATTGGGTCTGTTTCTAAGCCCAATTCCTTCTTTCAGAACTCTAACGATATATTTAGATCCTAACTGAGGTGACATTTAATGGAATATACATTTATAAATTATTAAAGTACATACATGGTTTAACTAAAACATTTTTGTATATAACCAATAAATATTTCAACATCTTTAAATTTTAATTTATCATCACCATTATTATATCTTTATTTGTAGCTTTAGCTCAGTATGCTGCGAAAAAGGACAAACTTTTGAAAAAAGTAATATATAATTATATTTGCAACATTAAAGATAATGGTAAGCAAACAGGCCTATTCATATAATTGTTTTGGGCATCAGTGTTTAAATAAACACTGGTTAAAATTGTATTTCACTAATTCAGACTGGTTTACCCAGTTTTTTCTCTTTGTGGAAAATCACATAGCCCAGGGAAAAATCTTCTATCTGAGACACTAAGTCACACTTTCTAGGATTTTCTTGGGTTCATTTAATTACTATTTCTACTCTGCCTGAGAGCATTTTATTTCCGTAAGGTTCCTTTTCTATATTTTCTCTCTTTCTAAATTAGTTTTAGGCAGTGGATACTTTCATATCAGTTGTTTTAAATAATATAAGTACTTCCTTGTTTATTCATGTTAAGTCTTTATCATGGTGTCTGGCACAAAATAAGTATTCTCTAACATTAATGGCCATACTCTTCCCAGACCTATACATTTCCTTGTCATCTTCCATGTTCCCTCATTCAATAAATATTAACTGAGTGCGAGACAGGCTCATTAAAAAACTGTATGATAGGGGCTTCCCTGGTGGCGCAGTGGTTGAGAATCTGCCTGCCAATGCAGGGGACACGGGTTCAAGCCCTGGTCTGGGAAGATCCCACATGCCGCAGAGCAACTAGGCCCATGAGCCACAATTACTGAGCCTGCGCGTCTGGAGCCTGTGCTCCGCAACAAGAGAGGCCGCGATAGTGAAGAGGCCCGCGGACTGCGATGAAGAGTGGCCCCCACTTGCCACAACTAGAGAAAGCCCTCGCACAGAAACGAAGACCCAACACAGCCATAAATAAATAAAATAAATAAACCCAAAGTTAAAAAAAAAAAAAAAGAAAACACAGGGATAAATTTAAAAAAAAAAAAAAAACTGTATGATAATGAACTACCCCAGTGGGTTGTATTATTTCAGAGTCAGTCAAGATTATGATCAAGTTATATGGTCCGTTTATATTACCCAGTATTTCTAACAGAATTGCATGTTTTCAGTTTTACTCTTCAATGGTTCTGTAAGCAAAAGCTCTTACGAATTTCCCTAATCCTGCTACTAATTTCCCCCAAATAAAAAGTTATGATTCATTATTCATTTATACACATTTGTATGAATTTTTCATTATATAACATTAATTTATTTCAGTGCCATTTTATTAGTTGTCTATTGCTGTGTAACAAATTATCCCCAAACCCTAGCAGCTTAAAACAAGTGTTTATTATCTTACAGTTTCTGAAAGTTGGAAATCCAGAAGCAACTTAGCTAGGTGGTTCTGGCTCAGGGTTTCCCATGAGGTTACAGACAAAATGTCAGCCAGGCTGCAGTCATCTAAAGGTTTGATTGGGTTGGAGGATCTGCTTCCAAGATGGCACTATCTCATGACTTTTGGCAGGAGGTCCCATTTCCTTTGGCAGGAGACTTCTTCATGGGGCTGCTTGACATAGTTTCTAGCTTCTCCCAGGATTAGCAAGCCAAGAGAGCAAGGGCCAAGCAGCAATGTCTTTTATCACTATTCTCAGTCACTTTCACCATATTCTATTCTTAGTAACTCATTAAATCCAGCCCACACTCAAAGGTAGGAGAACTAGATTCCACTCTTTGAAAGGAGGAAGGTTGTCTAGGAATTTGTGAACATATTTTATCACAAATCAAAGAATCATCAAAGCTATCTGAGCCATTCTCCTACTTTTACAAATGAAGAAACTGAGTCCCAGGGATGTGATGATGTTCAAAACTCTTATTACCCTCATACTTCTGCCCTATATAGAATTGAATTCTTTCCTTTTTTACCCAAGGTCTTTGAACTTTCTGGCTTTTGGTGTTCCTTCTGATATTCCTTCTGTCCCTTTCACTGCTTTAACATCTTATATATAGTTAACTAAATAATAATAGATATTTATCTATAAGTTCTTCAGAAGCACAGGACATTTGTTACTCATATTTTTATATGAGTAATGTGCTAATACCTGGCGCAAAGACTGACACATAATAGGAACTCAAATATTTGTACTAAGCTGGTTAATATTTGCTCACCTCCCACCGGCACGCCTTTTAAGTTGGTGTGCTATTGTTTGAGATCTTAGATTAAAAATAACCACAGGATATCTCTTAAAAATTCCATTTTACAGTCCTTAAGAATGTGTACACTTGATCATGAAAATGTTGAGGCAGATAGCAGCAATAGTTGAGAAAAATGTTCTTTGCCTGCAATTATTCTGCCAAAGGAATCATGTGGTTAGAGATGGAAAGGCAGATTTGTGAAAGGCAATGAAAATATTTAATGGGCTCATTAATGGCTATGGAATTTAAATTGGTAACATTAAATAGAATCTGATTATCTAAAAGATATGAGATCAGCTACTTCTCAGATGTCAGGGTTTGCTAACAGCTAGTGTAAACACCACCATAACAGTAACTCGGTAACAGTACAAATTTTATTCAACAAATGAATGTGAATGAATCAGTGGTAAAGGGAAGACACTGTGTTTTAGGTCCTATTCCTTCTACCAGAGTGGAGCAAACTCACAGAAATATGATACCAGTGTTGAGATAAGTCTACATCCAAGAGCTGAATCTTCTTATCGGCTGCTAGCTGGTTCCAGCCATCCTATTGCTTTCAGGGAGCACAGTCCATCTCCAAATTATGTCTCTGAGACTATTAAGGAAAGCAGTCTCCAGAGGAGGCCTGGCGATTAGAAGCAATTGGGGCTGGACTCCCACTGTAGTTCTTCTTCTCTTCATCCTCTCTAGTGAGATAGTTTCTAATTGCTATAAGCTATCACTAATGTCTTCATTTGGTCATTATTTGTTAAGCACTGTATACATCAGGGGTCCCCAAGCCCGGAGACATGGACTGGTACCAGGTCCACAGCCTGTTAGGAAGCAGGCCACACAGCAGGAGGTGAGCGAGTGAAGCTTCATCTGCGGCTCCCCATTGCTCCCCAAGCTCACATTACCACCTGAACCAACTCCCCCCACCCCATGGAAAAATTGTCATCCACAAAACCGATCCCTGGTGCCAAATATGTTGGGGACTGCTAGTATACATGATAGACATTGTACAAAGGACCTTAGAACTTAAAAAGTATAAACAAGACACGTTCTGGGCTTCCCTGGTGGCGCAGTGGTTGAGAATCTGCCTGCCAATGCAGGAGACACGGGTTCGAGCCCTGGTCTGGGAAGATCCCACGTGCCGTGGAGCAACTAGGCCCGTAAGCCACAATTACTGAGCCTGTGCATCTGGAGCCTGTGCTCCGCAACAAGAGAGGCCGCGATAGTGAGAGGCCTGCGCACCGTGATGAAGAGTGGCCCCCGCTTGCCACAACTAGAGAAAGCCCTTGCACAGAAACGAAGATCCAACACAGCCATAAATAAATAAATAAAGCACACCTAGTATAGTGTAATTAAAAAAAAAATTGATTTAAATAAGACACGTTCTATAGTACTAGAGATATAATAATAATATCTACTTGCTTAGTGTTTTCGAAAGGCCGACATAATTTATGCATCTGACCTACATTCATTGACATCAGCAGGGTAGGTATTATCTCCATTTTACACAAGAGGAAAGTGAGACTAGCATTTAAAGGATTTGTCCTAAAGGACTGCAGCCCAGGAAGTGTGAAATCTGAGCTCAAACTCAGGTAGTCTAACTTCACATAGAACATATTTTCTGTCCACAAGGCATAGCACGTAGCACATAGCTGGTGCCCAGAAATGTCTATTGATTGAAAAACAAGAACACGATTACTAAAATTCAAGGATGATTATAGTGCTGGATGAATGTTGCAAAAAAAATGTTTCTCTGGATCCCAAGTATGGAATGTGAAATAAGTTATATCTCAGGATAATCTATTCATACCTCAGAAAAGGAATATGGGGAAAAAGTTTCTGTGGATCAACAGTGTCTCTTAAGAATCTTTTTTTTGTTTGTTTGTTTTAAACCCTTTAAAAAATATGCATTTGGTATAGTTAAAAATGTATTTAGTCCCTTCATTACTCATCCTTTATTGCTATTTTCTTTTCCTTTTATTCATGATATTATTTTGCCTACTTTCCTTTATTTTTATTATTTTTTGTCTTAGTTCCAAAAGGGAAGAGAAAATTCACATTTAAAAAAATAAGAGGGTGTAAGATGTAAAATTTTTTCAGATGCTTCTTACCTTTGTTAAAAAAGAAACAATAGGCCCAAAATAGAGTCACTTGTGCTAAGCCTCACATCAGCAAACCAAGATTAAATATCTAACCTAATTTCAGCCTTTCCCAGGAATGTGACCTTTCACCAGTCAATCTGGAATTAGTGCTGGTCAGCACTAATGAACTAATCTACCTGATAGGCCTCTGCCGTCCCCCAAAGGAAGGCAACCTTCCCTGAAATAATCCACTCTTTTCCAGAAGCTTTCTTTTCCCACCCCCTTCTGCCTATAAAAGCCTTCCATTTTGTACAGCTCCTCAGAGCTCCTTTCTGTTTGCTAGATGGGATGCTGTCTGATTCATGAATCCTTGAATAGAGCCAAATAGATCTTTAAAGTTACTCATTTGAATTTTTCTTTTTAATACCTGGTGGCTATCTATGTTTTATTTATGTGAGGGTATCAGGTCTGTGGGAAACAGTGTTCTTAGGTATTTTTTATTAAATGAGCTACTCACATTATGGATATATGAGAAAGTAATAGTGTTAAATCCAATATATATATTTGTACTACATAAAGTTTAAAATTCTAATTTCTGGAGTTCAGTATAAGATTTTTTTTCTAAATGTTATTTTCCCTGGAGAGGTAGAAATAGCATCTTGAGGTCCAAGGGGAAATTACTTCATAGAAGCTGTGTAACCTAATTGGATTTATTTTTAATAATGTGTGACATAAAAAGGTTAATTTGAAATGTTAAGAAGCAGTGAATTCCTTGGAGAATTCACTAAAAATTAGCTTTACTTTACAAATTATTTTGTTGTACTGTCTTTCTTGCCTGAGGGTCATTTGGTACTGAAGTCCAAGATAGTAGGTATAAAATAATTGGAAGAAATAATATCACATAAAAAAGACAAAATTTCACATTCAAGTGCCTGTTACAATATAAATTAAACCACCACTTAACATATTTTTCCATTACCTTCTGTTTATAGTATATCCCCTAAGTTTCAGAGCATTTTTAAAATTAAATGATCTGAACCTTACATAGTTTAGTTAGTCATCTGATAAAAAGGAAAGAATAATTAGATTTAACATATTAAGAACATTTTTTACTTGCTTTTTTTTCATTATAGTGAATTCCTTTTTGATGTAGTTTTTTGTATCATTCCTTAATGTGGTTTTGAAATATTTCCTTCAGTACAATTAACTGTATGTTTTGGAGCTGATAAAATAAGCTGAGAAATGTTTAACAATCCTGGTCAGAATTTAAATATGTTGTAGTCGTGTTCCAATAAAATAAAATAAAATAACTATCTTTTGTGTTAGACATTTTACTAGTTATTGACCCATTAATAAGTCATCTCATAATTAAAAGTTTCAAGGTCATAACTTCAATATCATTTATTAATTAATTCACCTGTCAAATACTCATTAAATATCTTTTAGTTCTTTACAAAAGCACACAATCAATTTTATACTGATTGTCAGTGTAAAGCTCTACTAATATCTAAAGTAAGTAGTAGCAGCTAGGACTAACTCTTAGGTTAGTGCTTTTCGTATTGCAAGAATTTCCTCCAGAATGTTAACAAATTCAAGCATATTTCTTTAACAAAATACATCCCTTCACAGCTACCTATAACAATGAAGAATGTGAGCTCTTAACCCTTACGAGGTACAAAGCGGAAACAGTTACTGGTTGCAGAGAGACTCAGATCCAAACTGGAAAAGACAAGATGGAGGATTGCTTAGAACAATAACACATTATTATTAGTTAGGAAGGGTTAGCCTGCAGAATGCAAACACAGGCTCCAACTCTACCGCCAGTGTAACTGTGGGCAGATCAGTTCACCGTTCTCAGTGTGTTTCCTTTAGTGGGGAATATGAACCATCCCAGAGAATTGTTTTCAGGACTAAACAGAGCAATATATGGAGATGTTCTCAAGAAAAAATGGTCTTTGTTTATTCATTCATTTTTCACTTGATAAATATTTATTGCATACCTTTATATTAGGCGCTAGACTCCCATACACTAGTGGATGAAGCAGACAGGGCCTCTCCTTTTAGGAATTTTACCATAATGGAGGAGAATGCTCAGCATTATGAATGGTTATTAAAACATCCCTAGAAAAATAATAGGCAAAAGTGTTTAGGGTAGTCCCATAGGATAAAGTCATTTCTAGGTTTCACCAGATTTCTGTGCTAAGTTCGAACATTATTGTTTTTATCTAAGGTTTATTAATCGGATTTATATTATTATACTCACATTCTTTGAAAATATGAAGTGAAGAAAAAATTTGGGTTATTGATAATTATTCTCCAAATACAGGAGCAGCGTGACGCACAGGCAGGTATCAGATCAAGAGTGAGGAAATATAAATTTTGATCAATTTTTCTAAAACTATTGCAACCATAAACAATTCACTTAATCTTCTTGTGACTTGAATTCTGCAGTTATTAAATGAATGGCTTGACCAAGGTCATTTAAAGAAAATGATACCAACAAATATTTATTCTGTGCTCAAAGTATTTTACAACATTCTGCAGGTTATAGAAAGAAGGAAAAAGACAGTTGCCCAAGAGAGTTTTCAATCCAGCTAGAGAGAAGTATTCAAAAGATGATAAGAAACTTAAAAATGAGGCAGAAGTAGCAGATATAATATGACAGGAAATGCTTAATTGCTAAATGAATAGTGCATATAATATTTCCTACAGGAACTAAGATGGGAAAAATATTAGACCATAAAGAGAAGGGAAGGATTTATAATAAAGTTAGGGAGGCCACTGATTCTTGAAAAGTAGACATTTGGATAGATGAAGAATGTCCAAGTGGAGAGAACATCTAAAGACACTTGAGGATCTATAATTCCCTTTAGGAACTAGAAAAAAATTTTTTTAGCACCTAGACTAAATCGATAGACAGGACGTGTTTTCTTAACAATAACTAATTTTTCTCTAACAAGTTCTTTTTAATATGCCTTTAGGAATTTCTCGCATGCTACTAACAAAAGAACACAAGTGTACACACAAACACATGCATACCATTCCATTTCCTGGTCAGATATTTAGTAGTGAATGATGCCTTAGCTTAACATTTTTTATTTGTTGGCTGGTAACTGCCAACTTACTAAAGTCCATCCCTTATTTACAAATAAAATTGTGACCTCCTCAGATGTTCTCTATTAGTAGTTAGGAGTATGAATGTTGAAACTGGACTGCTTACGTTTAAATCCTCACCTCACCACCTACAACATATGTGACTTTGGGCAAGTTACTTATCTCTCTGCCCCTTAGTTTTTACTTTAATAAAATGGGGATAATAATAGTATCTATTACACAGGGTTGTTGGAAAAATTAGTTAACATATATAAAGTGCCTAAAAGGGAGTCTGGCACGCAGTAAGCCTTATATGCACGTGAGCTACTTATATACATACATATATAAATATATAAGCATTTGCAAATCAAAACCAAAATGAAGTATCACCTCACACCGGTCAGAATGGTTATAATCAAAAAGGCTACAAATAATAAATTCTGGAGAGCGTATGGAGAAAAGGGAACCCTCCTACACTGTTGGTGGCAGTGTAAATTGTTATAGCCACTATGTAAAACAATATGGAAGTTCCTTAAAAAACTAAATATCGAGTTACCATATGATCCAGCAATCCCACTCCTGGGCATACATCTGGAGAAAACCATAATTTGAAAGGATCCATGCACCCTGGTGTTCATTGCAACACTATTTACAATAGCCAAGACATGGAAACAACCCAAGTGCCCATCAACAGAGGAATGGATGAAGAAGATGTGGTATATATATACAATGGAATATTACTCAGCCATAAGAAAGAATGAAATAATGCCATTTGCAGCAACATGGATGGACCTAGAGAATATCATACTAAGTGAAGTAAGTCAGAGAGAGAAAGACAAATATTATATGATATCACTTATATGTGTAATCTAAAAAATAATACAAATGAATCTATACACAAAATAGAAACAGACTCACAGACATAGAAAATAAACTATGGTTACCAAAGAGGGGAGGGATAAATTAGGAGTATGGGATTAACAAATACAAACTACTATACATAAAATAGACAAGCAACAAGTTCCTACTGTATAGCACAGGGAACTGTATTCAATATCTTATAGTAACATATAATGGAAAATAATCTGAAAGAAAAAAAAATATATATGACTGAATCACTGCTGTACACCTAAAACTAACACAGTATTGTAAATCAACTATATTTCAATAAAAAACATAAGCATTTCTATATTTAAATATATAAAATAAATATATAAGCATATATGACAGTTGCTAGCACCCTTTATATATATATAAATTTGTTTATACATATAAAGAATGTTAGCAAATGTTAAGTTATAACACTGTAATCATTATGCTAATAATATTTTTCAGTCATAGAATGACCACTATTGAAGACTTAACATCAACACTTACTAAGTGATAGAGACAAAGATGGAAACTAGAAGCTTTGTGATAATGCATTTGAAAAAGATAAAACTGAAATGTGCTCAGAAACACTTTCAATATTGACCTTGTAAACCACAACGTGGTTTACATTTCTTGTCAAAGCTGTAGTGTTTCTGAAAGTCAGCTCTAGAGCCATTGGAATCACTATTAAGTGATCATGCAGATAACCCCAGGAGGCAGCGTAAGCTGATGGAATCTCTGGCTTTGTTCACTTAGAAATGTTTCAAAATTTCATTGGTTTAGGTGAACTTTGCCATCTTTAGCAATTCCTTCTCTCCTATTCACATTTGCCTAGATTAAATGAGACTATAGACTTTTAGAAAAGTAGGTGCTTTTTCTTAGCAGGTTTGGGTTCACTATGTAATGTGAGAAAGAAGTCAAGCATGTATTATATATGCATTTGGCCACTAATGTGGGAAGCAAAGTTTCATATTTTATTTATAATTTGTTGTGATGAAAGGCCTGATTCAAAACACAAATATAGCCACAGAACCACTGTTAAAAAAAATATCTGATTTTTAATGACATTTTGTTTCTATGAAAGAGGGCTGGTATTATTTCAGAAATGTTCTTTTTTAAAATTAAATTAATTTTTTAAAAAATACTGAAGCCCAGGGAAAAAGGTATTTACTTTATTGGTCAACCTTAGTTATTATTTATATTCTTTCTGACTGTCTATTCTCCCTCTGGTGGATACTATTACATTAGAAAATTCTTCATTTATTTCCCCCTTTATTTCCCCAGGCCCTATATAGCCAACACAATAATAACAAACCTGACAAATATAAAACTCTGCTCCTGAGTGATACATTTTGTCATGTCCCTGTATCAGTGTAGAATTTCCCCCATCATAATTGTTGAAAGCTAAATGAATGGTAGCACAATTAACTATGTGTTAACTGTCCATAATTAATGCAATAATAAAAAGTTTTTTCATTCTCATGAGACAATTGACATGTCATGATTATGCCAGACTCTTTCTTCACAAAATACTTAGAATATATTTGTTCTATTTTAAAGAACTGAATAATACAATTAATCTGATTTTATCATCTCAATATTTTTGAGTATGCAAGGAGTACTTTGAGAATTATACAACATTTCTCTACTGGTACTAGCCAAAAGGAATGCCCTGGCTTTTCTTTTTTTTTTTTTTTTGAATTTTATTTTATTTTTTATACAGCAGGTTCTTATTAGTTATCTATTTTATACATATTAGTGTAAATATATCAATCCCAATCTCCCAATTCATCCCCCACCACCACCCCCGGCTTCCTCCCTTGGTGTCCATACATTTGTCCTCTACATCTGTGTCTCTATTTCTGTGCCCTCGCTTTTCTGTTTAACATACTTTTTAATTTTAAATAAAGCAAATTAGAAAACTATTGGATCTGAATATATTTACTCAGAATTCCACAATTTCATGAGTAAATATCCCTATTTTTTAGAAAACAATGGTTTCTTCCTGGCCCATTCATTAGAATGAGTGATAGTAACGTGCACAAATCCAAGAATTACTACTCAGAATAAAATTCTTTAGTTATAAAATTAGTCTAGAGCAATAGTGGAATTTTTAGAGCCTGGTTCCTTTAAGCCATCTCTTCCCAGATGAAACACACACAGACCTGATTTGAAAATCAGTGGCTTAGACTAGAGAATCCATTTTTTTTTCCTGTCCCTAAATCACTTTTTATACAAATTGACAGCTAGAGTTTTTAAAGACTTTGCATATGTATTGAAAACTAGACCTGTTAAAAACAGTTTATGTTCTTAAATCTCTAAACTACATTTTGGGATTAAGATTTTAAATGGTGAGTACACCATTCACATATACAATCTTAGAAATTATTTTGACAATTAGGGCAAAACAGTGATACTTTCTGCCCATTATTCTCCATATCGGTTAACCCTACCATTGTCCAATTTGAACTTTGCACACAGGTTAATACTGAAATCCTTAGTTTCATTTGTGTAGCTATAATGGCTTTCCATTCCCATAATTAACCCATTACCAAATATTGAACAGAGGTTGTTCTGAGTTTGTTCCTTAGAATCTCCTCAGTGATAAGAGGGGCATGAACATCCTGCATATAAAAGCAGACTAAAAATAAGATTTCTTGGTAAAGCCTCTGTGCTTCCTGCTGCTTTTCACCACCAGCTCATTCCCTAGAATAAGTCCCTTCAGTTCAGCTGTACTGCTCATTATATTTTTGTTCTCCAAAATCACAGCTCTTTGGTTGGAGGCTGAGAGAGATTGGTGGGTGGAAATGTTGTGTGTCTAAGTGAACACATCTTGTTTAGTTCATTCTCCATAGACATGGCTCCAACTATACACTGCATCATTCATGTCTCCATTCATCAAACATCAAGCGAATAGCTGATATTTGAATTTCCGTGCTGGGATTACAAAGACCAAAAGAACAATGAGAATGGGGTTCTGAAATTACAAAATGAAGTAACTGTTTCACAGATTAGCAACCAGAAAACCAATCACTCACTAAATATTAGTCAAATGAACAAATATTTATATCATAACACTCTTCTGGAATTCTAGCCAATGTATAAGACATTAAATAGAAAAAAATAAGATTTTTATTTTGCAGTGAATGAGACAGTAATATATTTTTTTAAACATCTTTATTGGAGTATAATTGCTTTACTATGGTGTGTTTCTGCTTTATAACAAAGTGAATGAGCTATACGTATACATATATCCCCATATCTCCTCCCTCTTGCGTCTCCCTCCCACCCTCCCTATCCCACCCCTCTAGGTGGTCACAAAGCACCGAGCTAATCTCCCTGTGCTATGAGGCTGCTTCCCACTAGCTATCTATTTTACATTTGGTAGTGTATATAAGTCCATGCCACTCTCTCACTTTGTCCTAGCTTACCCTTCCCCCTCCCCGTGTCCTTAAGTCCATTCTCTACGTCTGCATCTTTATTCCTGTCCTGCCCCTAGGTTCTTCAGAACCATTTTTTTTTTTTTTTTTTTTTAGATTCCATATATATATGTTAGCATACGGTATTTGTTTTTCTCTTTCTGACTTACTTCACTCTGTATGACAGACTCTAGGTCCATCCACCTCACTACAAATAACTCAATTTCATTTCTTTTGATGGCTGAGTAATATTCCATTGTATATATGTGCCACATCTTCTTTATCCATTCATCTGTCGATGGACACTTAGGTTGCTTCCATGTCCTGGCTATTGTAAATAGAGCTGCAATGAACATTGTGGTACATGACTCTTCTTGAATTATGGTTTTCTCAGGGTATATGCCCAGTAGTGGGATTGCTGGGTCGTATGGTAGTTCTATTTTTAGTTTTTTAAGGAACCTCCATACTCTTCTCCATAGTGGCTGTATCAATTTACATTCCCACCAACACTGCAAGAGGATTCCCTTTTCACCACACCTTCTCCAGCATTTATTGTTTGTAGATTTTTTGATGATGGCCATTCTGACTGATGTGAGGTGATACCTCATGGTAGCTTTGATTTGCATTTCTCTAATGATTAGTGATGTTGAGCATCCTTTCATGTGTTTGTTGGCAATCTGTATATCTTCTTTGGAGAAGAGACAGTAATATTTATTTGCTGGCAATACAGTATATAACAAGAATACTGAAGAAAATGATTTGAAAATTCTTAGAAAGCAGAAAATAACTCAATAAAAGGGTCAAGTATGTGAAAGACATGAAAAATGATAGATTTTCAGTAAATAATGATCACTTAGCAGATATAATGGAAGAAAAGTATTTCATTCCAAATAGCAACAAAATACTACCACGGGATATATCCTAAGAAGAAATATCATGATCCACATTAAGAAAATTATAAAACTTTGCTGAAAAACAAGAAAAATTCTCATGGTTACAGACATAAATTTTGTCTTATGAGAATATTTTAATGATGTCAGTTCTTCCCAAATTAATGTATATACTTCTTGCAACTCTAAGTGAAAATAATAATAGGATCATTTTAAGACTTTGAAATAAAGATTTGAATATTTATTTGGAATGATAAAAAATGAAAACTGAGATGATCTAAATTTTTTTCTTCTTCTTCCTTTTTTTTGAGTGGAAAAGTTGGACTAGGATCTTGCCCTAATAATGAATAGATTTTAAAAATATATTATTATAAAACTAGAAATAATGCTATTCATTGCCATAAGAATTGGTAGATAAATTAATTAGACCATAGTATGTGAATGTGTGTGTGTATGTATGTATGTATAGACAAAATATTATATATTACAATTTACACATATATATGTGGTTGTGGATGGATGAATTCTTCAATAAATGGCGTTAGAAACAGCCTTTACTTCGAGGGGATGTGTTAGCTTAAACTTTCTCATTTCATCATATATCAAAGTAAAACCCAAGTGAATAAAAAATTTAAGTACAGAAAATTCTAAATTATACTAGAAGAAAATTTAACTGAATACTTAATATCTCAGGATGGAGGTGGAATATCTGAGGATATACGCTATGGGAGTAAATACAAATGAAAAGACTGATAGATTTCAAAAGTAATACATTTTTAAGTTTTTCTGTGAGAAAAACATCAGAACAGCAGATGAGAAATTAGGAAAACATAATAAGTTATAACAAGAAGTTAATATGCTTTTTTATAGGAAGAGTTTGTTTTTCATTGATTTTATTTATTTATTTATTTATTTTTAAAATTAATTTTTATTGGAGTATGGTTACTTTACAATGTTGTGTTAGCCACCACTGCACAACACAGGAAGACTTTTAAAGATAAATGAAGGGCTTCCCTGGTGGCGCAGTGGTTGAGAATCTGCCTGCCAATGCAGGGGACACGGGTTCGAGCCCTGGTCTGGGAGGATCCCACATGCCGCGGAGCAACTGGGCCCATGAGCCACAACTACTGAGCCTGCGCGTCTGGAGCCTGTGCTCCGCAACAAGAGAGGCCATGATAGTGAGAGGCCCGCACACCGTAATGAAGAGTGGCACCAGCTTGCCGCAACTAGAGAAAGCCCTCGCACAGAAACGAAGACCCAACACAGCCAAAAATAAATAAATTAATTAATTAATTTAAAAAAAAAAGATAAATGAAAAACAAATTTAGTTCCAACAGAAAAACTGGAAATGATGCAGATAATTCATACATGAAAATATACAAGTGGCCAAGAAACTTATTTTAAAAAATATCAAACTCACTAATAATAAAGGAAAAGCAAGAAAAAATACATTGTCATAAATTTTAAAAACTGCAGAAATACCCAAAGGTGCTGAAGATATGATTAGAAAGACTTATATACACTGCTGGTCAAAGTCTAAATGGAAATAACATTTCTTGGAAAGAAATTTTTAGGAAAACACATTTATAGTTATTTATATACATTTATCTTTGCATGATTTAATGGGAAAAATTATAAACAACTAAATATTCAATTATAAGGGAATAGTGTATCACTTTTGTTGCATCTATATAATGGAATATCATACTACTAGTAAAAATTCAGCTTTTAGAAAATTATATTTATTATTATTTTCTAATACAGAAGTAATATCATTTATGGAAAATCAGAAAATACTGAAAAACCTAATAAACAAACAAAAAGATTAGCCTAACCACAGAGAGAAATCTTAACTTTTTTCCTTTTTAAATTGAAGTATAGTTGACATATAATATTATATCAATTTCAGGTGTACAGTGTAGTGATTTGATATTTACATATATTAGGAATTGATCAGCATGGTAAGTGTAGTAACCATCTGCCACCATACAAAATTATTAAAATATTATTGACTGTATTCCCACTGCTGTACATGATGTCCCTATGACTTATTTATTTTATAACTGGAAGTTTGTACCTCTCTATCCCCTTCATCTATTTCCTACAACTCCCCCTACCCCCACTCCCTGCCCCAAGAAGACTTTTTCATGCGTGATTTTTTTTCCTATCTTTAAAGTTAGTATTAACCTTATATTTAATTTTTAATCTATCACTTTACATAATTTTAATCCTGGGAGATTATATATGTGTGTGTATGTGTGTCATGCAGAGGGGGAGAGTAAGAATGTGAGCTAGAGGGAATGAGAGAGCTAGAGGGTAAGAAAGACAGAAAGAGGGAATAGGAATTCCTTGGTAAAAAAATAGACTTAAGTTAGACACTACTGTTGCCTGGCTGTCTTTTGATCTACTACAGTTTTTTCTAAACAGTGATTGGAATAGGAGCCTCTATGTGCATTGGATTACTTGCAAAGATGGCCACCTCAAATTCCTTCCATCCCTGTGATACCCCTCCTTCCATCAAGAGGTAGAGTCTTGTCTTCCTCTGCCCTTGAATCTGGGCTGGCCCCATGACTTGCTTTGACTAGTAGACTGTGGAAATGGTGTTGATTGACTTCCAGGCCTATGTCTGAAGAGACTTTGCAGCTTCTGTTTTTTCACTCTCTTAGAAGCCAGGCGTCATGTAAAGAATTTTAACTATCTGGCTAGAAAAAGTTCATGAGGAGATAGAGAAGGGCCTTGGAGGATGAGAAATTATGAAGGAAAGGAGAGAGACCTAGTCAATCCCCATTCATTCTGAGTGCCCAGCTGAGTGCCAGGTTTGTGAGTAAAGCCATTTTGGATCCTCCAGCCCCAGCTGAGCTGCCTCTGCTAACATCGCCTGGAGCAGAGACTAGCGTCCCCCAGTGAAACCTATCCAAAAGGCAGAATTGTCAGCCATTTCATTGTTGTTTTAAGCCATTAAGTATTGGGATAGGGCTTTCCTGGTGGCACAGTGGTTAAGAATCCGCCTGCCCATGCAGGGGACACGGGTTCAAGCCCTGGTCCAGGAAGAGCCCACATGCCACGGAGCAGCTAAGCCCGCGAGCCACAACTACTAAGCCCACATGCCACAACTACTGAAGCCCACGCGCCTAGAGCCCATGCTTCGCAATAAGAGAAGCCACTGCAATGAGAAGCCTGAGCACGGCAATGAAGAGTAGCCCCCGCTTGCCGCAACTAGAGAAAGCCCGCGCGCAGCAACGAAGACCCAGCACAGCCAAAAAAAAAAAAAAAAAAAAAAGTATTGGGATAATTTGTTACGCAGTACTGAGTTAAATGAAATACTGTATGAACCAGATTTGGCTAATGATGAGAGGGGCTTCTGAGGCATAGAGCCATGGGTAGGATCCTTTTTCTCCCCCACCCCCCTTTTTTTCTCCTTCCTGAAACATGACAGTTACAGATGCAGCAACCACCATATGACCACAAGGTGACAAGTATAAGGATGAAGCCCTATGTGCTAAGGACAGCAAGAAGAAAGATGGAAAGAGCCAGATTGCTGATGGCATCCTTGAACTACCATCCTGCCTTACATCTGCCTATCTCTAGAATTCTTGTACTTGAAGAAGCAATTACATGTCTAAATGTTAAACTTATCTGTTAGGTTTGCTGTCCCTTCTAGCTGAATGTAATTTAAACTGACTTGACAGGCTTTTAAATTTTGGGTAAAATTTCAAGGCATGGAAAAAATGCATGATATAATTGTATGTGGCTGAATCAGTTTTCAAATATAGCTGTCCTAACAATAAGAAAAGTATATCTATCTATGTATCTATGTTATATATGTATCTATCTATGTATGTATCTATCATCTATCTCTTTATCTTGCTGTCTATCATCTATCAAAATGAATAAGTGAATAAAAATGGGATGCAATACATCCACTTTCACCTTTTATGATTAGTGGTCCATTCACTTAATCACTTAAGTAACTTCATTGAGTCTCGTTTTCTTCAGCTATCAAATAAGGGTAAGCAGTGTAGTTACTGCACAGTGCTGTTGGGAGGTAGAGAAAATGTATGTAAGATGCTTAGATTTGTGTTCACGCTAAGTAAGCGCTGAACAAATGCTAGCTATAGTTATTTCTATGAAGTTTTCATTTTCATTTGTCTACTCTTTTGCTTCTTTCATTTTCTACGATAAGAATAATTAATTTTATAATCAGAAAACAAAGCAAAGCAAAAAGTCTTGTAGAAAAATCTCTGGATGGTACTTACACAATATTGAGCTCCAAAACAAATACAAAGTTCCATGGAGCACAGGTTGAGTTTCAAAGTTTTGTGGCTTGGAAATATTTATTCACTACCTGAAATATTTATCAGTATTATTTAAATATTTTGTTTAATATTAAACGGCAAAAATAAATCTTTGTGACAAAATGAATCTTTATATCATGCTCATCTATGTATTCTTGACTAAATGTGTGTACTTTAAAATTGCCACAAAACCCCACCCAGTAAAGCTGCAGTGTTTCTAGATGGGTATTCACAAAACATCAAGTTGAACTTGTCTAAGATTTTTCTGAGCATATGGCAAAAAGTGGGGAGCTAACACTCTCCGTTACTTATACTCACTGGATTTGCCTGGGTTGATATATTTCTGGAACTTTAATATTACTCAAAATAAAGTAGAGAAAACAGCACAAGGAATCTGATTATTTCTGACTGGTGGTTGATCCCCAGTGTTGATGGAAATCTGGCAATTATAGCAACAGAGTCTGATGGCTTGGATTCTTGAATTTTAAGTTATTTCATAACTTGAAGGTGGATGTTCCAATTTCCGTTCTGCTACTGACTGGATGCCTATAATTACCACATTGTCCTGGTTTTTTAAATGTGTAAAATTGGGTTATAATGCTGAACTTTTCTTTGTTTTTCTCCCTTTCAGAGTGTTATGTTTTCCAAATTCTTTACAGTGGAGTGTAACAATGCATATAATATATCCAGATAAAATAAAAATATGTAACTAAGGAAATCAGCACAGCTGATCACAAGCTTTCTGATGCAAGCACCTAGAGAGACATGGAAGGACTGCACAACTTTTAAGCAGTCTAAGCGACCACGTTTCTTTCAAATAAGGCTTTGTTAAGAACTGGATTGACTTTACAACACATTGCCGGTTACACTTCAAGTTAATTGCCAGTTAAGTTTCAAGGGACCTGACAAGCAGAATTCACATCCTCTTGTGCAAACTGAGCTTAGCAAGGACTGTGCCAGAACAGAGAGCCATCCTACTGCTTCATGCAGATGGGCTAAGGAGTCATCTGTGGGCAGGGCCAGGATTCTCCTCATGAACATGAGCCATGGAATGAGGTTGTTCAACAGAACAGAAAAAAAATTAAAATGAAATAGTAAATGAAAAACCAGACATTTAAGTAGGTGAAGTCTAACCAAAAGGCAGAAATAAGGTATAATTTTAAGGCAAGAGAATTTATCCCAAAGACTAATATAAATTTTAAAATTTGGAAAAACCAAGTAAGTTAAGAAAATGAAACTTGAAAATAAATAGATGCCAAAGAAGCTAGGTCTAAATGGTAAAAAGTTAAGAAAGAGGTTATTAAGACTAAAAGTGGTTTTTAAGACTACAAAATAAAGTTAAATTATGTTTATTAAAAATGTAAGAATAAGTGTTTAAGTTAAAAAATAAGCAGATAATCTAAAATATAAAAATTAAATAAATTAGGATAAAAATCAGGAGTAAACATCATACGCAGTATTAATAATAAGTTTTAAGTCAATGTCGAGGTGATGAACCACAGACATCATTTTTAGTTAAGGGAGAGAACTCAACCACGCTGTAGGCAGGCTAGCAAGAGGAGCCCTTAGCTAGGACAGGTGCTTGGTTGAGAGGTGACCTCCCAAGTCAAGTCATCAGAAGGTGTGTCCTTCCTGAAAGAGCAGAGCTATGCAAATTCTTTAGCCTATATTTTTAGTTAAGGGGCTCACTCTTGTTAGAAACATTCACAATTATAAACAAAATTGTGATAAACATTTGTGTATCTACATCTTTACACACATTAAAAATTTTTTTTTTTTAGGAAAAAGTACTGGAAGTTTAGTAGGTTAAAGTATATACACATTTTAAAAAGGGTTTTAATGATACATAGTGTCAATATGTCCTCCTGTGGCTGGGAGCAATTTATATTTATATTATCTAAGAGTGCATAAAACATTGATTTCACTTTTCCCTTGTCTAACCCTGGTATTATACACTGTTTTCTTTGGTAATCTGATAGTTGAAAAATATCTTGTTTAAAATTGTATTTCTTTGACTGTTATTGAGATTGAGCCAATTCTTATGAAAGGAAAATTTATTTATTCAGAACTTTTCCTTTCCTCTTTTCTCTGTCTGCTAATCTTGATATAAATACTAGGATATTTCTCACAAGGTAGATAACTTAATTGGCAAATAACTTTGGAGTAGTCACTACATACAAAACATGTTTGCTCATATTCCTTTTGTTAAACAGGTCTTTACCAAACTTCCTGCTTACTAGTTAGTTCTCAAATCTGGCTTGATTCATAAGAAAATGGAAATAATGATTAATTAGTGACAACAGTTGTTTGAATTCCCAATGTTACTTGGTAACATAAAACACATTGACTCTTATGAACTTCCAGCTAGTTTAATTATAATTAAAAATGAGACAATAAATTAAACTCAAACTTCTCTATTGAAAAATCAAGACTAGTTGTCTTTTATGATAATCAAGTTGTACTATCAGCTTTGGGTTTTTAAAATTTTTTTTTTGTATTATCAGAACTTGAAAATTAAAACAAAGTGACAAAATTAATATGATATCTAAGTTGCAGTTAATATACTATGCAATTCAAATTTTATTTTCTGAGTATAATTTATGAACCTACACATTTATATTCTTGTCTACTGCATACTGAGTTTTCTTTGGCTTTTCAAATGTTTTTTTACCACCCATTCAGAGGATATTGAGTTTTCAGAAGATAAGGTCGATAACTTCTGTATTTTAAGATCAGTGAATGAGAAAATTTAGTCTGTATATTAGAAATATTTACATCCCTCACATAAATAGTTTCAATATTGAAAAAGGAAGACAGATGTTCTCACATTTTAAAATTAGATTTCAGATTGCAACATATATAACTACAGGAAAGGTTTAAAATTTCTTAGAGAAAATAATAATTACAAAACATTTGGTCAAAATTTTCAAGTAGCTTATATGTTTGTGGCAATTGTTCAAAATGTACAAAACTGTTTGAAAACCCTAAAAAACTTCAAGATTAAAATTTCATTAGACACTATTTTAAGATTTTTTTCCCCTTGCTTTTAATAGAGTTTATTGAATAACTTTCAGCATGCAAAGAGACATTAAAGTGTAAATCTAAGACTTTAATTTTAGCAAAATGGTTGACCAGTCGAGCAGAAAAACCCCTCCTAACATCAAATGCCTGAAATAATGGGTTAAATGTTAAAAAATGTTTTAAAAATCATTGCTAATGTGGTAGTAAATTAAGAAAAACCATTAGAGGGCAGAATTGACAAAAAACACAAATCCAGAGCAGTAAGTGAGCACTGGAGTCAGTGTTTGCCTGGAGAAAACCTGACAATTGTCAGTAAACTTGGGCCTGGATTTTAAAGTCCCATGCACCCACGGAGCTGGAGGCAAAGCATGGGTCTGAGTGTCATAGAAGGCTGGGTCAGAGATAACCTCAAAAATCTGAGACCTCACTTCCCAGAGAACAATACACTCAGTGACTGAAAAAAAGAGGCGAAATCCCCTTTCAGAGGAAGATGTTGAGAGTACTTGCCTGTCTAGCCTTGTGTATTATGATTTTTAATATTTTATGATGCTTTGATATCTTGGGGCTTTGCTGATTTGGGAGAGACTGCCCTACCCAGGGGTACCTAATTCCTAGAGTTAGCAAACAACTACCTGTGAGCATGCCTTTCATATGCAAAACAAATAATCCTGAGTCCATATCCTCAGCCACCTCCTTTATGTAACTCTCACATACCAAGTTAAGATTCCTTTTGCCCTAAATCACCCCAAGACCATGGATATGGAGCATTAATTCATACTACTGTATGACTTAAAACCCAAGCCAATAATTAAGTCAAAGTGATTCTGGATTGGCAGTGACCCCAAGAGCCCAGCAAAAGAAAACACAAATCTGCTATGGAGGAAAGAAAACACAATTTTTAAACATTTCTCAGAGTTCCAAAGAATATCATCCCCTAATAAATATATTAAAAATGTGAAGAAATAAGCCATAAGCAAGGTTAACAGAAACAGAATGTTATGAACCATATTTGCAAAGCCTGTAGATATTGTAATTATCAGAAGAATATAAATGAGTATTTTTTAATTCCTTAAGGAAAAAGTGTGAATCAAAAATATAAACAAAGACCAAATTACTATCAATTAAGAACCAAACAGAAGTTGTAAAAATTAAAATATAAAATTAGATTAAAAAACCTGATTGATGGATAAAATAACACATTACACAGTTGAAGAAAGAATCATTAAATGATACAAAGAAATTACCCAGGATGCAGCAAAGAAAGAAAAGGAAAGGAAAATATGAAAGAGAGGACAGAGGGAAGAGTTCCCAGATACTCCTAATGATAGTTGCAGAATAATAAAATATAAAGATGGTGAGAAGAAAATACTTGAAGAGATAATTGCCATTTCAGATACACCAATATCAAATTCAGGAAATTCAATGAATCCCAAGGAGGTAAATAAAAACAAACATACACCTAGACATAGTGAAATTAAGATATTAATGAAGAAGAAGAGATATTTAAAGTATTAGTAAAATAGAATAATCACAAAGGACGAACAATTAGATTAAAAATTGATTACTCAGCAGTAGAAACTGAAGCCAGAAAATAGTGAAATAATATATTCTAAATACTGAGAGAAAATAATTGGTACCATAGAATTACAGATGAAGCAGAACTTTCTTTTACAAATGATATGTACATAGGAATTTTACATAAGAAAAAGAATACAAGTTACTGGTTGTTAATGTGAAGTCTTATCTACTTTAGAATATAAATCTTGTAATCAATATAAGCTCTCCTTTCCCCAGAGTCCAGCGACTTGGAAATTGTGCTTAATGATGGGAGTGGAAAAAAAACCTCTCATAACCTGTGTCTTTTCAAGCCCTTCGTCCACTGGTGTTGAGGCAGGGAGGAAGAGTCAAAATGTGTAAATACGCAACTGCCTGTGGATAATTGACTGACATTTACTTTGTTAGCTGAAACTGCTCTCCCATCACTTAAACTAATCCTCCACGGGTGGATTGCTCTTCACTTTCTGTCACTTGCAGCTACTTCTCTGTGGTAGGCATCTAAGTGCTGGTTTTCTAATGGGCAGATATTTGCTAGTTCTTTGAAGGGCTCTAAGGGACTCTTACCCTTTGTAGTCTGGCTTGGGAAAGTCAGCTGATGCTTAATCAACTATTATCCCTCATTTCTGCCAAGGGAAGTTTGCTTCATTACCTCTTGTGGTTGAGGATTCCTATCCTAGTTTGTAGGTCTCTTAGGGAGTGCTAGTAAAATAACTCAATGTCTAACCTACACTCACAGTGACTGTGGGAAACAAAGATATCCTTTTCACACCACACAGTGGGAGTACAGGCTGTGCCCCCTTGTGGTTTTCTCCTCATTATGTCTCTTGCCCTTCTCTTCTCTCATCAGCAGCCTTAAATCTAGGATACCAACTGCTCTGCTGGTTCAGTAGCTTAGTAGCTCATAGTTTTTTGATTTTAGAATTTGACATTACTTGACATTAGAATGTGGATTTGGGCACTAATTCTGGGAAAATAGGAAGATATGCTTGCATTACTTGATGTTAGACTGTGGACCCTAAGGCATTAATCCTGGGACAGTAAGAAAGTTTTCAACTGGTGCTCTGCCAACACCATGTTATAACAACATATCATCAAAGACAGAAATTGTCTTTTGCATAAATATTATGCAAACATCATTGAAGATCATTGAATTCTCTGCACTACATTAGAAATTAATGTTTGTAGTGATACAATACAAGTTTTAAAATACGGGCAACTGTGGTTTTTGGTGATAACAGCAAACTATAAATAGCATTAGAAATACACAATGAAGGTAAAGTATGTGCAGGTAAATATGGATAAGAAAGCATTGTGGTTTTCAGAATTGTCCAGAATGAATAGTATATAGAGCTACTCAACCTGAGAACTTTCAGGGTACTAATTTCCTTTATAAATTCAATTTCATACTTCTGAGACTTATTCTGACTCCTAAACTACATAACACTTTGAAACTCATTTTCTATTCTCATTTATATTCCCTCTGTTCTTAGTCAGATTAGTACAGTAATAATAAAAAATTTGGGTGACTATGCAAAATGTTTTAATCTAGTCTTTCTAAAAGTTAGTATAAGAAAAAGGCAAGTTCTTTCTACCCAGAATATTCAGCCAAGGTATAATTAAATGAAAAGTTGAGCCAAGGCCCTGCCTTCTCATCTGATGGTCAAAGATCAGTTGAGTTTGTTTTTATTTAATATTTATTTCTTTATAAATTCTTACTGATTTTATACTAACAGTTATTTTCAGACTTTTGTCCTTCAAGAAAAACTCAAATCCCTGTCACGTCTAGCCTCTTTCAAAGCCATTATATTTCTTTAGGGAAAAAAACAATTTAAGAAATCCTAACTTAAAGGTATGACAATAGGCTTATCCATTGATACGCTTCTTAATAATTAAAAAGCAAAGAGTAGTTGTAATGAATGAAGATTGATTCTGATGTAATGCTCAGCATATGTCTATGAATGAATTTAGCACACTTGTAGTTGATGTAATTAGGAGAAATGACAGCTCTTAGAAACACAGCTAAGGCTTATGAACTGACTCTTTTCTGATGCAACACCTTGAGCTCTCTAGGGAGACTTGATCACAAACATCTGCATCATATGAATGGCACCTGGCTGAATGAAATTTGGCAATAATTGGTCTGTCCCTAATGTTTCCTTATACAGTTAAAATAAAGAGCAATACTTTTCATAAATCCACAAAGCCACACTCTGAAAAAAAAAGAAATAATTTTTAAAAAATTTCATTTTATGGAAGAAATATATCTTCAAGATATATTCTCAGAACTTCATTTTGGAAATGTCTGTTACCTTATAATGATTCAAAACAAACATAAATGAAATGGTTCCCTCATTTACTATTTTTAAAAAGTAATTAACTGGTTAAGATGCATAAGAAAGAATATGTCCTCTGACCTCTTTCCCAAGCCACCTATTTAAAACTCCTATGATTTCTAGAAAAGAGCTAACCTTAATTAAAGTTCCTTAAGTTGCATTCTTCAGTTTTGAATATATGAGAGGAAAAGGCAGAATATTTTATTGGCAAGAACTGTTGTTTCTGATTGTCCCTTCTTTTTGAGAAAACTCTACTGCTGCGAATGATTTGTTTCAATATGCTAAGAAAAATTGCTGTTATGAAGTTTCACTTTTGTAAGCTGTTTTTGCCCTTTTAACATTTTCATCATTTTGAATAAGCTAAAATATGTTATTTGTGAACACACTTTTCTCTTCCAATATTCAATATGCGTTAATGATGCAAGCAGACACTTCTTGGGTCCTCTGGTGTCACTCTTCCTGCCTCTTATAATCACATGGAATAGTCTAATGTATAATCTAATGTCAACATTATGGCTTCTGATATTCTTTTTCTCTAAAATATTCCAGAACTTCTTGAAATATAGATGACTCTACCTCAAAAGATTGGAAAAATAAGAATGGGTTTGACATATCTTAATGTTATCAAAAACAAGGATGCTTTCAGAAATATCTGAGGTAGTACGAAAAAAGGCAAAGAGGGTGGTTTGTGAGAGGTCTTCCCATGCCCAGGATATCAAATTTAACATCAAAAACATCAAAAATCAAAAGGGAAAAAAATGATTACAGTCGATTTGACCATGTTAAGTATGTTAAAGAAG
The DNA here is from genome assembly GCF_965194825.1 of Balaenoptera physalus. Taxonomy (NCBI): domain Eukaryota; kingdom Metazoa; phylum Chordata; class Mammalia; order Artiodactyla; family Balaenopteridae; genus Balaenoptera; species Balaenoptera physalus. Next base: position 124,330,586 of record NC_138884.1, read on the forward strand.
CCATGATTCTGTGATGAAACTAAAACGGCACAAGTTAAAAAGTGGTTGTAATGCTCATATAGGCTTCCACTGATTCTATAAAAATGCAATATATTAACCTCAATTATCTGAGACATACACTGAAGTTTTGATCAAATATAAGCTTTTAAATTACGGAAGTTGATCTCTCTTTACTTTTTTAATGGAGATAAAAATTCTGAGACAGACATATGTAAAAGATGGGAAAACTTTCTCACTTTCAAGGTGGGGAAATGTATTTGAGTTAGTCAGTAAAAACAAAATGTCAGCGAATCAAAGGAAAAGAGTATAGATCAACAAGACCCTGTAAAAAACAGGAAAAATAATAAGCGGGAAACTACAGAACGCTTGCATTTTAATAATACAAAAGTGAGGCCAACCAAGAATACAGAAGGAATTTGACCAGGTAGCATCTGTTTTAAGGAAACAAATTGTGCATTTAGGTTGCCCTGGCAGCAGGTGTGTCTTCTTATGCCAAGACATTATAATGAGAAAATCACATGAACTTAAAGTGAATTACAAATAGAGGTGGCCCTATCTCCCTTGGAAATAGGTTTGGAAAAAGAGTTTGGAACAGGTGTATGCCATCAACTAAAGATGAAATCATGAGAGGGAAAATTTGAATGATGTCCCAGGGGGAGAAGTTGAGCCTGTATTCTCACAAGCTTCTGAGTGTGGCACAAACCTGTTGTTTTTTCCTACTGATTTCAGTTGAAGTCAGGGAAAATAAATAATGTACACACCTATTCACATCATTAGAATCATTGCTGGGAAGGAAGCTTGGACTGGGAAACTGTGGAAGGTCATTTTTCTCGTTGTCTGTGTAAGGTGGTTTTGGACCCAAACTACTGTAGCAGTCTGGGCTCTGGGCGACCCTCCTGGCTCTAATGAACACACGGAGTCTGGATGTGTCTCTCGCATATAATGATTCCACTTTTGTTAGATTTCTATCAATAACAGAAACACAGTGTTTTTTGAGTCTACCACATTCCACTGAAGGTGGCGCTAGTACTAGAAAGTTCTTGCTTATATTGAACTAACACTTGCCTCTCAGTAATTTCAGTCTGTTAGTACTAGGTTTGCTTTAGAGAGTCACCTATGCAGTTTTAAAAACATTTTAATCTAGTCATGAGCTCTAATGAGTGAGTTTAAGCTAATGCCTCTTTTTTAAAAAATTAATTAAAAACATTAATTAATTAATATTTTTTTGGCTGTGTTTGGTCTTCATTGCTGCGTGCGGGCTTTCTCTAGTTTCAGCGAGTGGGGGCTACTCTTCACTGCAGTGTGCGGGCTTCTCATTGCGGTGGCTTCTCTTGTTGTGGAGCATGGGCTCTAGGCACGCGAGCTTCAGTACTTGTGGTTCACCGGCTCTAGAGCGCAGGCTCAGTAGTTGTGGTGCAGGGGCTTAGTTGCTCCGTGGCATGTGGGATCTTCCCCGACCAGGGCTCAAACCTGTGTCCCCTGCATTGGCAGGCGGATTCTTAACCACTGTGCCACCAGGGAAGTCCCGATAATGCCTCTTAAAATGTGCTTAACAATGATATGCCTCCTAGTAATGCACTTCTGTTATTAACCATAATAAATAAGAAGAATATACTTGTCTTATTTACAATAATGATAATAATATTATGATTTGTTATTATGTACACATCACTTTATATTTTATAAACAAATAGGAACAGCAACATTCCCTGCGTGTGGGTCTCTCCAGGCTGGAGAATAAGTGTGATGTACTGAAAGGAGAAGAGTGGTTGAACTCATCATTTGACTGATTTCAGACTTTTTATTGTTTAATGTTCTGTTAACTACCTACAGCTAAAGGATGAGATGAGACTCAGATGAGACTCCTGAGGGATTTGTCAAGCTCAAGGAAATTAGTGACATCTATTTTTAAACATTATGATCTGTGAAAAATCAGTTTTGTCTTTTACTGTCTTACTTTGATTTAGTCCAAACTTCTCTTTTTGTAGGAAATTAAGGCCCTGTACGAATGGTTGGTCTATGAGAACACAGCTTTCCTACAAAGTTCTCATGTTTTTCATCTTGCAAACCCCCCAAAAAACCAAAAAATTAAAGAACTGGATCTGAGTAATAATTTTTTTTTTGTTTTTTCTCTGTAGAGGACATACACCAGCAATGTGAAGCTTCTAGCTACCTATTTTTCTTCCACTTATGTATCAAGATTGGTTTTCTCATTCAGAGAAGGCAGTAAAATAAATAAAATGAAGTTACCAATGTTTTTATGAAATAAGCATTTCCTCTCTTTTCACACACAATTATAGGAAGTTCATTTAGTAACACTGGTTAAATTTTTGATTCCTGGAGAATTTCTAAGATGACACATATTGTGAATGTGAGGTGAGAACAGGTGAATGGTTTTAGCATGGCAAATTCGGTCATATTGCTCATTATTTATAAGATACACTCAATCTTAAAGGATACTTCAAGGTTTTAAAATAGTAAGAATATCAGCAGTACATTTTGTAAGATAAAGAGATATTAGAACATTTGAACTATAGTTGAAATCTATTTGTTCAAGTTCCTTCACTCCTTGAAATTGAGATAATAGACTTTGGAAGTCAGATTTCAGAAATTTATATTTTGCATGTAAATAGTATACAAAATACTTTTTTAGTATAAGAGGAAAGACAAGTAATGATCGGGAAAATTTTCAAGGATTTACTTAGCAGTACTTCACAAGCATGTACAGCATCAAAATCAGCTGATGAAATGTCTCAGCTCAAAGGCATCTTACAAAGACATTTTAAAGACGTCAAAAGAGAAAGATGTTATAAAGCGCAAATAAATTAAGAAGTAAATTAGCGTTAATAACAAATTATAAGGAAATTAGAATATTTCCATATTGACCAAAAATCCCAAAATTATTCAAGAATTTTAAAGGAAACAAAATAATTCATGGTGGAAAAAATAGTCAAATGATGTTTAGAGGGAAAAGGAGGACTACAATGTATTAATAATCTGAAGTTTATTGAAACCATAACTGTTTTTAATAGGAAGGTTTAGGTGAAATTTAGAGGTAGAACTAGGTAATTCATAAAATAACTATGGTTTCTTTAAATTTATCAGTCAATTTAAGACAGTTTAGAATAATTCAAAATATATTCTACTGAAATTATCCCATAACACAGCCTATTAGGTAATTTGACAAGTGCGTCATGCTGGAAGTTAGTAGGATATAATTTAATAAACTACTTCTTGCTGGAAAGAATTAATGCAGTTTAATAGAAAATGGTGATTCATCTTTTTATTCATAAGTACTTAAATCTTACATTGATTTTACTTACAAAAATGATCATAAATAAAAAAATACTGACAATTCAGACAAATATTTAACAATTCATAATCTATAAAGCAGAGACTTGTTTATTGTTTTATTATGCAGGGTAATAATGTGAATCCACTTAAAACTAGTTAATATCCTGTTAGTATAAGCCTTTTTCCACTAGAAAATATAACAAGACAAATTTTTGAGCTGCAAATACATTTCCTCATTTAATGGCCAGTAATAGCTATAATTAGTTCTGGAACCATAATTCAAGCAAACATTATATGATTATATGATTATAATTAAATAAACAAATATATACACAAAGATATTTGTAAATCTGGCAATAGTAAATAAAGTTATCTTTTTTGAATATCATTACTACCTTTGACTGTAGGTAAAAATACAAATTTCAATCAGTAGTCTTTGTCACTCTTAGATTAGGTTGGAACATAAGTGGCAATTTGGAATAGCATATCCTAACGTGAAAGATTGCTCAAAGACTTTTTTAAAGATAGGTGCACAGAACTAACATAAGTTAATATTAAATTTCAACAAGTGGGTTTGTTTAGATTTTAGAGATATTAAATACAATATATTTATTGAAAGATGGTGAAGGAAAGGTAAGCATGAGAAAGGGAAAAGAGCCAAAGAGGAGTGGGAGACAGACAAATAGGCAGAAGAAAGAGTGGCAGTGGTGGAGTGGGGCAGGGCAGAGTAGCAGAAGGATAGTCACTGCTAAGATGAGAATGACAGAGAGGAATTTGAGGGGAATTCTCATTTTCTTGGTAGAGTGTAATATAATCAGAAAGCCATACACGCATATATGCATGCCTTTTTACTTCAGTTTATATTTATTAGCAATTTTGGTTAGAATTAAGTTTTAATTGTGATTATTAGACATGAATCAATTGTGAATGAAATGTATATACAGATTTAATTGCACTTACCATTCAATATATCATTCACATTGCCTCAGTTTCATGATTTAATTTTAAAGGACATAGATTTAAATAATTAAAAATTAGTTACATACCGCTTCAGCCAGTTGAAAGAAACCTGTTGGCATGACACCTGGTGGCAGTCATCTGTAACATGTAATTGGAGAGATGTTTATTTCGGTTCCACTAATTTCCACATGCTAGTTAACGTGGTAGAAAAATGATTAAGATATCGAGTGATGGGCTTCCCTGGTGGCGCAGTGGTTGAGAATCTGCCTGCCAATGCAGGGGACATGGGTTCGAGCCCTGGTCTGGGAGGATCCCACATGCCGTGGAGCAACTAGGCCTGTGAGCCACAACTACTGAGCCTGCGTGACAGGAGCCTGTGCTCTGCAACAAGAGAGGCCGTGATAGTGAGAGGCCCGCACACCGCGATGAAGAGTGGCCCCCGCTTGCCACAACTAGAGAAAGCCCTTGCACAGAAACAAAGACCCAACACAGCCAAAAATAAATAAATAAATAAAAATTTAAAATAATACATACACTTTATAAAAAACAAAAATGAGTGATTATATTAGGCCTTTTTTGTTCCGTTCAATGTTAATTAAATACTACAGTGTGCAAGACACTTTACTAGGTATGTAATGGTTTTATTACTGGTTTTGGGTAAATATCTGGGAGTGGAATTGCTGTGTCATAGGGTAAGCACGTAGTAGACATTCCTACTGTCAACCAAAATAAAATAACGCAGGAGGCTGCAGATAAGAAAAGAGTTTATTTGGGGTCTTAATGAAACCATATACAACCCCCTATGTCCCCATCTTTTGAAATAAAAGGCTTTTGGTTTAGTCTCTCAGGTTTTCCCTGAGTCTCAAAAGCTGGTTCAAGAGTTAATGATCAAATGGAACAAGATACAAAGCCCAGAGATAAACCCACGCATCTACGGTCAACTAATCTATGACAAAGGAGGCAAAGATATACAATGGAGAAAAGACAGTCTCTTCAGTAAGTGGTGCTGGGAAAACTGGACAGCTACATGTAAAAGAATGAAATTAGAACACTCCCTAACACCATACACAAAAATAAACTCAAAATGGATTCGAGACCTAAATGTAAGACCGGACACTATAAAACTCTTAGAGGAAAACATAGGAAGAACACTCTTTGACATAAATCACAGCAAGATCTTTTTTGATCCAACTCCTAGAGTAATGGAAATAAAAACAAAAAATAAATAAATGGGACCTAATGAAACTTCAAAGCTTTTGCACGCAAAGGAAACTATAAACAAGACGAAAAGACAACCCTCAGAATGGGAGAAAATATTTGCAAACGAATCAACGGACAAAGGATTAATCTCCAAAATATATAAACAGCTCATGCAGCTCAATATTAAAGAAACAAACAACCCAATCCAAAAATGGGCAGAAGACCTAAACAGACATTTCTCCAAAGAAGACATACAGATGGCCAAGAAGCACATGAAAAGCTGCTCAATATCACTAATTACTAGAGAAATGCAAATCAAAACTACAATGAGGTATCACCTCACACCAGTTAGAATGGGCATCTTCAGAAAATCTACAAACAACAAATGCTGGAGAGGGTGTGGAGAAAAGGGAACCCTCTTGCACTCTTGGTGGGAATGTAAATTGATACAGCCACTATGGAGAAGAGTATGGAGGTTCCTCAAAAAACTAAAAATAGAATTACCATATGACCCAGCAATCCCACTACTGGGCATATACCCAGAGAAAACCATAATTCAAAAAGACACATGCACCCCAATGTTCACTGCAGCACTATTTACAAGAGCCAGGTCATGGAAGCAACCTAAATGCCCATCGACAGATGAATGGATAAAGAAGTTGTGGTACATACATACAATGGAGTATTACTCAGCCATAAAAAGGAACGAAATTGAGTCATTTGTTGAGACGTGGATGGATCTAGAGACTGTCTTACAGAGTGAAGTAAGTCAGAAAGAGAAAAACAAATATCGTATATTAACGCATATATGTGGAACCTAGAAAAATGGTACAGATGAACCAGTTTGCAGGGCAGAAGTTGAGACCCAGGTGTAGATAAAAAACGTACGGACACCAAGAGGGGAAAGCTGCGGTGGGGTGGGGATGGTGGTGTGCTGAATTGGGCGATTGGGATTGACATGTATACACTGATGTGTATAAAATTGATGACTAATAAGAACCTGCAGTAGAGACAAACAAACAAACAAACAAAAACGACTAATACTAAACTTTCTTTGGGCTATTTGTATGAAAATATGTTAATATAAATGTTTCAGACATTACATGAAATTTCTAAAAATCTTATATGTTCTGGTATAATGTTATAAGTCATAATTCTAGTTATTACTTTAAAATGTATATCTCAGAAATAAAAAAAAATAAAAAGAGTTAATGATCTGCAAATGTGAAGATGCAGAAACAAAGAATAGCTGTTGAGCTGGGAAACTGGTAACAATTTAGACGATAAATCAGCCACGTAGCAGAGTCACTGAACTCCCAGTTCCCTCAAAGATATAAAGGTCTGACACACATTCCAAAGTTGTTTTTACAGGAACTAGACCCCTACCAGATGAAATTTGCTGACCAAAAGCATGTAGACCCCAGACCAGTTGAAACCAGAAGATTGATGATGCTGGAAACTTCACCTTGATGTCAACCAGTCCTGGAATTGAGCACAAGCTAATCAGGCACCTGCAGCCCTCTCCCTCACACTGCCTTTGAAAACCCTTCCCTGGAAGCCACTGGGGAGTTCGGGTCTTTTGAGCCTGAGCTGCGCATTTTCCTTGCTTGGTGCCCTGCAAATAAACATTACTTTCCTTCACCACAACCCGGTGTCAGTATATTGGCTTTGCTGCACTTAAGACCCAAGTCTAGATTCAGTAACATTACGAATTGTGGTTCGGGAGACTCAGATTCTGGTAACCCTGAAGGAGGGAAACTGGTGCAGTCACTATACTCAGTAATGACAATGACAATGACAATGACTCTGATCTCTGTTCTGGAAGCTTCATGGTTGCTTTCGGGATTACAATGAAGAAATATAGAGAGTAAAAATGTATCAATTTTGCTGACAAAGATGGGTTCCTATTTGAAACTTGGTTTGCTGAGAGAGACAGAGGAGATCTTCACAGGCTGGCAGGATTTGAGAGAAGTCCACAGAAACCAGTAGCAGACATGTTGAAAGGACTGAGACATTTGTTGGCTGAGGACTGGGAGGTAGGATTGGAAAGAGCAGTCTAAATGGTGCTTTTGGTTTTGGCTTTCTATTCCAGGCAAGGGAAGAAAGGGTCCAGGCATTCCCGAAATTGGGCTGTGGGTGGTAGAGAATGTTTGTTAGAAGTCTCTGTTGCTCTCTCTATGCTACATGAGAAAGAGCAGGAATTCTCAAAGGTAAGAAACAATAGAGAGAAAGCATTAATTAGATCCCCAAACTGAAGCAAGTCTTTGGGCTTTGCAGCTGTTGAGCTGTTTGAACCTGAAAGGAGATATAGCTCACTTATTCATGCAGAAACACTTTATCTGCTTCCCCCAATGGCCCACGCCCCTTCTACCTTGATCTTGACTGACTTAAGTTTAGGGGTAGTGCTCAGGGCTTCTTGTCACCAGCAGATGGGGGTAGCTCTACACACCCATCCCTTTATGCCAGGGAACTTCAGGAGGGGAGGGATTTAAATGTTAATAATCTGTTGGACACAGGTGTCTATGTGCCTAGTTCTGGGGCAGGAAGGGGTGTGGGACTCAGTGATGGACAATAAAGGAACCAAGAATGTAAAATGTGAAGCCATGGTTCTATGTGAGAGGACATAAAGAAACAGTCCAGTCACAGCTCAGGTGCTGGGAAGTACACAGGCATGGAGTCAAAGAAAAAGAGAAGGGAAGAACCTCTCCACTTATCCCCCTCAACTACACTGTCACTGCAGCCACTTCTCCCAGTAGGGAGATAATAGCTTACCCTGGCATCTGTGACTGTAATCTTTGAAATGCTAAGTTAACTCTTAGGGCTTTGAGCAAAACTTGAAGAAGAGAAAAACAAGTTTAATAAATAGACTGTATTTTTTATTTTTACATATGCATGGGCACCTTCACAGGAAAAGGAAGACCCAAAGAAGCAATCAGAGCTGGATGCTTATGTCCTGGGTTGGACAAAGGATAGTAAACTGTGAGGATGTGACAAGGCAAAGGGGTTTGAGCTAGGGCAGTGAATTGTGGAAAAGTGACTAGAAAGATGAAGGTTAGTTTAACAAGTTCTTTTGTACAGATTTCTCTCAGCTTTGACTTCCCATCTCTGGTGATAAGAATGTCTTCTTTCCTCCTGATACAGAGAGGGCACCTTTCACCTGGGATTTTTATCTCCTCCTTTCAGGAAAAAAAAGGAAGGTCAAAGTGTCCTGCTTGATCTGCTATATTTAAGGTGCCTTTAACTCACTCAAAATAACCAATATTCCAAGGGGGCATATTTTGGGATGACATGCTCTGAACCCCTACATTTTGTTGCTGTTAAGTCTGAATGTGTAGTAGGAATTATGTGGTGTTATATGCTTATAATTCCCTACCTTCTTGATGCTAGAGACGGTTGATTATTCCAATCAGGGAAAACTTAAAAGAGAGAAATGTTAGTGGGACATGTATTAGAGACAGAGTGAGTCTCCATGACTGATGAGTTATGCTATCACTTTTGTTGAAAAGGAGCCTCTGGAAGTTCTGGTGATGGTGACATGAGAAGATACAGTTTCAGATTATTAAGTAAAATCAAGGTTTTATTTTTTCAACCTTTGTTATGAAAATATTCTTTCTCACAGTTGTTTAGAATTGAGATGTTCAGTCGAAAGTAATCCCCAGTCATTCACAACTCTTAAGGCTGAAGAAACCTTAATTATTAAAGTATTGTTTCCAGAGCATTAATATGTCATATTAAAAATTGTTTTTGGATATTTATTCTGAAAGATAAATTTTACTTTTATTTGATTCATTAGATAAGATGCCCTCCATTTATAATTAACAGCTAAAGAATTTCTGCAGAGAATGAATACACAGACATTTTAATGAGCATATGTTATTTTCTTGGACCTCTTAAGTTGGTGGGATTGATTTTATCCAAAATTGCATAACTCAATTGACAAAGAATATTATAGCATTGTAGTACATTTGAGAGGAAGGAAATTTCAAATCATAGATATGAAATGGAAAGTTAAGTAAATATGTTCAAGTCTACCTAACTCCCACGGACAATATTTTCATGTTGTGTGTTTTATAGTGTCATATCTAATAAATGAATCAATGGATTTCACAGAGATGCTACGACCAATAAAACACTTAAGAAAAACTTACCTTTAAAGAAACAGAATTCTTTCTTTGCCAAATTGGAGAGCTTCGTAATAAGATACCCAAGGATGTGAGATATAGTCCATTTGGCTTCATAATTCTGTGAAGACACAGAGGTTTATTTGCTATTTATATTTTTCCCTTCTATGGCTTGCTACAAAAATTATTCACAATTTAATCCCCATTTCTCCTTTCTGGAAACTCTCATTTATACTGTATTCTGTTACATTCAAAGTAGTGTTAGAATAATTATGTTGTACTCTGTTAGGTAATAAAGATAAAATTTGCTCTCAGAATTGTATGATTTTTGCTTGGTTTTTGCTGCTAACACTCTGTTCCTATAACTATACATTATTCGAGTTAGTTTTTTCTAATGCTAGAAATTTCTTCATTTCACAACAATGCTATTATTATGAGGAATGGTATTAGGGATGATTAGTTCTATTTTTCAACAGTGAAATTCCTCTACAACTGTGGAAAGTGGAAACCCAAGCAAATGTAGCTGAACATATGGATATTTGTGATTATCTTATCTATGCATGCAAAAAATAAATATATATTGAACACTGACTAGGAGCCAGGCATTGGTTTACATACTGGCAATACAGATGTAGATAGAGCAGACATAAACTATTTTTGTTAAGAAGCTTACACTCCAGTGGGAAGAGCCAGAGAATAAATAAAATATGTAAGTAAAATATGAAATATATTAAAGGGTGATGTCTATGGAGAAGGATCAAGTAGGGGAAGAGAGTGGAGGAGAGGAGGGTGTGTTTGGTTATCTGACTAATGGCTGTGTCTCCCAGGACATGCAGACTACCCGAAAACAGGGACTCTGTCTGCTGTTGCTAGTCACCATATCACAGCGTTTATCATGTGTGGCACTTACCAAGTGTTGAATAAATGGATGGGTAAACTTGGTGTTGAATAAGTCCTCCCCTTGTCCTGATCTACTCTTTCTTTTCCACACTACTTTATATAGTATATAATTTATTTATTTATGTTTATTACCTATTGTTTGCATCACTCGGCTAGAATGTCACCTGCACAAGCAATAAGAATTTTTATCCATTTCGTTCACTGATGGATTTCAAGCACCAAGAACATTGCCTGCCAAGCAGGCAGCAGGATTTAACAAACATTTGTAGAACGAATGAATTTTAATAAGTAATTTCGCTAAAAGGAAACAATGAAATTACTAACTTCTGACACAAGAATTTTGTTTGCTGCTTCTGGTAAGCCAGTTTATTCCTGCCAACAACACACATTCTGATGGCTACTGACAAATTCACAGTGTATGTACTCAAGAATCCCAGGAATAAAATGCTTAAGAAGCTAATCCTGATGCCAAATTCATGTACCTTGGAATAGCAAATGTTACAATGTATTAACTATCTACTCATTCAATTATCAAAGGGACAGTTTCTCCTCTATTCTTAAGATTCTTAAAAGGGAAAAGTGAGGGAAAAGTATGTAAATACATATGAAACAAGACTTGACAGCCATGGTGTGGATGTTTTTCACTGATTGAAAAGTACCACAGAGCTTTGTTTGTTTTGTCATTTGAATACAATGATTTAGATTCTTTCCCATCCAGGACACATAAGCCACATCCACAATTTATTTTCTGACAAAGCTAGGGGGATACTTATATTTCAATCCAGGGGTTTCCTTTGGTATCCTAATAAAAGGATCAGAGGTTTTAAAGTGGTGCCATTTACACTTGAAAAAGCCACGGGCAACTCTCAGGTTGCAAAAGAAATGCAACCTGAGAATCACAGTTCAGGAAAATGACACCTGAGAATAAAGGCCCCACGTGAACATAGTTTTAATGGTTAAGGCATAAAAGTCAAGTGCAGAGTATTTTCCTCCCTGGACATCTTGAAACACCTAGTGATTTGTTGACAGCATTTTGGAAACATTTCTGTTCATTATTCATAGATGACTATTGTATTAGATTTTAGTTTCTTAAGGGCAAGACAGAGACTTCTCCTAAATCGCCTACCCAGAGTCATGGGGGGGGGGGGCGGGCAGGTACTCTCCTAAAAATAGTAAATAACGTCCTTGAAGTCATTTCCAGGTAGAAAACTGTGGGCTAATTTATTTTCATTGAGAAAGTTATGGTCATTTACAGAGAATTTAAAATCACACCATATTACATAATATCTACTGGGCTCAAATGTGAGTTAATTTTCATGATCCTAATTTGCCTCTTTGCTCCTTTTTGTTTTGCTAGGGATTTCTAGAAGATTCTATGTTTACACTAAAAATTTCTGAGGTCTGTTCCATACTTTGCCTAGTCCTGTGTAATGTGGTATAGACAAGGGTTTTATGATGAAATAAATTAGAAAACACTATATAAAAATTTCCTTCTGTTAGAGATTTACAAGGCAAGCTAGGATTTAAAAAACTGTAAGAAAGTCTGCATAAATTGACCCCTTTAACCTTGTTTAACTCCACATATCCTGAACTCATTTTTCCTCAGAACTCTTTTTTAATGTAATAATAACTATCTTTTGAATTATAAGATACTACCTATTTTATGACACCTCATTAATTTATGTGCCACTAAGAGAGGAAAACACTGACAGTATGCCTTTGATTTTTAAGACCCACTTAAATACACAGTTGACAAAACACAAACTCAGGAAATAGTACTTAATCCTATATAATGAAATGGAGATATATATTCTAGAACTGAAATATTAAAATTTTTAAATATTAAATTATTTTTGTCCATTTTAGTAATTTTGGTAAGTCTATCGATTCTTTTATAGATTTCCATGAACTGTGAGAAGCTATCCTCTGAATTCTGATATAAATGTATTTAATAGTATGCTACCATACTGCCACGTACATTTCTTTAATCACAATTGTAACTTCACATATCACAGTTCTAGCTCTCTGTGATTTTTCGAGTGTAAACTATGAGACTTACAGGCAGTATTAGGAGAGGGCACCTTAAAGAAAACTCCAGGGCCAACAGGAACCACATCAACCTGTCCTCACTGATCACCCATGATAAACTTCATTACAGATCACGTTCCTTTAATCCTCCTCATGGCGTTTGCATGCGTGAGTTTCAAATTCGAGTTTTAACAACGCCAGGTAGGATCCATATCTTCATTTCTCTGTATCTCCCCACCACGTCCACTTTGTATAAGAGTAGGGTCATTACAAACCTTATTTATTAACAAGAGAACACTTTTCTCCATGCAGTGGCCAAGTGGAAATATCTCTTATTTGCAAAATCCATATTATATTATTATGGTTGTTAGCAAATCATACCTTCATTTGCCTATTTGTAAAGATTTTTGTTTGTTAAAATGAATAATATAATTCTATATAGATGTTAAATCAGAAAAGCCACACAATCTGCTGGTGCTATAAAATATGTCATTTTAATAATTAAGATACATAAATAAAGTGTTTTTGACAGAAACAATAAAGTTGTCTCTCAATTCTGTACAAACACTGAATTTCCAAGTAATTTGTAAGGAATATATTCATCCTATTACATTCAAAATAATGGTTGAACAATGATGATTATCATTTTTTTCTTTTTATATTCTATGAATTCACACACTAGTAATACAGTATTACAGTGCTTGATAATCTTGATAATATGAAATAAAATTCTTCTAATGGTATGTAGAAAATAAAAATAAAATAATTAAAAGTCATTTGTATAACTTTTTATGAAAACAAAATAATTAATATTTTTTCTGTAAAAATAAATTATGTACTTTATTCTGAAACATCATTCTATTAAAGTGTTTCGAAAATAGTTACATTCAGGTTTTGGCAGTGTGCTCAAACATTTGCCATTCCCTTATGCATGATAAAGTGAGGTGCAAGCTGTTCACATGTGAGAAAAACAGCTTATTTTCACAGGAAAGGAAATGATATGTGAAATAGAATTAATTAAAAAAACCCAAGTGTCCTATGATAGAGATACAAAAATTCACTAAGAAAAAAATGTTTTTCAAGGCCTTTGAGGTGATGCAACCTTTGACTACACTTCATCAAAGGTGGTTTTTAATCATGCTGCCCTGTAACTTCCATCAAAGTAGCGTGTCCATCAACTGCAGGTTACAGTCTAACGTTATAATTTAAAGCATAGTGTTTGGTCAATTGACTGAAGCACAACAGCTGGACTCGTCACTGACCACCTTTTATAAAGGAGCAAGAGAAACAACTCCTTTCTGCTCCAAGCATGGCTTCCAAGAGTAGCACCATTGGCACCGAGCACAAGCTTTCCAGGTGGCAGAAGTCTCTGGAGTAGCACGACCCGAAAACAGCAATGTTGATGGCAGGGATCCTACTGAGCCAAACATGCTGGTTCACCTAGAAAACTGGTGAAAGACTAAGTACTGATTTAAGTTTAGCCAGACAGGAAAAAATGTGTACCTATCCACGAGGAACGCCCAAGCGGCAATTTGTAAACGAGCCTGCTTTCTGCGGTTTCTTCTTTGTCTTACTTTTCTTCTGCTTTTTCTCAGTCTTATTTTTGCGTAGCTTCTGTTTCTTCTTCTCCTCTTTATACCATGGTCCCCAGACTCCCCCATTGAGCCGAGGGTTACTTCTGGGGTCTTTGGGGGGGTACCTGACAGGCACCGCGGTCTTGTTGAACTGTGAGAGCCTCCGCAGGAGCTGCCTCACGACCCCGGGATACCTGTTAGAAAGGTCCACTCTCTCGTAGGGGTCGGCTGTGATGTTGAACAGCCACACGCTTTTGCCGGTTGACAACGTAATCCGTTCGTTATGCCACCGGTTCGGCCCGAGGTTGCTGAACGACTGAGGGGGCACCCAGTCACTGTAGCCGGGGTTCCCTGTGAGCAGTTTCCAGTGCTGCACTCTGATGGCCGACTGGATGGCAGTGTTCCAGATCCCATAGCCTGCCGCCCAGGAGCCATTTTTCGCCTTGGTATAAATGGGGTCGATGTTGTGCAAAATATCTATTCGGGGAGAACGAAGGCCTTCACTTATGGTCTCCCAGACGTCATAGCCATCCAGTTGAATGTCCTCGTCAATTTGTCCTTCAGCCAGTGAAATCAGAGTGGGGTACCAGTCAGTGATGTGCACAAGCTCCTTACACACCGTTCCCTTGTTTTTCAGAAGTGGGCTGTGCACGAAGCCAACAGCCCGGATCCCCCCTTCCCAGTAGGTTCCTTTGCTACCTCTGAGGGGCCAGTTACTTCCTCCTGCGGTGGGCTGGCCGCCGTTATCTGAAGAGTATATGATAATGCTGTTGTTATAGAAACCATATGTCTTTAGAGCCAGGGTCACATTGTTGATTGCTTCGTCTAAGCAGGAAAGCATGGCAGCATACCTGCGCCTGTTTATGTTGATAATGGATCTGTAGTGTTCAAAATACCTGCCAGGGGCTTGCAGTGGAGAGTGCACAGCTTGGTAGGCAATATATAAAAATATAGGCTTTCTGGGGTCACGGGAAGCTAAGATTTGTTGCACTCTCTGAGTGTACATATGTGTGGAGTATATGCCATTGTCGTAGTCCCAGGCAGCATTGTCATTTTCGTACAAGTCATAGCCACACATCCTGGGACTGTCACATTTGTAGTGTGTATAGTAATCGCCACTTCCCAAGAGGGAACCAAAAAAGGTATCAAATCCTCTCTTGGTGGGCATACATTCTTTTCTATAAAAACCCAAATGCCATTTTCCAACCATATGTGTTGAATATCCAACCTCTTTCAGCTTCTGAGGTAGGGTTGCATTGTCCAGAGGTAAGCAGTTGGGCTGTGTAGGTCTTATGATAGAATGTTGAAGTCCGGTATGTATCTGATACCTTGACAAAAGAGTAAAAATTGTGTCAGTGCAGGATAAAAGAGAGATTCCACATAAAACAATGATTCTTAAATTAAACAATGTTTCTATGAAGAGAAATGTTACCCCAAATAAAATATGACCAATTCAGTGTTCTACTGTTGCTCAAAAGTCCTACCCTAATTAGCTACATATTTAACATTTGAAATGCATTTAAATCAGTACTTTTGAAACTAAGGTTTCACCACCTATCTCAAAGTCTTTTTAGAGTTCTTATAACAGAATTAATCTGAATAAACTTTAATCTTTTAATTAATTACATGACATAACACACTAACATGAGAAAGGAAAGTATATAAATTTCAGAGTGTTTGTAACCGAGCAGGATCCTATGGAGCCTTCTCAGGAAAGACCCCACCTCCCAGCCCCCTCCCACCATGCCATGTCCTCTGCCTGCTTCTTGTTCTCAGAAAAACTTTAGCCTCCTAGGCCTTCCCCAAGTTCCAAAGAATAAGTTTAATCAGAGAAGTGAGAAAATGTAGAAACAAAGGAAAACAGTCAAGCAAGACAAAATAATAATAGTTTAGCCATTAAACAAAGTCAAGGGCCTTTAGTTCCTCCTCAAGGGCTAGAGATTATATTCTGAGCCATATCTTTGAACTATTTTGTCGATTCTGAAACCCCCACCAGGTGGGAGAAGTTAACTGTATGCTGCCCACAAGCACATAGACCCCAGACTGGTTGGAACCAGAAGGTTGAAGATGTTGACTCCTGGTTACCTCACCACCAACCAATCAGAAGAATGTCTATGAGCTGATCACACACCCCACAACCGTCTCCCTCACTGTGTCTTTAAAAACCTTTCCCTGAAAGCCATTTCAGGGTCTTTTGAGCACTAGCTGCCTAGACTCTTTGCTTGGGGACTGCAGTAAGTGCTGCACTTTCTTTCACCACAACCTGGTGGCAGTAGACTGGCTTTACTGGGCACTGCGCACAGGTGAATGGACTCAAGTTTGCTTTGGTAACATGCTGTTGTTATTGTTGTTGTTGTTTTTGGTCTAAGGACCTCACATTAGTTCCTAAATCATTTTCTGAAATAATTTATTTCCACCTGATTAGGAAGAACTAAACATTCATGCAAAAATTATACAAAAATCTCCTGTTTGATTGTCAAAACCTGTTAAATCTCTGTAACGAGAAAGAGAATATTTCTGACTCACAATACACTATTGTTGAAAAGCCATTTTAGAGTAAATCTTTTAGCTAATGCTACAGAAGAATTACATTTTTCCAAAAACAGCAGGAAATGAATCATTTCATATGTTTCCCACAGTGTCTCCTTTTTAAGAAAATTATATTCACTTACAATTTAGTCTAAGAAAACAAGGTAACCCTTTCTATACATTAAAATTAAGTAGTTGTTAATTTCTGGCATTGTTCTCTTCCCAAGGATATTTTGTCAAGGGACTTTTTTCCAGAGAATGGTATGAATTTTCAATTGGGTCAAGATGTGCCCATTAGTTCATGCCATTTTAAAAGTGATTAATATCTATAGTTATTACATAAGTTTAAAAAGACTTTTTAAATAGGAACTATAGAGATTCTGAGAAAATGAAGTTTTCAGAGAGTGTTAGTGTAAAAGTAAAAATATTCTTGGAATCAAATTACAAAGAGTAATATTGAGATCAAAAAGAATTTTGTTTTCCAAATTGATTCAACCTGAAAGGTCAACGTATTACACATGTCTTTGGTGAATAGTTCAATTTATTTTTAAATGTTCAAATGATAGTATAATGCAACTGCAAGTTCTTTCAAAGTGTCAACTGCAGTAACAGGCTGATGGTTTCATAGAAGTTGTAGGGATGTCCGGTCACTAACACAAGGCAGCATTCATATGGGTCCTGTCTACACAGCTGATCATTTGGCTGTCAAAGTTCACAATTAACACAGTTGTGGTAATTTAAGTAATAAATTCCCGAAGAAATAAGCTTTTTATAAGTATTATTTAGCATTAAATTCATAAAGTGTTATTGCTCTTGATAATTATTGATTCAGTTCAGGATCATTCACTTCTGAAACCACTAATTTTTGTATAAGTACATGACAAATTGGTAACACCTATCAATATAAACATTGAGGATATTTAAAAAGGAGAAATCTGTATGATGTAAGAATTTGGGGAAGGATTTGTGGGCATGGGTTACTAACTAATTACCTTATGCAGAAAATGTACCTGGCCAGAAATCTACTCAAGTCATTGAACAGCTAACCAATTAAAGTCTTTCTAATTAAATTGGGCATTTTTCACCTAGTACTAAAGGCAAAGGGAATTGAGGCTTTTGAAACTGTAAAATAGAGAAAATGTTCATACAAAAAGAGTAGGAAAGAAGAGGGCTGCTGCTTTCAGAAGATGGTACAGTGTTAGCAGATAAATAAGAGAGTTCAGCGCTATTAATCAACTATGTGGTTTCTGTCTTCTCCAGAATAGGATGGTTTTCATATTGGAAAATTTAGAATCAACAATATAAATGTTTGGCAGCAGTTCCTAACAGAAGAGAGCTTTTCAGAGCAGCTCCTGCTTAAATGAGTTCAAGCCTGTAGGGCCAAACAGGAGGGAGTATGAGGCAAAATTGGAGGCAAGGGTTAAGGGTATAGGTTTTGGGGTCAGACATAACTGGGTTTGAATTTGCTCGACTGCTTATTAGCTGTGTGACTTGGGGCAGTATTTATCCCCTCTGATCCTCAGCTTCCTCATTTGTAAAACAGGGATAATAATACATATTGGGTTGTGGTAGCATCAAAAGAGAGCACAGAGTCTGGTAAGGAGAGTACATTCAGTAAATGATAGCTTTTATTATTATTATCCCAGAGTTCTGAATCATATGTTACTAACATATTTCTTTAAAGTTTTATAATTTATAGGCCTTATTTCACATGCATTATTTCATTTAGTCCTCATTACAACAGTGAGAAGTAGGATTCTTTACGTTCATTTTACAGATGGAGGATAGAGACATAGAGATGTCCCCCAACTCCCCAGCCTGCCCCACCAGGCTGTGAAACATGTTCCTGAACAACAAGGGCTAAGCCTGATGCTTTCTCTAGTCTCCTTAAGAGTTAATTCCACTACTTCTTGAAAAATCAAGGAGCAGAGGAAAGATGCCACGTCAGTCTTGAGAAGTGAATCTGTTCTAACTTTCTAATTAAAGATAGGGAGAATTTATCAACCAAATAGTGAGGCTTATGCTGATCCCCCAAAATTTTGAGAACAACTTTTTAAGTAGATAATTTGTGAGCATTAAACAAACAAACAAACAAATTAGGTAGGATCAAAAGAAAAGTCCTGCCAAGTTAGCTTCATTTTCTTTTTTAAAAAAGGATCAGAATTAGGAAAATAGCTCAGGAAAATGATAGGCATTTGAAAAATCTGCCCATGATTCTTTTCTTATAAAATAACAGAAAATCAACTGTATGACAGCACTATATATTTGTGATAAGAATGATAATCTTATACTTTCATACCAGTTAATTGCATACAGAAACTTTTCATTTACGTGATATTCTCTGGCTTCTACAACAGTGTGGAGCAGGCAGGGGGGCTCCATTTATTGGTTCCATCTAACAACAACAATAACAACAATAAAAGGACACTGAAACTCAGAGTAATTTAGTGGCTTTCCCAAGTTTTACAGCTGTAAATCTTGGGTTCTATACTGGAATCCAGATTTTTGGTTTGGAGACTCACATTGTACACTCACAGCTAACTGAACAGTTAGACCCATGTAAAGTTTGGGTTAATTTATTTGCATTAATCTTCAGTATTTATTCATTTCCGTAGCTAAGTTATATTACTGAGTGTATAACGTGTGCTAAGAATTAAGTTTTTATTTTGTTCTGTTTCTCCCCCTGCCCCCAGAGCTGTTATATTACAAAGTGGGTTGTAAGTAAAGATCCTACTGGCAATGAGGGTGACATGAAGCTAAGAGTTCTCTGAACCCTGGGATCAGATGGAGACAGTGCTGTCAGTCATGAAGAACAGCATCGAATGCTAAAAAAAATTTTTCTTTCAGGAAGGAGATGGTTGGGGTGTAGGGAAGATCTTGATAGAGTTTTTGGCTTTTCAGTGACATTGACTTGGCAGCAGCAACTAGCTGGAAGACTAATCACATAATTCTTCAAAATAAACTAAAAAATAGTATATTAATTAATATTAACTGATTAACTGGTTGAGAATCTCCGATCTGGAAAGTAGTTTCTGGAGCAGCACACTGGGCCCTTTCTTTGGCTTCAACTCATTGATTATTATTATCCACGACTTGAGTAAAGAAATAGAAGATATGCTTATTATCTAAGAGGAATAGTTAAAAGTGGCATAATGAAGATCTAAAGTAATCTAAATGACCCGAAATGTTGTTGAAACAGATGATAAAATTGTACATAGAAAGTTAAAGAAGGGCTTAAAGACTGAAAGGGAATATGTCAAAAAGATGTAGAAACCTGAATTAAGGGGCTCTTAACTGGCCAAATCTGGGACAATGCAAGCATCAAAATAAACAGTAATAAATTACACCCACTGAATAAAATAGGAAACCCTGAGTCCATACTAATATAAGTAAATAAGTAAATAGGAAAAGTTTGGTATGCAATGGGATATTGATACAGTCTCAAAGTACCTCCCCACAAAACACTTATTAATTATATATATGGAAAAGAGTAACCACACACTGGAAGTGCTTGATAAACACCATATTAATCAAGTGATCAAAGTTAACATCATCAGTAATCAGGATAAATCAACATAATGTGCCACCAGATAGGTGCAATGAGAAGAATATAGAATTGTTTCTACAGTGTTCCACCCTAAGGTACACAATCTGAATCTAATTCTCAGTAAATATCAGGCAAAACTAAACTGAGGGACATTCTACAAAATAACTGACCTAAAATCTTCAGAAGTATCAGGGTTATATAAGTCAAAGAAGGACTGAGGAACTCTTCCAATTTGAAAGAGACTAAGGAGACATGAATAAATGTAACACGCGATTCTGAATTGGAATGGTTACAATAAAGGACATACTTAGAGAACTGGCAAAACTGAAATGGGTTTTGAGGACTAAATAGGAATAATAATGTTCTCCTGTTTTAGATAGTTCTTTTGTGGCTAATGTAGGAAAATATCTTTGTAGGACATATACACTAAAGTACTGGAGATGATGGGGCATCAGGTTGTCAATTAACTCTCAAATGGTTCAGGAAAAAATGTTATTTGTGTTGTACTTGTGCTGTACTTGAATTTTCTCTGAAGGTATAAGATAGTTTCAAAATTTTAAAAAAATGTGTAAGAAAATCTAAATGGGATAAACGAAAGGCACTAAATGTTATTTAAAAAAATCAACTGTTTACATGTTAGTTATATAAGACTATGTAAATAGATGTGGGAAGTTGGATCTATCAGACTATGAATTTAATAAAAAGCAAAAAAGAAAAATAAGAGCTAAAATATATACACTGTACTAATTTATAAACATTATAGAAACTTATACAAAAATAGAAATTAAAACAGATGAGATAAAAATAAATATAAATAGAATTTCTGGTATTTCTTCTTGCATTCTAATGAATCATCTTGTGTTGTCCTAGGGTGTCAGGACTACAATTTGTAGATCGTTGGTATAGGAAGGAGATTGTACGGAGATGAAAATCAAAGCACAGAGTTTTTTTTTTTAAGGCTATTACAGTAGTTTGGGTCAAAGATGATTGTGGCTTGGACTACCATCTAGTGGCAGTAAAAATGGAAGTAAGTGGATGGATCAAATGTATACTTTGGACTTAGAACTGATAGGACAATTTCAATGAGGGGAGGGAAGATAATGGGAGAGGAAAGGGAAAAAAATCAAGAATGACTTCTAGATTTGTGGCTTTCATAATTCGGTGAATAGCAGATGGACCAGCTGGTCTCTGTTTTATTCCAAAGTATATAATTGGGACTAATGGGTAACATTACAAGGAGGCAGATTTCAATTCAATGCAAAAAAAAAAAATTCTAAAAAAGAAAAGAAACAAAGACCAAAAAAAAAAAATAGGTTAGATGATCATCTACCAAAGATTCTGTAAAAGACATACCTGAACTGGAAAAGAAGTACTAAATGACCTCTAAGGTTCCTTCTATAAAAATTCATAGGTCAAGGACTATAGCTTGGTGTTTCCATAAAGAACTCCATACAACCTCAGAGCAGCTTTACAAAACCAAGTTTATAATATTTATGTACAGATATTTGATAAAGAGGTTTCTACAATGCATCAACATATATTTAACTTCTTTCTTTGATAATATAAAGTTAGATTAAAAAATAGGTTTTTCACATAATGTATTCTGAATACATACTGTAATCATGTTTGCTAAAAAATAAACTAATTTTGAAATTTAGTGGATTTTTTTGGTCTCCATCTGGCTACCATGTGAAGAAAATTCCATATGAACAACAGTAAAACTAGAGTTGATGCCAATTCTGCTTAAAACAATAGCTATCATTCTCACTTTCCAGCCAACTTACAAGAAAAAAGCTAAGTGAGCCTTTCAGCTTGGCATTAGAACATGTGAAGAGTTTTGTAATCTTTTAAAATATTAATTTATATTACTGAGTGCTGGCAGTGGCAGTAGTTTTTGAATTCTCCTTTTTCTAATAATATCTAATACAATATTATTATTTTAATCCAATTACATATTTAATGTATCCTTGTAAGTACAAACACTTACAAGGATAAAAAATGAATCCTAATAGTTTCATTCAGGCTCTAAAATCCAGGATGGTTAGAGGGTACAAAAGCAGCCAACAGTGCAGTAGAAACTGATATTTTGAAGGGAAGGAAACAGGTATAACTGACTATAGTTTACGAATCAAATGTCACACAGATATTTATAAGTTAGAAATATATAACTTGTTTTCCATATGCTGAAAGGAGTTCCTTTATTACTTTCTTCCAAAGACTTTTTTATCTCAAAGACTATAATTCTATTTATAGGCCTTAATTTCATTATTTAGTACTTATATATTCTGGTGGGAGATGGAGGTTGTGGAGGGGTGTCATACCAAGTCTATGCCAAGTTTTTCATCTCATGAACAAATATCCACTCATTTATGAGATGAAAACTAGGCATAGTTTAGAATGAATTACTTAGTTAACACTCTTTCACCCACCACGAGTCAGACACTGCTAACTTTGGGGGTCACAAAGTTGAATAAGATGAGTCCTGCTCTCAAGGAACTCAGTCTATGTGAGATGCAGACGACAATCAGAGGATTATCATGACAGGAGTAAATGCTACAGCAAAGACAACCACAGCCTTCTCTGAGTGCTCATAGCAGGGTCAGGAAATGCTCTCAGAAGGGACCATGTTAGATCTGAATGCATTCACAGGAGTATCTGGGTGAATCTGGGAAACGGACAGACATTTCAAACACTTGCAACAACATGGACAAAAGCAAAGTCACAGGGGAACATGAATCAGAGACGATTCTTGAGGGAGGAGGAGCCATCCGGGTAAAGGGCTGAAAGGAAGGCAACGAGCATTTCAGTAAGGAGCGGGATGTTCAAATAGAAAAAGGGAGAGAGAGTTTGGCCCTCTGTGGATCAACAGTTCAGAACAGAGATTCAGACATATCTAGACAGGAGATGAGAGTATATAGACAAGTAGGTGCCAAATTACAGAGAGCTGTATTACAGCCTACAGCTGTACTAAGGTTTTTGTACTTAATGTAGAGCTCATAGGAAGCCACAGAAATGCTTTTGAAAAAAGAATAACATAAGTTTTGCGTTAGAAAAAGCACTCTGGCTGTAGTGTGAAGAATGCATTGGAATGCAACAGGACTTAGGCAAGGGGATTTGCCCTAATCTAAGAGATAAATGTTGATAGTCAAAACTGAGATGGGTGACCGTAAGGATGAGAGAAGGAGATTAGAGATTATAAAGAGGGACATTTAATAGGGTTACAGACTGTATGTGGAGAGCACGGGACAGAGGAATGTTGAGAATGAGTCCAGAATGTCTGGTCTGGGTGGCTGAGAGAAAGGAGGCTTCTTCCACTAAGAAATTCAGGAAGAGGAACAGGGATGAGTGGGAGACGATGAATCCTGCTCTGCATTAAGCTGGAGGCACCTGTAAGATACCCATCGGGAGGTGTACAGGATGACGTAACATAAAGATCTGAGACTACTTAGCATGTAGGTGGTATGTGAAGTCACAGGAGCACATGACACTATCTACAGACAGAATGGAGACTGAGGGCCAAGGAAATAATACCATCATTTAGAAGAAAAGCAAGGAGCACCAGCGAAAGAGTCTGAGATGAAACAGCTACTGTGTGAACTAGAGCAGTGGAGGGGAGTTATACAGAGTGGCCTGTATCCCATACTGTGAAGGAGCCAAAGAAGGTGAGAACTGAACAGCGTCAACTGGATTTCACAACAAGCACATGGGAACTGATAAACAATATTTTAGTAGAACGGTGTGGGAAGAAGCCCAGACTTTTGAAAGTTGAGACATGATTGGAAAGTGAAAATGTATAGATGGTGAGCATAGACTACTTCAAGACTATAAATGGAAAAAGAAAAAAAAAAAGGAGTATGGAGGGGCTCTAAGCGCTGATGCGGAAAAGTGCTTACGAGGTATTGCTGACTGGAAGGACATCTGGCTATGGCAGAATATCTTATTTATTATTAGCTCTTTATAATAAAAAATGTTAAGTTCCATAAGGGCAGGGACTAGTCACTGCTGTATCCACACCACCTAAAACAACGTGTGGCTCATTATAGGACATCAATAAATATTTTCTGAATGAATGAACAAATAAATGTGAGTGTGCATGTATTTGCTGAGAGAGAAAGAGAAAGAAAAAATGTAAAGATATACACCAAACCCTTGGACATGATTATTTTCAAGGGAATAACAATTGTGGGAGAAGAGGAAGCTTTCACTTTCTGTTACATAAATTTATATATAGATGAAATTTAGATGAATGGGTTTCAAAATAACTAGCTTATTCTACTCAGACTAATTGTTAATATGGGACTAATTTTACCAAGGCAATTAGTTAGCAATTTAAAATAAAAAAAGAAATCTAAATGCCAACTGAATGAAAACACTCATTCATCTTATCAAGGAACGTTTTCTAGTAAGGACGTCTACTCAGAAGATTACCTTTAGACCAGAAGAAAGGGGATGGAATGTGCTAAATGAATTCTGTAATTATCCCCTAAAAGCCAGAGAAAATGTCTCCTTTCACTAAGTAAGCAAAGGGATAACTTGTCACATAATTTTAAAAATTCCTACATTTGAATGGTCTTTGCTGGTCATCGGAGCCTGCTGTTTATCCTTGCCATTGCCTTTCTCATCCACACAGATTTTGCTACACTGATTACAGTTTTCCTGGCCTCATAAGAAACATGGCTGCAAATCACATGGTAAGTGGTTTCTTTCTGAAAACATTCTTTCTACTCTCATCTATAGTGTGTGTAAATTCTTGGTAGTTTCCATCAAAAAATAAGTTTAGTCCCTAACCAGAGGGTCTTTGCCATGACCCCCTTTTTCCATGTTATCTTTTGGAAGTATTCCTTTTAAAGACCCGGACTTTCTACACTCCATTATTTTAAAAAAATAAAGTTTAATACATAAATTAAAGACTACCAAACATCTATCTAGATGAACATTCACTTATATAGTTAACTGAATCCTCATCTGTAAAATTATTTACAGAGTAAAATTTAAGAGGGAACTCCAGAGGTGCATTTAAAATGATTTAACTTAGACTTTTTCAAGGACACATGTATTCCAAAAAGCAAAGTGTACCCATACTGCCAAAATAAAATTTCTACTTTTCTTGCTATTTTTACTACTACCACAGGGTATTATTAAATCAATTTAGAAAAAATTTGATTTATCTCTTCTATTCTAAACAGAAAATGTGCTTTGAGGTGTAGAACAGAGAGCAGCTTAAATATTAAACCACATTTCACATTAGCAACTTTGCCCTGAGACAGGATGTGTTACGGAAAATATCCTTAGCTAATATTCTATTGATATTAGTTAAAATTATTAATGTAAAATGCAGATTCCTTAGGAAAAAATTCTTTTAATTTTTTTGAAAATATGATCTATTCATTTTCCTCTGTATGCATCAGTCTATCATTTATTTAATTCCCCTAGAAATAGGACTGCCATATTTTCAAATGGTGGAAAAGTCCAATGTTTCCTTTGTAGTTCTGACTTTGAAGAAAAAAAATTATGAAGAGCTTGACATTTCTGTTCACCAGGTGTCTTCTCTAGAAATTAGCCCAACAAAAAAGTGGTAACATTCTTGCATTCTTGAGCAGGATTATCTCCTCCTACCTGTCCTTAGGAATTCTCTTTCAAATAACTGAGTATCTTTGCACCTGAAATTAGCCACACAGAAGTGAAAGTACTTTATGTCAAACTCATGTGGAAGGCATCAGTGTCTTAGCTGCAAGCTATGTGAAAAGAAACTGAAACTCAACGGTTTAGTAGAGAAAATGATGGCAGTCTCCAGAAAAATTTACAAATTTAATTTAATAAAAATTGCATTTATTAAGAACCTACAATATTCCAGGCACTGTACTGTGTGGGGAACACAAAAGACAGTGAGAATTTATGATAAATAACTCTACGGGGTATATTGTGATATACTAAATATCAAAGTAGAGAATAATTTTTATGTTTTAGGGAAAGTTTCAAAAAGAACATACTTGCTTATTCCTCAAGGCAGATGGCTATTACACTTGAAGTTAATTAGCATTATTTGTAAAGGAACTTTATAATTCTATGCTATAAAGCAGTTTCAACTAAAGATAAAGAGAATTATTGTGTAAAACTGTATTAATTGGTATGACTAAATTCTCAAGGCTAGAGCCATGCATTTTCATGTAGGCATCGTTAGAAATAGAACATAGGCACCAATTGACATGTATTAAATAATTTATTTCTCAAAAGGTAAATTCATGGCCTTCTAATCTATCTGTGACTTTGCCCTTCTATTGGTATCTTTTCTAAATTCTAGTAGTGATGACTATTGATTCTGTCCTAAATACAGATATTGAACTATTTTAAATAGTTTAGGATTTATTATTAAAATGACAGTATTAATAAGCAACTAGTGCTGGCAGATAAGAATGTGGAATTGATATTTTGTATTCTGAGCTGTTGAACTATATAAATAGTTAAATGAAAGAAATTTAGCAAATTTAAACGGATTCTTGTCCAAATCATTATCATAGATCATCTTTCTTCTACCCCATGTACAATAGCATGGTTACAACTGCCTTAATTTTATATAATAATTCTTTTCATTCAACTTTCTCCTTTATGTAGAAAAATACCCAGAGTATTTGTTAAATTATTCTTAAGAAGCTTTCGTATGTTTGAAATATTTCACAGTGATAATAATTTTAAAAACTGGAAATAAAAAAAATAACTAAATATGTCCTGAAGATCCCTCCACAGGACCTTTATTTTCTTTTTTGGTTGGGGTTATATGAAATAAAATACAGAAGACATATTGTAAATTGTAAAATTCTATACAAATGCTAGTTATAACTATTTATTACTACATTTTCTCTCTTCTGTGCCCTTCCTGTCCATAATCTCTTTAACTCCATGTCTTTCTCCTACTGCTCTGTTGTGTGTAAGTGATGAAACCAAAACCAAAGCAAAACAAAACATAATGCCATCATTTGGGACTAGTGAATTAGTGTCTTGCCCATTGTCTTTCTTCCTGGCAGTCAGATTGGAATTTCCAGTTGTCAAACTGAAGCTTATGCCATGCAATTGCTTTTTTCCCCTTTTATGTGTCAGTTTCCTTAAATGTCTATGGAGGAATGCAAAGAAATAACACATTGATCTATAGGGAGACCCATGCCAAGTACTCAGCTTTATTTAAAAAAAATAAATGTTCTGAATGAAGACGGTTTTTAAAAAGAAGGATAGGTATTGAATCTATAGGAATATTTATGGTATGCTGAGCTGTAATGACATATAAGCAAAAACCAACTGATCTCTTTGTTGCCTGAGTCATACTTTCCAGTATTAATATATGGATCTTGTTATATTTCAGACATGGAAATAAACTTGTTCCCCAAAATTTTCTTTGGAGTGCTTTAATATTATTAAGTGATGCTTATTTTGTCTACCAGAGGGAAGATTTGACAGATAAATCTCAGCTGTGCTATTCCATCCAATTTTTTTCTTATTCTTTACTCATACCATAACAGATAGGTTTCCAAAATATCACACAGGGCTTCCCTGGTGGCGCAGTGGTTGAGAATCTGCTTGCCAATGCAGGGGACACGGGTTCGAGCCCTGGTCTGGGAAGATCCCACATGCCGAGGAGCAAATAGGCCCATGAGCCACAACTACTGAGCCTGCGCGTCTGGAGCTTGTGCTCCGCAACAAGAGAGGCCGCAACAGTGAGAGGTCCGCGCACCGCGATGAAGAGTGGCCCCCGCTTGCCACAACTAGAGAAAGTCCTCGCACAGAAACGAAAACCCAACACAGGCAAAAATAAATAAAAAAATAAAATAAAAAATAAAAAAACATTAAAAAAATATATATATATATCACATAGATACTGCATCTATGACCCTGGGAAAGCATACTCACTACTGATCATAGGTTTCTCAGCTGAATGTATCCTGGAAAGCTCCCAGAAAGTACCATTAAGAATTCATGGCAGTAAAAATTGTTCTTGAAGCTGCTGCTTCTCTTACTGCCCGTTGCCCACTTTCCTGTACTGTCAGAAGGAATCATGTGTCCTATTAAGCTATACCTGCCAACTCCTCTAAAAATTTGTGTTGCAACAACCAAAACTGTCACTCCCATGTTCTTGAATTTCTGTAATCCTGAAAAGCTGTTAAGTGTTGTTTTAGCTGTATTTCTACTAGGATCCAAAATACAGATTCTCAAAATTAGTTTAATGGTATTTTTATAGTAACATAAGGGAAAGTGCATGCAAACATATATTGATTAGCTAAAAATTATATTCAGAAGCTGTATTAATGTGATTCTTAGATGTCATATTCAGAAAAAATTATATTAGAAACAAGTTAAATATAGATCATTAATGACAATATAACTGGAGGCATACTAAGGGAATAATAAGTGATTTTGGCCTACTAATGGAGGACTATGTGATCTCCCTTGGTAATTTACCAATATATTATTAGAGTGTTCAGTATGTCATAGTATTATCAATAACTTTGTAATTCTATTACTTGTCCATGTCATTAGGGTTATTTTACTTTGAATTTACTATCCTGTAAAACAACAGAGCTGAGAACTAAAATGGCAAATTCACTTCAGAGAATCTCTGTGCATCAGTTTCCTCATTTCCATTTTTATGCCTCAGTTTACTCAGTTGCTTCAGTAACCTCAAAATGAGGTTAATATTAGCACCTTTCTCAATGAGTTATTATGAGGATTAAATGAGCTAATATATGCAAAGCGCTTAGAACAGTGTCCAGAACATAGAAACACAATAGAAAAAATTACAGAGTTCAAAGGGGTTACTAGAGTTTTGGCAGACAACACATTTTCCAACCTTTGGTTGTTGTCTGGTCTCACCTAACAGTGAGTAAGAATCTCTAAATAACTACCACTTGACAAATTTTGGTATAGTAATCAAGAAGAGCATCACATGTATCTGAAAACACGACTCAAATACATCTCCCTTTTCCAGCTATATACCTTTATGAAGCTAAGTTTTCTTCACATACTTCAAACATAACAACAATGAAAATCCAATTATCTTCTATTAAGCTAGCCATTAAAGAGACAATAAAATTAAAAATAATGCTAACCTTCTCACTACTTTAAAAGAATATTGTTATAGTCATAAAAAGATCTTATTTATGTTAACATGTAATTGGTTTGTCATTTTTAAATAAATATTTTAAGATATTCTCAAGTTTTAATTTCTATTATGGTAAAAACCAATAGCATTAACTCATATAAGCAAAAGTCCTTTGGAGTCCTCAGTGATTTTTAAGAGTGCAAAAGGGCCCTGAGGCCAAAAATGTTTGAGAACCACTGATGTCTTAATATTCTCTGAATTACTCTATGATTAAAATTTTCTGAATAGATATATCAATAATTACCAAACCTAAATACCAAATACTTCTATGAAATAGTATTTTGTGGTAAAAAGAACATGAGATTAGGAGTAAAAATTCCAATACTGAATCCACTGTTAACTCACCAGCAAAATGAAAAAAATTATTTTTTAAAGTCAAAATAGTATGCCAATTCTGGCAAAATTCATGTCAGTGGTGAGAAATTTCTGTATTGCTTTCTTCAACTTCTGGAGTAGCCAGCTTTGGTTTTTACAAAAAGTAAAATAAATAAATAAAAGACTGTTTTTCATATATGGGTTACACTGAAGCTGAAAGGTATATTGTCCTAGGGAAAGGTGAGATTTAGCTGAGATCAAGGGCTCAGCTGTAGGAAGAGATGACCATGAGACTAGTAATTAACAGAAATCCTTGGGACACTATGGGATTTGCCACAAAGAGATGAAATCAATTTTAGGTAAATGAAATCTCAAAGGAAAGGGTAAAGTCGAGCATTAACAAACAGGCATTGCCTAAGGTAAGTCAATTCTCTGTGTAACCATATATGCTTCTTCAAAATGGAACAATAATACTTACCTCACAGCATTATTAAAGACATTAAAATGAGTTAACGTAAGTAAAATGTCTATGTAAACTATAAAGTGCTAAACAAATGGTGATTGTTGATATTTTTAAACTAACAAGTAGAGCCCTGGATCTGTCATCCAAACACATGGCTTTCAGGTCATGTTCCATCATTTGGATCCATCACTAACCCTTCCTAAACCTAACTTTCCCCTCCTGTATGAGGGGCAGGGACATGTTTGATGCTTGTGGGTTTGGGGAAGGGGTAGTTAGTGAGGGCGAGAGCCAGAGACATGGCAGAAACCCGTTGCTATGCAACATGACCCCACGTTTTCAGAAAAGTTAGTAATGCCTCAGAGAAGTATTGGGAATCTTGTGGCAAAAGGAGGGGGCAGAGGTTCATAGCTCAGTGTGACTAGAGGAGGAAGCTGAAGGATGGGCAGATGCAGGAATGCAGCCCGGAAAGCCAAAGAAATGATGGGAATGGCCTTGGCCAGCCCTGACTACAGAAGAGGGCCGTGAATCGCGGTTAACTAAATCACTGCTCCAAATGATATCTGACTTTCACTTAATATGGTCAGAACTGTAACACATGCCTTTCTCTTCAGGTTGCTGTGAAAGTTAAATAAGATAATATGTATAGAGGCCCTCTAATACAAGTTTAGTAATCATTATTAAGTAAGATAGGAGCAAAACAGAGTTCTGTAGATCCCGCTCATAGAGACAATCTGGGTGTTGAAATAATTTTGTATCTAACAGGATTCATACTCTGTAAAGTGAATATTGTGATGCTTTATTAAAGATTTCTAGAAGGAACTAGAAACATACTGTTCTATGGAAAGGAAGCACTTCCTTCTGTGTACTGAACACTTTGTTCCACACTCCTTTGAATTTTAAAAGAGAGAAAGTAACTTGTTATTCCCTTGTATAAAAGCCAACAGCTAGTTTCTGAGAGTTAGAAAAAAATGATACCACTATTTTGCCAAAGATCATAATTATTCTCTGGCTCTCATAACAGGGCAGTTTCAGTATGAACAAAAAGGCTCCCATAGGGCTTCCCTGGTGGCGCAGTGGTTGAGAATCTGCCTGCCAATGCAGGGGACACGGGTTCGAGCCCTGGTCTGGGAAGATCCCACATGCCGCGGAGCAACTAGGCCCGTGAGCCACAATTACTGAGCCTGCGCGTCTGGAGCCTGTGCTCCGCAAGAAGAGAGGCCACGATAGTGAGAGGCCCGCGCACCGCGATGAAGAGTGGACCCCACTTGCCACAACTAGAGAAAGCCCTCGCACAGAAACGAAGACCCAACACAGCTATAAATAAATAAGTAAAATTAAAACAAAACAAACCAAAAAAATTAAAAAAAAAAAAAAAAAAAAAAGGCTCCCATAGAATGTTCACGTTTACCTGAATGTCCAAATCTCATAAAACATTCTCTAGAAAAGTGTTCAGTAGCTATTAGGTACAGGTGAACAGACTTAAAGTACACATTCATAAAACAAGGCAGCAAGCATAAAAATCATCCAGGATCACTTCACAAAATCTCTGTACCCTGTAGACTACTGATACATTTGCAGAAATGGGTTAGAATAACAATTTGTGATACACTTAAAGAACTATACTAGTCAACATCAGGAAAACCCTTCCACAAAACTGTAAAACTTCTTATATGAAATAAGGAGTCTAGAATTAGGAAGTCTCCAGGGCCTTTCTGTTCTAGCAGTCTATGAATCAGTAACTTTTACTAGCAATTAGAAGCTGGAAGATGAACTGAATTCTCCTAAAATGAAAACCTTAAGGAGAAAAATCATAAAGTATCTAGAGGCCTCTATGTCTCTTCAGAGGCACAGACTTAGCATCAAAGTCCACATCAAATGTAAGTCCATGTGGGACATGAGTTATGACGATGGCCTGTTTTGAACGTCTATTATGAGAAAGTCAATCTGTACTTAACGTACCTTAATCACCTTTCAGAATAAGAATGAAGTTAAACATTTTTTGAATAGTCTTGAGGTCCAGGATAACCACAAATGTCACATTCTCATTCTTGAACAATTTAATCTGGGCCACTGACAAGCTTAAGAAGGTATTCGATAAAAAGCAAAGGCACCAATAATGACATCCTGGAGCATTAAATCTGGGGTTACTGCACGAAACGGGACGACTCGACTGTGTGGACATTGTATGGAGTTGAATTCGACTCATCAAACAAAGAGAAAGAGCAGAATATTGTTTAAAATTCTCTGAAATAGGGACTTCCCTGGCAGTCCAGCGGTTAACACTCCATGCTCCCAATGCAGGGGGCACAGGTTTGATCCCTGGTCGGGGAACTAAGATCTCGCATGCTGCATGGTGCAGCCAAAAAAAAAATTCTCTGAAATAGATGTACAGATACACATTTTTAAATGACCATAACTGGGAAACCACTGGGAAACCTGAGTGTAGAAAGAAAAATTATAAGCTTTAAACTTTGAGTTATCTTTGGTTAAAATGAAAAGAAACTATAGAAAACCATGGTATTTGATGACAAGCCTTGAGAGAAAAGAATCTTGTTGACACACTTGCTTTGCAACTTCCATAAACGGTGCTGAGTATTACTCATGCCAGTAACAGAAGGAAGAGCACAAAGAGCCAGGCTGTTAGGAGACTGGGGGTTAGGACGTGTGTGCAAAGGATTTAAGAAAGATTCTTTTAGTTTATAACACACTCTTTTTCTTATTATCTTGAATGACAGTGCCTGTGTTTAATTTTTTTTTTTTTTTAATTAATTTATTTATCTTTGGCTGTGTTGCTTCCCGGGCTTTCTCTAGTAGCGGAGAGCGGGGGCTGCTCTTTGTTGCGGCGCTCCGGCTTCGAATTGCGGAGCTCCGGCTTCTCATTGCGGTGGCTTCTCTTGTTGCCAAGCACAGGCTCTAGGCGTGTGGGTTTCAGTAGCTGTGGCTCACGGGCTCTAGAGCACAGGCTCAGTAGTTGTCGCGCCTGGGCTTAGTTGCTCTGTGGAATGTGGGATCTTCCCGGACCAGGGCTTGAACCTGTGTCCCTTGCCATTGGCGGGTGGATTCTCAACCACTGCGCCACCAGGGAAGCCCTCCTGTGTTTAATGTTTATTGAGGGGGGCAAAGGTTCTCAGAGTTATTCACCTAAAACTACAAAATCTGTTTAATCTACCAGAAATGTAACTTTTAACCCAGAGGCTAGGTTAACCACAAAGCTTATTAAAAAGGCTTGCTCATCTAGGCTGTAAACAAAGCCACCAGCTAAGTGATTATTAACCCATCATTATAGGAATAATCTCACCAGCCTTGTGTTAATTAAACTCACTACATGGCATAGCTTCTCTTCGTAGTCAGAAAGCTACAGTCGGGGTTTCCCTGGTGGCGCAGTGGTTGAGAATCTGCCTGCCAATGCAGGGGACACGGGTTAGAGCCCTGGTCTGGGAAGATCCCACATGCTGCGGAGCAACTAGGCCCGTGAGCCACAACCACTGAGCCTGCGCGTCTGGAGCCTGTGCTCCGCAACAAGAGAGGCCGCGATAGTGAGAGGCCCGCGCACCGCGATGAAGAGTGGCCCCCGCTTGCCACAACTAGAGAAAGCCCTCGCACAGAAACAAAGACCCAACACAGCCATAAATAAATAAATAAATAAATAAAGTGTTAAAAAAAGAAAAAAAGCTACAGTCACTTTGAGTTCAGCTTTCCATTTCGCAAATCACTAAAATAAAGGCTGCCTCCAGCCACTTTTAATCCAAATGCCACATAAAATTTCATCTTCACAATAGCCACAGGCAGATAGCCTGGTGGACAACCAGGAAGGAGGTACCTTGGTGAAAACTTCAGGTGGACAATGTGTCTAAATATCAATGAATTCTCAAAGAGTTCTAAGAAAAAACCAAATAACAACCACTATGCTGTACAACGTGAACAGGGCAGACGTTTTCTTCCCTGTGATCCATCTTCCTCATTCAAACATGAAAGAGAGCAATGTAAACATTATAGTTTGGGAAGGAAGTAATGTCTACTACAGGGAAGAACACTTAAAAATGCAGGAAATATCTCTGTGTCTACTTCTCTTCCCAAGGCAGCCCTTTGCTTAAGTAAAATCTCATGACTTAGTCAAAGATGCTATGTTAGGAGAGTACTGAGCTGAAATCTTTGGTATGAAATTAAAAACCAGACCAAATCAAGTACTGTTATTCATTTTAAATAGTTCCAATTACTAAGAGTTTGTAATCAACAAAGAAATGTAATTTAACACTTACTTTTCATATTTGAAATGTAAACAGGAGGATTATTAACAAATATTTTAATTATTCTTTTATGATTAGCTATTGTTCCATGTTTAATTTTGTCATGTGTTACATAGTATCATCCCATCAGCTCTAGCGTTATGCTTTTTTTCAAATATATTAGATATGTTCTGTAGTTGTTTGATGGAAGTAATGGTAGATTCAACTCCCCTCAATCACTGTGATATTTTCACTATGGGAAAATGATAATATTAGAGCAGTCTTCATACTTTTACTCAGATACTCTAGAAAACAAGAAAGTAGTATTGATAATAATTAGATAGCATCAAAGAATTTTAGAATACTCAAACAAGTAACATTAAATTAGAATGCTTTATCTGATGATTTATTAAACATGTTAGTTTTGTTTGATTTTATGAAAGCAATTCAATTTAGTACTGGTTAAATTCTTTTCCAGTGTACTCCACAGAACGATATAATTTGTTGAACTGCATACAAAAATGTTGCGTGAACTATGTGATGATTAATTTTTGTGTCAACTTGATTAGGCCATGCTACCCTGACATTTGGTCAAACATTTTAGATGTTTCTGTGAAAATATTTTTAGATGAGATTAACATTTAAATCAGCAGACTGAGTGAAGCAGATTGTCTTCCACAGTGGGTAGCATATTCCAATCAGTTGAAGGCCTTAATAGAAAAAGACTGACATCCTCTGAAGAAAGGGGAATTCTCCCAGTATACTGCCTTCCAACTTGAACTGGAGGGTCTATAGCCTGCTGGCTTATCCTGCAGATTTTTGTACTTGCCAACATCCACAATCATGTGAGCCCATTCCTTAAAATAAATCTCTGTCTCTGCAACTATTTATATTAAAAGTAATTAAGTTAAACTAAATTAAAATTCAGTTTCTCGTTTATATTAGCCACATTTCAAGTTTTCATAGTCACATGTGGCTAGTGGCCACTATATTGGATAGCACAGATATAGAAAATTTCTATCATTGAATAAAAGTTCCATTGGACCACATTTCTCCAGAGTAAGACTGTCTAGATTCAAACTTTACTTCCAGGGCTTATTACCAATGTGAACTTTGTGCATTTAGTTTCCTAATATGTAATATAATAGTAGTAGAATTTAGAACCTAGGGTTGTTTTGAGAATTAAGTATTATAACTTATGTAAAGTACTTGGTTTTTTGTAAGTATTCAATAATTGTTAGATTTTACTGTTAGTAATATTACCATAGTCCCCAATTCTAATAAAATGCACATTTTTCATAACTTAACAATTACAAAATTGTTTAGTATTATATAATTCACTTACATATTTAATATGATTTCATTTAATATATTGGGTTCTCTACTATAATGTCATCTTATAATCAATAAAATATGAAATATATTCCCAGAGCAATGTATATATTTGAAATTTGCATATCAAAGTGATATAAAATTCTAAAAGCACCATAAGATGTAAATTAGGCAGGAACACTGAGATGAATAGCTTGGAAGAAAGATAATTTGTTTTTATTTTATGTCATAACTATAAAACTTCAAATTTATGTCCCTATCCTTCATATTATGAAAGATTTCCAGCAAATATTTACTTGTCTGTTTAAAGATGGAAGACCCAGAGCTCTTTAGGTTTCTTCAGTTTTATAATTAACCTCCTCCTTCTCTCCCCTCCCCTTCCTCCCTTCCCTCCCACCCTTCCAACCCAAACAATGTGCTGCTAAACAAAGGTGAACAAGATGTAGTGGCTTATCTCAAGGAGTTTGCTGCCAAATAATAAAGGATAAGGTAAAGATCTAGGTAATTTCAATTCAGCATGTTAAGTGCTTATATAGGGGTGATGACAGTGTGATATGGAAACTCAAATGTTGGCATTTCAAGAAAGTTCAAAGAAATATTCCCTGGGGAAATATTTAAGCCGAGTTTCGAATATAGAATAGAAAGGTGAAGAGGGTAGGAAAAAAACCTTTCTAGCAGAGGCTAAATGATGTAAACAGGCACAATGGTGGAATTTTAAGTAGCTCAACATGGCAGGCAAGAGCCAGGGTTGAGGATGTTGGGAAGGGTTTTGTGTGGTTAAAGGATAGCTAAAACTAGCTAACTGGAATGTCTGCTGATAGGACTTGGCCAATAGAACTCTATAGTTTTCAAGATATTCTAGCTTTCAAGTTATAGCAAGAGAAAGTTCCTCTACTAAGGAATGCAGAACCATAAAGTTTCAAAATATTGGATGTGGGAGAGACAGGCAGAGAACCCAGGTGCTGTCCACAAAGGTCAGGGCTAGGCAATGAGGGCACTGCACAATGCAGAAATGGAGCCCAGCTATAAGGGAGGGAAGTCCTGAAATAAAAGGTCAGAATGGCTTCCATTCAATCGGAGAATGAATGCAGTGGTTATGCCAACACAATAACATTCTATACCATAGGAAAATTTGTATTTTAGGATAATAAATAATTTACTTGGTCTATGTGCTTATGATGCCAGCTACTAAGTATATATTCCTAAGAAAAAGATCCGTTTTCAATGCAGTGGCTGAAAACTCAAATACCACACTCTGATCATGAAAACTTAAAAGCTAAATATCACCCAATTAAGTACCAACAATTAAATACTGCTTTTTAATATGATTTTTCAATATGGCCCACACATGTTTCTGAACCTACTAACTGTAGGCAGTAGAAGTATAAATAAATATGCATAAAAATAAAGACTGTCAATGGCTCAGCTTCCTTTGCTTTGGCCCAAATTCAATATATTTTGAGCAAGAGGAAAAATAGTAAGAGTGAATTTTTCCTATTCATTAACAACTTTACTCTCCTCTTGGACCTAGCATGATCCATGATTAAATGAAAAGAGGGGGCAAAAGCAATTAATGAGATAACCAAAGCAAAGAAGGGTAGAGAAGAAGGAGGCCAACTGAGCTATAAACGGAGTAGCCACTTTTTCCACCTACTCAGAAGAGAGGAAAGCCACCTTAAAGAAAGAATAGTTGTATTCTACACTATTCCATTCCTCATTTTATTTTGTCACTGAAATTTATTTAAAGTAAATGTATCCAATCAACTATTTTTCCCTGGTCATGATTAAAAATAATTTTTGGATTATTTTGGAATGGAAGAAGTTAAATATCTTTCTCCTGTGAGGAAGCTTTACATGTAAGAAAGAACTCATGTCAAGGGGTTCAGAATACCTGCAAGAAAAAAGTAATAATTGTAAGAACAAATAAACAAATAAAAATTAGAATTGAATTGAAAAGCAGGAAACATCTCGATCCAGGAGAAATTAAAATACAGTTTAATTGCTGAATCAAAATACACTGAAATGTAAACATAGGGGCAATGAAATTATTAATCCCTATCAGGAAAGAATGATGAGAATTAATAACAAACCAACAAACAAACCAAGACGGGAACTGAACATCACAGCCTCAAAAGAGGCAATGAGGAGAATCCACTTGAAGGTCAGAAGAAAAAGAAAGGATGCAAGAAATGAGAGAAAAAGAAAATAGCTCAGAGACGTCAACAATTTGCTATTACTTAGATAGCTGGCAATTATCTAATTTTCATTTTTAAGCAGGGGATTTAAGAGTATAAATGTATTTTTAAATAATTAAAGCTGATGCATGGACAAGAAAATTGGTTCACTCAGCATACTAAGTCCCTGTCATAACCATGATAAAGCTAAATATTATTAGTGAAGCTTAGACTCTGGGCAACTGAAGGGAAATATGGGGAAAAGGATGTTATTAATAAATCATATTATGTGAAAGTCCAGATTTTCCACAAGAAGTTAATGACCAAACATATATGAATTCCTGGAACCACAGTATCAGCCTAGATCTGGCAAAACCTATAAAAATCATTCCCTGAACAATTTTTTTCTTTTATAAGCTAAGAATTAGCTTAGGCTAAATTTCTACAGAATATCATCAATTTATAAACGGCCCAAAGCAGAATTTTCTAGCAAAAGTTAAGACTCTACTCTTACTCACATTCTACCTTTCCACTCATGAACATCAAAACTACAGTCTCATTTGTCAAACACGCTTGCTTTCCGATAGTATATTCTCAGCTCTGCAGACCATCGGCAAGACCCTCCCCCGTAACAGGGACAGGTTCCCACCACACTCTGGATCAGCCCCCGTCCCATTTGGTCTTTTATTCCTATTGAAGTCACACCCCAGGTGAAACCTGGGTTTCCTCAAATCAGTGTCTCCAGTTGCACAAAGGCTCTGTATATTCGTTCCTCCTTTTGCTCCCCCATCTCCAACCCCTCCCTAACACACTGTGTCTTCTGGAGCAGTTAGAAGAGAAGTTAATTTACTCTTCAATCTCTTCTTGAACGTGATCTTTATCTTCTTGTTGCCACTGAAAACTGGCTTTCTTCTGACAACACTCCATCCCCCGTAGCTCTCTCAAGAGGTGGCTCTTCTTTCTTCCACACCTCTCATAACGCTGGGCCTGGAAGTGGGCTAAATACCCTACCTGCACTTCATAACTACTTCCAAACAATTCTCTTTCTCCTCCGTATAAACCCGAACTTTGAATCCCATGTTATCAGACTACAGAAGATACTGCATCTCATTTTTTCATACCACTCTTCTCCTTCAGTTTTTGAAGATTTTGGCTCTTAGTTTATTGTAAAACACTCTTCAACTCAACTTCAATATCCAGATGAATGATTCTCCAATGCCTTGAACTCGGTTCCTTGACATCCTCTCCTCCCATGATCTTGTCTCCCCAGCTACCAACTCCTGTGATCACATCCTAGAAGATCTTATCATTGCCATTTATGGGAACCCCACTCTAATCACAATTTTAAGCACCTCATTCTCTAATCACTGACTCTCCTTTTTTCCCTGCTCATTCCTTCAAGTACCTAATTTTTAAAAAAATCTGTGCCCACTGAGACTAGCAATCAATTTATTCTTTTCACTATCCTTATACCCATTGCCTAATTTAAATCCCATGTGCATTCTTTGTAATTACCTCCTTGTATATGTATGCAACTCTCTTTCCTTCCCTCTAACTTTATCACATTCTTTTGGTAAAAGTTTAATTTTGCCTTAATCCAACTCTCTGCCTAAGCCATTCCATGAAAAAAAAAAAACCTAAAATGATGTGTACTAGTCTCACTTTAAAGTCATAATCATGAATCGCAAGTGGGCCCTTAGTGCTGGCCATCAATCCTACTTTATTTTCCTTGTTCATTACCTCTCTCATTTTCTTAGACAAACTTTTCATACCATACTCCTCTCCTCAACTCTCTAACAGCTCTGCCGTCATCTTCACTCTCAGCGCATAAAGTTACTTCTTAATTCACAGAGGAAACAGAATGACTCAGATTCTAACTTCCACAAAGGACCCACCCCAATCTACCACTTCCTTGCCTCTGTGCTCATACACTGTGCCTTCCTTCTTAATTCATGGATAAGGCCAATCCTCCACCTTACACATTAGAGTTCATCCTCTGTTTTCTACTCAGGAACATCTTTCCAGATATTCTGCCACTCTAACTTCAGCATCAGCAAATTCTTCCTTTCTATTGAACCAATCCCATCAGCTTAATAACGCTGTTGCTGTTATTTACTCCATCTTATGAAATACCTTTTCTTGACCCGACTTCCCTTTCCAGGTACTGCCCCATTTTTTTTACTTCATTTTTACATCAAAACCCCTTGAAATATTTGTTGACACTTGTCTCCACCTAGCTTTCTCCCGTTCTCTTTTGAACATATTTCTAATAGGTTTTTCTACCCACCACTCCACTAAAAGATCACCATTGACCTCCATGTTGTTAAATCCAATGGCCAATATTCAGTCTTCCTCCCACTTGGTCCATGAGTAGCTTCTGGCAAGTTGATCATTTGATTCTCCTTTACACACTTTCTTCGCTTGGCTTCCAGAACACTCTCTTGGTTTTCCTCCTACTTCGCTGGCTGCTTCTTTTTACATAGTACCCTTTTGATTCCCTTCATCTAACAGACATCTTAACTCTGGAGTGCCCAGGTTCAACTCTGGATCCCATATAATCTCATTGCTCTCAATGTCTTTCACTTATACCTTCAGATATATAATCTCTCTTCCAAACCCCAGTTTCTTGTATTTAATTGCTTTCCTGAAAACTCCATTTTAATATCTAATATGTGCCTCATACTTACCGAATCAAACTTTTTATTTACCTCCCTCCTCAAAAGACATAACTGATTTAAAACAATAAACAATTTAAATAGAGCTGCAATGAACATTGTGGTGCATGACTCTTTTTGAATTATGGTTTTCTCAGGGTATATGCCCAGTAGTGGGATTGCTGGGTTGTATGGTAGTTCTATTTTTAGTTTCTTAAGGAACCTCCATACTGTTTTCCATAGTGGTTGTATCAATTTACATTCCCACCAACAGTGCAAGAGGGTTCCCTTTTCTCCACACCCTCTCCAGCATTTATTGTTTGTAGATTTTTTGATGATGGCCATTCTGACTGGTGTGAGGTGATACCTCATTGTAGTTTTGATTTGCATTTCTCTAATGATTAGTGATGTTGAGCATCCTTTCATATGTTTGTTGGCAATCTGTAAATCTTCTTTGGAGAAATGTCCATTTACAATAGCCAGGACATGGAAGCAACCTAAGTGTCCATCGACAGATGAATGGATAAAGAAGATGTGGCACATATATACAATGGAATATTACTCAGCCATAAAAAGAAATGAAATTGAGTTATTTGTAGTGAGGTGGATGGACCTAGATACTGTCATACAGAGTGAAGAAAGTCAGAAAGAGAAAAACAAATACCATATGCTAACACATATATATGGAATCTAAAAAAAAAAAATGGTTCTGAAGAATCTAAAGGCAGGACAGGAATAAAGACGCAGATGTAGAGAATGGACTTGAGGACACAGAGGGGGGAAGGGTAAGCTGGGACAAAGTGAAAGAGTGGCATGGACATATATATACTACCAAATGTAAAATAGATAGCTAGTGGGAAGCAGCCACATAGCACAGGGAGATCAGCTCGGTGCTTTGTGACCACCTAGAGGGGTGGGATAGGGAGGGTGGGAGGGAGATGCAAGAGGGAGGAGATAGGGGGATATATGTATATGTATAGCTGATTCACTCTGTTATAAAGCAGAAACTAATACACCATTGTAAAGCAATTATACTCCAATAAAGATGTTAAAAAACAAAAATAAAACAATTTAAAATTGTGTATTCTAAACCTTGGAGTTTATCTTTTACTAAACCGGAATATGAATTGATCCAAGAAAGTAAGAACAAACAAAACCAGTTTTCTGGTGCAAACTCAATTCAGGGATTCTCTATGTCCTTGTTTTGAGTGCATGCTCAACCCTTTCTCTGCTTTCCCATTTATCCTAAGTAATAACATGATTCTCAAACTTCCCCTAAAATAGCAATTAATAGTGTCTGGGTTTCATATTACTTTTCTTTTGAAAGTCGGTACCTCTGAAAACTTAAACTGAATTTTAAACATTCTTTCTAACCTTATGTAATTAATTAAGGATACCAACAGAGGGAATTAAATGTCAGATAAAACCAAATAATTAGGGAACGTGCTGCCCATTATATCCTCACCATAATTCAAAATGCAAAATATGATGCTTTAACCTAGAAAACACATACTGATCATATAGGTAACAACTCTGACTTAGTCTGACCTTTTCCTCATTCATGTAATAAACAGGTACTGAGCAATTTCTGTGGGTAAGGCACAACTTTTGATGTCATGAATAATGCCAAGATATATAAGAAATAAAGAGCTAAGTAAGGAGGACAAGACATATATAGAAATAAATGCAAGACAAAAAATTCTCTGTGTGCTCTGAAGAGGAGGAAATTAATTCTGGCTGGATAGACAGAAAGAATGTCACATGGTTTACAATTTACTGGAGGGTAGAGTCTGAGTACTGGCTTTCTACTTCATACAAGAACACTGAAATAAAGGTTTTACTTTAAAGGTTATTGAATGAATGAGTGAATGAATAAATGAATGGATTTTGTGTACTTGAATCAGATTGACATTCAAAAGAAAGAGAATATATCTGTTACCTTCTGAAAAAGAGGACATTTGCATGTAGAGGTAGATAACAGTGGGCAGATGTATTCCAAAGGGCAATCTGGTTTGGTCAGCAAAAAAAAATTTGAAGAACATTCAAAAAACACATCTACAACTTTCATTAGGTAGCTGCTTTTCACACTTCACACTTCACACACAGGCACCTGAGTTCGTAATTTCTGGTGCACATAGTAGCTACTTAAGAACTAAATATATTGAATGAATACATGCATAAGTGAAGGCTGAATGTTAAATAGTATTCTCTATCAACTCAACCTGTATATTTTCTATGTAGCATAATCTGAAGTTATCTTACTCATTGGGTTATTTGTTCCCTATATACTGCACACTGGAACTAGAATATAAGTTCCATGCAGGTGAGGGCCTTTTCTGACTTCTTCATCATTGTATTTTTGGTGCACTGCAAAGTGTCAGATGCATAATATGACTGAAATAGTACAG
Organism: Balaenoptera physalus; assembly: GCF_965194825.1. Classification (NCBI taxonomy): domain Eukaryota; kingdom Metazoa; phylum Chordata; class Mammalia; order Artiodactyla; family Balaenopteridae; genus Balaenoptera; species Balaenoptera physalus. Next base: position 124,373,459 of record NC_138884.1, read on the forward strand.
CATGAGTGTTTTAGCATAGGGGTGTGGCAGAGTGAAGAAGGCAATAAAGTTAACTATTACAAATGAGGAAAGTTGCCTTGAAAAATGGACACATAGCTAAAAACTGATACTTTTTGAATATTCACAATTTGTGTGACATTGGGCAGGATGCTATATGGGATTTACACACTAAAAATCAAGCAAGGAATATAAAAAATTATAGTGTCTTTACCCTCTGTTCATAAAATGAAGGCAGTAATATGATCTTCCCCACTATAACCCATAAACACAGAAAAATATATTTTTCATTAGACATAGAGAATTGTTCAGAGAATGTTACTACATAGAGAAAATTTTAATAGCTAGAATTAAAAATAATGTGCTAATTAAAAAAATAATTTGGTTTCTACATTTTATACTATGCTGAAATAATCTAACCACAAAAAAAAAACTAGTACATATTCTTTTAGAATTAGAATCAGATTCACTGTAGGCTTTTTTTAACCTAAAAATAATTAGAAGGGCACTTTCATTAATCATAGAAGTGAAGATATTTTATTATGGCTCAAATACCAAACCATTTTTGTTTTGCAGCTCATAAAAGCAGAATAATAATGAAGCAAAATAAATTTTAAAAATACCTCTAAGAATGCAATAAGTATTTGGTTGTTTCAAATGAAATATTAATGTGTCTTTAATATCTTCTGTTCATATGTTCACATCCCCACTTTTAGTTATATCGCATCAAAGTCTGTGAACACAAGAACATTAAGGCATCTAAAGGGCACGGAAAACTTAGTGAGAATTAGGTCCTGCTGGGTTAAGCAACAGAGTAATACTGAATGCCTAGAAAGTAGGGGTAAAGAAAGAGAACTCAGAGAAGGAGGTGGAGTTACCAAAGATGGATTTTATCCACTTTAAAACTTGGCCTAGAATTGGTTCTAAGAAAAAGTTACATTAAAGAGTAAATTCAAAATGGATTACAAATTTTAAATAAGAGAAAAATTTTTTTCATGTTAAATCCAAATATTTTGACAGGCTGTATACATACTTCTTGAATTTAAGTATATATGTTTAAGGCAGACTATTCTTGGGGTAAGGTTCTTAGGGACCCCTTACACAATTGACTTCCTTTTTCTTTTCCAGTTTCTACAAGGCCGTCCTGAAGTAAACCTCCAGGTTTCAGAGAAAAAGGAGATAGCCTTCCAGCTAAGTAGCCTTTGAAGGTTTATTAATAGATAAACAGATCTTTCCATTTGGTTCTACATCTGAATTTCTTTGCTCTTCACAGAGCTGGGAACACTGTAGAGGATCATAAATATTTCTAGAAAGAATGAATGCCATCTTTCCAGATGTAAATGTGATGTACACAGCAACATGAGAACACCCTCTATATTCTGAAAATAAGATGCAGTAGTCAGAGTTTCTAAGGACTTTGAAAGTTGTAAAACAAAAAAACCACTTTTCAGTTACGTAAATAAGCAAGCCAACGTGTAGTCCTTTGGCATCTTAGAGAATTTAAAATGACACAAGCGTTGCTTCTTCTGTGTTCATGTTTTGGTTCATCAAGTATTTATTTAGTTCCTACCATTTGGAAGAAAACCTAGGACTTTAAAAGATGGGAAGGCATGGCCTATCTGCCCTCAAATGACTTACAATGAAATAAAGTATCTGATATTGGTGTGTTCCCCAGAAGCTCCCAAATAATCACAATTCAAAACAGATGTGCTGTTAAAAGTTATAAATTGTCACTTAATTCAAGTTAAAAACATGAATTAAATACCTAATGTATAAGGCAGTACATGAAAGTCTATGGTGGAAACAAAAATAATATACAATTTATACTTTAAATTATAATCTAGATGAAACAATAACTCACATACATGAATTAGTGTAAGCAAGACAAAATGTTAAATTAACATTGCCAAGTTAAAACTGCAATTCAAAAACAAGAACACTCAAAATATTTTCATTCATTATCGACTGTAGCACAGTTCTGAGATAGATATTATTATTATTATTACAGATTATAAATTAGAGGTTTAGAGAGGTAAGAAATGTATGAAAGGTCATGTTTCCAGAACATGGATTTGCAGGGATGATGGTGGGAGCAGGATAGAGAAAGTGTCAGGGACCTGACTTCCCTGAAATATGATTAAACTGTTGAGATGCTGAAGGAGGAAGACTGGATACCAGTTACCAAGAATCTTGTTAGGTAAATGTGGGATGAGTAGTGAGTAATAAAGGCAAAGAAAGATTAGATCCTGGGGAGACTTGAAGACCTAGTAAAATGATGGTAACAGCCTCTGAATTCATGCTTCCACCCCTTCTTCTCACTTCCCATATTGTTCTACTCAGATTAATTTATTAAGCAGCTTCAGGATCAATATTTTACAAAATAAAGCCCAATGACATAATCCTGCTGTTAAAAAAAAAACAGTTACCTACAAAGTACACATAGTATAGACATTGCAGAATATAAGCCCACTTTGTCACTGTTAGAAATAAACCCCAAACAACTTCACTCCTGTGACTTTATTCAAAATGAATCAGTGTTCTGGAACCACTTCCATATTTAAAGGCCCATTTCAAATACCACCTCTGCCATGGAGTTTTCCTCTCTACTTCAAACACAAAGTAGAATACAATCAACAATGACTAGGGAATGTTCTTAGATTTGGCAAGGAGTGGATATGAGTGATCTTTTTACAGTATTTTTATTTTTGTGAGTGATCTTTTTAGATCTTTAAGTTGGTATATACACAATGGGCAGTACTGCTAGAACTTCAGAGTTTTTTCTTAAAATGGAAAAGTCATAAAACTATGAAGAAAATATTTACTACATGTTTATTTAAATAGCACCCAAGATATATGTTCCATCATGGCCTAGAATAGCTAACTCTTTGGTACAGCTAATATATATATGTGAAGAAAATATCTGGCCTAGTCAACATCACCAATTAACAAATAAGAGATTTCAAGTAGTGATAACTGTTATGGAAAAAACTCAAAAATGGTAGAAGAGAATGTTTCCTCGCCTACAGAAGTAATATGCTTGTGAGTTATTTATGACTTCATTCTAAAATACTATCTTATCTATAAGAGCCTGAATAGGGAATTACTTGTTGAGATTTATATTCATTCATAACTATAGATCAGCAAACCCAAATGGTTTATAATCACCAAGAAATTTGAACCAGGAAAAAATTAAAAATTATTACTCTTTACTTTGGAATCTTCTTTACAACTAACATTGTAGATTTGAACATTCCCTGGAACCCTAAAGCTATACAAAATGTCATATTTTGTAATGTCTAGGCAGCTTTACTTATTTTAAAACCAACCACTTAAAACTTTCTATGTCCTGATAATAGTTGCAAGCATGCTGTATTCTAGGATTTTTTCCAAGCATACCATTAGTGTTACCCTTATAGCCTTGAATTTTATTGTGCTTCACTGATATATATCTTCCAGGAAACATAACAATTATATTACTGCAGGAGCACAAAGGGAAGAGTGCAGCCCTGTGCTGTTCCACATCCTCTTCCAGGCTTTTTGGATAATATTTGTCTTTGTTCTTAGAACTTTCTGTATCTCTTCATTTGGCTTTGCTCTTATAACTTTCTGTATTTCTTCATTGCAACAGATGTTCAACAAGTTTCTTAAAGTCCACCTTTAAGAAATGTGTGATCTCATCTATGACACCATTTTTTTTCTGGCTAGAAGTGAAGATACAGTGAATACCAGAGACCATCTCTTTCCTTTATGCTTGACTTTCATCAGAGGAGGGGAAAAAGGCATATGGACAAAAGATGAGGAAGCACACGCTAGAACCTGCCATTTCTCAACAAAGTTCATGATCTGCACACAGTGAACTAGGACTGGTATTCAATGACCCACTGTCATTCCACAGATACTCACTGATGGCCCCTTCAACGTCCAACTTAAAAATAGACAGGAATGATGCTAACAGTCGAGTGTTAGTGAGGTTTGACTCTAGGCCTGTCCCTGTGCTAAGGGCTTTACCACCTTCTTCCTATGTATTTCTCATAGTGACCCCATGGGTTAGGTATGCTAGTGTCATGTTAAATATGAAGAAATGAAGGCATAAGAGATGAAGCAGATGTTCTCATCACTAATAAAGCACTTTTGAAATGTATAGAGTTACCCTACTCTATACATATCATATTAGTTCCTTATGCCTCCCAACAAGCCTGCAAAGCAGATGAAGATCATTGTTATTATGGCTCAAAGCCTCTCCTCCACTTGATATTTAAAGGCTCTTTGGAGGAAAAAAAGTATGGAGGGATTTTCTTTCCTAGGTTTTTCCTACTTTTAACCTGGGAATGTCTGGGAATCAGACATTGTAAATGCCAAGACACTAGGGGTCCACAGAAATGCATGCTACACAGATGCAAACTACATGGTTTCTCAGGAAATAAAAAGAAGTTCTAATAAAATGTACTGAAAAGTGATTACACAGGAATAATAATATGGGGCTGTCTGAAAGGAGAAACCTGCTTCTGAAAGAACAGCTTCTCTATTTCCCTCCCTTTGAAGGGATTTCAGCTGTCCAGAGCTGTCCTGAAAGAAATCCATCACAGAGAGGAAAGGACATTTCTATTCTACATCCTCCCCATTCTTTTTATGCTCCCCCTAAACCTGCCTCCTCTTGCACCCTCATGGTTGCTTTGCTGCCAGCTGGTGAAAGGAAAGCTATTCCTAGTACAGCAGATGTAGGAAGCACCAGCCAGATGAGCCCTGGACCTGGCAGTCGGTTTGGTTTGGTAATAAGGAAACAGCTCAAGAGAAACATAGGAACGGGACACTGAATCATTCTGCTGAGAAACGTTATGCAACAACTGTGAGATAAATCTTGAAAGAAAGAGGGAAAAAAAAGGTAGGAAGGGAAGGAGGGAATAAAAGAAAGAGAAAGAGAGAGAGAGGTTGGTTTTGTTTCAAAAGGCCTACAAATTCTGGAGTTATAGAAATTCTATTTGGTTCTGTAATATGAATATCAAAATGCTGCTCACCAGCTCCTTAGGCTTATGCGAAAGTGATTGTGTTCTCTTTATTTTTATAGTCACTGATTATAAAGGCTTGCATATTAAGAGGCTATGCTTTTCTGATTATCCATAACTAGGCATAGGAATAAGAATTATTTTCTCTGGAGTCTGTTCTGGGATGGCATCCTATTCTTAAAGAAATCTGCATACAATTGAAGCACTGGCATACTGGTTTGGCCAGGATACTATGTAATTCTGTTTATGGCACTCCCTTGTCCAATTCTGCACAAGTCTGGGGGTAGGAATCGAGGAATAAAAGAAAATAAATGAAGGTTTCCATGTTTGAAGAAACAAATGTAAAAAAGGGAAAGGAACCAGAATCACAGAAGATAAAGATATATGAGAAAGGCATTAAAAGCCCAAACAGTAAAGCTGTAAAGAGCCATACTTGTTTCTTAGTCTCACTGCTTGTTGTAGAATGCTTCCAGGTTGTGGGAATTTCAGTTTCTCGCCAGACAGCTCATTTTATTTCTGAAGAGTTTGCTAATAGAAGGTTCTTATTTGGATTGATCTAGGGTCTCCTTGTCTGGAATCTTAATAAATGCAGACTCTCTTCTACATTATAGTTCTTCAAATATGTGAAGACAGTTACCATATTTCTGAGTTGTCTCAGCTATTTCAGCCAATCCTCACGCTCTGCGGTTGTCAGAGCTCCTCGTGGCCCTCAGTCCAGTTTGTTGGTGTCCTTCTGAAAATCTGGCACTGTGAATTGAACATAATACTCCAGGTGTAGTCTGAACAGTGCAAAGTTCAAGCGGGACTATTACCTTCCTTGATGTGCAGTCTACACTTTGTGAGGATTCACATCAGTTTATTTGGAAGTTCATGTGGGTGGCATATGATGAGTTCACAGGCAGCTAAAACCTAAGTTATTTTTTTTTCATGCATAATTTTCTTAAGCCAAGTTTCCTGCATTTTGCAGAAGAACAGTTTAATTGGTGAATCTACACAGAGAATTTCCCATTTCCTGATTTTTTTTTCTCATTCTTCCTGCCATTTAATGACCCAGAAGATACTTGATTTTGTCATCCAGTATGTTAGCTATTCCTCCTCTGTTAATTTTGGTAAATATGTCTTCACTTGAATCATGTATTAAAGACTTTGAGGGGATAGCACTAACTCAGAGCAAAGTCTTATAAAATGTTACTGGAGACCTGCCCTCAGATTAACTTTGATTTATTACTCAGTTCACTTTGAATGGCTCATTCAACTTTTTACTTACCATTATGTCTATTTTTTTTTTTTTTTTTTTTTTTTACTTAAAAGGATTGACTTTTCTATAAACTTTGTTGAAACTGAGCTATTGTATACCTATAACTTCCCCTGATGTTGGCATGCCAAAAGAAAATTAAGTGATATTTTGGGGGCATGATTTCTTCTCCATGAATCTGAGGTAGATTCTAATGATCACTGATTACTAACTTAATAATAATCAATTGCCTAGTCAAGTAGAATTTTTAGTCAGGGCACCATAATCAATTAATCAGTCTTGTTCCTAAAATCCAGACTTTTCTTTTTGACATTGGGATACTACACATCTTCAATATTCTGATACATTTACTTTTCAGGAGTCTTCAATAGCTGCTTTTCAATTTTTTCACGCACGTATTAATGTTCAAAATATGGCAGGTAATTTAATCCACTGTGGATTTTCAATTCAGCTAACTGTTCTTAAAATCTCTTAAACCCCTGGATGAGGTAGTGCTGAAAGCAGTCACTAGAGGGCAATAGAGGGCTGAGAAATAGGTACCGGACTGAGGGACAGCTGGTAGGGCCAAGACACCTATAGGCTAGAGAAGACCAGCACTTGGTAGGAGAGGTATATCTTTTAGGCTTATCCAAAAATTCCAGTTTAGATACATGGTTCACATAAAAACTGGGACATGATCAAGATGGATCTGCCAGTTAGCACTCAGATGGAGAACACAGCAATGGCACACATTTTTAGAAGTTTGATATCAATGTCAGAAAATATCCTTGACAACAGGAGTCTTGGTGTCATGGTTGAAGTCTGTATTCAAAGCTAAGTTCAAAATAGCATAGACTCAGCAATAACAGCTACAATTTATTGAGTGTCTACCCATATATCTAGCAATAAACCAACAATATCTCTCATTCTTGGAACAGCCTTTGGAAAGTAATAGCATCCTCATTTCATAAAAAGGAAAGTGGGGTTTAAGAAATTTAAGTGGAAGAACTAGAATCTGGATGGAGGTCTGTTGAGCTCCAAAGCATGTGTTCTCTATGCTGAAAGATTGTAGAGTATCCTGATTCAATAATTAAAACTCTGGGAAGAGAGCATGGCAAAAACTTATGACAATCTGCTTCAAAGACCTGCCCTTCTCTCTTAGAACTTGTGGAGAGTGGACACATCTTCTCATTTATCTTGGGCTTCTATTTGCTAGTAATCATAATCATATTTCATCAATCTTTTACAGTTTGAAGTTCATTCTGCTTTTCAAGGAGACTGTAAACAAAATACATTCTATTTTCTTTAAAGTCTTGAGGCATATGTATACTGTGTAAACATAATATACCATTTTTTTTTAGTTCTATGGATTTAATACAAACTTAATGCAATATTCTCAGTAATAGTTTGAATTTCAAATAGGACCTGTACCTTTTGGCCCCAAATATTGTACACATAAATGCAGCACCAGATTGACCTAGTGAAAATGCATACTAATTAATTAAGGGAGGAAATATTTAAAGAGGTAAAAAAGTATTTTCAATTTTAGTATCTGTAAAAAAAAAAAAAAGATCAGTGATAGCATAAGAAATGATTTTAAAACTGTTGAATGTTAAATAACTTAGATGGAAGTAAAGATTAAGTGCTCTGGGGAGAAAATAACATTCAAAAAGTAGCAGAAGTGATGATAAGGTCACTGATGTCAAAGATGCAGGACATGTTTAAATAAAATAAAATTGTTTCAAGAAAAGTGAGATTCAAAAAGGCAATGTTTTTAAATATATTGAAAGCATTCTAGAACAAGCTTTAGGACTAAGTAAATGAGTATGGTTCTTTATAACTTTACTGTTCTGGGTTTCTAATGGCTTTCTCAGAAAAGAAGTAATTAAAATAATATATTAAAACCAAAATCTATTTTAGACTTTCTGAAAGGATGTCCTCTGGCTTCCTAGAGTCACTGATATCTCATTAGATAGCTGAACATATCCATTATGTATCTGAATATATGGAAATCTATTAACAGTGGTCTCCCTTTTCTTTGCCTCCCTCCTTCCCAGCAAATAAAAAATATTCCTTGCAATCAATACAGATTTTTCCTTGAAATTAATATATAAGGTTCCCACAGTAGCTTTCTCTGATCTTAAAAAGTATAATCTGTAAGGAGTATGAAAGAGAACAAAATTTCAAGTTTATGTAAATAAACCCATAATTCATATTATTTGCTTGTTTTCATCCTTAATGAGGATATAGATTTCAAATACTTATAAAAGAAAATAAATAAAATGTTTATTTCAAATTCTGCCTCAAACAAAGTACTTAGGAAGCACTATGTTTCAAAAAACTAAAATATCTTCATTCATTTAAAGTTCAACATAGATTATACTTTAAAAGCCCACATCTTTCTCTTTTATCTCCCACTGCACTAACTGTCCCGAGGACAAAGATTTCCACAGTTACCAGCATTTTTTGATGTACAGGTATTACCAATAGGTGGGAATTTATCTCATAGTAGCGAGAGAGATGAAGCCAGTTCATACTGGCCAGCAATCCACCAATGGCCCACTTACTGAAAATAGAGCCATGCCTTTTAAATTTGTGCCGTTTCTGAAAGGTCCATGGACATTCAACACCTACACCCCAGGAGCCAGATGTCCAGAAGCTCTTAAAAATAATTTCCAATTTGTTCTAATGCAGTAATGCTTCCTCTATATTATTCTCTGTGCACTTATCTGTCTTGTGTTATTTCTGGTCTCCTTCTTTTCCCCTACAAACAGAGCTATGTTCTTTTTTATCCCCCCTCTCAATTTCTTGACTGTTTTCTTTAGCATATGTGAGCACACAGCATCTGTTTCTGAGTCTATGCCAGATGGATGCAATTAATTTTTGGAGAAATCTGAGGAAAGGGAGATCAAGGTACTTTTAACATAGGCAGGGGATAATGGAAGGGTAGAACAGGAACTGAAAAACGGAGACACTCATTATCAGGAACACACTAAAGCCACTTCTCAGAGTTTTGTCAGATCCAGTGGCACTTATGTCTCGTTTGAGAAAGTCCTTGAGCAGTTATGGCAGATGTATTACACTTACCTCCCCCTCCCCTCCCCCAAATTCTCATTAAAATCTATTAAAATAAGTGGACACACTGGTTATTAGTTACATGTTAACTCAACTGATTAACCAACTTCTTTTAGGTCCTAAATCTACGTGGACTCATGGTAATCTTCAGTGATTATGTAATTAAAAAGAAAATTTGGAAAAAAGGATCAACAGAAATACTCAGAAGCCCAGGTTCCACGTCATCCTGCAGGGGCTGTGCCAGAGTTTTTATTATAAGAGAAACTACTAGGATGCAATCTGTTTGGTTTTTCCAAGCACCAAATTCATATGACTAGAGCTCAGTAAATACCATGAAAATAATAATGACTAACATGTGCAGAGTGCTTTCCAGTCTACATATTGCTTTGTTTAAACTTCATAATTGTTATAATCCTCATTTATGGTTAAGGGAACTGAATCTTAGGGAGGTAAAATGAATTAGTTAAGATCACATAGCAAAAGACTGTTTTAAACCACAACTTTCGAAGTCCAAAATGAGGCTTTCTGATCCCAAATCTTGTGTTATTTCTACAATGCCGTGCTGCCTTTCTTCAAAATCCTTTAACAAATTCTACATTGTAGGAACAATAATGTTGCTATTATACTTTTTAATGTGATTTTTAAAGAAAATGTTGCCTTTTAGTATCTTCCAGCAATAGGGGCTATGGTTTAATATTTTACGAAGATAATGTTTCTAAGGCATTTGTAGTATGGTAACTGAGTCTTTTTGAACCAAAAGTTTAGAAATGTTATTGAAATCTACTTAAACACGCTTACTCGGTTCCACTTTATTTTATTTGATCAGAATTTTTTTTTTTCTATGTATTGAAACTTGCAGTTTGTGTAGACTGTAGCCTTAGCAAACCTAAAACCCCACCCAGGGATCCTCATGGTTACTGACAAGTACTTACCTAAATGTGCCAACAACTCATGAATAATGTAATGCCTCAGGATAAAGAGCACTGATTTAACCAAAACGTGTTAAGAAAATAAAGTTTCAAAGCACACTAATTTTGATTACCTTTGATTAAAGTGCTGTTACAATTATAAAGGTTTCTGAACTAAAGATAAAGGACATATATTCATTGAGATGAGGGAAAAACAGATAACCATGTCTTTAATTAGACAATATAATCTCTAAGTTAATGTGTTTTCACATTACGCATGTTTGAGCTCACACTTTTTATAAAAAGGCCTTAAATATCTTTATAGCTGAAATATTCAAAAAAAAGTTAAAGGCAATTGCTCAAATTTTAAAGCAAGTATGTTCACTCTGCTTGGGGCAAAACATGAAAATATTTAGCTGAATAGGGAATAGTTTATGAAGTTCTGAGTAGCTAAAACAAGAGTGCTTTTTTTGAAAACACTGCAAATGACAATTTTGTAATTTTAATAGAAACAAAGAATACCATGAACAAGTCTCTTTCTTAGAGATTTTTATCTTGTCCAGAGGCCAAAATAAATGGACTCTTTGGTCCTCACTGATCCTCTGATAGTAGTGTACAGGTGCTTCAGTGAAGGGCCTGGAAACGACCTGTGAGCTGCCTATTTATGATGCTGCCCTAACTCCACCAAACTCTTCCACTAGTGGGCTGGGATGAGGGACAAGGCCCTACACTCGCCAGATGGCCAGCATTAGATAATAAGCTATGGAGGCTCCTGGAATCTACAGTGAGGTGTGGTGGTGTTCCCTGCTTCTGAACACTTGGGTAGGGTTTGGGGTAGGAGTGGGGAAGCTTGCCTTGGAAGCATGGGGAGTCAGACTACATTCGTGCAGGTGGGAGAGCGCATATTTTGTAGTAGAGGCTTGCTTGTGGATGAACGTTTACTTCTGTGGACCAGCTTCTCTTGACTTAGCCCAGTATTCAAGCGGCTATGAGAAGAGAAAGCAAATTCCACTCTATCCTGGGAGACACACTAACCTTATTTTGTGAATTTGGAGTCCTCTGCCTCATACAATCCGACTGAGGTACTGAAAGCAAGAAAAATCATTTTGAAATATAAATTAGATCATGGTACATCTGCTCAAAACCTTTTCTGTGGCATCTCACCACGCTTGGGTTAAGGACCATACATGGTCTGGCCCCTGACTTTGCCTCTGTTCTCATTTCCTACCATGCTCTGCTCATTCACTCCACACCGGCGTCCTGACCATTTCTCAACAACACCAAGCCGGCTCCAATCCCAGGCCCTTTGTCCCTGATGCTCCCTCAGCCTGGATCAACTGTGGGCTTACCTTATTCCTCATTTCATTCAAGTTGCAAATGTTTCCTCTTCACAGACACCTACCCTGAGTGCCCTATAGAAATAGGGCAATTCCTCTCACTCTCTTTTTCCTTAAGTTGCTTTATTTTTTTAATAGTATTTACGACTTCTTAACATTGTATCATCTTTTTATTAATATATATATTAGGTATAAAGTGCCATTTTTATAAGTTAAAAAGTGCTAATATCAGAAACTTAAATGATACTGCCTAGTAGATATACATGCAACCTGTTTATCTTCATTGATGTACTTTTTTATGTGAAAAAATTTCATGTAAATTAACTTCTATTAGGAAGAATGCAAGTTGGTTGGATTATTCTATTCTATTTTATCTAGTCTATATTATTTTATTTTATAAGTTTTGTTTATTTTGTAAGGAAATTAGCTATTGTCACAAAATGTTCTTTTCGAATCACATACATTTATTATATATAAATTAGAGTTTAAATATATCTATATAAACCATTATATAGTTTATGAAAACTAAGTCCTTTGCTAACATTTACTTCACATCGAGTTCTTATTACATGTGTAACCCAATCATGATGAAACAGAAAAACACTCCACAAAACAAAAGCTCAAGGAAATAAGGCTAAGGAACGAATTAAGGTATTTCTAAGTTATGAAAATGATAGCTTATGGTAAGTATTCTAATCCCACTGAATATGAGGAAGGACAGAAGAAACTTAACTGGAATTTAAAATTGGTTAGGAAGGGGAACTTTCCTGCTTATGTGGTTGAAAATAACCATCATTTTTTTAAATCAGAGAAGGCTTTGGATTTTCTTCTCTGGATTTTTTTTTTTTTAATGAAAATTACCTTTTGGAAATTGTTTAGCTATCATGTAACTCCAACTTAAGCAAACTGACTATGTCCAAAGCTGCTACAGAAAGAAACAAAACCCATTCCCAAGTTGTTCTGGGATAATAACACATCATCTTACTTATGAGAAGACAAATTACATAATTCAGCCTCTCCCTATTGTATCTTGATTTTAATCAGAAAATTAATATATTAAGAAATGTAAAAAATAAAAAATCTTTTCACTTATAATAAGTAAAATTAAATTATTCAGTAAGGATACAATAATTTTATAACTTTAAAAGCTTTGATTTGAAATTTATAGTAGAGATATAAGATAACTGTTTATCCACAGGATATATTGATATTAGTGATAAAATCCAAGTGGATATAAAATATCTGGAAAATGCACAATATATATTTATGCTTCTTTGCCAATTATATCCAAATGGTAGCTCTTTGGATTATAGTCTGATGATAATTTCTCTTTTTCCCTTTCTCTTTTCTTTGTCTTTATATTTCCAACTGACTTGACTTAGGCTTCTCTCTAATTATCTGGAACAAGATATAATTTAAATTATAACCAAGTATTCATTGAACCCCATCTCTTAAACAAGACTGAATGAGTAGATGAGACAAGTTAACAAAACAGACATGAATTGAAATATAATAATTTTTCAAGTCAACACTGGAGAAGTTGAATATTCATTGAGCTATATGCCCAAGCTGAAAAAAAATTAAAATATCTTTTAAAATTTCTTTGTCTAAAAATATGAGAATAATATTGGGGAGGATAGTGATTTTGCAAGAAAGTGAGATAAAGCCTACACTATAGAAACAAACACTTAGAATAAAAAAAAATTAGGATCCAAATTATTCATAATAATAAAGGAGTCTCCTCTTTTTACAGGGTGTTGTTAATATATTGTTCCCTTAGAACATAAAGAGTTAAGAAAAAATAGAAGAGGATCTAAGCTATGAAAAGCAAAAATATTAAGAAATATTACAAATATACTAGAAATCAGTAAGACACATATTCACTTGATAAATATTTAGTGACTGTTTACTATATGCCATGTAATGTCAGATACAAGGCAAATTTAAGATTTTAAGACAAGGCCTGTGCCTTTGAAGAACTGTAGTACTGGTAAGTGTCAATAAAATGTGTGAATAAAAAAGGAGAAACCCATCTGCAGGAATAAGCAAAGGAAGTAAAATTTGACTTGAGTTTTGAAGGATAAATCACAGGATGAGAAAGGGGTAAAAGGCATTACAAAAGGAACAGCATGAAAAGGCATAAAAGCATGAGAAAGAGATAAGTTCATGAAATGGTGACATGATCAGATGTAAGTAGGTTACAGGGTACTTGGAGGAGTGATGAGAAAGGAGTCTGGGAGGATAACAAGAGGCTGGTTTGTGAGGGGTTTTTTGTGCCAAGACGTAGGCGCCCCATTGTCAAGAGTACCATCCAATATGCAATTTAGTAAGATAATTTCAGTGGCTTAATGGAAAAAAAATGGCAGAATGAAGAGAATGGTGGCCATGGACCATTTCACAAGCTGTTGCAGCTGTACAGGTAAGATGAACCTACATAATTATGTATTTATTTATGTATCGTACATAGAGAATATATTTTACTTTAGAATAATTAGTGTTTTAAATAACTGTGGGCTGCTCATAATTATGAAATGTTTTTAGGCAAGGCTAGGTTTATGGAGGCAGGCCTTGAGGGGGACTCATTACATAGTAAGTTAATAGCATTAAGGCTTCAATATGATGTCTGATGCTTTGGGATGATGACAGTTCTTTTATATTCAGCTCTGCCTAAGGTATTTTTTAATTTACATAGCTTTTATTTACATATCTTATTTCCATTTTATTTATGTATCTTTATTACCATCTTTAAACATCTTCTTTTAAAAAATTAATTTCAGAAACCTCTCCTGAGAAAAGTTAATACAAAAATAAATCCTGTATGACTGCAACACTAATAAGCAATACATTTTACTGGAAAATAAAATGTAAAATTAAGTCAACTAACCATTTATTTGAGAATGGCAATGGGTCTTTAAATTTCTTCTGCAACAAATGTGATTTTTAATTCCATCAAGTAGGAGAATTTTAAATCCATCTTTCCAGTATACAACATTGAAAAACAAAACCTAACTCCAAGTTCTCTGTTGTTGAGCACAAAACCATACGCATAAATGTACTACATATGTTCTCATATTTCATGGCCACTGATTTGTTTGTATATTGAACACAATGGTTTGCTTCTTTTACATTTCTTTAAAAAAAAAAAAAGTAACATTAACTTGCAAGAAAGACTCCAAATTGCCTATGTGAGAAAAAACCTTAAAAGTCAGACAGAATTTCATCTACATGGCTTAAATACATCTTTTAATCTTATGATGTAATGGCAGTTGTAAAACTTTTATGCATAAATAACAAATCGGTCTAGCACACAGACCTTCTAAGACATCCTCTCTGGACAACATCCCCTAAGTTAGGAGTCAGTGATTACCATTCTATGTTCCATGCTAAGGTGCTCAAGAAAACAGCTTTGTATTGTGTGACATATACAAGTGCAGCAAATCTTTTTAAATTTTCATGTTGTTTTGGGAACTTTTTAAAAGAAACTGTAAGCCAGCACACGGAAAATTATAAACATGGCCCAAGTCTGCCTGGAGTCTAATTAGGGATGCCTTCCAGCTGTTGCCAATGCCTGGAGCCTCTATTTCATCTTACTCTCTCCTTCCAAACTACCATGGAAAAGAAAGTTGAACAGCAGTTCTCCTGATGCAACTTGAACTGAATGAGGCGGCCCAGTAAAAAAGGAGATGAAAAATCAGTCACCTTACTTAGTGTTCCTGTACATAAAGCACTGCACTATGAAAATCCAGTCTAACTGGGGAGAGTTACAGAAGCAAAATTAGTGCTAAATAAAAAATTATATGCTTAACCAGTAGCCAAGAACAGTGTTATCAAGGTTACCATTAAAGACAGAATGCAGTCTCATGTTTCCCCATGTGTAGAGAGGTTAAGGAATCCATTAATTATTTTTCTATTTGTACTACGTTCCCCAAACCAGACACCTATGATAATTAAAGAAGGTCTGTAAACCATTAGCTTTGGTAAATGTCAGGTCTCTGCATCACAGATTTGCTATTTTTTCTCTTAATATATTAACCTGAATATTTTGTCTTTAGCTGTTTTATATATATATATATATATATATATATATATATATATATACACACACACACAAGTGTTTTATATATATATATATATATATGAATGTATATATAACCGGGCTTAAGGCATAGCATATTTGGAAAACACTGATCTGGATCTTTAAGGATAAATAAGATTTCAAATAGGCTAAGAAGAGGGCAACTGTGGCACGATTTTACCTCTCTCTTTTGTTTAATCAGTTACTTTCCACTAAATTCCCCTCTATTTTCTGCTATGCCTTCACCCACCTCTTCAAGTGTTTGTCTGTATCTTGAAAATACCCTCCCTTTGAACCTGCTACTTTTTAAATTACCACACTATTTCTCTCTTGCTTTTCTTTCAAGACCAAAGCCCTCACACAGGTTACACACACTCTTTTTATTTTTATACTCCACTTACCCTTTTAATAACTTCTCCAGAATCAAAACTATTTGAGTTTTGGGAGGGGGATAAAATGATTCCTTTCTTCTTAAAATAGTGACTTTAAAGCACTATAAAAATTGTAATAATAACTAGAACTGTCTGAAAAGAATGTTTCTTTGCAGGCAAATGTTGTTACATTAAGTAATCTGCCTCAAATTGCCGTCGACATATTTTTGAATGGCTCACCCAGAACATATACCTCATAAACCAATAGCATACTGTGGGGTTGGGGTGATGGAGAAATGATTTCTGTTTACCCTCAGTGCAGTGTTCCGTCCCATTAACAGCTTTACCTCTAAATATGCATGACATTTCCTTTAAAAAAATCTTCTGTTTAATGTTTCAAATGCACAGACCAGTCCTGACCTAGTGAATTAATTCCCTAATATTGAATCATTCTGGCCAAACATGAGTCAGAGTAATAAAGTTCCCCAAGACATTTAGCTGTTAGAACATCAGGGACATATGTGAACCTGTGAACAATTTCACAGTCTCAAGGGAGACAGAATATTTAGCTTTTATGAAAGGCCAGGGTAAGAGAGAAACAGCATTTCATTTGTTTCATATCTTTTTTTAAAACTAAAGTATAGTTGATGTACAATATTATATATGTTACAGATGTACAATATAGTGATTCACAATTTTTATGTTTCATGTTTTATCTTTTATGAATTTCAACATTTATTAGAGGAGACTCAGTTTGCTATCTTTTTTTATTTATATAGGTACAACGATCACTTATAGCATTTAAACACAAATTTTACAGACACTCGCTAATGTTTCACTTTCTATTTATTTAGCTTGATTTTTTTAGACCATTTGGCATCTACAATCAACATAGGATTAACTGTTTCATCAGAATGTTGTATATGGTTGCATAGTACCAAATAGTATTTTGTTTCTGAAAAATGGAGTACAAATATGAAGCCAAATAGCATGGCTTAAAGTCAGAATATTCTCCACTTTGAAATTTGATTAATGCCTATTTTGGTTAATGTTACTATGATCTACCAATCACCCGAATAGAAATTTTCTGAAAACCGTCTAGTTTCTCCTCTACTTCAAGCTATGTTCATTCAGGTATTAAGTAATGTCCATTCTATCACTAACTGTCTCTTAAATTTTTGTTCTCTTTTCCTCTCTTACTATTATGACTTATCAACTTCTCATTTCTCATCTGAACAACTGATTCTCCTGCTGTAGAATTAGAGAAATAATAATGAGTCATTTGAAGTATAGTAGGCATTTTATAAAGTCTACAAAGGAGAACAAATTCTAAATGTTAGTTCCCAATAACTGTTCTACAACATGTTAACTACAACTTAGTTATTGAATAGCAATTTCCTCCTACTCTTTTCTCTCTACTGGGATATTGAAATGGTATTTGATGACAAGAGGAAACCTTGAAAATCTGACACCTGAAAAGCCTTTTCCGCTGTATAAGCATTGTGGTTTCATTATTATTTCCCACGTACCTCCATGTCCCCTCCTTTGGGTGTTAAAGTCTTGCATGCCCCCTCCACTGTAGTATTACAATACCTCAAGATTATTACTGAATTGCCTCATCTTTAGAAGCTATTATCGATTCTTTAAAAGCATCAAAACGAACATCATAATTTGTAAAAAAAAAAATATGCTGTAATCAAAGCATTTTCTGTAAGAAATGTGTTTAAGAGATTGGTGGCTTTTTGTTGCTGCTCCTTCTGTGTCATTATTTTTACATTTTATACACTGATGCCTGTATTCTATATTCTTGAGAGAGATTATTGAAAAGGTACTCATTTGTAGCATTCAGTCAGTAATCCATCTTCCTTGACATGTTGGAAAATTACTCCCAGAGTAGATTAAATAGGCCTGAGTATCTCAAACAATGACCCAGGAGCCCTGGAGACTGGGCAGAGGGTCCCTGAGTCTACCTTAGAAGGAAGGGGTTGAAGGTGGGAAGCCCTGCCAGCAGCTCTGCTTTATATGTTTTGTATACTGGGCTATTCCATCAAAGAAATTCACTTGAATAAAAAGTTCCACAGTTAAAAAAAAAAAAAATAGAGTTTGTAAATCACAGAACACGTTTTAAGTCCAACAAGGAAATAAACAAATTTACCTATGGCAGACAAACATGTGTGAACTGGCCAGCTCCTTGAGGTCAAAAATAAGTAATGGAGAAAGAGACAGCAGTGTGGTTCCTGTGTAGACAGCCAGGGATGTGATACTAAAATCCTGCTTTGGAGACCAGGGGAAGGCCTTCAGCACTTGGGAAGTGAAATAACACTCATGTGACAAGAGAATGTGGCTTGACTACAGTTTCACACAAAGATTTAAAACTAAGAGACTTACAGGAGGGATCTAAAATTGCAAAAGATTCTTTTAGATTCAGCATTCTTTAAGAAATAAATCATTGAAAAATTTCTTTTGCATCAGTAAGAGATTTTTTTGCAGTGCTTGTCCTTAAAATCCAAGAAAAGGAAAATGTGGGTTCGCTGTTACATCAGACAAGGTTGGACCTTTTGATCTCAATAGGTGGGTAACTAAGGTGAATGAATGGAAACAAACATTCCTCTCAATAAACCTTTTCTCAGGGTCTGCACAGCTGTTGACTGACTCTTTGGTCCAGAAAACAACAGCGGTAATACAACTTATTCAGGGCGGTTCATAAGCTATTTAGGAAGTGCTTTACTAACTTGAAGAACGAAAAGAAGAGATCACCAACGGGGGATGTTTTTTTAAAAAAATGCCTGCTTTTCTAAAAATAAAAGCAGATATTCTATTTTTAGTCATTTTAAACTGAGAAACAAAATGGGTGTACCTTAAATTAAAAACAATGTAATGTAAGGAGTAAAGCCTTAATATCATAACTCTAAAATTACAGGTGCAGGGCCAACCACAAAGCACTGTCCAGACTCGTTGGCATTGACATTAATCCAAGAGAAAGGGAGATATGTGTAGGTGTGTGCGTGTTTGTTTGCAGACACTTGGTATTTGATCTGTCTGAAGGAGCAGCATTTTCAGCATGATGGAAATAGAGAGAAATGTTGAGTTCATACTTTGGCTCTTCTTGTTGGTTTCTTTTTTCATCAACCATCTAAGAAACTCTGGCTGTGCAGAGTTTGTGCCTGTAAATCCAATCTGGTAAAGTGATGGGAATGGTGAATTCACCCAGTCAATGCCATCCTGGGACAGCCTTGGGGCCCATGGGCAGCCATCCTTGCCCTAAAAAGCCTCTTCCTCCACATTTACCTGTGCTGCTTTGTCTTTGTTTTGAAATACTAGTGAGTGGCTGAGCCAGAATCAAATGCTCAAATGCAGATCTTCTGACCCCCATCTACTACTCTTTCCCCAAACTATACTGTGAAATGAAATATATATATATTATATATATAATGGAAAAAAAATATTACTGCAATACTTCAAACCTCAGGGAGTCAGGCAAAGGAGAATGGAGAAGCAAAGGCTATTTTTCATTGATGGGCTTTGAAGTGTACAATGTGATTGTCAAAGAAGTTCCTATAATTTGTGATCAGTAGTAACTTTACCTGTTTGAGTGAGCACTTTTATTTTATTTTTTTTGTTTTTTTTGCTAATAGCAGAATGAATGACCTTGAAGTTGTACTTGATTCCTGTTTTTCTTTCCAACCATCCAACCCATTTGTAGTCCATCCAAAAATTCTGTCTGCTCTACCTGTGGAATGTACTTAGAATTGACCCCTCTCCATCACTCCTCTCCACACCCCATCATTTCTCACACAGGTTAGTGCGATAGTCTCTTTACTAGGTCTTCCTGCTGCAAACCTTACCTCCAGGATCTATCCTCAATACATCTGCCAAAGCAATTCTGTTAACACCAAAGTTGGGTCATGTCATCCCTCTGCTCCAAGCCTTCCAATGGCTCCCATTTCACTCAGAGTGGAAGTCAAGATTCCCTGCCTTGGCCTTCATTGTACTACAGGATCTGGCTCCCTTAACTGCCTTGACCTCACCTCCTCCTACTCTCCCCTACCCCCTCTCTGATCCAGCCTAGCTGGACTGGCCTCTTGATGGTACTTGAGCACACCAGGGGTGCCCCTGTCACAGGGCCTGTGTGGTTACTGTCTGCCTGGAGCAGCGACATACGAGACTCCCTCCTTCACCTCCTTTCTTAGTGAAGCCTTCCCTGACCTCCATGATATTGCTCTCTTCACCCTTAACCCTTAACCCTTAACCTCTTAATTCCCATCCTGTTTCCTGCTATGTTTTCCTTCTGAGGGCATATTGCCCTCTAGCACACTATATATTTTATTTATTTGTGTCTCCTTGCACTAGAATAAATCCCACGAGAACAGGGATTTTTGGAGGTTGTGTCAACTGATATGTTTCCCAGTGCCTAGAACAGTTTCTGGCAGAGTAGGTGCTCAGTATTGAATGAATGAATGAATAATGAATGAATTTCAAGGAAACAAAAACAAGAAGCCCAATTAAATCAAGGGTCATTACCTCATGAACCATTAAATGGTAATGGGAAGCTTCATGAAGGCTTACACTGAGTTTGACAAATTAGTCAATGCATAGTCTTTTTCCCTATAGAACATCTAAGGATATGCATTTAACTTTGGGAATCCCCTTTACAAGAATGAGAAATAGTAACATTCACCTACCTCACAGATTTGTGGTGAGGATTAAGTGACGATATAAACATTTGCCTCAACAAAACTCTAAATTACTTATGTTTTTTGTTTTGTTATTTTGACATCTGAGATCATTCAGAGCCATATCAGAAAACAGACCTGAAAAGTTCTATTGTTGGAACCAAATCATTAAATTATTCTAGCAATTCTCAGACTACTGATCCAAATGGCCCAATTTTCTTTTAAACGATTACAATGAATTCCTCAGCTAATTCAGACTATGTACAACACTATAGAAAATTAGGATATACATGTATTCATCTGGAGACTGATGCAAATCAGATCAAATCCATAGTTTGATTTAAACAAGACCCCAAAATAAACGTCCACTTTCTTCAAGTTGTCATTGTAGTAGAAAGGTTCTAAAAGAAAAGAGTAGTGTGCCAAAATGTCTATATCTCCTAGCACCTTTAATTTTAGGATTTAGTCCTTAGAAATTCAGTTGCTTTTTGCTCTTGAGCCAACTGCTTTGCCCAAAATAGGAATCTTTTTATCGTTCATTCTATGGGAAAGCAGAAACACATTAATAGAGAAGGTGTCTCTTCAAAAGTTAGACCTTTGAGACCTGAAACAAGCTTTCAATTGTAGAACACAGGAGGAAAAACACAACTGCACTTGCAGCTTGGATAGTACTTAATTAAATAGTCATATGCATAGAGTAGGTGTTAAATAAATGGTGAAAAAAAGAGAGATAAAGATGGTAATAAATAGTCTTGGAACATTAAAGGCTAAAACTGTATTGCAGTGTTAATCATTGTGGTTTCTGACGAGCAACTTCACTATCACCAAGCAGCTTGTTAGTGATCTGGTGTCTCAGGCCTCACCCTAGACCTTCTGAAACAAATTTCTGGGGAAGAGCCCAGAGGAATAAATGCTTTAACAAATTCTCCAGGTGGTTGATAATTTTATTAATAATTTAAGTATTCTTACAAATTCTAAAAGGTAAACTAATAACATTATCCTTAATTTATATATGAAACAAATGAAGAGCAAGAACAGATTCCAGTTTTCCCAAATTGAATGGGAAAGCCAGTTTGAAATGAGTTTCTGGTTCTTAGAATAACTATATTTAGCTTTTTGTTGTTTTACTTAAATAAGATATTCATTTATTTCTACTCTAAAGATAACCTGTGCAGCTACCAAACCCATCCTGTCAACCATCTGAGTAATGTAGTGCAAAATCATAGTTTTGGGGGTTGGAATTCTAGTCTCATTACTTACTATGGGATTTTGGCCAAGACACTTTACTTCTGTGAGCTTGATTTCTTCTTATGTAAAATGTGGATATTAATAATTATCCCCAAGTTATGAGGCTTAGAGAATATATTGAGAGATATATACATAATACATATATAGATAGATTAGAGAATATATATTAGAGAATAATATAAATATACAAAATATATTCCTTAAGTGTCATATAAATGGTACATCTCCACTACCAATATTTTATCTTCAACTAAATCCTTTAGCTAGAAAATGTACAATTAAATTAATTTTATAGCATTACAAAGACAACCAAACAAGGATCAAAGAAAAAACTGATTTCAAGTATTTGAGCTTATATATATATATATATATATATTTTTTTTTTATACTTAAATCATCATTCTTCTTTTTTTTTTAAATTATATTTCAGTAAGCCTGACTTTATAGCTACTTTATTTATTTATTTATTTATTTTTGGCTGTGTTGTGTCTTCGGTTCGTGCGAGGGCTTCCTCTAGTTGCTGCAAGCGGGGGGCCACTCTTCATCGCGGTGCGGGGACCGCTCTTCATCGCGGTGCGCGGGCCTTTCGCTATCGCGGCCCCTCCCGTTGCAGGGCACAGGCTCCAGACGCGCAGGCTCAGTAGTTGTGGCTCACGGGCCCAGCTGCTCCGCAGCATGTGGGATCTTCCCAGACCAGGGCCCGAACCCGAGTCCCCTGCATTAGCAGGCAGACTCTCAACCACTGCGCCACCAGGGAAGCCCTGAGCTTATATTTTTAAGTGTGTTAAAAAATCTAAACTAAATTAAACTTTAATTTGATGAGTATGAATTACTCAGTTTACATACATTTATTATACATTTATTATGGCCTTATTTATGCAAGAACCTGATGTGTTCAAAGGATATAACACTGCCTTTAACCTCATGATGTTCAATCTCAAAGATAATTTTTAAGTCTAATAAAACAATTAAAAAATTCTTGAGCTCTTCATATTCAAGAATATGGCACAATCTTTTTATAAATTTGTAATAAATTACAGATTTATTAAAAATCTTAAAATTAATGATCATTTATAGTATACATTTATAGTATAATATACTATATTATAATATAGTATAATATATGTTTAGTATATTATAATACAGTATATGTTTAGTATACATTATGGCATACATAATACAATTAATATAGTATAAGATTATACTATCAAAATTATAGTATAGATTGATAATTATAGTATAGACTAATATAGTATAAATTAATAATTAGAGCAGAGCTCGCAAGTATAGATAACTCATGAATTTTTGCTAGGTAGGAGAGCAGAGAAATTGGGTCAATTAACTTTTTTGCTTTGCTTTTGTTTGTAGACAGAAGGAACTTAAATTCATTTACATGCTGATGGAAATGGTTTTGTAGAGACATAAAAATTAATAACGAAGGAGAGAAACGGTAAAACTGTAGGACTCAGGCGCGTGAGGAGGGGAGAAGGAGCTCTGGGAGGCACGTGTCTTTGACAGGTTCCAGCACTTCAATGCCCTACTGGAGGAAGGAAGGCAGAGACATGGCTGTCGATGCCCGTAGGTCAGGAAATTTTATACTGGTGATAGGAAAGAGATAATTCACTATTGCTTCTTTCCTCTCAATGGAATTGTGAAGAAAAGTAATGAGCTGATGAGGGGATATTGACAATCTGAGGAGATGAGAAATCTTGAAATAGTAGTTCTGAAGAATTGGACATATACTAGAGGAAGGTTAGGGGATCACTGGGGCATTTTTGCATGCCTATTTCGGATTTGTGGTCATGAATTTAATTTAATCGAGTATTGTTTGCCACTCAGGTTCCTGCTACTGTGTCCACCTATTGGTTGGACCTTCTCAGACTCTGAACGTTGCCAAACCATGCTTATCCAGCTTGTATATACACTGTGCATGGAATAATCCAGTACTCTCACAGGGTCCTGTTAGTTTCCCCAGCCTTTTTCTCATCCAGATCTGGTTCCCTTACCCTCTCCAGCAAGCTGGAGAACAACCAAGTATTGAGAAAGCGTATCAATGCATCTCCTCAGCAAGGGTACAATGACCTAGCAATTATTTTCTCCTGCCAGGTGTAGGTGGTTAGTAGACTGGTGTTGGTGATATGATGGATACATGATACTGATTCTGTCTGGTCAGTGGAGAGAAGAGTCCCATTTATTGCTTTAAAATGATCAACAATGTTCTTTGTTGGAAAAAATCATGTGCAACATGCCTTTGAATTCTAAGAATTCTATCACTTTTTTGGCTGCCACATCTTATTATACCCAAGAAAATGTGTATAAAGGTGTAAAACGATCAGAGAAGTATTGGAGGGGAGATGAGGGACATAGAGGGTCTGGAAGGATGCAATGGCGTTTTCCCAGAGGAGAATGAAGAACATTCTAGCAAAGGGAATTCTGCTTAGAAGGGAACAGGGGGGTTAAGGGGCATAGCCCTTGTGGGAAAGTACAAGTACCCTGGCAGTGATAATCCAAAGAGGGTATAAATGGAAAAGTGTTGGGAGATTGTACCCGAATCTTGGCAGAAGCCAGATTTTGAAGGTCCTTATATGGAATGCTTAGGAACTGGGCTTTAGTCTACAGGTAGTGGCAGTTTCTAAAAGATTTTTAAGCAGGGAGTGGCATGATTTTGACTGTGTTGCAGAGATTTCACTCAGGTCTTAGGGTGGAGTGTGGATTCAAATACTGCAGGCAATATAATCATTTAGGAAGTTAATGAAATAGTGATCATAAAGCACGTGAAATTTCAATCACCATGAAGCCTAGAACAATGTCTTATTTTAAAACTCTTTAATGCACACCTACTGAGTGGTAGTCCCTGGGGTGAGCTAGCATTCAAAGCTGAATAAGATGTAGTAATGATATTCAAGAAAATGTTTTAAAATGATTGTTGACTGAAGGAATTTGAAGTAATTAATCACTGGCCTTTCCATTACCCAATTTTTAATTCTTCTCATTTAGTGTGGTACTCTTAATGTCACTGTTTAAACATACATCTACTTTTGCTTGTCACAGCCTCAGCAGGCTTCCAGCAGATTCGGCCAAGCATGACGACAGCAGCATGACAAGTGTGACAACCAGCAACAACACACACAATCTCCAAGTGTAGAAACTTAAAAAATACACCCCTAATCACCTTCCTGGACATTTCAGAACAAAAATATATGAGAAATCCTGGTGGATAAAATATATTAAAATTGAAACATGGAATTTAACTTTTTGTACTTACAGATTGAAACTGGAAAAGAGATATGAGTATACCCACAGCTTTTAAAAAGAACAAGTAGTCAGTTCTTTTAAAGTTAGTATGTGATTAAACATTATGGAGCTGTAGCTCTAAACGTAGAAGAATGTTTACTTAAAAACTATATAATACTTAAAAGTTTTCAAGCTATTTTCATATATGTTATCTCAAGTGCTATAACCTTTGAGATTATCATTATTCCTATCCTACAGATGAAAACATGGAGTCTCTGCAAGATTAAATTACTCATTCAAGGGTCATAGAAATTTGCTGAATCAGTACTGTAATTCAGATTTCCTCACTATATATTTTATGTCATTTCTGCTTTGTCACATTGCCTGCCAGATGGAAATATTTAAATGATTGCTTATTCATCTCTTCATTCATTCATTCATTCCTTACATGTATTCTTTGTGCCTATTAGTACAAAGCACTAGATTGGTTGCTGCACGATTTATGGAGGTAATAAATCAGTCTTGCTACTCAGGGGGCCAGCGTGTGAACGAGGTGGAAAATCATGCCTAATATGACAGTAATAGAAATAATTATGTAAGGTCATCATTGGAATAAGTATTTCTGGCTAAGGAATCATGGAAACCTGTATAGGGAAGGTGGTATTTTAGTTGAGTCTTAATGACTTAATGAGTGGCTGGCATTTGGGCCAAGTGAGATAGGGTGTGAATTCCAAGGAGTGGAAACTGTACGTGCAGAAGGAGGGAGAAAGTCAAGTATAAGACGTGCTCGAGAAACAGTGAATCATTCTTTTCTCTGGAGTAGAGAGTTTGAAGACAGAGAAAGATAAGGCTAAAATTTTTTTGAAGACAGGACTAAGGTGCTTACAAATTTCATGGCAGATGGAATGGGGTGATGAAAACAACAAGGGTTTTGTTGAAGCCACACGAGTTTAGGTTCCAATATAGGTTCTGCTGCTTAGAAGCCGTATGACCACCCACAACTTGTATAATTTCTCTATAACATTCATATATCATCCATAAAATGAGGACATTTGTTAAATATTTGATACATATTTTTTGAAATAATAAAAATATTTTACCTTCAGGGTGGATGTGAAGATCAAATATCAGGATGTTTGAAAAGCAACTGGCACAAGAAGGCCCTCAGTAAAAATCACTTTCTTTCCCCATTCTGTGGTAGTCAGTGGGAACTAGGAATTCCCTAGTTTGCCGAGGGTGGTGATGCAGTGATAGTCATGTTTGAGCAAAACCAATGTGTTGGGTGAATTAGAAGACAGAGGGAGTAAAGGAGAAGACACAAAAAGTGTTTTTTTGCAATACAGCACACAGGGAAATGAGTGTCTCAATGAAGTTACACTCCCGGGAATATTTAATATCTGGAATGAGAAAAGAACATTGCAACACACTCTAATTATATCAAAGTAAAGCACGGAAAAAGATTACATAAAAACTAATTCCATAATACTGCTATAGGAAAAAGTCCAAATGAAACTAAACTTTGAAATAAAAGACGTTTTCATGCTGAGCTCCTATTAGAAGAAGGGGCTCCAAGCCTTTTTGGTCCTCCCTTCTTTGATCTCTGGGAGAGGTCATACGGATGAAACAAAATGATCCGAACCCTCGGCACCTGGATATATTTCCACCTTTCAGGACAGCTATTCAGGAAACTCACCAGAATTACCTGAATAAGGATTCACTTCAAAGGGTGTCTTTTTAAAAAGACTCATTTAAAAGTAGGGACTTTGATCATAAGGGTGTGCCAATAGCTTACTTGACCATGATTCTACTGTCAGAAAAATCCATATGTTCAAATAGGAAAAGGCAGCTATTTGTTGAATGGTGTTGTCTATTGAGCCACTGTCTTTGAAATGGATACGTGAGGTTTTAAAGCCACCCTCTCCGTTTGCTCTTACATTCATTTTCTAAAGCCAAAGCGAGGCTTGGGAAAAACTCCTGTTTCTTCCAAACTTCTAACCATAAACATTTTTCTAAATATTTATGTATTAACTAAATATTTATGAATGTAATAAGTGAACTCTTAGTAACTGATCTTTATTGTGTACTCTTAGGGGGTAGAACACTACTTAAAACTTGGCCTTGGATAACAGAAGTGGATGGAAGAGGAAGCATGCATGACCCTTGATGTTTATGATCTAAGTGGGGTGGGGGGGGGAATATTTCTGAATGTATCACATGCCTATGAATTGGAATGATCAAACCCTACTCCCCTTTGCTTCCTTGAATCTTTCTCCTGTGAAAGTGACTGAAAGAATTCAATTACTTTTTCAGGGTTTTCAACACTAGGGTAATTGTTAATTGATAATTTCATATCTAAAAAGAATACTTTATAAACTACTGGGAGACACATTCCTTTGCTTCTACAGCCCACTGCAGTCCATAGAGAAGGCCTACATAGATCTTGTCTTCCTGGACCAAACCGCCAGACCTCCTGACTGTGCGCCTGACTGTACACAGTGTGGCTGCAGTGGTTGGCTATGGATAGGCAAGAGGCCCAGCTCAATCAATCTCTAGAAAGAAGCTATAATTAAAACTTGACACTTAACATTTCCTAAGAGATCATCTGGAAAAAATCCCACCATACTTTTCAGTCCTTTTTATTTGAATCTTCATCCTAACTCCAATCTTTCCAATGTATCTACTTTTATTCAGATTCTAATCTCTATATATCTCTGTACATTCTCTGCTCTAATTAAATCCTTCTCCCCTTCTAACTCCCTAACTCCTTCCAAGGAGCCTTCTGTTACTGAAAGTCTGTAATTAGCAAAATCCTCTATGATCTCATTTCTTTCCTGGACATTTCTTCCACCTTCTTGCTCTAGCTGATTGCTGGCTAGCCTCTCAACTAGGGCTGGTCTTCTACCCATACCTCAATTATCGAAGAGTCTGAAGCAGGGACTGGGTATCCTCTTAGTTCCTCACTGGCACTTCTACACAGTTTGGCTCCTGTTTCTTTTTTAAAGGTGCAACTTTTTTGAGAAGTCAGGCAACAGATTAGAGACTCACTATCTTTCCTGTTAGAGTCCTTTATCCAATTCCAGGTCCTGCCCTCCCACCGCTCAGTCACAGATGATTCCAGCAACTGGCTCACTGTGCTCTTTAATACAATTTCTCCCATTATTCTTAATGGTTTAAATATCCACCCAAGTGATCCATCCAACTTCCTGCCCTTCTAATACCTTGCCTTCCTCAGATGTTTTCCTCCATCTCACTTTAGCACCATTCCCCTATCACTTCTAAAAACTGCACTACTTATGAAATTTTGATTCCAAGCATGCATTTCTCCAACTACCATTATCTATCTTTTCAGCTTTCCAAGTATACTGTGGTATCCTCACTTCAACCCTAGTCAGACAGTCAATCCATTGACCCTGGCACTTTTTTAGAGAACATAAACCCCTTATAGTTTTCCCCTTTTCCTTGCCAAGTTTAGAGTCCATAATCTCACTCTATTCATTTGGCAAAGGTCCAAATCTAGTTAAATACACCTCTTCAACAGCGCTTCTTCTGCACACAAGTACCTGAACATGGCGCGAGAAAAACAAGCAATGACTGGTCTCTGTTTAAATTTATGACCACAAATCTCAGATGGGCTCTCATTGTTGCCCAATATTTTTACAGCACTGCCCTACTTAATTCACTTTCTCCCTTTCCTAGAATATTTTCTATCTCTGTCTTTAAACCTTAAGATCCTCATTCTCATCTAATGACCTCATTTGTTATTTCACTTAGAAAGTAGAATAATTCAGAAGAGAACTACCTCATATTCTCCAAAACCAAATCTTTCAATCTCTTTGAATCTGTACATCCATACCCTCCCCTTCTTTCATATTAAAGTGAGTGAACTGGTAAAGAATAGCTAAAGCATTTTGGAAGAAGAACATTCCAGATATCAATATTTATTATAGAGCTATAGTAGTTAAGAGAATGTAGGATTGGCACAAGAATAGACAAAGAGACTAATGGTGCAGAATAGAGTCCAGAAACAGACCCAAACATGTACATTTATCTGATTTATGAAAAAGATGACACTGTAGTGAGGTAGAGAAAGTATGACATTTTTAATAAATAGTGTGGATCAAATGGATTTACATATGGAAAAAATATGCTTGAATCCTAACTTATACCATATTAGAAATTAATTCCAGATGAATTATAGATGTAAATAGAAAAATAAAGCTATAAAACTTAAAAAAAGACCACTGTCATGATCATGATTTAGTCAAAGATATCTCAAATAGGACCTAAAGAAAAAGATTATAAATAAGCCTACAATAAAATTAAAACCCTCTGTTCATCAAAAAACTTTTTTAAGAGAGTGACGAAGCAAGCCGCAGAATGGGAGAAGTCATTTGCAATACAAATATCTGACAAAGGAATAGAATATAAAAATAACTGCCACAAATCAATAAGGAAAAGCCAGCATCTGATGAAAAATAGGCAAAAAAATTGGATACAAGGAGATATCCAGATAATCCACAAAAATATGAAAAGATGATCTATTTCTTTAGTAACCAGGGAAACACAAAACAAACCATAATGGTATACCAGTGCATAACAACCAGAATGACTAAAATGAAAAAGACAATGCCAAATGTTAGCAATGATGTGAAGCAAATAGAACTTTCCACACATTGCTAATGAGAGTGTACAGTGGTGGAACCACTTTGGGTAACTGCTGGACAGTATCTACAAAAACTGAACATACATATCCCAATAATCCAGTAATCCCACTTTTTGATAGATACCCAAGAGAAACGTACACCTGTATTCACCAAAAAACATTTGCAAATATGTTTACGGCAGCACTATTAATAATGGTCCAACACTGGAAACAACCCATGTCATGCAACAGAATGGATGAATAAATTACAGTATATTTATATAAAGAACACTATTCAGTAATTGGAATAAATGAATTATATCTACAGGCAACAACATGGATAAATTTTACAAACACAGTGTTAAGAGAAAGAAGCCAGACATGAAAAAATACCTTCTCTACAATTCCATTTATATGAAGTTTGAAAACAGGCAAAATTAATCTAAGGTGTTAGAAACTGGGAGCGTGATTACCCTTGGTAAGGGGCAGGGGCTGTTTGTAAAAAGAAATTAATTTATCAAATATCCTATTACAAATACACATTATTTGAGTTACCTTTGCATTTGTTAAAAATGATCATGGTATTTCAAGCGGGAAAAATGAATAACAAAATAGTAAAAACACAAAATTATTGCCCAAGACATGAATTCAGCTCAGACTGCCAATCTTTCCAACTCTAAAGTCTGCATGAAACACATCTAAATTTTGCAAAACTCATAATTCTCTTTCTGAGGCCTTCACTATATTCTCTTTTAAGAAGAAATGATGTCATGTCTACATGTCTTTATTTGAAAAACTATTTTTAAAAAAAGGTGAAAAAATTACTTTGAAATAAACCAAATGTAGGCAGCTGCTTTCTCAATCAAACTTTATATTACCAGTCTAACTTTGAACACCTACAGTGTTGTTTCTCAAAGCCCAGTGTACAGAACTTCTGCACCACTACCTCTCTTGGAATCTACTGCCAGAACTATTTAAAATGGGGATAACAATAGTAACTACCTCACAGAATTGTTGTAAAGATTAAATGAGATAAAAATGCATTATCTTGGAACACAGGAACTGCTCAGTAGATGCTAGCATTTAATACTAACACTCAATTTATATTAGTACCATTATTAGAATAATCTGACGCGTTTGTTAAATTACTGTTAATTTCTGAGCTCACCCCCAGACCACTGAAGCTGAGTCATTGGTTGGGCCTGGAAATCTGCACTTTAGCTACTACCATTTGGCTCATTCTTTCTGCACAAATTTGAGAATCACTGTCCAGAGATTAGGGCTTACTTATTTGTTCCTCACAGTTCCGATATAGGGATCTGCCCACAATGAATGCTTATTGACAGGCTGGCTTATGTTCAATATTGCCAGACTGATATGACATAAATTATTAAAGAATCTGGAATTTATTATAGATTTGTGCAGTATAAGGGAATAGATTCTTACATTTTGACTCCAGCAAAATATAAAGGGAGGATTGTTTTGTTAATAGTATCAAAAGTAGTGCCAGCTTCAATCACTTAAAACTCTTTCTTTATAAATGTGAAGATATTTGAATTCTATCATATTCCACATAACCTATTCTTTCCCTCAATATAATTCAGTCCATTTACATTTTTATTGCTTTTTTTTAACTTTAGAGGATCCAGAAATCATAGATATGTACTCATGGAGAGAACAAATGACCACATTATCTGGGCTTGCATTATGAATATTAGACCCAGAACTAGGCTTCCATAACCACTTTCTTTCTTACATCTGTGTTCATTTAAGGAAGGTTCCAGCAATTTGTCTAAAAGGAGAACTGAAAGTGCAAATGTCTTCAACTGTTTAATTCAAACAGAAATTTAAGTCAAATCACAGTAGTTATTTGAAATTTTTGTCTATAAAACAGTTACACAACTTATTACACTGAACAGAAAATTTTAATAAGGAGAATAAATCTTCTCATGAGATGTTTGCATTGAAAAGACAGGAGAGTCAACCTTTGACAGCAAAGAAAACTGAGGATTTATTTCCACTCTCATGTCTGCTTCATGTATTAACGTAAAGATTAAAGGATAAAACCTAGATATTTTATCAGTGCAAGATAATGTTTAGAAACTAAAGAAGAACTTCTTTAGTGAAAATTCTTAAATGTTCTATTGTGAAAGATAAATTCATACAATTTAGTTTTATGTTTTTCAATTACTCTTGGCTATCTGAATAAATCTAAATTCTATAAATTTAGTTTAAGAGGTTCAGGGAGCCTTTATGACTCATTTATTTCATAAACCAAATATAAGAGTGTTTGGATTAGACATGAAGAACTTGACCCACAGGCCATCAAATGGACTTGTTATTTTCCAGCCAACAATCTTCTCCTTTAAAAATACCAAATGCCCTTGACTTTCTGATGCCACAATTAACCTTTAAAATGACTCTGAAGTACAGTGAGTCTTCTTTACTCTCCCACTGAAGAGAGAAAAGGACTGTTTTTTTTTTCTTTTCTGGCAGTGATGCTAACTTGTGACAGTTTGCTAAGCAGTAGAAATCGTGTATTAAGCAAAAGTCTCTGCAAGACAGAGATTCCTACAAAATCGTCTTTATTTTTCCAATGGATACTGGCTACTCTTATAGGATCCAATTCCAAGAACAACTTCACTGAAGCAAGGGTCCCCTGGAACTGAAATCACAAGACTTATACACTGAAACCACTAAGGCTTTTCTTCTACCTCTGTCCAGTGGCAGCTGGACCTCTGCGTCTCCTAGTTTATCTCAGTTCCACAGGCTGAATTTGGACATGCAAATCAGCTATAGTAACCTACATTCTGACAGGATAGAGTAAAAATATGAAAATGAGTGAACACCCTAAGTAGAATATTTAGCTGTTTAGCAAAGCAACGATAATACTAAAAACACTTACTTAAGCATCCTAATAATCTGCTTTTTCTTTATCAGAAAATTCCCAGATGTGTGAGGAGCAACAGAAAACTTCAGATGAAGTTTAACTCATGCTGAGCATTTACAACTGTTATCTTCTCCCATTTTGAGAACTACCCTGGTAATTACACATTGCCTTCCTTAGTGATCTTGTGAGAGAAAATTACTTATCAAAGACCCAAATAGAGTCACATGTGCACTGGTCAGATTTTACACTGCCTTCCATACGTTTCTTTGGCCCCTCTTCTCTCTGTGATTACCTGTGGCTTTGATTATTCAGTCCTAGATTTAAGAATAAACCAAGAGGGACTTCCCTGGTGGCACAGTGGTTAAGAATCCGCCTACCAACGCAGGGGACACGGGTTCGAGCCCTGGCCCGGGAAGATCCACATGCCGTGGAGCAACTAAGCCCGTGTGCCACAACTACTGAGCCTGCGCTCTAGAGCCTGCAAGCCACAACTACTGAGCCCGTGTGCCACAACTAATGAAGCCCGTGCGCCTAGAGCCCATGCTCTGCAACAAGAGAAGCCACCCCAATGAGAAGCCCACGCGCCGCAACCAAGAGTAGCCCCTGCTCGCTGCAACTAGAGAAAGCCCGTGCACAGCAACAAAGACCCAACGCAGCCAAAAATAAATAAATTTATTAAAAAAAAAAAAAAAGAATAAACCAAGAGTCCAGAAAAAATTTGGTCTGTTTTTCTTATCAATGATGGTGACTGTGAATTCTATTGTGACACCTGAAACAAAATCTGAACATGCTCAAAAGCCAAAATAGATTTAGAAAAGGAGAACACTTCTGGAGACCTCTGGTTGGTAGGTGGGAGTTTACAAGTTCTGATCTCATTTTAAAACTCTGAAGGCCCTTCACAGCAGGCTCTGAGAGTAAGGAAAATGAGACTAAACTAGTGATGAGACTTTCAAGATCATCAAGAAGACATCCATTTTAATTCCCACCACACCTAAATGCATTTGATCCATTCATTCATTCACTCATTCATACATTTAGCTCCCCATATCTTCTGCAACTCCAGTAAGTTAGGAGCTGGATCATAATTAAGTGCTTAATATATCTCCAAGGAATAAATATATGAAGCAGTAACACTTACTTTCCAGTAATAAACTGACTCCTGGACGGTGTGCAAATAGGCTGGACATAGTAGTTCTCCAGTTTAACTCCTTCGGCTGCAAGCTTGTCAAGAGTGGGAGTCTTTATCTCCGATCCGTGGTAACCCACATCTCTAAATCCCTGATCATCCGCTAGGATGAAAATGAGATGGGGCTGGGAGATGGTAGTTATGCTGGGCTCCGGTCTCTCTCCAGTTTGAGGTCGCAAAGCCCCTTCCTCTTCCTCCTCCAAGCCCTGGCCCCAGGACAGGTAACCGTAGGTGAGGAGGCTGAGGACCCAGAAGCCTGCCAGCGCCCCCATGGCTAGCATCTTTCCGGGCCAGACCCAGGCCTGCGAAGGAAGTGGCGGAGGCGGAGGTCCCGCGCAGCCCCTGGGGGCCATTCACTCTGGTCCCAGCTGAAACTCCAAGGCAGAACAACGCACCGCGCGCCGCCGCTGGCGCACACATGCACGCAGGAGGGGTAGAACCAACAGGCAGTGGAGGTGGAGGGTCTCCACCTGGAAGGAAGTCCGTGCTCCTCTCAGCTGTCAACACGTCCAACAACTTTAATCTTCTACACGTGGTGGCTTAGGGGATGGGACGTGTGGGAGAACAAGGAGTCGCTTTTCTCCATCAAATCGCACTTTCTCCTCCTCGCTCCCCAAAGTAGCTTCCACACAAAAAGTTAATGCCCCCACCCAAAGGTTCTCAAGAGAAAAAAAAAAAATTCAAGTAAGGAATTGATAATCACCTTGGGCAGGAACTTTTCGTGGCCAGAACTTTTCGCCCTCGAGGCGGAGGAGTGAGGTTCTCCGGCAGGCGCGCGCACCGATGGTTGCGAGGTCGACCGTAGGTCCGGCAGTCCCGTCACCTGGAAAGACCTGGGAAGTGGAACCGCCGAAAAAGAGCTCTAACCCATGCAGATAACAAGCAGCATGCAGTGAACCGGCCTCCGAATCACTCTCTCCACTTTTCCAGAGCTATTTCTCTCGGTCTTCTCCGAGGCGTTTCCCAATCTCCCCGACACTCACCAGGCGGCGAAATGACAAAAACAGTCCGCTTTCTTTACTGATCTCCCTCCACCGCTGACCACCTCTTCTCCGCAGGAACTTCGAGCAGCGGTTCCTTCTCTCCGCTGCTGGGGCGCACGGGGATCGAAGTGGGTCCCTGAGCCCGTGCACGCTCCACGCCAAGCCCACTTGGTCTCCGCGGGGTTGGTGGCCCGGCAGAGGCGCCGCAAGCTGCGTGCGTTTTGTCAGAAAACTTACTTAGTTTTGGCACTCGGAGTTCTTTGCTGCCTCCACCCTCTTTTCTCTCCAGTGAATCACAGAACGGTGCTCTCTGCTTTAGCTCCCCCAGGAAGAGGGGGAGGGGTAAAGCCGGTTTAGAGGTTCGATCTTTTTCCTTTTCGGGAGGAGGAGGGAGCAGGGAGGGGAGGTTTTGCCGGAGAGAGAGCTGCCCGCTGCTTGAGCCCTGCTGGATCCAGGGGGCTCCGCCTGGGCTACCGCTTCCCTGAGTCTCGAGGACTGCCCTCCATCCTCCGGAGAGGGGGAAAACGGCGGCGGGAACGGGGAAGGGTGAAGTGGGCGCTTCTCCTCACGGGTCTGCAAATCAAGAGCCCGCTCTCCCATTCCGAATGCTGTGCATGCAAACTTTTTCTAGCTTCTGGAGGGAGTGAGAGAGGAAGAGCGGGAGAAACAACAAATTCCGTAGATAACACTCCTTCCTTCCTCTTCTGGTTTTCCTTTTCTAGTCTCTCTCTCCTCCCCCCAATTTTTCCTACTTCTTTTATTCCCGCCTCCTTTTTTTTTTTTTTTTTTTTAACAGTCTCGACTACAAGTGAAGTTGAATTCCCTTTCCCTGTTGCTGGCCTTTACAGCCTGACTTCCTCATTAGCGTCTCTCTACACGAAGATACTGAAATCGCCTTCTCCTTACGTTTCCACAAACTTACCCATAGCGTGTCTCCAGCCAAGAACATGGGGAGGAAGAGGAGTTACACATTTCACCCTCAGGAACCACGAGGCTGGTCTGCACTCCTGCAGTACAGAAACCACCATTTCCCATCTAGAAATTCGGGGAACTTTGTCCCCCCCCCTTTTTTTTATAACTATGTGGAGTAAAGCAAAAGCTTGTCCTGATTGTGAAGATATGCCTGCTTTTACTAGAGTCCTGTTTTTAAATCCCTACTCAAAGACAGGAATGGGATTTATAGTATCTGTAGGGGGAAGCAATTAATGCCAAGAGCCACTGAGACATGCTTTCCCCCCTCCCCAAATTCATTCAGTAGTTATTTATTGAGCACCTACTATATGCTGGCACATAAAATGTCAGATTCTCCCAATTGCCTAGGTATAAATCTAAGTTTCATTTAGCTATTTACTTATTTTTATTTATCTACTTATTTATTTTATTGACGTATAGTTGATTTACAATGTTATATTCTGTCCTGTTGCTAAAGTTCCTGTTAAGTTTCTAAGCAAAACGTTAGTCAAATGGAAATTTAACACCTTTGAAACTTGCAGTGTGCACTATGCAGTTATTTTTGCTAACATGTGTAGCCTTCTACTAGTCTGTTCTCTTCCCTGAGGCCATTCTGTTTAGTTTGTGGAGAGATGGGCAGTTTTAGAAGACCTGCTTGGAAATGTGATCTTGGCAATTCTGTGAGTTAAATCACCAAATGTGTAATGAGTGAACTGAGTATTGGGAGATTGAAAGCACTGTGAGGTAATGCTCCCAGCTCTGTGGGTCTAGCCAGGTGCTTGAGTAGAAAAGATGCAAATAAACATTCAGATCAATCCAGCTACTTTTAGTTGGGGAAGGTCAATGACATAATACAAGAAGTGTCCATGTTGCTATACAAGAAAGAGGGCCATTTTCAGTTCAGATTTCAAGCAAGAGTAAAAAAATAAACGTTAACATTTACCAAATACTTACCATGTGCTAACCATAACACTCTGTGTACTGATAAACACACACACACATATCTGTAAGTATTTATACAGTGTTTTATACACTTTACCTCCCTTCCTTCTCCACCAACCTTATAAGATATCCACCCATTCAACAAATATTTGAGGAGCTGGGCCAGTGCCAGAGGCTGGAAATATAATTGTGAACTACGTCAGGTATAGCCTCTGCTCTAGTGGAACTTACATTGTGGTAGGGAAGAAATATGCTGATAAACTAACCATTCCTAAACTCTTAATACCTACTATTCTGTGGTATTCTGTATAAGTATTCAGATAAGTATTCAAAAGAGAAGGAACAAAATTCAAAGACATTTTAAAACAAAGTAAGCTGACTTAGTGTGGTTAGTGGGTAAGGTGGTACAAGGAAGTGACCTTAAAACTGAGGGAGATGTTATATTGTTTATGATACTCTTTTGCAGGAAATTCAGACTTAGAAATCTGTCTGACTTTAAAACCCATATTTTTCAAAAGCTGTTCTTCCCACAAGTGGCTTTAAGATGTTTTCCAGCCATACAGCACAGAAAGAACACAGCTGCCAGAGTCAGAGAATTCTAATCCCCACACAAGGCATGCAGACCATCCACACGCAGGATGGAAAGGCAGAACTCAGCCCTAAAAAAGCCATTTCTGGAGTAACACTAAAGGAGACTAAGAACTACTTACAGTTAGTAATAAGAGCCAGGAAACAAGAATGGTCATGCCATGGTAGACCAAATGAGATGGGACTCAAAGGGGAAAATCCATCAGCTGAGTGCCCCACCCACGGTAGGAAATAGG
The DNA here is from genome assembly GCF_965194825.1 of Balaenoptera physalus. NCBI lineage: Eukaryota > Metazoa > Chordata > Mammalia > Artiodactyla > Balaenopteridae > Balaenoptera > Balaenoptera physalus. The sequence continues at coordinate 124,411,032 of NC_138884.1, forward strand.
TAAAGATTATTTCCACATACATAAGGAAGACTTGAGAATGAAATCAGAGGCTGTTGAATGGCCTATGCTTTATTGTACCTATACTGATATTTCAAATACATAGACTTTGCATTTCTAATTATAGGATTGGTTTCATGCACTCTAAGCAATAGTTTTAACATCCTCATGAAATCCCAAGTTAAAGACCCTCAATAACTTATGGTTCTTTCCTGAGCTGGCATTTTGGTGTTCAGGCATCAGGTTCCCTTGTGGAATCACATCTTAGGTTTATTTTGGCTTGGATGTGGTCACATTGCAAATACACTCCTCTAGTTATGGAATGATAATATAAAAATTAAAGGTACTATTTGATTCAGTTAAAAAGATGAGAAAAGCAGAATTGCTTAGAGGTGAAATTAATGTGAACCAATTATTCAGGTAAAGCTTAATCAGGAGACGGGATTGAAGCTATGCCTTAAAGTATGATGGAAATTTGGAAAGGTGGAGAAGACGTTAAAGGAAGGACATTTCAGATAAAAGAAAAGAGAATACCAACTGGCTGAGACACAGTTGGACTGGGAGAGTTTGGGAAATAATGTTAGAATGTTCAAGTGACACCAGATATTGAAGGACTTTGAAAGGCTATGAAGGGATGGAGCTTGATTCTGAGGGCATTAGGAGTGATGAGGTCCTTTAAACAGGACATAATATGATAAAATATTCTACTAAATCTTATATGGGTTATTTCTGGGATTTGTAGACATAGAAGCTACAAATGTATTGCTTCAGTCCATAAAAATTTGAAGAGTTGTAGTTTTACCCTGACAGTACTAAGTCTATTGAAGTTTTTTGTTTTAGAGCAAGACATGATGAAAAGTATAAGAAATCACAGAACAGTTTTAGGGAGAGATTTGAGGGAGTAAAGACTAGACTTACACAACTGCCACAATGTGTAAAATTTCTACAGCAATATATTTTTTAGGATAAAGAACTACACTATGGCTATGCCATCTGATGGGAGATGGGCATTCATTGAAAGTTTAGAAAGAAGTAAGTAATCAACTAAGAGGAACACAAGGGACAAAGGAATAAGGGACACAAGATAGGACCTCCTTTGATTGGATAATGTTAAAGGAAAAAAATGAGTAGGGTAAATTGGCAGGATGGTCACTACTAGAGAGGGGAGATCAGAATAAGGCACCACAGTGTGGCCTGGGGCTCCTCAGGGGACAGACCAAGGGTAGTAGATGGCTAGGGGTGGAGGGTGGAATGAAGGAGTGGATATGAGGAGCCTATCAGTAAATGGAGAAGCTAAGAAAAATCACAGATGAGCAGTAAAATGTGTAGTTGCACAGAATTTCTTTGAAACAGTTATGTTAAGCCTCACCATAAAGATGACATTTCCTGTAGCATAGTATGCATGGACAGAATTGCCCTAGCTTACGAATTGCATACATCTAAACAAGTTTTGTTTTTTGGTTTTTTTTGCCTAGTAGGATAGCATGCCTGCTACACTGTTTCCTTTTCTTCTGTAGGTTATTTATTTTCAACTAAACATGTACTCAGATGCTTAAAAGATACAGCTAAATTTTAAATGCAGCTTTAAAAAAATGTGAAAATGGTCAATCTAGGGATCTACAGACTATTAAAAGATTTAAAATCCTAATTGCTGCTTGTTTGGGTTTATAAGTATATTAAGTTCTTAAAAATGAAGGCTATTACTAAGTTTAAGTTCATACACAAATTGTCTAAAACATGTTTGTCCTAATATAGTCATCTTCATATGAATTCCATATAATAAACTCCTTACTAATCATTATTAACTCTTTTTTAGGCTATGGATCTAAGGCTACTTTGAGCCATTGTCACAAGAAACAACAGCTCGCTGAATAAGACCAAGTAGGATGGTTAAATGCCTGGTTTAGTAATTGAGATCACTTCCCTCTTTTTGGAAAGTCTCTGTTGAAATAAGCTGTAATAATTTATAAAGAAAAGATGAGACACCAAAGTTTCAACTGTGTAAAACTGTAGCTACCCAAAAGTAGCAAGGTTTTTGACATCAGAAACTCAGAAAATCTGAACTCTCAAAGAAGAGATCTTTCTTCCATTCTATAAACATTTTTATGTGAAAGCAGACTTTTAAACAAAATGTTTATTATGGGAAAGCATGGTAATTTCTATAATTTTAAAATCTGTTTTTATTGATTAAATTTTAAATAAAATTCTATATCATTTACATAGCCATTTTCTGTTTAGAGTATCAATTCCTAAGCCTGGCTGCTCAATAGAATCCTTTAGTGATTTTTTTAAAAAGGAAATTCCCAGCTCCACACAAAACCTAAATCAAAATATCCAAAGTCTGAAAATATCTATATTAGAAAAAACTTTCCAGGTGATTCTCATGTGTATTGAGTTTTGAGCACCACTGATTTAGAACCTAAAGCATCAAGAAGTTTTAATGGGATTGCTTAATGGATAAGGTTGGTGCCATCTACCAAATATAATATGGGAAACACAGCTGAAAAATAGGCGGATAAGTCTGGAGTCAGCACATCTGAGGACTGAGCACCTAGTTCCTGTAAGATGGCAGGAAGAAGTACAGTTGGGATATGGCTAAACCACCAGGATCTAGAAAAGAAGGGAGAGGCATTAAAGTCTAAGGGGGTGATTACATGGGACAGCAGTCTGTGCAGGCATTGGTGAATTCAGAAACACTCAAAGGGAAGACCAGCAGGAAGAGCTAAGTTTGGAGTCCAGCTCCTCCATGGATGTCTTTGGGTAAAATTCCTGTTACTATCCCTGTGGCATGGACCAAAGGTGTCGGGTGCTGACCTCCTGATATTGAAGTGGTCTAGTGTCTGGTCTCAATGGGGCTAGACAGATGTGAAATCCAAAGTCAAGGCTAACCAGTAAGAGTAAGTGCTTGATCAGATATCCAGGAAGTAGCATATTCCTGATTATGGACTTCATGAATCTATAACAATCATATGAATTTAAGAATATAAGAATCAATTGAATCAAAGAATAAAAATTGTATGAAATTTATAAGATATTCAGTAGTAAAATCAATAGAAGTTAATGACTGGAGAAAAAAGAATGAGGGAGGAATGAATGATTATACCTAGTTTCTGGCTTGGAGAAATTGAATGAATGGTGGTACCATTTATAATGGTAGGAGTCATGATAGAACTAGCAGGTTTGGGGAGTAGACAGCAAATAATTACTTTAGTGTTGTTGAATTTGAGGTCTGTGAGGCATCTCAATGAAGGAGTGCAGTAGTTAGGTGGATATATGGGTCTGGACCTCAGGGAATAGGGTAGAACAGAAAATTTCATCCACACCTAGAGTGGGTAAAATTTCCCAGGGAAAGGTGGAAAATGGGAGTGAGAAAGGGCCTAGGACAGAACTATTTAAGGATAGGGAAGATGAAATGGGGCCCACAAGGAGACTAAGAAGTAGCAAGAGAAATATAATGGCAAAGGGGGCAATATTTATTGAACATTACTTAATAATGGCATGGTGCCAGCACTTGATGAAGCGGTTTTTCATGAACTGTCTCAGTGCTCTTCACAACCATACCTTTACTTATACCAATAAGTGTTATTATTTTATAACAAAGTGGGGAGCAAGAGAAGGATATCAAAGAGAATAGTATATCAAATAGCCAAGAACCAGAGAACCAGCACACCAGGAAGTGGGAGAGGTCAATAGAGTCAAGAGTAAAGAGGACAGTGAGATAAAGAACACAGTAGGTGTTAGTTCATTGGGATAAGTTCTCTGCAAATAGCTTACTAAAGCTTATTTCTCATCTGTGTTTACTAACATTGACAATGATAAAGCTCTAAAGTTTCGAAGTATTGATAACAAAGTAGGTTGAAAAATAAAACAAGGTTTTAGTCCAAAATCTATAAAGAAAAACCCTGATAATCATCAAATAATATAAATGTTAGAATAAACTAGATGAGACGTGTGGAGTCCTTACAAAGAAAAGTATATATTTATATTGGAAGATGAAAAAATTTGAATAAATGGTTTTGAATAAACTTTCTTCAAAACGAATGACCAAATATTGTAAAGATAGTTAAAAGCATGCATCTAGAGCCATTCTGCCCATTTGCCAGCTAATAAGTTACTTATCTTCTCTTTGCCTCATTTTTCTCATTTGTAAAATGGGGATAGTAATAGTACCTATTGGATAGTGTGGCATATTACTTATCTGTTGCCAAACAGCTGCTTAACAAACCACTCCAAAACTCAATGGCTAAAAACAACAATAATTTAGTCTTACAGATCTGTGCATCTGCTGGACCAGTTCTGCTCCAAGTGTTTCCCATCTCCTCCTGCATTTAGTGGGATAGACGCAGGTTCTTCTCATGGCAATGGCTGAAGCACAGAGAGCAAGCCCAGCCAAGCAAGCACATACCAACACTCAGCTTATCTCCTCCTCATGTGCCATTGGCCAATGCAAATCTTATGACCAAGCCCAGAGTCAAGGGGTAGAAAATACACCCTTCCCAGGATTAGGCCATGACAAAGCTGTGGATACAGGGAGAGTTGAAGAAGTAGGGCCAATAATTAAATAGACCAAAGTTGTTTTGAGAATTAAATGAGTTAATATTTGAAAAGCACATAGAACAATGCTTGGTCCATTGTAAACATTATTAATGTTTGTTTTAATTTGCTATTACTATGATAATTATTCCTAAATTATAAATTATTCCTAAGTTTAATGAGTTTAATGTCATTGAGTCAAAACCTCTCTCTGATGATAATTCAGAACTCAACATAAGGTAATCTCAAAAAGAAGAGTTACAGGAAGGCCCCAGCCTTACCAGGTAGTAGAACATATTATTGTACAACAATAATTAAGACACTGATTAATGAAAGAAAGGAGAGGCCAAAAATGGATTTGATGTTATAGGAAAACATATACGAAAATAAACTTTTCAAAATGAGAGAAAGGTTAAAGACAGAGTGATGAACATAATACTTGGATAATTATGTAACCATACTAAAAAAATGAATAATTAGCACACACCAAGAGAGAAACATATCTAGTTGAAGTTGTAGAGCTTAAAAAAATTTAAATGAAGGAAACTCCAACAGAAAATTTAATTGACTATATGTCAGGTATATGGGGAAACTATTTTATTTTCAGTTTTTAAATGATAGAAATTTCAATGGTAAATGATTGATTATGAAATACTTTTAACAAACTATTACATCAGAAGTTTTAATAGAGGTGCCAAGATTCAAGCTGTGATTTTCCAAAGAGGTATGCCAGAACAAGATACCAGTCTTCAAAGGAGATCATTAAAAACAAGTTTGACAACTCTTAAAATTCTTACCCATGCCAAGGCAATAAAGGGTCAGAGTGTGTGGAGATTGGAAAGGATTTGTGAAGACATATTTTTATAAAGTTGTTGGTGTGCCCTGAGAACACCTAAACCTGCCTCTAAACCTGCCTACATGGGTCCAAGGTGGGAGATACTGACTTTCAGGTCCTGTGGTCTGGTACCTGGTTGTTGCTTGAGACACATCAGGACTGGTTGTCAATGAACCAAAGGAAGAGAGGGGTTTACAGGGGCTGGCCGGCTCTCCCAGAGTTTGGTGGGGCAAAGGATGCTCGAGTGTTCCCTGGAAACCAGATGTGGGCCACATGTGAAAGGAAGCAGGCCTGGAATTGTCTCAGGTCCTGTTCAGGAAGGTCTCCTGCAGGCTCAGGCAGACTTCCATAAAGAGAATCAAGGGGTAGCTGTCCATTCTGAGGGGCTGACTCTTTAGAATATGCTTAGAGACACCTGTTCCCATGTCAAGGGAAATGCAGATAAGACACTGTGGGGGCCCCATATGAAGAAAAGTCACCCTGAGCACCTGCTAGGCCCAGATGCATCATAGGCATCATTCAAGAACTTACTTGACTCACCTACCTGTTCTCCCTCCCTGCACACTGATCTTAGAGGAGTAGAAGTTGAAGTTAAGCTAGAGAAGGAGAAGAGGAAATACTAGGCAGAGAACAGGGAACTGGAAAAATACTCTAGGTTTCCAGGCTGAAGTAGTACTGATCTGGGGAACAGACAGAAGATTTGCTTTAAATGAAGCTCAGAGTTTTCCTAATTATATATGATTGGGTATCCTAATTCTGAATTAAGATCAGGTTCTGTGATGTACCACGACCACGGATTATTTGTTATTTGTGAGTGAGTCCAGAAGTCTGAGGGCAAGAGACATTAGGCCCACAGAATTTAAAGGAACACTGAGAAAGAAAAACAAAGTTGTTAGAATCTGCTGGTTGTGCTTGTTCAACGTAATAGATATAAAATTTTAACTGTGTGAAAATTAATTTACAAAGCTAAACCCTAAAAGGAAAATAAGCTGGTAAAATACTTCTAGTACTACAGCAAGAAAAGAGATCATATGTTTTCCATATAAAGAGTTCATTCGAATTTATAAGAAAAATATCCTGACCACCAATAATAAGTATGTAAAGAAGTTGGGCAAACAATTAATGCAAACAGAAATGGATCAAAAGAAAGTACAAACATTTATCTTATTTGTAATGAAAGGAATATAAAGTAAAGCAAATTATCATACATTTTTATACCTATTAAGTTAGTAAAAAGAACGGTATATGATATATAATATTAGTAAGACTGGCGTGAAATTGATACTCCTCTGAGGGCATTGGTTTGATATATCCTTTAAGCATGACAATATGTATCACAATATCGTATCACAAACGATACAGATATCTCAACATATTAGCTCAGTAACAGCATTCTTTGACACTATCCTAAGGAAATAATTCAGTAGAATAAAAAAGGTATATTGATGAAAACGGTCATGGGAGCACTATTTATATATAATGCAAGGGAGTGAAAACAGTTTAACAGGACACAGCGAGAAGGAAAGCCTCAGAGTTGTGAATCAGATGTGGTTTCATGGTCATATTCTTCCTTCTGTCTCTTTGTGATTTAGGGCAATTCACTTAACTTTTCTGAACCTCAGTGACATCAGGTAAAAATAAAGAGTGAGAAGAATTCTAGCCCTAAAATTATACCCTTTGTTTCATTTTTTATTCCTTTTCTTTCTCCTTAATAAAAGTACAGGCTTTCTAGGCCTTAAGCCTGTTGGATATCAGCTAAATTGATAAAGTCAGAGAGATTTCAAAACAGAAGCCAAAGAGAAGAATTTATATATTTTCAAAGAATACTATATCATCTTCTCACAGTGAAATTACATATAGGTATTCACTGTAGGTTCACATATCTTGCTTTATTAAAAAATATCCTCAAATTTTGTAAATATGGTACTTCTTTCTTTACTTGAAAAATAAAGTACACTTGAAGACTAGATTCAAGTTTAGTTCTGCTGTCCACCATGGTGCAATCTCTTTGAGTTTCAGTTTTCAGCTGTGAAGAAAGAAAATAGTATCTTCCCCATCTACTTTTACAGCGTGGTTCTAAGAACCAAATTGAGATGATAAACATAAAAGTGTTTTGAAACTATCAAGCACCATATTGGTCTTTCATCTCTCATCTTTCTTAATTTTTCTGACTTCAGAAAACGCTTTGCCTCTGGGGTCTCCTGAACAAATGAATGACTCTGTGCCCGTCTGAAAAGAGTGGGTGGAACTCTAAACCTAAGCCAGTGGTTGTGGAAATAGTCTGGTTAACTTTCCACATAAAAATAAGAGTTATGGATACTAATAAGTCCACAACCAGCCAAGATCAACCCATAGTGAAAGATCATTACAGAATCATAGCTTTCTAGTATAAGGTAAACATCCTGGCTAGGCCCACCCCTAACATTACAGAGCTGGTGTCAAGACTGAAAATGGAGGCCTATGTGCCAAATATCTAAATATTTAACAGTTATGTCAAGCTAATAAATTGTTAAACAAAAAAGGTTCTACCCTCCTATCTACAATGAATTCCTCTGGTTGGCTTCGGTTTGAAATCTCTGACTTCATCAATTTAGCTCATGTCTAACTTGTTTCTGCCCTAGAAATCCTGCATTCTCTTATTATAGTAAGAGCAAAGGAATATACATGGGAAACAAAGATATCATTTGAGAGCTGGAATGTATATTTACCTTCAAAATGATCTGGAAGCCTATCAAGATTAGAATTCCTGGACTTGTCAGAGTTCCCTGTCATTAGCTGGTGGTTTGAGTGGTCCTAAGTTCATGTTCATGCCTTTCCTTTCCTGTACCTGCTCCAGCATCAGAAGGCCTTTAGATACTTAGTGTGCAGACACTCCAGACCACAGGACCAAACTGTCCATGTCCCCATAAACGGTTGTGTTCTCTCCTTGATCCAGGGAGCATACTATAGGTGTGTGGTCCACCCTCAGGAGAACAGACCTGCAAAAGGGATCTTTGCATGGAATTTTGGGGTCCCAAATATTCCAAATGTGATCTAAAAGGGGGTATCTGGACCCTGTGTAGGCTTCCTGCCCTCTGGGAAGGAGCAGAACTGAAGGGGGGCTGGAGAGTAGGCCCTTTACAGGATGGGAACTGGGGCAGATGCCCCTCTTGCCCAGGTCTACAGTACTCTTTCTGGCTTTTTGATTTATCAGCCTCTTTAACTGCCCAATCTCTTTCTTACTTCCACTTTAACCACCCTTAGGCTCAGTTTCACTTTGGGCCTCCTAATCCCTCAAAGTGGGAAATCTTTGCTCATGCCCTACTTCTACTTTCATTCCTACCAAATACATTTTTGTTATAATTCTTTCAGTGGATGATCATTTCCTTTCTTAACATGTGTAGGCAGGCCCCTCTACTATTTATTCCTTCACTCAGCTCACATCCTTTCAATCAATTCAAATCAATTTCAAAAATATGCTTGTTTTACATCTTTGTTTTTTCCTTCCTCCTGCTTTGCCATTTGTTAAACTATCCCCTATCAAGGGTCCACTATAATTGTCAGTCATTGGAGATACATACAACAGGGCATAAGACAGGCACGGTCCATGCTTTCATGGAGATTGCAGTTTACTGGCGGAATTGATAATGGCTGATTAGCTACAATTGTGACGAGTGCTTTGAAGGTGATATATATAGTTCTATGAGAGTCTAAATTAGGGGTCCTAATCTATATGGGAGAAATCATATCCCAACTTTAGGTAAACAGCTCTATTTATTTTCTTTATTTTGGCTTCCGTGCTGCTGAGTATTGCTTGATTTCATGCTATTCAGTCTCAGGGGAGTTTTTCTTGCAGTTTAGTTATCCTTTTAATGATTTTGAAGGTTCTCTCCCACAGCTTTTGAAGGCTAAAATGTAATCAATGTAAAGTAGGCTGTGATGCAATTGTCACCTACATGTGGTAATCTCATGCCAGAAGGATACAGCCAAATTTAACAGAGAAAAGGTGACAGATGTAGGTTTTCCCCTTCATATTGGAGCCTAGATACTCTCAGCTTCTATCTACACCTGCATAAAATATCTCTTAAGAATCATCATATCTATATACCTTGATTCATTTCTCACTGCTTGACCTTTTATTACTATTCACATTATAAGGAAAAGAGAAAGCAGTTACCTTCACTAGCAAATACAGCCTGTCTGGCTACTGAAAATATAATAATAAATTCAAAATAATAAACTAGCATTCTGAGTTTTTGATCATTTTCTTATAGTTCTGGTTAGTGTAAATTGCTCACACATAAATTGCTAATCTGCTCATGCTTGGATGAAATAATACAATAGAGCTGGAGTTTCTGAACCTAGAATGCTGAGAATGTATCCTGAATCCATGTTAATATTACTGACCATAAAACCAGGATGAGCTGTTAAGTTTTAGGTTTACCTCTGAAACTGCTTCTCCTAAAACTGTATCAACTACAGATGCTAACAGAGAAGAGGACGACTGGAAGAAGACCCCTAGGGTTTCTAACTGCTATGATCTGAATGAATCGCCCCCAAATGCATTTGTTGAAATCCTAACCTCTCAAAGGTGATGGTAGTAGTAGGTGGGCTTTTGGGAGGTGCTTAAGTCATGAGGGTGGAAATATCACGAGGAGTAGTACCTTATAAAAGAGGCTCCAGAGAGATCCTTAGCTGCTTCCACCATGTAAGGACATAGCAAGGAGGCACTGGATAGGAACCAAGAAGAGTGACTTCACCAGAACACAGCTATGCTGGCACTTTGATCTTGGACTCCTAGCCTTCAGAACTGTGAGAAATAAATTTATGTTACTTTTAAGCTACCCAGTCTGTGGTATTTCGTTATGGCAGCCCAAATGGACTAAGACACTAAGTAATGAAAAGGAGTTGGTGTCCATTTTTGTTCCACATATAATTTAAAACATCAAGATCCTACGTCATTATAAGTATAAGGAAATCCAACTTAGTACTAATTTTTCCATTATAACCACTTTAATGCCTTCTTGAATTTCAAATATCAAAAATTTCATTTTCCCCTAATATTTGTGATGTCGTGACTTTTTTTTTAGGCTCACCCTCCTGTGCAGACCAGTCATAAATTCTTCCCATCTCTGTATGCTGCCCTTTGCAAAGCTTCTCCTATCAAGAGGAGGAATCAATATTCCCCTCCTTGAATCTGAGCTTGACTATGTGACTTCCTTTGTCCAATGGGACCCAAGTACCCTTAAGGTAAACAGAGGCTTAAAAAGTGTTTGTACCTGGGGACTTTCCTTTCTCCAGAACCTTGAGATCTCTGTGATAGAAACCAGAACCAGCCTACTGGAGGATGGGAAACTGCATGAAGCAGAGACGAGTTGTCTCTTGTTCCAGAGATGAAGCCCAGTAGACCTAACTAGTTATGAATGACGCCATCCAAAATCATCATGCCCAGCTGAGTTACCGTCTGACCACAGCGAAGAACTGCCCAGCTTACTCAGAGAATCATGAGCAAATAAAGTGGCTGTTAATTTAAGCTACTCAGTTTCGGTGTTGTTTGCTATATAGCAAGTCACACTGCCAAACAACCCTATAGTTAATTTGGCTCTGCCTGTACCCAGGCCATGATACAAGGCCTGACAATAAAGGGCTATATTCGATGGATGCTCTTCCTGAAACAGCAGCACGCTGAAGTGAGAACGGAAAGACCAACAAGGATGATTCCAGGGACCAAAGTGAGGAGGAAATGAATTGAATGGCTTCTTAGAAAAGAGATGCAAACTAGAGGGAAAAAGTCACATGGGAATAAAAGTTATGAACATAATGGACATGGTAGAAAGTCTATTCTGACCTTAACTTTTGTCATATAATAAAAAGGCTTTTTTTGAAATAAATTCCTTCAATATTATGCATACAGAGTTTCAACATATTTCAGGCACATATCAGTAAATATTTGTGGAAGAGAAGTAAATTCAATGGATATTTTTCCATTAGGATATTTCAAGATTAATAATAGCATACTGTCCAGTGCTATCCCCTTTTAAAAAATACTTGATGTCAGATTTTTGGGGATTAAGAAACATAATGATATCCTAGTGATATCTTTCTTTAAGAGAATACAAATTACTATATAGTCTTTTTTTTTTTTTTTTGCCCCAGAGAACATTAATTGGGCATCAAGAATGAGATGATTTTGTGAAAGCATTGTGCACAGTACCTGGCAGGATGTGATGTTTTCACTATAACTCTAATACTTACTGAATGGCTTACTGGTCCTAGGCACTTTCTTCACGCTGTGTGTGTATTAACATATTTAATCCTTGCATCAGCCTTATGAATGGGTAGTGTCTTTACTTCCATTTTAGAATTAAGGAAAATGAGACAGAGGTAAGTTAAGTAACTAGTTACACAGCTAATATATTGGAACAGAGATTTGATTTGGCCTCACTCCCAAGCCACCTCTCTAAAACTAACAATTTTGTTTAGTACTTTTATATTTCAGGAACTTCACTAAGGTTTTTCCAATGAGTCAAGTTTTTTAACGCTCATAACATCCTCTGAGGTACTGTCGCCATTTGCATTTTATAGTAGGTTGCTCAAAATGTTCTAGTTTAGTCTCCTTCTTTTCTCTTTTTCTCCCCCTTTCCCATTTCTGCCCTCTCAGCTCCTGGTTCTGCAGTGACTGGAAGAGGACCTGTCTCCCAGCGCACCCAACTTTTTCTGCATAGTCTCACCTGAGGTGCCAGGTGCCATTCTTTCTTCTGCTTCATTTAGTCAGCTGTTGAACCCTGGTAGTGTATTTTTCGGTTCAGTTATTGTTTGCTTCAGCTCTGTAACTTCTGTTTGGTACTTTCTTATATCTTCTGTCTCTTTGTTGAAGTTCCCACAGTTCATCCATTTTTCTACCAAGTTCAGGGAGCATCTTTATGACCATTATGTTGACCTTTTTATCAGGTAAATTACTTATCTCATTTCATAAGGTTTTACTGAGGTTTTTATCTGTTCTTTCATTTGGAACACATTCCTCTGTTTCCTCATTTTGCTCAACTCTCTGTTTCTATGTATTAGATGAAGCAGCTACTTCTCCCAGTTTTGAAGGAGTAGCCTTGTGTAGAAGATGAAACTTACTGTTCAACCTTGCCCCAGCTCTTGGTTGTCTCTGGAACCTTTGTGATTGTACAAGCAGCCTATTTTATTTTTAATAGCTCCCAGTTGTTGAGGGTGTGCCCAGACCTGTCAGTTTCCCAAAGGGAAGAATCTTAGCAAATAATTTCAGACTGACTGGAAGCCAGATTCTCAGGCAGCAGCTTTTAAAGTATGAATATATATGTAGTAAAGTGGGACCACAGTGGTAAATCCTGCTGACCTCCAGAGCAGGGGATCTGGAGGTGCCCCTTGGGTGACAGTTGCAAAAACTGGTGTTCCACGAGTGTAAGCTCCTATCTGGGAGATACCAGCCAGCTGGAGTGAGGCAGAGGAACAGCGCAAACTGAGAACATCTTCGTAGCCTCTAGATGTGTGGCAAACCTAAAGCCTGCCCCTCGGGCTGAAGCTCCAGGATGAGTAAATAGGCCTCTTTCACAGAAAGACTGGGGAGGAGCTTCAGTCTGTGGTCTGTGCAGTGCCCTGGAGGTGGCAGCCTGGCAAGAACTGTTTCTCCAATTGTTACAGTCCCCTGGGACCCAGGAACGCAAGTCCCACTGGCCCCCAGAGCCAGGCGATGAAGGGGCATCCCCTGGGCAGCAGCTGCAAAAACCGGGGCACCAGACACGTGTAAGAGTTTCCTCCAGAAGATCCTGACGCTCTGGGGCAGAGGAAGAGTGTGAAGACAGCGCCCGCCCTCTGAGTCTCAGGGGAGGTTGACCGTCAGCCCTTACATAGGTGTTGAATTAGGAGCCTGCCCTTCAGGCTGCAGCTCTGACGGAAAGCCGATAGGCCCCTTTCACTGAAAAACTGAGCTCCCGGCTCGGTTGCCTCCAGCTGTGCCCTGAGAGTGGTGGCACTTTAAGGACTCTTTATAGTCCCGTGGGACCCACCAGCATAAACCCAGCTGGTCACCGGAGACAAGTGATGTAGAGGCGTCCCCTGGCAGTAGCTGCAAACATCAGGGTACCAGACAGGGGTAGGAACTCCTTCCCGGAAAAGGCCGGTGAGCTGGCGGGGGTGGCAGGGGGAGCACAGCGACGGCGGCGGCCGGCCTCCGCGCCCCGAGAGCACCTTCAGAGCCTCTAGAACAGCGCCAGTCAGAAGCCTGCCCCTCAGGCCAAAGCTGCAGGACAAGAAAGCAGGCCTCCTTCTCAGAAAAGCTGGAAGTTTGCTTCAGTCCGTGGTCCGCCGTGCAGCACCCTGAGGATGGTAGTCGGCTGAGAACTGTCTCTCCGGTCGTTACTGTCTTGTGGGTCCCAGGGACGCAAGGCCCCCTGGACTCCAGAGCCAGGTGATGAAGAGGTGTCCCCTAAACTGCAGCCGCAAAAACCAGGGCACCAGACGTGTGTAAAACCCCCCCCTTCGGGAGCTGCTGGCGCTGTGGAGGGCGGCAGAGGGAGAGTGAAGATGGCGCCCACGGACCGGAAAAATGGCGCAGGTGGTGCAGGTAAGGTGGAGGGGGAACACGAAAATGTCACCTGCCAGCACCTCTGTCCCCGGAGGGTAACCTGACAGGCCCTGCCCCTCTTGCAGAAGCTTTAAGTGCAGCAACTGAATCTCCTTCATCTATAGTCTCGGCACTTTTCAAACTGCTGCTTCTGCGCCGGGACCTGGGGCGAGTGGGTCTGTGCGTGCGCCTTTAAGAACAGTTTCCGGTTCGCCACAGCTCCTCGGACCTCTGGATGTGACCCCGCTGGTTTTCAAAGACGTTTTAGGGGCTCACTCTCTCAGGTTCAGGTCTTTAAAAGTTGGGGGGCCCGATGTGGGGTGTGAACCCTTCACCCCTCAGAGAGAAGCTCTGAATTCGTGAATTCCTCTCTGGCTGTGGTCGAGGCGTGGACAGGGCATGTTTATCGCGAGACTGTGTCTCAGCCTCTCCTACTGTACCCGTACCTCGAAGTGGCCCTTTTCTCATTTCCTGAGGCGAGGGAGCTGTTTGGCTAATTTTGGGGTCTTCCCCAGAGGGAACTGTTCCATATGTAGCTGCAGACTCAGTGTGTCTGTGGGAGGAACGGTGCCGTCCTGGAGCGCCTCCAGCCTGACGCCGTCCTGTAAGGTGTGCGCTGGCCTGAGGCGTTGTGATGGAGCCCGTCCCTTTTGGTCATAGACAGGCTCTGCCAGACCCAGATGAGATGCATTTATGTATTATAACACGGGAAGATCCCACCCAGACTCATGGACCCTGGAAACAGCTGGTAACTATTACTTTGTGTTTGCTTCACAGACATGTAAAGGGAGGCTTTGAGTTGTTCGTTGCCTTCTCAAGGTCACGTAGGAAATCCTTGACTAAAGAGGCAATGAAAGGACAAGCCTTCTATTGCTTCTGCTTTCGTGCTTTCCTTTTTCATGACATTATGCCCTTTACTATTATTTATTAAAGTAAGTGTCTTCCTTCTTGTTTATAAATTAAATGCTAGAAGATTTTAGCTTAAAGTTAAAAAACATAGCCCTCTGTAAAATATTATTAATGAAGTCAGTTCTTACACTCAATTATTTGGAAGGAATTTGATTTTAAGAAAATAAGTGGAGGAGAGACCTTCAAGATGGCGGAAGACTAAGATGTGGAGATCACGTTCCTCCCCACAAATACATCAGAAATACATCTACATGTGGAACTGCTCCTACAGAACACGTACTGAATGCTGGCAGAAGAACTCAGACCTCCCAAAAGGCAAGAAACTCCCCACGTACCTGGGTAGGGCAAAAGAAAAAAAAAAAACAGACAAAAGAATAGGGACGGGACCTGCACCAGTGGGAGGCAGCTGTGAAGGAGGAAAGGTTTCCACACACTAGGAAGCCCCTTCGCGGGCGGAGACTTCGTGGGCGGAGACTGCGGGGGGCGGAGGGGGGAAGCTTCGGAGCCACGGAGGAGAGCGCAGCCACAGGGGTGCGGAGGGCAAAGCGGAGAGATTCCCGCAGGGAGGATCGGTGCCGAGCAGCACTCACCAGCCCGAGAGGCTTGTCTGCTCAGCCGCCGGGGCGGGCGGGGCTGGGAGCTGAGGCTCGGGCTTGGGTCAGATCCCAGGGAGAGGCCTGGGGTTGGCGCCCTGAACACAGCCTGAAGGGGCTAGTGCGCCACGGCTAGCCGGGAGGGAGTCCGGAAAAAGGTCTGGAGCTGCGGAAGAGGCAAGAGACCATTGTTTCAGGGTGCGCGAGGAGAGGGGATTCAGAGCATCGCCTAAACAAGCTCCAGGGACGGGCATGAGTCGCGGCTTTCAGCGCGGACCCCAGAGACGGGCATGAAACACTAAGGCTGCTGTGGCCACCAAGAATCCTGTGTGCGAGCACAGGTCACTATCCACATGTCCCCTCCCGGGAGCCTGTGCAGCCTGCCACTGCCAGGGTCCCGTGATCCAGGGACAACTTCCCTGGGAGAATGCACGGTGCACCTCAGGCTGTTGCAACGTCACTCTGGCCTCTGCTGCCACAGGCTCGCCCCGCATCCGTACCCCTCCCTCCCCCCGGGCTGAGTGAGCCAGAGCCCCTGAAGCAGCTGTTCCTTTAATCCCGTCCTGTCTGAGCGAAGAACAGAAGCCCTCAGGCGACCTACACGCAGAGGCGGGGCCAAATCCAAAGCTGAACCCCGGGAGCTGTGCGAACAAAGAAGAGAAAGGGAAATCTCTCCCAGCAGCCTTAGAAGCAGCGGATTAAAGCTCCACAAACAACTTGATGTACCCTGTATCTGTGGAATACCTGAATAGACAACGAATCATCCCAAAATTGAGGCAGTGGACTTTTTGAGAGCAACTGTAGACTTGGGGTTTGCTTTCTGCATCTAATTTGTTTCTGGTTCTATGTTTATCTTAGTTTAGTATTTAGAGTTTATCATCATTGGTAGATTTGTTTACTGATTTGGTTGCTCTCTTTCTTTTTTATATATATATATATTTCCTTTATATATATATATATATATATTTCCTTTTTCTCTTTTTGTGAGTGTGTATGTGTATGCTTCTTTGTGTGATTTTGTCTGTATAGGTTTGCTTTTACTGTTTGTCCTAGGGTTCTGTCTGTCCTTTTTTTTTTTTTTCCACTAATGTGAACCAATTCATTTGATTTTAATTACAGAAAAAAAATGCACACACTTTGTCTAAATACATAGCCAGCTATTGAATAAAAAGTAGTTTGAAACACTTCACAGTCAAAGCAGTTTTTGTACAAATGACTTAAAATATTAGGTCTCTTTTGTAGCATAGCTCTATCATCCAGTCAAATTAAAGTAACTTGAAACCTCTGTTTTTCTTAGTGTCATCACTTCTTTGCTAGCCAGTTTTCCATCATTCTCTAAAATAATATGACTCTTTTATAACCCCATAACTATAATATCCCTCTACCCAAAAGTCTCTTTTTACTCCTTATTTATTGCATATTTACATTAACTCTAGCATAAATGTTATGGCTTCTATTAACCCTCTCCCAACTCACTAAAGAAGTGTTATCTACCCTATTGTTGATGTCACAGCCTTAAATTCATCATCTATTATAGCGCATTAGAGATTATATTATTAGTTATAACAATTTGATTGTTTCCCCTATTAAACATGGATGATATCCTCCCCAGAGCAAAGCTCCTGGAATATAATTAATTCCTTAATAAATATTTAATAAATAAATGACAGTGTCATATCTCCTCTATTTGAAGGCCAGAATTAGGGAAACTGCTATCAGGTTTTCTTTCACTTCTGGGTCAGGCAGCATAAGACACAGCAGCTGAAAGTGTGTGAAACCAGAGAATATTGAGGAGTTTGTTTTAATTTGTGACTTTCAGGTCACAACGAAAAATAGGTATACTCAGGTTTTTTCCAGTGATGTGGTTTATTAGTAGATAAAGACAAAATGTATGGAAGGAAACAAAGAAAGCGTATCAAGAGCCAAGCAGTTCTCATGAAGATTCAAAGCAATAGCCACTGCTATTTTGGATTCAACAGCAATTGCAGGGCTTCCCCAGTGGCGCAGTGGTTGAGAATCCACCTGCCAATGCAGGGGACACGGGTTCGATCCCTGGTCCCGGAAGATCCCACATGCCGTGGAGCAACTAAGCTCATGTGCCACAACTACTGAGCCTGTGCTCTAGAGCCCGTGAGCCACAACTACTGAGCCCGTGTGCCGCAACTACTGAAGCCCACACGCCTAGAGCCCGTGCTCCACAATGAGAGAAGCCAGTGCAATGAGAAGCCCGCGCACCGCAACGAAGAGTAGCCCCTGCTCGCCACAACTAGAGAAAGCCCGCGTGCAGCAACGAAGGCCCAACACAGCGAAAAATTAATTAATTAATTAATTAATTATTTTAAAAAACAGCAATTGTAGTGGATCAGCAGTAATTTCACTAACTCAGCCATGGGTCTGGTGACCCAACCCATTTGTCTGGTGGACACATAGTGCTTACTACTCTAGTGACTTCGTGACCCAGCTCCTCTTACCTCTGATTTTTCTAAATCTGCTACTCGATATACTTCCTTTGCTTCAACTCTGGTTTTTTCTCTAATCTACTTCTGCATCATCTGTCCTCTTTTTGTGTACTTACATTCTACATTTTTCAAGATTGTATTTTACTGAATTTTTTCTAATAGGTAGAATACTTAATACGAGGTCTCCTTATATGTTACTGGACTTCTGGCACCTAGCCTGTAGATGGTCCTCTTTACTGCATTATCATTGCTAATTCAATCAGTTTTGGTCAATATAGCAAGATCATGAAGCACTAAGTAGGCAAAATAAGGCATAATTTCTGTATGTATGATAATGAAAGTGTGGTTATGTTAAATACTCTTATTCTGGAGATATGTGTGCTGAAATATTGGGGGCGATGCAAGGTTTAGATTTCTGCAAGTATTTTTTAATGGATCAGCAAAGATATATGTGAGAGAGAGAGAATGTTAATTAGTAGGTGATATGCAGAGAGGTGTGTATTATTCTATTCATTTTTTTTCCTCTATGTTTGAAATTTTGCATAATAAAGTTAAAAAAAAAAAGGAAAACGTTAAGGAAAAATGACTAAACTGGATGCTTTTCATGCCAATATTTTATAAAGTTTGTTCTCTATGTTTTAAGACATATATGGGAAGAAATTAAAAATGTAAGATTATTGCTGTGGTTTTATCATGTCCTATATGAGTTTGAATCATTCCATTATTCTCTGTAAATATTGAAAATTTGTTGCCTGTTCAGGATGTTGCCAGAATTAAGGTGTTAATATCTCCATAATTCCCTGAACTCCTTAGATGAGAAGTGCTATGCAATTGAAACGTATTCTTGTAATGGTGATCATCATTATTAAACTTGTATGGCACCTTGTATTTGAAAGTGCTTGGTAACCAATTTTTTTTTTTTTTAAGCAACATGCCCAAGATGACACATATATATATATATATTTTTTTCTATGTCATAATATTGACATTCAGTCCAGTAATCCTCCACTGTAACAGCTCCTTTACTTTGCAGTGAAAATTGATTTGTATATTTTTTGCCTCTGAGTCCTTGTGGGATTTTTTTTTTTAATTGAAACAGAAAGTCAAAAAATTATAATCATCCTCATCAGTTTACTCAGTCCCATGTAATTAATTTTTTTTATTTGTTTATTTATTTATTTATGGCTGTGTTGGGTCTTCGTTTCTGTGCGAGGGCTTTCTTGAGTTGTGGCAAGCGGGGGCCACTCTTCATCGCGGTGGGCGGGCCTCTCACTATCGCGGCCTCTCTTGTTGCGGAGCACAGGCTCCAGATGCGCAAGCTCAGTAATTGTGGCTCACGGGCCCAGCTGCTCCGCGGCATGTGGGATCTTCCCAGACCAGGGCTCGAACCCGTGTCCTCTGCATTGGCAGGCTGATTCTCAACCACTGCACCACCAGGGAAGCCCCAATTAATTTTTTTTTCATCTTGATCTTTTGTTAGCACTTTTATGAATTCATCAGTTTTCCATTAGAGTTCTGAAAATGCTTATTCATTCAGTTCAGCAGTATAGTCAGTTACCAGCAATCTGTACTTGTCAGAGTCTTTTCCATGAATTCCTTGAAGATGAAACCCTTTTATAAGAACATTTTTGCAAAAGCATCAGAGTACACCCAGAACTGTCTGTAAATGAAAAAAGACTTAAAAATGACCACGGTTAAAGATTTGATGAAAGTTCATAATAATGCAATTGACAAGGAAATTTAGTTATTTCTGAGATATACATTTTAAAGTAATAACTAGAATTATGACTTATAACATTATACCAGAACATATAAGATTTTTAGAAATTTCATGTAATGTCTGAAACATTTATATTAACGTATTTCCATACATATAACCCAAAGAAGGTTTAGTATTAGTTGTTTTTGTTTGTTTGCTTGTTTGTTTATACTTCAGGTTATTAGTCATCAACTTTATACACATCAGTGTATACATGTCAATCCCAATCACCCAATTCAGCACACCACCATCCCCACCCCACCAAGGTTTTCCCCCCTTGGTGTCCATACGTTTGTTCTCTACATCTGTGTCTCAACTTCTGCCCTGAAAACCGGTTCATCTGTACCATTTTTCTAGGTTCCACATACATGCGTTAATATACGATATTTGTTTTTCTCTTTCTAGCTTGCTTCACTCTGTATGACAGTCTTTAGATCCATCCACGACTAAACAAATGACTCAATTTCATTCCTTTTTATGGCTGAGTAATATTCCATTGTATATATGTACCACAACTTCTTTATCAGTTCGTCTGTCAATGGGCATTTAGGTTGCTTCCATGACCTGGCTATTGTAAATAGTGCTGCAGTGAACATTGGGGTGCGTGTGTCTTTTTGAAGTATGGTTTTCTCTGGGTATATGCCCAGCAGTGGGATTGCTGGATCATATGGTAATTCTATTTTTAGTTTTTTAAGGAACCTCCATACTGTTCTCCATAGTGGCTGTATCAATTTACATTCCCACCAACAGTGCAAGAAGGTTCCCTTTTCTCCATACCCTCTCCAGCATTTGTTGTTTGTAGATTTTCTGATGATGCCCATTCTAACTGGTGTGAGGTGATATCTCACTGTAGTTTTGATTTGCATTTCTGTAATAATTAGTGATGTTGAGCAGCTTCTCATGTGCTTCATGGCCATCTGTATGTCTTCTTTGGAGAAATGTCTATTTAGGTCTTCGGCCCATTTTTGGATTGGGTTGATTGTTTCTTTAATATTGAGCTGCATGAGCTGTTTATATATTTTGGAGATTAATCCTTTGTCCGTTGATTCATTTGCAAATATTTTCTCCCATTCTGAGGGTTGTCTTTTCGTCTTGTTTATGGTTTCCTTTGCTGTGCAAAAGCTTTGAAGTTTCATTAGGTCCCATTTGTTTATTTTTGTTTTTATTTCCATTACTCTAGGAGGTGGATCAAAAAAGATCTTGCTGTGATTTATGTCATAGAGTGTTCTGCCTAGGTTTTCCTCTAAGAGTTTTATAGTGTCCGGTCTTACATTTAGGTCTCGAATCCATTTTGAGTTTATTTTTGTGTATGGTGTTAGCGAGTGTTCTAATTTCATTCTTTTATATGTAGCTGTCCAGTTTTCCCAGAACCACTTATTGAAGAGACTGTCTTTTCTCCATTGTATATCTTTGCCTCCTTTTTCATAGATTAGTTGACCATAGGTACGTGGGTTTATCTCTGGGCTTTCTATCTTGTTCCATTGATCTATGTTTCTGTTTTTGTGCCAGTACCATATTGTCTTGATTACTGTAGCTTTGTAGTATAGTCTGAAGTCAGGGAGTCTGATTCCTCCAGCTCCGTTTTTTTCCCTCAAGATTGGCTGCTTTGGCTATTCAGGGTCTTTTGTGTCTCCATACAAATTTTAAGATGATTTGTTCTAGTTCTGTAAAAAATGCCACTGGTAATTTGATAGGTATTGCATTGAATCTGTAGATTGCTTTGGGTAGTATAGTCATTTTCACAGTATTGATTCTTCCAATCCAAGAACGTGGTATATCTCTCCATCTGTTGGTATCATCTTTAATTTCTTTCATCAGTGTCTTATAGTTTTCTGCATACAGGTCTTTTGTCTCCCTAGGTAGGTTTATTCCTAGGTATTTTATTCTATTTCTTGCAATGATAAATGGGAGTGTTTCCTTAATTTCTCTTTCAGATTTTTCATCATTAGTGTATAGGAATGCAAGAGATATCTGTGCATTAATTTTGTGTCCTGCAAATTGACCAAATTCATTGATTAGCTCTAGTAGTTTTCTGGTGGTGTTTTTAGGATTCTCTATGTATAGAATCCTGTCATCTGCAAACAGTGACTGTTTTACTTCTTCTTTTCCAATTTGTATTCCTTTTATTTCTTTTTCTTCTCTGATTGCCGTGGCTAGGACTTCCAAAACTATATTGAATAATAGTGGTGAGGGTGGACATCCTTGTCTCATTCCTGATCTTAGAGGAAATGCTTTCAGTTTTTCACCATTGAGAATGATGTTTGCTGTGGGTTTGTCGTATATGGCCTTTATTATGTTGAGGTAGGTTCCCTCTATGCCCAATTTCTGGAGAGTTTTTATCATAAATGGGTGTTGAATTTTGTCAAAAGCTTTCTCTGCATCTTTTGAGATGATCATATGGTTTTTATTCTTCAGTTTGTTAATATGGTGTATCACATTGATTGATTTGCATATATTGAAGAATCCTTGCATCCCTGGGATAAATCCCACTTGATCATGGTGTATGATCCTTTCAGTGTGTTGTTGGATTCTGTTTGCTAGTATTTTGTTGAGGATTTTTGCATCTATATTCATCAGTGATATTGGTCTGTAATTTTCTTTTTTTGTAGTATCTTTGTCTAGTTTTGGTGTCAGGGTGATGATGGCATCATAGAATGAGTTTGGGAGTGTTCCTTCCCCTGCAATTTTTTGGAAGAGTTTGAGAAGGATTGGTGTTAGCTCTTCTCTAAATGTTTGATAGAATTCACCTGTGAAGCCATCTAGTCCTGGACTTTTGTTTGTTGGAAGATTATTAATCACAGTTTCAAGTTCATTACTTGTGATTGGTCTGTTCATATTTTCTGTTTCTTCCTGTTTCAGTCTTGGAAGGTTATACCTTTCTATGAATTTGTCCATTTCTTCCAGGTTGTCCATTTTATTGGCATAGAGTTGCTTATAGTAGTCTCTTAGGATGCTTTGTATTTCTGCGGTGTCTGTTGTAACTTCTCCTTTTTCATTTCTAATTTTATTGATTTGAGTCCTCTCCCTCTTTCTCTTGATGAGTCTGGCTAATGGTTTATCAACTTTGTTTATCTTCTCAAAGAACCAGCATTTAGTTGTATTGATCCTTGTTATTGTTTTCTTTGTTTCTATTTCATTTATTTCTGCTTTGATCTTTATGATTTCTTTCCTTCTTCTAACTTTGGGTTTGTTTGTTCTTCTTTCTCTAGTTCCTCTAGGTGTAAGGTTAGATTCTTTACTTGAGATTTTTCTTGTTTCCTGAGGTAGGCTTGTATAGCTATAAACGTCCCTCTTAGAACTGCTTTTGCTGCATCCCATAGGTTTTGGATTGTCGTGTCTTTTTTGTTTGTTTGTTTTCTTAATAAATTTATTTATTTTATTTATTTATTTTTGGCTGTGTGGGGTCTTCGTTGCTGGGTACAGGCTTTCTCTAGTTGTGGCGAGCAGGGGCTACTCTCCGTTACGGTGCACGGTCTTCTCATTGCAGTGGCTTCTCTTGTTGCACAGCACAGGCTCTAGGCACGTGAGCTTCAGTAGTTGTGGCACACGGGCTCAGTAGTTGTGGCTCACGGGCTCTGGAGCACAGGCTCAGTAGTTGTGGTGCACGGGCTTAGTTGCTCTGCGGCATGTGGGATCTTCCTGGACCAGGGCTCGAACCCGTGTCCCCTGCATTGGCAGGCGGATTCTTAACCACTTTGCCACCAAGGAAGCCTGGATCATCGTGTTTTCATTGTCATTTGTCTCTAGGTATTTTTTGATTTCCTGTTTGATTTCTTCAGTGATCTCTTGGTTATTTAGTCACGTATTGTTTGGTCTCCATGTGCTTGTATTTTTTACGTTTTTTTCCCTGTAATTCATTTCTAATCTTATAGCGTTGTGGTCAGAAAAGATGCTTGATATGATTTCAATTTTCTTAAATTTACTGGGGCTTGATTTGTGACCCAAGATGTGATCTATCCTGGAGAATGTTCCATGCGCACTTGAGAAGAAAGTGTAATCTGCTGTTTTTGCATGGAATGTCCTATAAATATCAATTAAATCTATCTGGTCTTTTGTGTCATTTAAAGCTTCTGTTTCCATATTTATTTTCATTTTGGATGGATCTGTCCATTGGTGTAAGTGAGGTGTTTAAGTCCCCCACTCTTATTGGGTTACTGTCGATTTCCTCTTTTAGAGCTATTAGCAGTTGCCTTATGTGTTGAGGTGCTCCTATGTTGGGTGCATATATATTTATAATTGTTATATCTTCTTCTTGGATTGATCCCTTGATCATTATGTAATGTTCTTCCTTGTCTCTTGTAATAGTCTTTATTTTAAAGATTATTTTATCTGATATGAGTATAGCTACTCCAGCTTTCTTTTGATTTCCATTTGCATGGAATATCTTTTTCCATCCCCTCACTTTCAGTCTGTATGTGTCCCTAGGTCTGAAGTCGGTCTCTTGTCGACAGCATATATATGGGTCTTGTTTTTGTATCCATTCAGCAAGCCTGTGTCTTTTGGTTGGAGCATTTAATCCATTCACGTTTAAGGTAATTATCGATATGTATGTTCTTGTGACCATTTTCTTAATTGTTTTGGGTTTGTTTTTGTAGGTCCTTTTCTTGTCTCGTGTTTCCCACTTAGAGAAGTTCCTTTAGCATTTGTTGTAGAGCTGGTTTGGTGGTGCTGAATTCTCTTAGCTTATGCTTGTCTGTAAAATGTTTGATTTCTCCATCGAATCTGAATGAGATCCTTGCTGGGTAAAGTAATCTTGGTTGTAGGTTCTTCCCTTCCATCACTTTAAGTATTTGATGCCACTCCCTTCTGGCTTGTAGAGTTTCTGCTGAGAAATCAGCTGTTTACCTTATGCGAGTTACCTTTTATGTTATTTTTCGTTTTTCTCTTGCTGCTTTCAATAATTTTTCTTTGTTTTTAATTTTTGCCAATTTGATTATTATGTGTCTCGGTGTGTTTCTCCTTGGGTTTATCCTGTATGGGACTCACTGCGCTTCCTGTACTTGGGTGGCTATTTT
This sequence comes from Balaenoptera physalus, assembly GCF_965194825.1. Taxonomy (NCBI): domain Eukaryota; kingdom Metazoa; phylum Chordata; class Mammalia; order Artiodactyla; family Balaenopteridae; genus Balaenoptera; species Balaenoptera physalus. The sequence continues at coordinate 124,435,701 of NC_138884.1, forward strand.
CTTTCCCATGTTAGGGAAGTTTTTGACTATAATCGCTTGAAATATTTTCTCTGGTCTTTTCTCTCTCTTCTCCTTCTGGGACCCCTATAATGCGAATGTTGTTGCGTTTAATGTTGTTCCAGAGGTCTCTTAGGCTGTCTTCATTTCTTTTCCTTCTTTTTTCTTTATTCTGTTCCACAGAAGTGAATTCCACCATTCTGCTTCCAGGTCAATTATCCGTTCTTCTGCCTCAGTTATTGTGCTATTGATTCCTTCTAGTGTAGTTTCATTTCAGTTATTGTATTGTTCATAGCTGTTTGTTTGTTCTTTAATTCTTCTAGGTCTTTGTTAAACATTTCTTGCATCTTCTCGATCTTTGCCTCCATTCTTTTTCTGAGGTCCTGGATCATCTTCACTATCATTATTGTGAATTCTTTTTCTGGAAGGTTGGAAGGTTGGAAGGTTTCTGGAAGGTTGCCTACCTCCACTTCATTTAGTTATTTTTCTGGGGTTTTATCTTGTTCCTTCATCTGTTACATAGCCCTCTGCCTTTTCATCTTGTCTATCTGTGAATGTGGTTTTTGTTCAACAGGTTGCAGGATTGTAGTTCTTGCTTCTGCTGTCTGCCCTCTGGTGGATGAGGCTATCTAAGAGGCTTGATGGGAGGGACTGGTGGTGGGTAGAGCTGACTGTGGCTCTGGTGGGCAGAGCTTAGTAAAACTTTAATCCACTTGACTGCTTATGGGTGGGTCTCGGTTCCCTCCCTGTTGGTTGTTTGGCATGAGGCAACCCAACACTGGAGCCTACCTGGGCTCTTTGCTGGGGCTATTGGCGGAGTCTGGGAGGGCTCACACCAAGGAGTACTTCCAAAACTTCTGCTGACAGTGCCCTTGTCCCCACAGTGAGCCACAGCCACCACCCGTCTCAGCAGGAGACCATCCAACACTAGCAGGTAGGTCTGGTTCAGTCTCCCCTGGGGTCACTGCCCCTTCTCCTGGGTCTCAATGCACACACTACTTTGTGTGTGCCCTCCAAGAGTGGAGTCTCTGTATCCCCCAGTCCTGTCAAAGTCCTGCAATCAATTCCCACTAGGCTTCAAAGTCTGATTCTCTATGAATTTCTCCTCCCGTTGCCAGACCCCCAGGTTGGGAAGCCTGACATGGGGCTCAGAACCTTCACTCCAGTGGGTGGACTTCTGTGGTATAAGTGTTCTCCAGTCTGTGAGTCACCCACCCACGAGTTATGGGATTTGATTTTACTGTGATTGTCCCCCTCCTACCATCTCACTGTGGCTTCTCCTTTGTCTTTGGATGTGGGGTATCTTTTTTGGTGAGTTCCAGTGTCTTCCTGTCGATGATTGTCCAGCAGCCAGTTGTGATTCTGGTGTTCTCACAAGAGGGAGTGAGAGCACGTCCTTCTACTCCGCCATCTTGGTTCCTCTCTCTCTGTCCATTTTTCTTTTTTTAGAGTAGTTTTTAGCACAGTTTTTACCACTTGTTATCATTGGTGAATTTGTTTTTTGGTTTGGATGCTCTCTTCTTTCTTTTTGTTAATCACTTTTTAATTATTTTTATTTTTAATAATTTTTTAATAACTTTATTTTCTTGTATTTTATTATTATTATTTTTTTCTTTCGTTCTTTTCTTCTCCCTTTTATTCAGAGCCGTGAGGCTGACAGGGTGCTCCAGCCCAGTGTTAGGCTTGTGCCTCTAAGGTGGGAGAGCCGAGTTCAGGACATTGGCCCACCAGAGACCTCCCAGCTCCATGTAATATTAAATGGCGAAAGCTCTCCCAGAGATCTCCATCTCAACGCTAAGACCCAGCTCCACTCAACAACCAGCAAGCTACAGTGCTAGACACCCTATGCCAAACAACTAGCAAGACAGGAACACAACCCCACCCATTAGCAGAGAGACTGCCTAAATTAATTATAAGATCAAAGACACCCCAAAATGCACCACCTGACGTGGTCCTGCCCACCAGAAAGACAAGATCCACCTCATCCACCAGAACACAGGCAACAGTTGCCTCCACCAGGAAGTCTACACAACCCACTGAACCAACCTTAGCCACTGGGGGAAGACACCAAAAACAACGGGAACTACGAACCTGCAGCCTGCGAAAAGGAGACCCCAAGCACAGTAAGTGAAGCAAAATGAGAAGACAGAGAAACACACAGCATATGAAGGAGCAAGGTAAAAACCCACCAGAGCAAACAAATGAAGAGGAAATAGGCAGTCTACCTGAAAAATAATTCAGACTAATGATAGTAAAGATGGTCCAAAATCTTGGAAATAGAAGGGAGAAAATACAAGAAACTTAACAAGGACCTAGAAGAGCTAAAGAGCAGATAAACAATGATGAACAACACAATAAATGAAATTAAAATATCTCTAGAAGGAATCAATAGCAGAATAACTGAGGCAGAAGAACAGATAAATGACCTGGAAGATAAAATAGAGGAAATAAATACCACAGAGCGGAATAAAGAAAAAAAGAATGAAAAGAATTGAGGACAGTCTCAAAGACTTCTGGGACAACATTAAACACACCAACATTCAAATTATAGGGGTCCCAGAAGAGGAAGAGAAAAAGAAATGTTCTGAGAAAATATTTGAAGAGATTATTATAGTTGAAAACTTCCCTAATATGGGAAACGAAATAGTTAATCAAGTCCAGGAAGTGCAGGGAGTCCCATACAGGATAAATCCAAGGAGAAACATGCCAAGATACATATTAATCAAACTACCAAAAATTAAATACAAAGAAAAAATATTAAAAGCAGCAAGGGAAAACAAAAAATAACATACAAGGGAATCCTCTTAAGGTTAGCAGGTGATCATTCAGCAGAAAGTCTGCAAGCCAGAAGGAAGTGGCAGGGCATTTAAAGTGATGAAAGGGAAAAACCTACAACCAAGCTTACTCTACCCAGCAAGGATCTCATTCAGATTCAATGGAGAAATTAAAACATTTAGAGACAAGCAAAAGCTAAGAGAATTCAGCACCACCTAACCAGCTTTACAACAAATGCTAAAGGAACTTCTCTAGGCAGGAAACACAAGAGAAGTAAGAGACCTACAGTAACAAACCCAAAACAATTAAGAAAATGGTAACAGGAACATACATATCAATAACTACCTTAAATGTAAATGGATTAAATGCTCCAAGCAAAAGACATAGACTGGCTGAATGGATACAAAAACAAGACCCATATATATGCTGTCTACAAGAGCCTCACTTCAGACCTAGGGACATATACAGACTGAAAGTGAGGGGATGGAAAAAGATATTCCATGCAAATGGAAATCAAAAGAAAGCTGGAGTGGCAATTTTCATAGCAGACAAAATAGACTTTAAAACAAAGACTATTACAAGAGACAAAGAAGGACACTACATAATCATCAAGGGGTCAATCCAAGAAGAAGATATAACAATTGTAAATATTTATGCACCCAACATAGGAGCACCTCAATACATAAAGCAATGCTAACAGCCATAAAAGGGGAAATAGACAGTAACACAATCATAGTAGGGGACTTTAACACCCCACTTTCACCAATGGACAGATCATCCAAAATGAAAATAAATAAGGAAACAAAAGCTTTAAATGATACATTAAACAAGATGGACTTAATTGATATTTATAGGACATTCCATCCAAAAACAGCAGAATACACTTTCTTCTCAAGTGCTCATGGAACATTCTCCAGGATAGATCATATCGTGGGTCACAAATCAAGCCTTGGTAAATTTAAGAATATTGAAATCATATGAAGTATCTTTTCTGACCACAATGGTATGAGACTAGATATCAATTACAGGAAAAAATCTGTATAAAATACAAACACATGGAGGCTAAACAATACACTACTTAATAACCAAGAGATCACTGAAGAAATCAAAGAGGAAATCAAAAAATACCTAGAAAAAAAATGACAATGAAAAAATCACAACCCAAAACCAATGGGTTGCAGCAAAAGCAGTTCTAAGAGGGAAGTTTATAGCAGTACAATCCTATCTCAAGAAATAAGAAACATCTCAAATAAACAACCTAACCTTACACCTAAAGCAATTAGAGAAAAAAGAACAAAATAACCCCAAAGTTAGCAGAAGGAAAGAAATCATAAGGATCATATCAGAATAAATGAAAAAGAAATGAAGGAAACAATAGCAAAGATGAATAAAACTAAAAGCTGGTTCTTTGAGAAGATAAACAAAATTGATAAACCATTAGCCAGACTCATCAAAAAAAAAGGGAGAAGACTCAAATCAGTAGAATTAGAAATGAAAAAGGGAAGTAACAGCTGACACTGCAGAAATACAAAGCATCATGAGAGATTACTACAAGCAACTATACGGCAATAAAATGGACAACCTGGAAGAAATGGACAATTTCTTAGAAATGCACAACCCGCTCATACTGAACCAGGAAGAAATAGAAAATATAAAGAGCCCAATCACAAGCACTGAAATTGAGACTGTGATTAAAAATCTTCCAACAAACAAAAGTCCAGGACCAGATGGCTTCACGGACGAACTCTACCAAACATTGAGAGAAGAGCTAACACCTATCCTCCTCAAACTCTTCCAAACTATATCAGAGGGAGGAACACTCCCAAACTCATTCTATGAGGCCACCATCACCCTGATTCCAACACCAGACACAGATGTCACAAGGAAAGAAAACTACAGGCCATTATCACTGATGAACATAGATGCAAAAATCCTCAACAAAATACTAGCAAACAGAATCCAATAGCACATTAAAAGGATCATACACCATGATCAAGTGGGGTTTATCCCAGGAATGCAAGGATTCTTCAATATATGCAAATCAATCAATGTGATAAACCATATTAACAGATTGAAGGAGAAAATCCATATGATCATCTCAATAGATGCAGAAAAAGCTTTTGACAAAATTCAACACCCTTTTATGATAAAAACCCTCCAGAAAATAGGCATGGGGGAAGTTACTGCAACTTAATAACGGCAATATATGACAATCCCACAGCCAACATTGTTCTCAGTGGTGAAAAACTGAAACCATTTCCTCTAAGATCAGGAACAAGACAAGGTTGTCCACTCTCTCCACTATTATTCAACATAGTTTTGGAAGTTTTAGCCACAGCAATTAGAGAAGAGAAAGAAATCAAAGGAATCTAAATCAGAAAAGAAGAAATAAAGCTGTCAATGTTTGCAGATGACATGATACTATACATAGAGAATCCTAAAGATGCTACCAGAAAATTACTAGAGCTCATCAATGAATTTGGTAAAGTAGCATGATAGAAAATTAATGCACAGAAATCTCTTGCATTCCTATACACTAATGATGAAAAATCTGAAAGAGAAATTAAGGGAACACTCCCATTTACCACTGCAACAAAAATAATAAAATACCTAGGAATAAACCTACGTAAGGAGACAAAATACCTCTATGCCGAAAACTATAAGACACTGATGAAAGAAATTAAAAGTGATACAAACAGATGGAGAGATATACCATGTTCTTGGATTGGAAGAATCAGCATGGTGATAATGACTCTACTACCCAAAGCAATCTACAGATTCAATGAAATCCCTATCAAACTACTGCTGGCATTTTTCCCAGAAATAGAAAAAAGAATTTCACAATTTGTATGGAAACACAAAAGACCCCGAATAGCCAAAGCAATCTTGAGAAAGAAAAACGGAGCTGGAGGAATCAGGCTCCCTGACTTCAGACTATACTACAAAGCTACTGTAATCCAGACAGTATGGTACTGGCACAAAGACAGAAATATAGATCAATGGAACAGATAGAAAGCCCAGAGATAAACCCATGCACATATGGCCACGTTATGTTTGATAAAGGAGGCAAGAATATACAATGGAGAAAAGACAGCCTCTTCAATAAGTGCTGCTATGAAAACTGGACAGCTACATGTAAAAGAATGAAATTAGAACACTCCCTAATACCATACACAAAAATAAACTCAAAATGGATTAAAGACCTAAATGTAAGGCCAGACACTACAAAACTCTTAGAGGAAAACAGAGGCAGAACACTCTATAACATAAATCACAGCAAGATCCTTTTTGACCCACCTCTTAGAGAAATGGAAATAAAAGCAAAAATAAAAAAATAGGACCTAATGAAACTTCAAAGCTTTTGCACAGCAAAGGAAACCATAAAGAAGACAAAAAGACAACCCTCAGAATGGGAGAAAATATTTGCAAATGAAGTAACTGACAAAGGATTAATCTCCAAAATTTACAAGCAGCTCTACATCAAAAAAAAACCAAACAACCCAATCCAAAAATGGGTCGAAGACCTAAATAGACATTTCTCCAAAGAAGATGTACAGATTGCCAACAAACACATGAAAGAATGCTCAACATCATTAATCATTAGAGAAATGCAAATCAAAAGTACAATGAGGTATCACCTCACACCGGTCAGAATGGCCATCATCAAAAAATCTACAAACAATAAACGCTGGAGAGGGTGTGGAGAAAAGGGATCCCTCTTGCACTGTTGGTGGGAATGTAAGTTGATACCGCCACTATGGAGAACAGTATGGAGGTTCCTCAAAAAACTAAAAATAGAACTACCATGCGACCTAGCAATCCCACTACTGGGCATATACCCTGAGAAAACAATATTTTAAAAAGAGTCATATACCACAATGTTCACTGCAGCACTATTTACAATAGCCAGGACATGTTGGCAACCTAAGTGTCCACTGACAGATGAATGGATAAAGAAGATGTAGCACATATGTAAAATGGAATATTACTCAGTCATAAAAATAAACGAAACTGAGTTATTTGTATTGAGGTGGATGGACCTAGAGTCTGTCATACAGAGTGAAGTAAGTCAGAAAGAGAAAAACAAATACTGTATGCTAAGACCTATATATGGAATCTAAAAAATAATAAATTGTTCTGAAGAACCTAGGGGCAGCACAGGAATAAAGATGCAGACGTAGAGAATGGACTTGAGAAGAAAGGGAGGGGGAAGGGTAAGCTGGGACGAAGTGATAGAGTGGCATGGATATATATACACTACCAAATGTAAAATAGATAGCTAGTGGGAAGCAGCCACATAGCACAAGGAGAGCAGCTTGGTGCTTTGTAACCACCTAGAGGGGTGGGATAGGGAGGGTGGGAGGGAGACGCAAGAGGGTGGAGATAAGGAGATATATGTATATGTATAGCTGATTCCCTTTGTTATAAAGCAGAAAGTAACACACGTTTGTAAAGTAATTATACTCCAGTAAAGATGTTCAAAAAAAAAAAAAAAGTCGAAAATAAGTGGAATGGGCAATACATATGCTTTTATATTATGATGGAATATAACCCTTAGCCCCCCAACCCCCTTTCAGTCTCTTAGGAAGCTTTTGATTTTAAGTTGCTGGGTCAACTGTAGCCATAATAACGTATTTTGGCAACACTAAAACATATGCAGATGTTTTACATTATTCCCTGTCCACAATGGAGGACATGAATATTGCTGATAAGAGTTTTTTTTTAATGTCTTTTAAAATTACATTCCATATTTAAAATGTTGTCAGATTTTCATATTAAAATAATACCTTGGGAAAGGCATTTCATTGCTTTAAACTATATTGTAATTTATATAATTTCCTGTTGATATCAAAGATTTGGCTCATAATAAGATTTTATAGGTCATGTTTCCCCTTGTGGCCCTTTGTGTTTACTTGGCATTATAAATAAATTATAGATTATCTGCAGATGTTTCTATTAGCATATTGAAAATTCTGAGCCATAAAGTCTGGTTATAAACTAGAGTCTGACTCTGGTTTATAAAATATATCTGCCTTAAAAATTTTTGGAAACAAAATGAAAGTATTCTGTTTCTTTCAGTTTAATACCACATGGAAACTAGTTTTGCAACATTCATAAATTTCTTTTCGTATGAATGAATTTAAGGAACCTGCATTTCCTTTGTGATGATATGTTAATAGTTTTAGTAAAAAAAATTACATATAAATATACATTTAATCATATAGTATCTTTTTTGTGGAACTATCCAATTAACCTATCTGAATTCAACATAAAATAACCAATAATTATGGGTGTACAGCTATTATGGGAGCTTTTCAAATTTATAAATTGATAGGTGGAAAATAATTCTGATTTGGTTAAGCATTCTCTCCCTCACTGCTATAAACTTTAATGACATTTGTAACAAGAGAATTTCTAGTTCATATCTTGTGAAGTAGAAAAAGTCAAAATTCAAGGGAAGGAAGTAAATACTTTACAATGTTAGAAACTTTCTGAATAGACTTTAGACTATATAAGGAGTGGTAAGCAAATAGTGGTGTTTCAAATAATTTGAGATTAAATGGGAAAAACTGTAGAGGAATAATGGAAGAATAATTGAATTTTTAGAGAAAATCAATATACAAATAAATATTATATAAAAACGGAAAAATAAAAATGGGAGTATTGTCTCATTATAGATTTTGAAATATATTTTATTTAAGTCACTTTCAATAAAAAGGTATCATTTTCCCACACTATTCTAATTTTAACATTTTTGATGTTATGTCTATTAGTTGAATTTCTTAAGTCAATGTTACTTTCTGGAAATATCTAGAGGAATCTGTTATGACAAGGTATATTTTGTGTTGTGATTCCTTTTAAAGATCCATGTTGTTGACCTAATACATTGATTCAGAAATAACAAACAACTAGTTGAATCTAGTTCCACTGTTAACCATATCCTGAAGCTTTATAGAGCAAACGATTAGAGCAAGTTTTAACAAAGGGTACTTGCCTGCCACCCACTCAGACCCTAATCCAATTAAAACATGCATGAACAACCCTCAGAAAGGGAGAAAATATTTGCAAATAAAACAACAGACAAAGGATTAATCTCCAAAATATACAAACAGCTCATATAGCTCAATATCAGAAAAACAAACAATCCTATTAAAAAATTGGTGGAAGACCTAAATAGACATTTCACCAAGGAAGACATACAGATGACCAAGAGGCACATGAAAAGATGCTCAGCATCGCTAATTATTAGAGAAATGCAAATCAAAACTACAGTGAGGTATCACCTCATGCCAGTCAGAATGGCCATTATCAAAAAATCTAGAAACAATAAATTCTGGAAAAGTTGTGGTGAAAAGGGAACCCTCCTGTGCTGTTGGTGGGAATGTAAATTGATACAGCCACTATGGAGAACAGTATGGAGGTTCCTTTAAAAACTAAAAATAAAACTACCATATGACCCAGCAATCCCTCTACTGAGCATATACCCTGAGAAAACCTAATTCAAAGAGTCATGTACCAAAATGTTCATTGCAGCTCTATTTACAATAGCCAGGGCATGGAAGCGACCTAAGTGTCCATCAACAGATGAATGAATAAAGAAGATGGGCACATATATACAATGGAATATTACTCAGCCATAAAAGAAACGAAACTGAGTTATTTGTAGTGAGGTGGATGGACCTAGAGTCTGTCATACAGAATGAAGTAAGTCAGGAAGAGAAAAACAAATACCTTATGCTAATGCATATATATGGAATCTAAAAAAAAAATGGTACTGATGAACCTAGTTGCAGGGCAGTAATAAAGATGTAGACATAGAGAATGGACTTGGGGACATGGGGTAGGAGGGGGAACCTGGGGCCCAGTGAGAGTAACATTTACATATATACACTACCGAACATAAAATAGTTAACTAGTGGGAAGCAGCAGCATAGCACAGGGAGATCAGCTCGGTGCTTTGCGATGACCTAGAGGGGTGGGATAGGGAGGGTGGGAGGGAGGCTCAAGAGGGAGGGGATATGGGGACATATGTATGCATATGGCTGATTCACTTTGGTGTACAACAGAAACCGACACAGTATTGTGAAGCAATTATACTCCAATAAAGATCTATTTAAAAAAATTTTAAATGTAATTGTGAATCACTATATTGTACATCTATAACATAGAATATTGTACATCAACTATATTTCAATTAAAAAATAAATTTAAAAAAATGCATGAAAAGAATACACAACAAAACATCAAAAGTATCTTGAATGTAGAGTTACTTTGCCTAGATGTTGCTCAGCTTATATGTTTTCCCACGTGGAATATAAAATTTATTTTTCAAAGTTCCAGACAAGTGCACATAAGATGAGGTTTCTTCTACATATATTTTTCTTAACCTAATATTAAAAATCAGTTATCTTGCAAAGTGATGAATTACTTGGGTTTCCTGCGATTGATTTTCTACATTCAACAATTATATTAAAAAAAAAAATTACAGATCTGATCATGCACCAGTCCTGCCCTCCATCTACCTCAAATTCCTTTTGTCCAGAATGTTTATTTTAGCTTATAATTATAATATATTTGATTAATGCCTGCCCCCACCGCCACTGGAGTAGGGACTAGGTCAGGTTTTGCTAGGCTTAAGGCTTAGCACAATGTCTGTTCTATAGCAATACTTAATGAATATCAGCTGAAGGAAGAGGGGTCATGGAAATTGATGTTGCATGGAACCGGGGTCCTTTCTATCGGGGTGGCCAAAAGGTTCGTTCGGTTTTTTCTGCAAGATGGCTCTAGTAGCACTTAGATGTCTTTAACTTCATTTGAAACAATTTTGTTAGATTGTATGTGACAGCTGTCATATCAGCATGCATTTAAGAAAAGATTTATCAAAATTGGTGAATTTTTGTGTAGCCATTTTAATATTGAGGATGGAAGAAAACAACATTTTTGGTATATTATGCTTTATTATTTCAAGAAAGGTAAAAACTCAACTGAAACACACACACAAAAAAGATTTGTGCAGTGTATGGAGAAGGTGCTGTGACTGATTGAAAATGTCAAAAGTGGTTTGTGAAGTTTTGTGTTGGAAATTTCTTGCTGGATGATTCTCCATGGTTGTGTAGACCAGGTGAAGTTGATAGCGACCAAATGGAGACATTAACTGAGAACAATTAAAGTTATACCATGCGGGAGATAGCCGACATACTCAAAATATCCAAATCAAGGGTTGAAAATCATTTGCACTTGTTTATGTGAACCGCTTTGATGTTTGGGTTCCACATAAGTTAAGCGAAAAAACCTTCTTGACTGTATTTTCGCATGCGATTCTCTACTTAAACGTAAACAAAAACGTTCTGTTTTTAAGACAAATTGTGACAGGTGATGAAAAGTGGATACTGTACAACAATGTGGAATGGAAGAGTGGGGCAAGTGAAATGAACCACCACCAACCACACCAAAGGCCAGTTCCTTCCTGAAAATCAAATGATTAATTCCAAGTATTGCTCCCAATTAGACCAACTGAAAGCAGCACTCGACGAAAAGCATCCAGAATTAGTCAATAGAAAACGCATAATCTTCCATCAGGATAACGCAAAACTGCATGTTTCTTTGATGACCAAGCAAAAACTGTTACAGCTTGGCTGGGAAGTTCTGATTCATCTGCCATATTCACCAGACATTGCACCTTCGGATTTCCATTTATTTCGGTCTTTACAAAGTTCTCTTAATGGGAAAAAATTCAATTCCCTGGAAGACTGTAAAAGGCAACTGGAACAGTTCTTTGCTCAAAAAGATAAAAAGTTTTAGGAAGATGGAATTATGAAGTTGCCTGAAAAATGGCAGAGGTAGTGGAACAAAAGGGTGAATATGTTGTTCAATAAAATTCTTGGTGAAAATGAAAAATGTGTCTTTTATTTTTACTTAAAAACCGAAGGCACTTTTTGTCCAACAAAATACATTGTGTCTAATTATCTTCAGTGGGTATGAAGGTCCTGGGATCTTTGATATTGTTTGTTAGCTTTGAAAAGTGCCTCAGTTAACTCCACCCCTCCATCACTCCCCCCATCCCCTTGCCCCTTTGGAAGTGAGAGATTGATCGGGAAGTTTTGGGGGCTGCTAAAGACCATTTAATGTCTGGCTGAAAAAATGCTTTTGTCTTTCTTAGGCACACTGAGATAACCCTTGTATTCATTAATTTGCTCTTCTATCCTCACTCAACAAATATTTAAGAAGTATGTTACAACAAACACTAGAATAAAGAGTAATGAAGGTTTGACTATGTAGCCAAGTCTACTTTTACAATTGGCAATGTGGCAGCAAAAAGCAAAGGTACATTGGCTCACAGACCAATTTCCTTGCTTGAGACTCACTCACCTGAGAGGACTGTGTTACCTTTTCAGAAAGGATGGGTTGAAGAATTAAAGTGCAGTTTAACAGGCTGAGCAGAGATTCTTTCCTCTTTAGGAATATGGAGCCCAAATTGAAAAATAATCCTGCCACCCCTACCCCTTCATCCGCCTGTGGAGAGGGAGAGGAAGAAAGAGAGAATATGAGAGAGAGAGAGAGAATAAGAGAGAGAGAAAATAAGAGAGAGAGAAGAAATGGACAGAGTTACAAAGAAAAGCCATTCTGTACCACTGGAGACATTCTTTGAAGGGTCTCTCTCTCTTTTTTTTTTTTTTTTTCCGGAGAATTCCAAAACAATAGGAAACATCCCCGACTCTGAAAGATGCAAAGAAATCTGCTACTGGTTCTGTGAGGAAACAAGGATTTATGATAGCTTTTGACATTGAATATAGTCTCTTTGGGCAGTTGGGTTCTGCTTCTTCAAGCATGTCTTCAAGAGGTGGGAATAGGGCCATGAATAAAGGACAGAATCAGAATCAGATGTATTGAGGCTCTGCTCTATCAGTTGCTAGATAAGACCTTGAATAATGTGCTTAGCTTGTCTAAATATTCTAGGTTCTATGTGAATGGGCTAATTTCCTTTATAAAGTTATTGTGAGGATTATATGAAACAACTGGCATATCACAGGAGCTTCAAAGTGTGCTTTCCATGTTAGCATGTTATTTGTACTCTCCTAAGATTTTTCAAAGTTCAGGTAGAGATACATAATTGATGTGGGGGTGAGTGATAATCTCATGAAAAAACATGGAGGTATATTTGTGGTGTACAATTATTCTTGTGTAGGAAATTAGAAATTTGAGGTCATAATTGAAGTTTGTATTGCTTCTTCCTACTGACAGTTGAATCTCAAACAGAGACAGTAAAAAGTGAAAGATCTGCTATGCGTATGGTATAAGTGAGTAATAGTTTTCTGATGTATTCTTGGCTTTTAATTAGGTATGGGGTTAGGGATGAAGTGCAATCCAGAAAGACCAGCTTTCATTCAGGTGTGTGAATGCCAGGAGGTGGGGATCATTGGAGGCCATCTTAGAGGCTGCCTTCCACAGTAACTGAATTCCTACTTCTAACAAGCGCATGAAGATAGTTGGAATTACTACCATTTTCAGGAAGGACCCTGCGTTACCACTGCAAATGTAATGTTGCTTTGAGCTAATTATAATTTATACTTGCTGAAATGTATGCACTATTTAATGCATTTGTAGACTTGACCTTAAAACTTAACTTTTATGACCTTTTATTTTTTGTGTATTTACTGCCTTTCTACATTTTTAATGGCATTCTATTATCAGTTCTTTGTTACCACTGCCCCATCCTCCCCTGATGGAAAAGAGAAATGTAAAAATGTTTCAGAACTGGCATAGGGAATTGGATGCTGTATTCAGTTTAGGGCCAAGAATGATAAACTATAGTTGACAGCTTGAACCCTAAAGATCATTTCCTCTGAAATACACTTTGAAAATACAAGTAGTCAAGATTAGGATAAAGTTTTTTTTTTTCTCCCAATTCTAAAATTTTCTTATTATAATTAGGCAACTTATTGGGACAAGGACATTCAAGTTTTCAGTTTCTCCCATAGATAAGATTTAAAGGAGACAGTAAAATCAAACTTTATAGCTGGAAGAGAATCTTAGAGATGATTTACTCATTCTCTCACTTTATGGATACAAAAAGTGAGTCCCTACAAGACTCAGGTTCAAAGATACCCCAAACACAGTAATGTAAAACCAGACTCATGACCTTCCCTGCAAACATGGTCCATTTCAGTCAACGGTATATGCAAGCCCCAAACCTGTAGGTCCCTGTGGACACTCTCATCCACTATATCCAATTCATCATAAAGTTCTATTCATTTCACTCCACAAATAAAGTATATTTGAATCCATTTACTTTTCCCTTTTCCTACTAAACACGTATCTGGTCTAAATGACCATAAACTACATTCTGGATTCCTGTAATGGTCTCTTCCCTGATTCTACTCTTGCACCTTTGTAATCCATTCTCCACAGATTAGCACAATAATTCTTTTAAATGCAAATCTGATGCCATCAATTCCATTTCTTTACATTGCTGTTAACTTCAAGACCAAAATTGCTGAGAAACCCTCCTAGATCCTGCAGGGTCTGGCCTCTTCTGTCACATCTGATCATTCTCTCTTCCCCTTACCTAGGGACCTAAAGTTCCTTTTTAAACTGCTCTGCTGCTTCAGGGCCTTCCTTTAAAGACTTTCCTCACCTGGACCAGCGTTCTCTGCTCCCTGTGTCCAACTTATTCGTATCTTGGGTCAGATATCACTTCCTCTAGGAAGCATTCTTTAACCCTTCTGATGCAGTCAAGTTTCCCCTATATTCTAATGTCACATTTGTAATTATATTTTTAATTTGTGTGATTATTTGATTACTTCTTATTTTCCTCACCAGATTGTGTTAGGAGGACAGAGAATGTTTTGTGCACCATATTACTTCAGTATTGGGCACAGAATTTGAGATCTAGAAACACTTTTATGAACAATGTCTGAATGAATGAGTTGCGTCTTGAACTCAGGTCTCTTAACTCAGGTCCGGTGTGATTTCTACCACATTTTGCTGCCTTTTCCTCTCTTGTTAAATAAATAATTCTATCTTTTAATTGAAAGTGAAAGAAGCATAGGAATTTTAACTTCATAGTGAATTTTAAGATGGGAGGTGAATAATCACTGAAATGAAAAACCAAGGTCAATTGTTCATAATGGAATTGCGTAAATAGAAAAACTGAGCACACACAAGACAGTGCTAAAAAATACAGAGGGACATGGGGCAACAGGTAAAAATTAGTTATTTTAGCATTATCATGATAAGATAAAAGCAGGGACTATATGTGTATGTTATAAGTGGGCCCAGTGTAGAAAGTAAGTTAGAAGGACACAGGAGCGGAGAAAAAGCATCTGTCACACTACCCTTGCTAGCATACCTGAGAGAGATATGCAAAGCAATGACTTCTTTTTAAGCTCTAAAATGTAGTATCACAGACTATTCACTTTCCTCTAGTTAGTCCTTAAAAACTGTACAAACACTGATCCTATTGATATTTGGTTATGGCATTCTCCTCTACACTCATCCCCTGGAAAGATTAGCTTAAAGTAAGGAAAAAGAATTTTGATGACCTACTAACCTAGTTAGATTATTAGAGTCAGACTTTGGCCACGAAATGATTCCCTGTGATTCACACTGGGCCTTGAATAAATATTCTAAAACTTTTGGCAAAAGCTTTAAAAATTTTTTTGCACAATATTTTTTCCCAAACAGTGAGAAGATCTACCTTGAAAGTTATGACTGAGGTGCTTGGAATTCTGCTGTCTCCTGTGGAGGAAGCAAATAGAAAAGACTGCCAAAAAACTAAACACCTGGAAAGGATGGGCTTTAAGCCCTCTCTCAGGAAATGATCTTGCTCTACATCTCACACCTGGGTAGAGGTATGCATTCTTACTAACATCTTGAGTAGGACTGTGTTATTTTAAAACTGACAAATGAAAGACTTGCCTAGACCATATCTGATTGTGTAATTGTTATTAAGGATGATCACTGTAACAAGAAATTGCTTTTGCACAAGTATTCACATGTACCAATTCAATACTTTTTGGATTCTATACAACAGTAAAGTAATAAATATAATTTTTAAAGTACTATGTTTGGAAAAAGGAAAAATTAGTGTCTAGAGAGAAAAGAGGAAAGAAAAAGTAAGATATCTGTATCTTTTTTACTTCATACAAAAATCTTTGTTATTTATATATAGTAGGTGAAAAATTTTCAAATAATGACTTATATGAAAATCTGTTAATTTCTAATGAAAATGCCGAACTTGGATTTGATCTTGAACACGTAGGCACATCGTGTCTGGTTGTTCAACCCCAAGGAAGCAGAATATATTAAATGAGGAATTGTATTTTTAATTTAAAAAAATCAATAATTGGGGATAGAATTTTCCTTTGCTATTTATTTTATATTACATGAAAACCCTTCAAGAAATAGTTTACTTGTGATATTTGAACAGCGAATATCAGTGGCATTGTCGAAACTTAAGGCAATAATGCAAGTTATTTGCATTTTGGGGGCTTTAGTTTCTTAATCCATAAAATAAGGATAATTGTTCATTCCGTATATATATGCCTATTCTAACCACTTTATATAACAGTATTAAAATAAACAGCAAAATTAAACTATAGAGGAAAACTAGAGAAGTAAGAAATTAAACACACCCCAAACATATACATACACACAGAAAGTAACTCACTTTCCAGGTCTCCCCACCTTTTTGTTAGAGGAGAAGTAAACACATTTTTGGTTTTCAAAGGTCTATCTTAGAAATGTTACTTTATCAATGACTACATTTATTAAGTAAAAAGAAACAATAATAAACTTCCCAATGCCCTGGCTTAATTTGGTTTGGGTTTCATACGTATCTCAATGGAATGTTTTTCTGCCTATAGACCCCGTTTCCTAAGGTTCTATGAAGCAGAGTTGGGCATCCGCTGTCCTTACTCCCCCAGCACCAATAAAAGTGTTAAAGCCTGTAGCCTGCAGTAGAGAAACCACAACAGATAAAACAGTAAATGTACCTTTTATAACTGGAAAAGTTTTATGTTGTAAGAAGATAGTACCGTTTAAGTAAGATGAGGATTTGATTATTCTAACTATGATTTGCAGTCACTAAATACTAATTTTATGATCTATAAAATAATTGATGAGAATGCTGAAATGCCTTATTCCAGTTTCAAATTATAAATGGAGGATTTATAAAACCATCTACCAAGGTGTTATGCAAAGAGGGCAATATTTTGACAAGTTATAAAGCCCATGGGGTTTATCAAAGCAAAACAAATTAGAAGCATTCTCACTTTGCTTAGCTCTACAAGGCATAAACAGATTAACTGGTCTTTCTTTTATTTCTGAGATTTATATCTGATAGCTTGCTCTGAGCAATATGATTATGAGTGGAGAACTAGAGAATTTCTTATTCCTTTTAAATTCACATTACTAAATCTCAGGGCTGCAGCCATTTGCTAAAATGCTCAGAGTTTTAACACTTGGCACCATCCTGCTTTGTGTAGATTAAAAATACATTCACTGAATATGTGAATGAATAATTGTCAGAAATTGAATACTAGCTTATATGTTAAATTTCCATCCTTGAAAAAATATGCCGTTTTTGTTAAATCTTGAGATCTTTCTCTTAGCCTATTTTTTGGAGTTCACAAGAGGCACAATATCAGACAATAGGTCAGAATTTAGAAAACATGGTTTCTCTGTTAAAGGAACATAACAACGTAAAGAGAGTAGATATGTCTTACTTTATGGAAATTAACCTGCCCAGCATGTGTTATAGATAAAAAGAACAATGGGGTGGATGAATAAACCAATAAATCAGCTTATCTGGCCTAAATCAGATTTGTAATGGGCATTTTCCAAAGTGGGTGTATTTTTCTGGTTTCCCGTCTGCCTGGTCCTTCTGATTTAGTGATGTGTTGTGGACTCCCTCCATTTGCAACCATTCTGATTCATTTCCTGGCTTTTAAAGTTCTTTCCTGGAATAGTGCCTTCTTGGGCTGCCATCTCAGAAGCAGACCTCTCTTCCTTCTTTGGACTTATTCCAAAATCAACTATGTGCAACTCAGGCCTTTGTGTGAAGACTTGACAAACCAAGGCCCAGATCCATTTACTTTTAGCTGTAACAGATAAAATAACCAGACAGAAGCAAAATACCTCCTTTGGTCTTTTTTACCTTGGTCTTTTAAACATCAGTTTTTAAATTATTGGTTTGTAGGAAAAACACAATTGATAGTGTTGACTAAGAGGATCTGTAACAATGGGAAAGCATGGTAGGCACATTAATTCAGCATCACGAGGCACTTCTGTGTCCAGTGCACAGTCTCCAGTCATACATCCTGGGTCTTCTCCCTGTATCTTCCAGTAAATCCTTAATTGATTCAGAGGATTACTGGGTATCTCCATACCTCATTTCCATCCCTTGTATAAATGAGGAAAAAATTATGGCCACTACTGTCTTTTGGAAAATAGCTATTTAAATGTTTTGTGCTCATTTTTTAAATCCATCAGTCTGAATATTCACTCACTACTCCTCTAAAACTTTTTTTTTTTGGCCATGCTGTGTGGCATGTGGGATCTTAGTTCCCCGACCAGGGATCGAATCCGTGCCCCCTCCGTTGGGAGTGTGGAGTCTTAACCACTGGACCACCAGGGAAGTCCTCTCTAAAACTTTTGAATGTTTTAACAATCCATTTGTTCTAGAGTACAAGTAGCAAAAATAATTGCAGCTGTCCTTCATATCTCAGTCTTCACTAAAACAATTTAATACTTGACTTCAAGCTGCTAAGCACCTAGAAGGTCTCAGAAGAAAGAATTAATGATTTTGTTTGCATCTTGTTTTCAGTTGGAATATAGTGGTACAAAAAGTATATTCTCACGTTATGAAAAATATTCATGGTTATTTTTTAGTAGAAAGATTTATTTTAGAATAACTAGTTAAAGTTTGATCTATTTATTTGTGCAATACAATTGCATATACTTATTTTTGTGTTAGTGACTGTAGAAGAGCATGCTTGCATCTTATTATTTTTTTTTTCCCAGCACATAATGGAAATTTGGAGATGTCCATATGGTTATAACTTCATGGTAATGATTTTTGTGCTTATGTAGGTCTTCCAAGTGAACAGAGAAAAATTCTCGTTCCAAGACTACCGGTGTTAACCAACTGCCATTCAGATTTGAGTAAAAAGAGAAGGAGAGAGAATGAGGATAGCACATAATCCAGAATGTGTAACATATTCTTCATATAAGCAGTCTGGTACATGGAACTCCTCCAAGCAAAATTATGCCTCATGAATCTGTAAGAACACACTGCAGATTTAAAAAATGATTTCAGTTTCATTTCAAGGGTGGAGTGCCCCACAATAGAGATTATAGTAGGCTAGCGGCAACATGTGCAGTAGATTGGCTCCCAAGCCTGGTTCATTGTTGGAATCTCCTGGTGTGACCCCAACAATGCTAAAATCAGAAGTTCTAGGATATGTCCTGAGAATTCTATTATTTTAAATATTCAATATTTAAAAAATCTCTCTAGTATGGGAGTTATCCTTGCACTGGTCAGAGAGTAGACATGAAGTCAGAGAAACCAGGGTCTAATTTTGCCAAGTCTCACTTTTCTCGTGATTAAATAGAGGGAAATGATACCTGTTCTGTAAAGTGCTGCAATATGAGAGTAAACCATATGCAAAACATCTGCTAAAAAATTGTCTCTCAGAGGATAACCACTATTTTTAAAATTGATAATAAATGTTATAATGCAAGGTGAAGAACTTCAACCAGGAGAACAAGATTTGTTAAGTGGGACTAGAGAAGAGTTCAGAAGCTGCGGGTTAAGAAATAATGTAATAAACAAGAAAAATGGTACATGAGGAAGTGGATGAGCAATTCATAGCGATGACGGAGATGCTGATGTGGGAGGCATGAATAGTGTAGGTCAGAACCATGGAGAAAGTGAGAACCAAGCTGTCAAACATTGTTGAAGGATCATCCTGGAGAGAGAAGCAACCCAGAACTCAGGGAGAA
The DNA here is from genome assembly GCF_965194825.1 of Balaenoptera physalus. Classification (NCBI taxonomy): domain Eukaryota; kingdom Metazoa; phylum Chordata; class Mammalia; order Artiodactyla; family Balaenopteridae; genus Balaenoptera; species Balaenoptera physalus. The sequence continues at coordinate 124,455,477 of NC_138884.1, forward strand.
AGTCCTTAAAACCTAAATCAAGAGCTAATGCAAAGAGCCTGGACAGCAGAGATCAGAACCTTCCACGTGTGAGAATGTGGCATATAGTCCAGCACTAGGTTACTGTTGGTACAGTCTTCCTAGATTTAGGGGATGTGAGCAGGGAATGGGGAGCACATAATTATGGATCATGGGTGAGCACAGGCAGTGCTGGACCACAGTGTCTGAGGTGATGGTACAATTCTCTCCATTTGCTTTTCTGTGGATATTAAGAAACTGATCAAAAGACCAAGGCAGTTGATATTCTTCTCACATTTGAACAGAACATGAGGAAATAGATGTGTCTTTCATGACAATAATATGACACCATATTTTTATTAATTAGTATAGAAGATTTTCTCTCAATGTAAAGGTCGAAAAAAATGGGTGGCTTTGGATCTGAGAAAGGCAAAGACTTTCCTTGTGAGGAAAATATAAACTGAGACTTAGAGGTAAAAGTAACAGCATCATTTCAGAGGAGAAAGTGGTCAATCAACAGAGTTACTAGTAGATTGGAAGTGGATGCAATGACTGAAAGTAGAACAATTAGAATATTACTGCTACATTTATTTGGGTGTTGCACTTACTGAAATTTTACTATCTAGTCCAGATCATAGGATAATATTAGATTTTAAAAAGCCAATTTTTATATTATTTTTTCCTATTTGATTTTGGTAAAGACATTTTATTCCTTTGAGGTTCATAAAATTATTCACATGGTTTTAATCTTACTATTTAATTGTGTAAGTACCAGACAGAACTAGATTAATTTCTTGTTTGAATGCTGTTTACTCAAAATGTTTAACAATGTCATTTGAATACTTTGACTGAGGCATGACCATTTAAAAGCCTTCATAGAATCTAGGAAATTTTAGAGATCTGACTTTCTCTTATAACAAATATATTAAGATGTTACCATTCCACATTAAATATTTATACATAATTAAATAAGTTGAGTTTCAATGCAGTTGAATAGTTGATATTACATACAGTTTTGTACATACGTTATTATCAGTTAATAATAATTTCAATTTATAATTTTCTTTTCATATTTTTGAGCCCATAAAAATTTTAGAGTCTTGAAAATCTGACAAGCACAAGATGCAGTGCTTTTAAAGATTTATGGAAAAACAGTTGGTCTAGGAGTAAGGAGTATTTTACATATGTAGGATAACCTCTTAGAAAAAGTACATCTTAAGACTCATTACAAAGGAGTAGAGAGAATGTTTGTCGATCCATTAAATATCCCATTTCTCAAAATAATAGGATTTAGTGATTAGTTTGAGGGGTTAATATATTTACATTTATGTGGCTTCTTTCCTGAAGTATCTTGTAAACTACTTAAGGCATAGCTTTCTTTTTAGGCCTCGTTTTATCCTCAGAATCAGTCTAGCAACTGCTACTTAGTAAGAGTTTATAGATTAATTATTCCTTCAAATCTAACCACCTCTTTTTTTTTTTTTTCCTTTTGCTTTAACATTGTGAGTATAGTTCCTATGTTGGTGCCAGCTTGCAGAAATCATGAAAACGTGTCACCAATAGATTGTGCAATATTTAAGGATTTACTGTGACTTCCTATGTTCTAACCAACAGAAAAATATTTTAACAGGTCAGCATATGGGTCTTTGTATTAAAAATAACCTTCTCAAAGTTTATGTCTTTGCATATTATTGAGTTTAATGCCAGCACTGAACTAATATATAAGTAGGAAAAAACATCTGCCATTTCACAGACTTGCTAATAAAATTGTTACAAATTAACTGATCCCTTTGCTAAGAATTTTCTAGTATGAAGAAAATTTGTCTTATAAACATAGTAAAATCCAATATGTATAATATTTATGCCAGATCTAATCTCATCTACTTTTGCTTTTCAACTGGCTGTTTAAAATTAAGTGGTGTTGAAAGGCATTGTGCCACATCTAAGCCTGAGATGCCTTAGAGTTGTAACTTGGGTGGAGGTGCGAAAACAAACTAGTTCACGGGAAGTTTATTGTAAAAAGGCCACAAGGACCACTAATTTCATGGTGCAGAGCAGATTCAGAAAGTCACCTAAGCCTACAATATTGCTGTCTTCGTATAGTCAAATAAAAAGATACAGTCAATATAATGGTGGAAGAATGGAATGGGTAAAATGGGGATAAATATCCTAAATTATTACTAAATAGTGGAATTGACTTTCATTGTGAAGTTAAGTTTGTTTTTCTCTGTTTTTTGATATCTTATTTTAAAAGAAAATGATATTACCTGTTAAAATGTCACTCATTTAGAAAAATATAAAAAATATACCACAGATATTATCTCTATATACAAGTAAGGGGGATTAAATTTAAAATGTTATTCTACTATATGACATTTGGGAGAAAGAGAACAATGAAATCATTTAGCAGTTTTTGAATTTGTAAAAACATAATGTGAAAAAAGAAGCCAGCATATCTAGCCAGCCTACATCCTTACAGATTCTTACATGTCTATATTCCTAAGAAAGAAACAAAAACAAATGAAAATTATAGAGGATGACATACACCATCTTAGTCATAGCTTTCCGTATGTTTCCTTAACAAGTTTTGGTTACATCTAAATGCTTCTAAATAGGAAGAAAACAACTCATTAGATTTTTGCCTGAGCATGTGCAAGAAAGTATTTACTCCTTAGAGAAAAGCAAAGGGAATGATATAAAGAGTGCAAAGAGAAGCAAGGAAAAAGACATCTGTGTGGTCTGATAGAATAACGGGTACAGAGTCCTGTAGAGAGATCCTTATGGATTTGAGAATGTGCTGGAACCCGTGACAAGAGCTTAGTCTGAGTAAAATAAAAACATTGCCAAATATAGAGGACCACAGAGTAGGGTCCCAAAGTATATTTGCTGAACCTAATTGGATAGCTTTCAATGTATTTGAATATCTGGTTCATGTTTAAAAAAAAAAAGCACTGTTGAAAAAATCAGTAGCTGCTGCTCTCCTTCCCCAAAGCTGTTACCATGGAAACCACACTCCACTTTTAAACAAGTATGAGTGTTTTGGTCTCACGTACTTAGTGATACTCTTTCGGCCATTTTCAAGATGGTGGTTTTTCTTTCCCAAACATTAAAGTCCAAATCCTGATGTAAGAAGCCCTGTGAAGACAAAACAAGTGCTCATCAACCACCCAGGATCAAAACTTTGAATTCTTCTGAGCAGAGGGTAAAGAATTTGGAACTAAGAATTAAAGAATTTTGCTAGGGACGTCCCTGGTGGTCCAGTGGTAAAGAATCTGCCTTACAATGCAGGTGACACGGGTTCCATCTCTGGTTAGGGAACTAAGATCCCACATGCCATGGGGCAACTTAGCCCACGCGCCACAACTACAGAGCCCACGCGCCCTGGAGCCTGCACGCCACAACTAGAGAGAAGCCTGCGCACCACAACGAAGAGCATGTTCGCCGCAATGAAAAGATCCTGACTCAGTGAAGATCCCGTGTGCCGCAGCCAAAAAAAAAAAAAAAAAAAAAAAAAAAAAAAGAATTTAGCTAGACCAACAATTTATGTTTGTTTATTTGTGTGTGGGTGCTCTGGGTGCCTAAAGGGAGCATTATCTTTAGCTGCAAATTGGAATTGTCTAGGAATAGGCTGGAAAGAGTGAGGATAGGGAAAACAGGTTCACATTAGAACTTTTCTTGGTACTTACTTTCCAGAAGAAACAATTTCAGAGAAGGCATTCTAGTTTCTCCACTTTTTGTTTAAGGCATCTTAATCAAGGTCTCAAAACCCTTTGTTAAATGGAGATGAAATACCTACCTTTCAGTATAGCTATGAAGATTAAGTAAAATGGTGTTTTAAAACAGACTAGTATAATAATCGTGATAATAACACTAATAACAACTGTTATGGCTGAATTGTGTCTTCCTCAAAATTCATATTTTGAAGCCCTAATTTCTAGTACCTTAGAATGTGAATCTATTTGGAAATAGGGCCTTTAAAGGGGTGATTAAGTTAAAATGAAGTCATTAGGGTGGGCCCTAATTCAATCTGACTGGTGTCCTTATAAGAAGAATAAACTTGGACACAACAGAGAGACACTATGCATGCTCCAGCACAGAGGAAAGACCATGTGAAGATAGTGAGAGAAGGCGGCCATCTGCAAGCAAAGGAGAGAGGCCTCGGAAGAAACCAAGGCTGCCAACACCTTAATCTTGAACATCTAGCTTCCTGAAATGTGAGAAAATACATTTCTGTTGTTTAAGCCACCCAGTCTGTGGTATTTTGTTATTGCAGCCCTAGAAAACTAATATAATAACAGGGACTGAAAACTTACCATAGTTTTTACAATTAGTACTGTTTCTTGGGACAGTTGCTGAATCAAATTAGAGGATGGGTGAGGATGTGAAGGGAGCACTCCTCCACCTTTGCCTTTAACATCCTGGTAGACCAGCTGTAGTTCAGGCAATTAATTGTGTCTTAGTATTGCAAGAACAGAGAGAAACCATCTCTGACAGTAACTGACAGGGTCCTTCACAGTTTATCTTTGGTGTGTTACTTAGTTCTGGATGGAATCTACCTAATTATCAAATAAAATCTGCATATTTTATTAAAGTTTTATTCACCATTCTTCCTATGGAAATGTAAATACACAATAATGACTCAGATTTTCCTTTTCTTTCAAATTTTGAGCGTGGAGTAAATGGAAAGGAAAATCCATTCCATATGATGTATTTGTTTACTGTATTCTTGCAAGGCATCCTTCATATTGGTTCAGCTTGGAAGATCTACAACTGTTTTCTCTCTCTTTAAGTATGGCCAGTTCTACTTTCTCAAATTTTAATACAGATTTCTTTATTCTGGTGAATATGGTATGTTTATTCTTTCTTTCTTAGCAAGCAGGAGGAAGTCTGAACCCCAATTAAAAATGCAAATTTTTTCTAAGTCCAAAACTGGGGGAAACCACTAAATAAATGGGCAAAAGTATTATGATGCTTTAAGAATGCCATTAAAATTTCTGTTGGTTAAGATTTCTGTACGTGTGCATATATTATATATGCATATATATGTGTATTATCAATTACATATTAAAAATCACCTATACTGTATGTTTACCTATCCATCTGTCTATTATCTTCTATCAAATCCATTTTAACTTAGGACGTATGTACAGATTAGGTGATGACTAAACCTTAGAAAATTAATTAAAATGATAATTCTTTCTATGAGATTAAACATATCTCAAGTTATAGATACCAACCCACATGTTAATTTCAGTGTTGATTTTTTCCTTTAAAGACCAAGTCTGATTACCATTTGTAAATTATTTTTAAGGCAGTTAATTGACTAATATCTTGGCTCATTTACCTGAGAGAGAAAGCAAAATTGAGAAGACTCATTCAAAGGCATATTGACTACTGTGGTCAATTGAAACTGTGGTAATGCTAGAGTTCCTAATAAAAATCAAATATGTAAGGTTTAGTTATACACATTACTAATGCCTTGGGACATCTTAAATTTGCGGTATGTGTACACTAGTTTTTCTGCAATTTAATTGAATAAGGCATACTTTGTAACCTGCTTGTTTTGGTTACTGTTAGTTTCTTCATGACTCTTCTAGTTTTTCTTCCCATGGTCAGTTAGTTTTTTATGTTTGTTAAAACACATATTTAATCTCAAAATGACATCCTTTAAACCAAAGAATAGATGTCTTTCATAGACTATCATAGTACTACTAAAATTGTGCTAATTTTGTGTTTTCTTTACTGTGTATTTTAAAATAAGCTTTGACAAGCCCTTACATTTATTTTTTCTCTAACCCTGCATATTTGTTATTTTGAAATCAGATACTGTTGCTTTTATACTCGGGTAAGAGAATAATTTTTGCGTGTTAAAGAGCAGGTGAGACATTTAAATATTTTTATTTTTGCATTGGAATAACTTACTTGGAAAAATAAATCAGTATAAACAAATATTTTAAGATTTTCTAGGTGCTTAATGCATAGTAGAATTGTAGTAGTTTTTGTTGGATGAATAAATGAACAATAATAATTTAAAATGGATGAATAAATGAACAATAATAATTTAAAATGTAACTATCATAATTTAGAAAAAACCTAAATTTTTAGTTTATCATTTTTTAAAGGATCAGATACGAGGCCTACCACTTTCATAGATGTTTTGACTGGCAGATTCTTTTGTCAAAAAGTAGCTCATTTGTAATATCATGAAGGTAGTAGTTTATTGAGAGTAAGTTTTGATAACCCGTCAATAGTAGTTAACTTCCACACTGTGACTTGTACTCACATTCCATGTGAAAACTGATTACCTTCACTGTTACTGAGAATATCTGCCTTTAGAACATAAGAATACCAGATCACTCATTCTTGATTTGTTCATTAGCTAATGACAGTGGCTGTGGTGGTCATATGGTATAATTGCTTTACAATGGTGTGTTAGTTTCTGCTTCATAACAAAGTGAATCAGCTATACATACACATATATCCCCATATCCCCTCCCTTTTGCATCTCCCTCCCTCCCACCCTCCCTATCCCACCCCTCTAGGTGGTCACAAAGCGCGGAGCTGATCTCCCTGTGCTATGCGGCTGCTTCCCACTAGCTATCGGTTTTACATTTGGTAGTGTATATATGCACATGCCACCTCCACTTTGTCCCAGCTTACCCTTCTCCCTCCCCATGTCCTCAAGTCCATTCTCTAGTAGGTCTGTGTCTTTATTCCCGTCTTGCCCCTAGGTTCTTCATGACCATTTTTTTTTTAGATTCCATATATATGTGTTAGCATATGGTATTTGTTTTTCTCTTTCTGACTTACTTCACTCTGTATGACAGTCTCTAGGTCCATCCACCTCACCCTCACTACAAATAACTCAATTTCATTTCTTTTTATGTCTGAGTAATATTCCATTGCATATATGTGCCACATCTTCTTTATCCATTCATCTGTTGATGGACACTTAGGTTGCTTCCATGTCCTGGCTATTGTAAATAGAGCTGCAATGAACATTGTGGTACGTGACTCTTTTTGAATTATGGTTTTCTCAGGGTATATGCCCAGTAGTGGGATTGCTGGGTTGTATGGTAGCTCTATTTTTAGTTTTTTAAGGAACCTCCATACTGTTCTCCATAGTGGCTGTATCAATTTACATTCCCACCAACAGTGCAAGAGGGTTCCCTTTTCTCCACACCCTCTCCAGCATTTATTGTTTGTAGATTTTTTGGTGATGGCCATTCTGACCGGTGTGAGATGATACCTCATTGTAATTTTGATTTGCATTTCTCTAATGATTAATGATATTGAGCATTCTTTCATGTGTTTGTTGGCAATCTGTACATCTTCTTTGGAGAAATGTCTATTTAGGTCTTCTGCCCATTTTTGGATTGGGTTTTTTGTTTTTTTGATGTTGAGCTGCATGAGCCGCTTGTAAATTTTGGAGATTAACCCTTTGTCAGTTGCTTCATATGCAAATATTTTCTCCCATTCTGAGGGTTGTCCTTTCGTCTTGTTTATGGTTTCCTTTGCTGTGCAAAAGCTTTTAAGTTTCATTAGGTCCCATTTTTTTATTTTTGTTTTTATTTCCATTTCTCCAGGAGGTGGGTCAAAAAGGATCTTGCTGTGATTTATGTCATAGAGTGTTCTGCCTATGTTTTCCTCTAAGAGTTTTATAGTGTCTGGCCTTACATTTAGGTCTTTAATCCATTTCGAGTTTATTTTTGTGTATGGTGTTAAGGAGTGTTCTAAATTCATTCTTTTACATGTAGCTGTCCAGTTTTCCCAGAATCACTTATTGAAGAGTCTGCCTTTTCTCCATTGTATATTCTTGCCTCCTTTATCAAAAATAAGGTGACCACATGTGCGTGGGTTTATCTCTGGGTTTTCAATATTGTTCCATTTATCTATATTTCTGTTTTTGCACCAGTACCATACTGTCTTGATTACTTTGTAGTATAGTCTGAAGTCCAGGAGCCTGATTTCTCCAGCTCCATTTTTCTTTTCCAATATCAATTTGGCTATTCGGGGTCTTTTGTGTTTCCATACAAACTGTGAAATTTTTTGTTCTAGTTCGGTGAAAAATACAAGTGGTAGTTTGATAGGGATTGCATTGAATCAGTAGATTGCTTTGGGTAGTATAGTCATTTTCACAATGTTGATTCTTCCAATCCAAGAACATGGTATATCCCTCCATCTGTTGGTATCATCTTTAATTTCTTTCATCAGTTTCATGTAGTTTTCTGCATACAGGTCTTTTGTCTCCTTAGGTAGGTTTATTCCCAGGTATTTTATTCGTTTTGCTGCAGTGGTAAATGGGAGTGTTTCCTTAATTTCTCTTTCAGATTTTTCATCATCAGTGTATAGGAATGCAAGAGATTTCTGTGCATTAATTTTGTATCCTGCTACTTTACCAAATTCATTGATTAGCTCTAGTAGCTTTCTGGTAACCTCTTTAGGATTCTCTATGTATAGTATCATGTTAACTGCAAACAGTGACAGCTTTACTTCTTCTTTTCTGATTTGGATTCGTTTGATTTCTTTTTCTTCTCTGAGTGCTGTGGCTAAAACTTCCAAAACAATGTTGAATAATAGTGGTGAGAGTGGGCAACCTTGTTTTGTTCCTGATCTTATTGGAAATGGTTTCAACTTTTCACCACTGAGGATGATGTTGGCTGTGGGTTTGTCATATATGGCCTTTAGCATGTTGAGATAAGTTCCCTCTATGCCTACTTTCTGGAGGGTTTTTATCATAAATGGGTGTTGAATTTTGTCAAAAGCTTTCTCTGCATCTCTTGAGGTGATGATATGGTTTTTATTCTTCAATTAGTCAATATGGTTTATCACATTGATTGATTTGCATATATTGAAGAATCCTTGCATTCTTGGGATAAACCCCACTTGATCATGGTGTATGATTCTTCTAATGTGCTCTTGGATTCTGTTTGGTAGCATTTTATTGAGGATTTTTGCATCTATGTTCATCAGTGATATTGGCCTGTAGTTTTCTTTCTTTGTGACATCTTTCTCTGGTTTTGGTATCAGGGTGATGATGGCCTTGTAGAATGAGTTTGGGAGTGTTCCTCCCTCTGCTATATTTTGGAAGAGTTTGTGAAGGATAGGTGTTAGCTCTTCTCTAAATGTTTGACAGAGTTCGTCTGTGAGGCCATCTGGTCCTGGGCTTTTGTTTGTTGGAAGATTTTCAATCACAGTTGCAATATCAGTGCTTGTGATTGGTCTGTTTATATTTTCTGTTTCTTCCTGGTCAGTCTTGGAAGGTTGTGCTTTTCTAAGAAATTGTCCATTTCTTCCAGGTTGTCCATTTTATTGGCATATAGTTGCTTGTAGTAATCTCTCGTGATCCTTTGTATTTCTGCAGTGTCAGTTATTACTTCTCCTTTTTCATTTCTAACTCTATTGATCTGAGTCTTCACCCTTTTTTTCTTGATGAGTCTGGCTAATGGTTTATCAATTTTGTTTATCTTCTCAAAGAACCAGCTTTTAGTTTTATTCATCTTTGCTATTGTTTCCTTCATTTCTTTTTCATTTATTTCTAATCTGAGCTTTATGATTTCTTTCTTTTTGCTAACTTTGGGATTTTTTTGTTCTTCTTTCTCTAATTGCTTTAGGTGTAAGGTTAGGTTGTTTATTTGAGATGTTTCTTGTTTCTTGAGGTAGGATTGTACTGCTGTAAACTTCCCTCTTAGAATTGCTTTTGCAGCATCCCATAGGTTTTGGGTCGTTGTTTTTTCATTGTCATTTTTTTCTAGGTATTTTGTGATTTCCTCTTTGATTTCTTCAGTGTTCTTTTGGTTATTAAGTAGTGTATTTTTTAGCCTCCATGTGTTTGTATTTTATACAGATTTTTTCCTGTAATTGATATCTAGTCTTATAGCATTGTGGTTGGAAATGATACTTGATACGATTTCAGTTTTCTTAAATTTACCAAGGCTTGATTTGTGACACAAGATATGATCTATCCTGGAGAATGTTCCATGAGCACTTGAGAAGAAAGTGTATTCTGTCGTTTTTGGATGGAATGTCCTATAAATATCAATTAAGTCCATCTTGTTTAATGTATCATTTAAAGCTTGTGTTTCCTTATTCATTTTCATTTTGGATGATCTGTCCATTGGTGAAAGTGGGGTGTTAAAGTCCCCTACTATGATTGTGTTACTGTCTATTTCCCCTTTTATGGCTTTTAGCCTTTGCCTTATGTATTGAGGTGCTCCTATGTTGGGTGCATAAATATTTACAATTGTTATATCTTCTTCTTGGATTGATCCCTTGATCATTATGTAGTGTCCTTCTTTGTCTCTTGTAATAGTCTTTGTTTTAAAGTCTATTTTGTCTGCTATGAGAATTGCTACTCCAGCTCTTTTTTGATTTCCACTTGCATGGAATATCTTTTTCCATCCCCTCACTTTCAGTCTGCACGTGTCCCTAGGTCTGAAGTTTATCTCTTGTAGACAGCATATATATGGGTCTTGTTTTTTTTATCCATTCAACCAGTCTATGTCTTTTGGTTGGAACATTTAATCCATTTACATTTAAGGTAATTATCGATATGTATGTTCCTGTTATCTTTTTCTTAAGTGTTTTGGGTTTGTTATTGTAGGTCGTTTCCTTCTCTTGTGTTTCCTGCCTAGAGAAGTTTCTTTAGCATTTGTTGTGAAGCTGGTTTGGTGGTGCTGAATTCTCTTAGCTTTTGCTTGTCTGTAAAGGTTTTAATTTCTCCATCGAATCTGAATGAGATCCTTGCTGGGTAGAGTAATCTTGGTTGTAGGTTTTTCCCTTTCATCACTTTAAATATGTCCTGCCACTCCCTTCTGGCTTGCAGAGTTTCTGCTGAAAGATCACCTGCTAACCTTATGGGGATTCCCTTGTATGTTATTTGTTGTTTTTCCCTTGCTGCTTTTAATATTTTTTCTTTGTATTTAGTTTTTGGTAGTTTGATTAATTTGTGTCTTGGTGTGTTTCTCCTTGGATTTATCCTGTATGGGACTCTCTGCGTTTCCTGGACTTGATTAACTATTTCCTTTCCCATATTTGGGAAGTTCTCAAGTATAGTGTCTTCAAATAGTTTCTCAGCCCCTTTCTTTTACTCTTCTTCTTCTGGGACCCCTATAATTCGAATGTTGGTGTGTTTAATGTTGTCCCACAGGTCTCTGAGACTGTCCTCAATTCTTTTTATTCTTTTTTCTTTTTCTGCTCTGTGGTAGTTATTTCCACTATTTTATCTTCCAGGTCACATATCCGTTTTTCTGCCTCAGTTATTCTGCTATTGATTCCTTCTAGAGAATTTTTAATTTCATTTATTCTGTTGTTTTTCATTGTTTGTTTGCTCTTCAGTTCTTCTAGGTCCTTGTTAAATGTTTCTTGTATTTTCTCCATTCTATTTCCAAGATTTTGGATCATCTTTACTATCATTAGTCTGAATTATTTTTCAGGTAGACTGCCTATTTCCTCTTCATTTGTGTGGTCTGGTGGGTTTTTACCTTGCTCCTTCATCTGCTGTGTGTTTCTCTGTCTTCTCACTTTGCTTCACTTTCTGTGTTTTGGGTCTCCTTTTCGCAGGCTGCAGGTTTGTAGTTCCCGTTGTTTTTCTTGTCTTCCCACCAGTGGCTAAAGTTGGTTCAGTGGGTTGTGTAGGCTTCCTGGTGGAGGCGACTAGTGCCTGTGTTCTGGTGGATGAGGCTGGATATTGTCTTTCTGGTGGACATGTCTGCGTGTGGTGTTGTGTTTTGGGGTGTCTGTGACGTTATTATGATTTTAGGCAGCCTCTCTGCTAATGGGTGGGGTTGTGTTCCTTTCTTGCTAGTTGTTTGGCATAGGGTGTCCAGCACTGTAGCTTGCTGGTTGTTGAGTGGAGCTGGGTCTTGGTGTTGAGATGGAGATCTCTGGGAGATTTTTGCCATTTGATATTACGTGTAGCTGAGAGGTCTCTGGTGGACCAGTGTCTTGAACTCGGATCTCCCACCTCAGAGGCACAGGCCTGATGCCCGGCCGGAGCACAGACGTCTGTCATCCACATGGCTCAGAATAAATGGGAGGAAAAAAAGAAATAAAGAGAGAAAATATTAATTAAAATAAAATAAAGTTATTAAAATAAAAAATAATTCTTAAAAATCAAAAAATTAAGAAAGTAATAAAAAGAATGAAAGAAGAAAGAAGAGAGCAACCAAACCAGAAAAGAAATCCACCAATGATAACAAGAGCTAAAAACTATACTAAAAAAAAAAAAAAAAAGGACAGACAAAATGACACAGAGAAGCATACACATACACATTCACAAAGAGAGAAAAAGGGAAAAAAAAAATATATATATATATCGTTGCTCACAACGTCCACTGCCTGATTTGTTGTTTATTCAGGTATTCCACAGATGCAGGGTACATCGGGTTGATTGTGGAGATTTAATTCGCTGCTCCTGAGGCTGCTGGGAGAGATTTCCCTTTCTCTTCTTTGTTCACACAGCTCCTGGGGTTCAGCTTTGGATTTGGCCCTGCCTTTGGGTGTAGGTGGCCTGAGGGCATCTGTTCTTCCCTCGGACAGGATAGGGTTAAAGGAGCAGCTGTTTAGGGGGCTCTGACTCACTCAGCCCCGGGGGAGGGAGGTGGGGCGAGCCTGCGGCGGCAGAGGACGGCGTGACATTGCAGCAGCCTGAGGCGCGTGGTGCGTTCTCCCGGGGAAGTTGTCCCTGGATCACGGGACCCTGGCAGTGGTGGGCTGCACAGGCTCCCTGGAGGGGAGGTGTGGATAGTGACCTGTGCTTGCACACAGGCTCCTTGGTGGCAGCAGCAGCAGCCTTAGCGTCTCATGCCCGTCTCTGGGGTCCGCGCTGATAGCCGCGGCTCGTGCCCGTCTCTGGAGCTCCTTTAAGCAGCGCTCTTAATCCCCTCTCCTCGGGCACCAGGAAACAAAGAGGCAAGAAAAAGTCTCTTGTCTCTTCGGCAGCCCCAGACTTTTTCCCGGACTCCCTCCCGGCTAGCTGTGGCGCACTAGCCCCTTCAGGCTGTGTTCACGCCGCCAACCCCAGTCCTCTCCCTGGGATCCAACCTCCGAAGCCCGAGCCTCAGCTCCCAGCCCCCGCCCGTCCCGATGAGTGAACAGATAAGCCTCTCAGGCTGGTGAGTGCTGGTCGGCATGGATCCTCTGTGCAGGAATCTCTCTGCTTTGCCCTCCGCACCCCTGTTGCTGCGCTCTCCTCCGTGGCTCCGAAGCTTCCCCCCTCCGCCACCCGCAGTCTCCGCCTGCGAAAGGGCTTCCTAGTGTGTGGAAACCTTTCCTCCTTCACAGCTCCCTCCCACTGGTGCAGGTCCCATCCCTATTCTTTTGTCTCTGTTTTCTTTTATCTTTTGCCCTGCCCAGGTATGTGGGGAGTTTCTTGCCTTTTGGGAGGTCTGAGGTCTTCTGCCAGCATTCAGTAGGTGTTCTGTAGGGGTTGTTCCACATGTAGATGTATTACTGATGTATTTGTGGGGAGGAAGGTGATCTCCGCCTCTTACTCTTCCGCCATCTTGAAGCTCCTGATGGTGTTGTTTTTCTTTCTTGACACCATCCTGAAAAGTTTTAGGAGTTTCTTTAAATTTCCTCTTTCCCTCCCTTCTGGATTATGTATATGAATATCATTTTATAGCTCCATCATTGTTATAAATATATACAGGAAACGTATATTTATAGGGAACACTTTTTATTTACATTAATATATTGAAAGCTTTCTGATCCAAGCAATTGTGTTTTATCAACTTATTTTCTCCTACTTATATCCATTATAGGTTTTGGAATCAATATCAGATATTGAATATCTGTTGAATTAATGATCAGCCTGAATATCCTTCTGAGAAGAAGTGTTCCATTATTAGCTGTATGAGGTAATGCTTAATTTGTTTTAAATTATGCTTTCAAGTTTTAAAGCATAGTCCTTTAACCCAGTATTTCCAGATTGGTGAGCATACCTTATAGATACCATTTATGTGTTTTTAGAAAACCCATAAATGTCTGAATATATCTGGAATTGATCAGATTATAATTTCTCCATTAAGAGAAATGGGCAAAGACTGAGTGTGGTTGCTGAAAAATAGAGTTGCATGTGTAGACTTGAATTTGCAATTTGAGAGATGTGCACCCTGAGGGCAAATTGTGGTATCTGCATTCTATGAACTTACTAAATACTTGAAACATCAATTGCATGTGTATGAAACAATTCTTAGACTTAGCTGATATGTGGCTAAACAATCAGAAGAATGGTACAGATAGTAAGTGCCATAAGAGTTCAAACACTATGGTCTGGAGGAGGTGAGAAAAATTTCACTGAAGGAAGTGGGACCTGAGAAAAGTTGTGAAAAATGCTTGGAAGCTAATGCAACATTATATGGTTCAAAGTCCTGGGATGCTGCTACCAGCCTGTGCTGGTATCACACTGTCCCTAGCCTTGGGGAGCCGTTGACTATGTATGGTCTCATTAGTCCAAGCCTTGTGGGACACCTATTTAATAAGCTTCCATACCATCAAGGGTAGTATTTTTGTACCAGATTAATAGTTCTGGTTGCTCTTCCTCCAAGAAATGGATCAATGCTATCATATGTCATATCCCTGTTTAGCACCATCATAACTAAAAATTTGATTTCAAGAGTACTCATCTTCACAGAAACTCTCATCCTTGTACCGTTCTGTCCAACCCTTAATCTGATCCTCCTACTCCCATCCTATTTCCCTTTAGAGCCCTTGTTCTTTTTTAAAAAATTTATTTATTTTTGGCTGTGTTGGGTCTTCGTTTCTGTGCGAGGGCTTTCTCTAGTTGCGGCAAGCGGGGGCCACTCTTCGTCGCGGTGCGCGGGCCTCTCACTATCGCGGCCTCTCCTGTTGCGGAGCACAGGCTCCAGACGCGCAGGCTCAGTAGTTGTGGCTCACGGGCCTAGTTGCTCCACAGCATGTGGGATCTTCCCAGACCAGGGCTTGAACCCGTGTCCCCTGAATTAGCAGGCAGATTCTCAACTGCTGCGCCACCAGGGAAGCCCCTAGAGCCCTTGTTCTTGATCAGAAAACTACCCTATATGTTCCAACTCTTCTAGGAACATTCTCTTAGATTTTCACCTTAACAAAAATTGCTTGTCCCTTTATAACTGTTAGCTTTAATGTGGCCCTCTCAAGTAAAAGCTGCTTGTTCTTTCTCACACTGACTAAATGAGGTATAAGATAATGAAATAAAAATTCAAATTTTAAGGCAAAACAAGAAAAACTTAAACATAAAATTTTTCTTTGCCCTTTGGACCTCCTCTCTCCCCTCCAGTGTGCATTGTGCAACTGCATTATGTGTTAACTAGACCGCCCAGTGGCAGAAGTACCTGCTCAACCATAAAGATCAATTTTTCTCCTTCTGCTGCCAGCCATATAACTCCTTAGAATATAACATTCCTTTCTAAATCCTGTAAGGGGTCACGATGACCCACCACTCACCTTGTACGTGCAGATATATTTGGTGAACTTTATGGATAGTGCTAATATATGATTTCCTTTAAAGATAGTGATTGGTGCAGAGCAGACTGGTCAGAAGACCTGGGGAGATACTGTGCTGCACCTAGTGGAAGTTCTTAACTTAAATACTTATGACCTTATTAATGTTACTAGCTGTATTACTTGTATTCTGCCCATTTTACAAGATTATTGTTTCTTGCATTACTAAATGTATGTTGGACCTTCAGATAAAATTAATGATGATTAAGTCACTTGAAATGATTGACCAAATATATAGTGCTATAAGATCCATCAGTCACAAAATGCCTCCCAAACATTTGTTGAAATTAAGACTGAAAAGGGAAGGGATTGTAAAATGAAGAATGTTGCCCACCATCCAGTTCTACAAGAATCAAGCCATTAGCCACTATAGTCACTGACGTATGATACACCCTGAAAGGAATTCAGGGTGAAGGTTAGAATGAGGCACTTTGTGCTCTGGGAAAACTTGCAGAACTGGCCCTCAGATAGTTAGAAATTTTTAGGAGAAAATTTTATGAACCCAGTTTCTTGCATCTTCCCATACTTAGAAAAGCACTAAAACCATGAACTAAGATGTCTGTTCCTCATGACTAGCAGCAATCTTCTACTGAGATGTGTGTTTGACTGCACACGGCCTTTTTGCCAAAATCACATACATAGCTAGCCTCCCCCCTTACCTCATCAAAACATTTCTCAGAGCTCTCTGAGAGATTGTCTCCCACGTTATAATCCTCAGGTTGGCTTGAATAAAATTTTCCATTTCTTTCTCAGATTGACTGTTGATTAATTTTTCATTGACAAGGAGGTTGGGTTGGTGTTTTCTTTGATTTTTATTTCCCCTACTAGCTCTTCATTCTTCTCCCTCCTGCAAATGCCTACTACTACTCTTGAGGTTCATGCCACCAAATTATATCCCTCTTCCATATTTTTTTGTCATTGTTGTCTATTTACCTACTTATTAAAGCCCTTTTATTTAAGAATATAGATTCCTAAATTATGTGTATTTCTTTTTGACTTCAGAACCACATAAATAAATCATCCAAAATGATGGCTTTTTGGTGCTTTGGTTTTCTCATCTTCAAATTTCTTTTTATTTCTCTTGTCCAGCCACTTTCATACTGGGTTTTTTCAGAAAATATACCACTTCTGAAATCTTGGTTTTCAATAACCCATTCACCCATAACCACTATCTACTTTTCTGGAACATTTATTCAAGTATCTCTACTGCCAAAATTTTTCAAGTACATCAAGACTGTAATCCCTACTCACATCTTTTTAGTGGTCCACTCCAAGGTTCATTCTTTTCTCCTATTCAGCCTACTTTCTGTCTTTATTCTAATTACTTTGTTGCAATTTTCTTCAATTCCTTGTGCCTCTGTTCTTCCATTTCATTTACCTTGCAAAATGCTGCCATTTGCTTTTGTGACTGAACTTCAGTTGAGAATATTTGCTTGAGAAAGATCACATGGCTCTGTGATTTAAAATATCAAACTTCCACTCAATACTATTCATTGACTCTGCCATTTTCTTCTAATGGGATCATGTTTCCACTTTGAAGATAAAACTTCCCTCTCCAAACCACCTATAACTTCTCCTTCACTGTTACTCTCAATGGATCATTGTGCTGTTTCGTTTCTTCCCCTTTTCATTTTCACCAAAACCCACGGTTACCGGATTTCCAGGCCCACCATTCTGTGCCCAGCATTCCACTGAAATCTTAGCTGGATCAACAATAACCTTCCACTGTCTACATCTTGCTCAATTTCCCATAGATGGATAATTCCTTTTTTTTCCCCCCTCACCTTTCTCCTTTGGCTTCTGCTTCACGACCTATTGATTTTCTTTAACTTAATGGTACCTTGTTTGTTTCCTCTGCTGGCTACTCCTCCTCTATTAGACCTTTAAATGGCCCAGGTTTCCTAATTCTGGGTCCTAGATCTTCTTTGTGTTTTCAACATACTTTTTCTAAGTGATCTCATCATTTGACATAGATATGAATTCAGTATTTATTCTGATGACTATCAAATGTTTATATTTATCCCTGAGCTCTTGACTTGTATTTCAAACTGCTTATCTGACATCACAATTGGATGCTTCACATACCTCTCAAGCATATCCTATTAAGAAGCAGAAACTCATGATTTTCCATTCTAAATCTCCTCCTTAAACTCCTCTCTTTCTTTGACACCTTAGCAAATAACATCAAAATCCATCTAGTTGTCTCTTCTGGAAGCAAAAGAGTAATCTGTTATTTCTTTCTTTTTCTTGTAATACCAATCTATCAGCAATTTCTGTTGATTGTATCCCCAAATTATTCTCCAAATCTGTCTACTTCTCTTCATCTCCACTTACCTATCTCAGTTCAGATCACTATACTTTTTTTTGCCTTAAATATAGCTTACTACCTTTTTTTTATGTCTATTATTGTTCCCTTCAAATCATTCCCTACAAAGAAGCAAGCATGATTTTTAATTAAATCTAATCATGCCATTCCTGTGCTTAACACTCATCAATGACTTCTAATTATACTAAGAATGTAAAGCAGACTTCTTTCCATGACCTACAGAATCACACATGCTCTGGTCCCTGCCTACTCTTCAAATCCATTGCAAGCCACTGTCCTAATAGTTCACTATGTTATTGACACTCCATTATTTTAAAAATTTAATGAGCCCATCAAGGTTTTTCCCATCCAGATTTATTTGTAATCCTTGTTGCATCAGTATGAAAATCTTTCTGTAGGATTCAATTTCAATGCCATAAAAATTGCATCTTTGTCTTCCTCATTCCTTATTGATTTCCCAGCACCTAGAATGGTGCCTGTCACACAGTAGGTGTTCAATAAGCATTTACTGAATTAAATACATGAATACATTTCATCCCTAAGGTTTTAGCTGAAATTTCCGCTCCTCAGATGGGCTTTTGCTAAATACTGTTTCTGAGGTAGCTCCTACTCCAGATTAAATTACATTTCATCCACCCCTTACCATTGTCATAGTATCCCATAACATTTTAATTTTCTTCCTAGCAGTTTTTATAATCTGCAGTTATCTTGCTTATTTATTTACTTGCTCGATTATTATCTGTGTCCTTTAGTAGAATACAAAATCAGTGAGGGCATCTTCTGGTTTGTGTATCACTGAAACGTCAGTGCCAAGCACAGTATCTGTGCACAATAAACCTGTACAAAACCCCCCAGGAAATATTATGAAACAAATTAAAAAATAAGGAAATAAACAAAAAGCAATATGAAAAGATTTCTGAGGAAAAGATGAGGGAAGATGAAGGCAGACTATGATAAACACAGTTTAGTGAAAGTAAATATAAAGAATCTGTTGTTTACCCCATTAAGATTACTTATAAAAATGCCAAATTGCACAGGTTCTTTTATTACTCATCTGGAGAGTACAATTTGTTCTTCCCCTTTAGTTTTCCTCCTTTTTCTGAGCCAATTTCTTATCCATGATAAATGTTCTCCCAACCCCTAGTCATGCTGGTTGAAATTTTGTTTTCCAGTCTTTGATGTGGAAAATTTTCAGTGGCTTTGGAAATTTAAATAGATTAGTCAGACTTTTTTTTTTTTCCTCTCTGCTAAACCAGGAATATATTCCTCCTCCGATAGGATTTTATCTAGATGTTTAGTAATCCTGCCTTTTATGCATGCCTGAACTTAACTCATAGCTGTCCCTATGCTGTTTTATGGTTGTCTATCTTTTCTACAAAAAAATATTGTCTACCATCGTTTTGAGTTTTTAATTGAAGATACCCATTCATTGAAAAGTACACAAAATATGAATATAGAGATCAATGATTAGCCACCTTTCAGATCAAGAAATTAAAAATTACCAGCACCACAAAAGACCTATTTTTAATGCACTCCCAATTTCTATCATTTCCCTCCTCCACTATAGTTTGGTTTGATTTAAAATTCACACAAATAGAATCGTAAAGTATGTATTTTTTTTATGCCTGGCGTCTTTCTTGCAACATTATGTCTCAAAGATTCATTCATGTTGTTATGAGTAGCAGTATTTCATTCTTTGTCATTGCTGTTTTTTGTTACACTGGACAAGGTTATCACAATTTATCTATCCATTTCATTATTGATGGCAATTTGGGTTGTTTCCAGTTTTTGGCTCTTATGAATAATGCTGAAAATTCTTCTACATGCCTCTTGAGATACATGTGCAAGCATTTCTTTGGGGAAAGTCCTGCTAATGGAATTGCTGTCTTATAGGGTATGTATATGTTCAGTTTTAGAAGATACTGCTTAATAGATTTCCAAATTCTTTGTATTGATTTAACATTAACCAACAGAATATGAGAATTCCATTGTTTCATGTTCTTGCATCTCTTGATACAGAAAGTCCTTTTGATTTTAGCCATTCTAGTGGGTATGCAGTAGTATTTTATTGTGCTATAATTTTCTGAGTGACTAGTTCTGTTCCACACTTTTTCATAGATTTATTGGTCATTTGGATATGTCTCTTGCCCATTTTTCTTTTGGGTTGTGTGTTTTTTCCTTATTGATTTTTGTATGTATGTTTTATTTATCCTGAATATAAGCCCCTTCTCAGTCATATGTGTAGCAATATTTTGCTCATTTTTTTGACTTGTTTTTTTAACTTTCTTAATGCCATCTTTTGATGAACACAATTGCTACATATTAAAGTGGTTTAAATGATCATACCTCCCCCTTATTGTTAGAACTTTTTGCTTCTTTTGTAAGAAATGAGCTACCTAACTCAAGGTTGTGAATACATGATTTTGTATTATCTTATCAAACTGTATTGCTCTCCTTTTCATATCTAGCTCTACTTTCTATCTGGAATTGTCTTTGTATGTGAGATATGGGTAACATTCATTTTTTTCCTTGTGGGTATACAATTAAACCAACACCATTTATGGTAAAGCCCATCCTTTATTCACTGTGTTTTAGGGCTACTTTGCCATAAATCAAGTGAGTATACTTATGGACTCTCTGTTCCATTATACTGGTCTATTTTTCTATCCTTATGCCAACAAAACACTGCCTTATTATTGCAGCTTTATAATGTCTTGATTTCAGTAAAACAAATCCCACCTTATTTTCCTTCAAGAGTGCTTTTGCTATTCTTTTTTCTTTTTTTATAAAGACTATATTTTTTTAGAGCAGTTTTAGGTTTACAATAAAATTGAGAGGAAAATACTAAGATTTTTCATATATTCCCTGCCTCCACACATGCATAGCCTCTCCCATTATCAACATCACTCACCAGAGAGGTAAATTTTTTACTAAGAAGGAACTTACAGTGACTCATCATAATCATCCAAAGTCCATCGTTTACCTTAGGGTTCAATTTTGGTGTTGTACATTCCATGGATTTGGGCAAATGCATAATGACATATATTTATCATTATAATGTCATACAAAGTATTTTCACTGCCTTAAAAATTCTCCGTGTTCTGCTTATTCACCTCTTCTTTCCCTTTTCCACCTTTGGCAACAACTGATCTTTTTATTGTCTCCACAGTTTTGCTTTTCAAGAATGTAATATCGTTGAAATCATACAGTACGTAGCTTTCTCAGATTGGCTCCTTTCACTTAGTAATATGCATTTAACATTCTTCCATGGTTTTTCATAGCTTGGCAGCTTATTACTTTTTAACACTGAACAGTATTCTATTATCTGAATATACTACAGTTTATTCACTCACCTACTGAAGGGCAATCTTGGTTGCTTTCAAGTTTTGTCAATTGTGAATAAAGCTGCTATAAACATCCATGTGCAAGTTTTGGTGTTTTTCACTCCTTTCAGTAAATACCAAGGAGAATGATCACTGGATTGTATGAAAAGAGTATGTTTAGTTTTGTAAGAAACTGTCAAACTGTCTTCCAAAATGGGTGCACCATTTTGCAATCCCACCAGCAATGCATGGAGAGAGTTCCTGTTGTTCTGCATCCTCACCAGCATTTGGTGTTGTCTGTGTTTTGGATTTTGGCCATTTTAATTGATGTATAGTGATATCTTATCACTGTTTTAATTTGCATTTTCCTAATGACATGTGATGTGGACCATCTTTTCATATGCTTCTTTGCCATCTGTATATCTTCCTTGATGAGGTGACTGTTAAGATCTTTGGCCCATTTTTTACTTGGGCTGTTTGACCTTTGGCTGTTCTTAGCCCTTTGTGTTTTCTTATAAATTTTAGAATCAGTTTGTCTAGCTCCACAAAAAAACAAAAACAAAGAACCTGTTGAGATTCTGACTGGGATTGCATTGACTTTATAAATCAATTTGGGGAAGTTAACTTCTTTATAACATTGACTCCTCTAATATATAATCACAACATTTCTTTTCATTTTTGTAGCTCTTTTAAAATTTACATATAAGATTTATAATTTTCTATGTGGAAATGTTGCCCATATTTTGTACATTTATTTTGAGTATTGATATTATTTGATGCTATGTAAAGAGCATCTTTCCATATTTTTAAAAAATTATGTGGTTGTTTCTATTTAAAAGTAAATACAACTATTTCCTGATGGCTAAAACATCTCTTTTTGAAAATATAATGGTAGGCAACTGAGGGACTATGTAGAGAATAAAGGTAATGCTGAATATTTAAAGGTAAAATTCACATAGTTTTTGATGTTACTTGTGAATCATTCATTCATTCATTCATTCAAACCTTGATGAATACCTTCCATTTACCAGATACCATGAGATTCATGAGGGACATAAAATGGTCCCAAATACAATGTAACAATTCTGTAAAAGAGGCATGTATAGTACTGTATACATGCCTCTTTTACAGAATATATATATTTTATATGTATATTTATATATACGTATATATAAATATATATTTTATATTTTATATATATTTGATGTTATCTCTCTCTATTTATATATTCTCTCTCTACATATATACACATTATGACATATATATATAAATTTTCTTTTTTCATGTGTATCATCTAATTTAATCCCTTTGACAGTCTTGTGAATTTAGTTTTATTAATTCTTGTGGTTGGAATGGAAACTCATACAGGATAGATAATCTCTCCTTAGGTCCCACAAGTTATAATTATGGGGCTGGTACTCAAACTCAGGTCCTGGTCTCTGAGGGAGGAGCCCATTCCCGTGTATTATAAACTTTCCCTGGCACTGAAGTCCCACCAGTCTATAAGATGCAGGGTTCCCAGGGGAAACATTCTGATAAATAGAGGTCAATGATGAGATCAGCATGCATTCCCCTGAAATGTAAACTCCATGAGAGCATGTGCATAGTAGATGACATGGCAAGGGAATGGCCTGCACAAATGAAATGATTACAGGCATCTCTTTGATCTTTAATGGTAAGTTTAGTTTTCTAAGTTATTTTTCTCCAGTTTCCAAGCTAGGATCTGAGTCACACCACAATAAAGCAGTTGAAAGCACATTTTAGCTCCGACTTAAAGATCCTGAAAATAATCATAACAATTTTGAAAGCAAAAAGTGAATCATTTTTAGATATCACTTTATTCAAGTCATTTGCTGTAACTCCTTGTCATATATAATTCACTGGCTCATCAATTCACCTTCTGACCCTCAATAAATTTGAGAAACTTATAAAAATGTGTAATTCTCATTTGAAATGTGTATTGGACTGTATCCTCATGCCTATATCACTAGTACTTTGTCAAAACCTTGGGGATGTGAGTTATCTGTTTCAAATCAATGGAGTAATTTTAGATATAATTTACTTAATTTCTTCTGTTAGTTACATATAACATGACAACAGTAATTGTAAATTTAATTCAGAATTTTAATTTAATTTACAAATGTGTTATAGAATCATAGAAATGGAATATTTTTCATATGTAAGTATGAATTTTCTAGGTTTTCTATTCTGTTTTAGAGAGCTGTTTATTTCTGCTCCAGTGATACAAAACTACCCTAATCATTATAACTTTCTGCATTTTTAAGAACCGAGGTAAAATTAACATAACATAAAATTAATAATTTTAGGATATACAAATTAGCCACATTTAGTACATTCACTATATTGTGTAATCACAATCTCTATCTAACTCCAAAACATTTTCATCACTCCAAAAGAAAATCCCATACCCATTAATAGGTCAGTCCCCAAGCCCCCTATCTCCAGACCCTGAAACAATCAATTTGCTTTCTGCCTCTATGGATTTACCTATTCTGTATATGTCATATACATGGAGTCATACAATAGGTGACCTTTGTGTCTGGCTTCTTTCATTTAACACATTGTTTTCAAGGTTCATCCATATTTGTAGCATGTGTCAATACTTCATTCCTTACTTTTTTTTTTTTTTTTTTAATAAATTTATTTATTTATTTTTAGCTGTGTTGGGTCTTCGTTTCTGTGCGAGTGCTTTCTCTAGTTGCGGCGAGTGGGGGCCACTCTTCATCGCGGTGCGCGGGCCTCTCATTATCGCGGCCTCTCTTGTTGCGGAGCACAGGCTCCAGACGCGCAGGCTCAGTAGTTGTGGCTCACGGGCCCAGTTGCTCCGCAGCATGTGGGATCCTCCCAGACCAGGGCTCGAACCCGTGTCCCCTGCACTGGCAGGCAGATTCTCAACCACTGCGCCACCAGGGAAGCCCTTCATTCCTTCTTATGGCTGAATAATATTCACTGTATGGCTGTACCACGTTTGTTTATTCATTCATCAGTTGATGAACACTTGGATTGTTTCCACCATTTGGCTACTGTGAGGTGCTGCGATGAATAAAATATTCTTTAAAGGTTACTTATTTTTTCTCTCTCACCCACTGCACCATTACCAACACTGGTCATATATTCACAGTATGAGTCTGATGATGGTACCTCATAAAAGAAGCTATTCCAATATTAGTCAGCAGTAATTGTTGGATAATTTCTATATCTAGCCAAAAATTTGTGTTATCTAATTCCATTAAAATCACTTTAAAATGTATATGCTTATAAATCACTCAAAGGAGAAACTGAAAAAACATGCTTAGGATGATGCTTAGAAGAAACTGAAAAAAACATGCTTAGCTGCATATGATCATATTTTTAAAAAACAATCAATTTTAAAAAAAACAATCCATTTATCTAATATTTTTTAATTAATTAAAAAATGCTTTAACTCTTTTTTACTTTAATGGGAAATCCTTAATTTATTCAGCTCTATGAACCTTGATTTCATTCACTTGGTAATTCCTAGAAATTTCTCCTCCTCAGACTATTCCCTGCATTCACAGGGATTTTTTTATTTTTGATATTTTGCAAGAATTTTTGAAAGCTATCTTTTTACTTAGAGCTGAAAATTCTGAAGTATTCCCTTGAGGATTCAAATTTTGTTTGTGTGGAGAAAGAGGAGACCAGGAGGAAAGAACCAATTCCAATAGTATTGCAGAAAGGCTACTGTTTAATGCTCCTCTCCTCTAAAAATAAACGCAAACCCCAAAACTACCAATTTTTTTTGCACTTTAACCTTGAATGCATCACATCCTATCAGTCACTTACTGACATTATTTGTCATCCTAGAACATTTCATAATATCACTTATGTCTGAGCCACTTCCACTAATAAGGGTTTTAGATGGACATGGATATGTAATAAATCGAAGTTTTACTCTCAGGTGAATTTACATTTTCTTGGCTATAGATAAGCAGTAACTGAAGTGAAAAGCTGTCTCTTCTTACCCCCTTTGGATGTAATGCCCCTGCAAATGTCTCTTTGCCACCTCTGTGCTATTGATGGTGTCATTAGCTCAGTCTCAATATGGACAAAGCATTTTATACATGGAACAGAAATGCTTTTATACTGCTAGATGAGTTTTCTGGGATTTCAAACACTGCCAGTTTTATTAAAGATGGATGCCTACACAGTGTAGGGACATTAATTGAAGTTTATTCAAAGCACCCATTGTGAGAAACTTGGTTTTTAAAAAATACCTTTATTTTCTTTTACTAGACTTCATTACGAAGGTTTCTTGCTTTATCTTCATTACTTTTCTAGGCTTGTCTATATTTGCACTTTGGCCAAAGCAAAAGATGAGTTCCAAGTTGTAAGCAAACATCCAATAGGCAGGACAAAAATTACTTGCAAGGTAGCCTTCTGGAAAACAGTCCTTCTATTACAGACTGTTTGTGTACCCCAAACTCATGTTGAAACCCTACCCTCCCTCCTCATGTCATGGTATTAGGAGGTAAGGCTATTGGGAGGCAATTAGGGTTAGATGAGGACATGAGGATAGAGCCCTCATGAATGGGATTAGCACACTTACAAGAGTCACGAAAGAGCTTGCTTCCCTTCTCTGCTCTCTACCATGTGAGAATGCAAGGAGAAGTTGGCTGTCAACAACCCAGAAGATGGCTCTCACCAGAACCTGACCATGCTGGCTCCCTGATCTCAGACTCTCAGCCTCCAGAACTGCAAGAAATAAACTTCTGTTGTTTATAAGCCACCCAGCGTATAGTGCATTTGTCATAGCAGCCGGAATGGACTAAGACTTTGCTTTCCACTTAGAGTCTCTTATTCTATGACTGTTGTTGCTAAAACCAAAAGAATGTTCTTAATAAGCCATTCAGTGCATTTAAAGGGCAGTGTTATTTATCTATTTCTTCTCATGTTTGAAATTGTCTTATGTCTTCTTTGGTCAACATAAATCAGGTTAGTGTTCTGTGGCCTGGGTGTAGACATGATACACACCTCCTGTGGTACACACAGGATAAGGGTCTGTACATGATGCAGGGTTCTAGAAAGGGATAAGTCACTATGGATGAGTCCCTTCCATCCTCAGGCTACAGATGTAAAATGAGATGAAGTGACTTGCCTGAGGTCAGGAGTATACCCAAAGTCAATACTGGCAGAACAGAGTATCTACAGATCCCAAAGTAATGTTTTTTCACACAGTATTTTTGATGTAAAGCTGTAAAGAATTGTACAGGGGATGGCAGGGGCAGATGACATCTGTCTTGATATGATTCTCCACTTATATGGCAGTTGACTCCACCAAGAAATAAAGAGTGGTACTTGTTTTCCTATTAAAAATTCCGTAAACTGCAACTTTTTAAATAGTCTAGTTTTTTCTTATAATCAAGTTCCTCTGTCTAATAATTGTAGAAAAGAAAGGTGAAGATGTACAGTAACTTTTATAAAATAAGCAGTGATAACCATTTGATAAATGTATTTTGGATTTCATTTAAGCATTACTCCATTAGATAGTATATAACAACAAGAAGAGTAGAATAAACCATCTAGGTTGAAAACTGTAGGAGAAAGAGACTTAGTTGGAAGCTTGTACATTAAATGAAAATATTGTACTAGAAAAGTTTGATTTTTGCATGCATGGTGGCAGGCAATTAATTTCTTGGCTGTGTTAACTCATGTTTTTTAATTCAAAGCTAAATATCTCATATTTGAAAGAATGCTTAAAAATGTAACTTATAGATAAGCCTATTTAGAATACAGTAAACTGAGGGCATCGGGTAAGTAGAGTTATGAAAAAAATCTATGCTTGTAAACACCATGACTTCTTTCCCTGCTCTCAACTCTCTTCCTACCCCTAATGCATCTCTTAGGGGACTTCTTTTTCAAGCAATCATTTAATGAGGGGTTACTATGTGCCAGGTATTATACTAGGTGATTTACACAGATTATTACGTTTAATTCTCAAAACAACCCTGTGAGTGAAGGTTAACTGCAACTGCTGTGAAACCTTTTTTGATGTGGAACCCACTCTGAATTGACAACTCAAACCTGGCATATTTTGTTCCAGAATCCAAAAAGACCCACCAAGCATTGTGTCTCTTTCTTTGTGGTAAGTGAAAGGGTATAGCAAGTTTCTCTCACTTTCTAAGTGATATCCTGACATTTCCTAGACATGACATCTGAAACTCCTCTAGTTTATCTTCCACCCTCTGATGTGCGTGGGTCTTATTAAGGCATCTAGGGTTCTTCATTCCTGATCCTAAGCTGCATTTACTATAACACTGTCAATATAATAAACAATCCAGCATGACATTCTATGGCATATAAAGACTATAGGGACTCTATGATGAGAGAGGGCCTGAGGCAAAATGGTAAAGATACACTTTGTCTCGGAGAAGCTAACTACTTCTGATTATCTTTTTAGATTTTTTAAAAATGAGCTAAGCCAATAGTTGTATACTAGTACTGGGGACTGTAGCGATTTTTCCTTATATGGAGCTGCAGATTAAGTTTGTGATAAGGCTCAGTCACTTTCCAAGACTTATCAAGCTTTGCACCAGCCAAACAGGCTATTGAAATGGACATATGGTATGAATCAATTCTCCTGCATTTAGAACATCTTTTGTTATGGACTTAATGTTTTCAGTTTACCCAGGCAGTGGTATCACTTTTAGAATTGCTGTATTTTGAGGAGGGTGGGGAAGAAAGGGTGAGGGGAGGGGAAGTTTACTGAAAGCAGAGAGAATATCTATATGGAGAGGGCCACTGGACAGAAGCTGTGACATTCAGAGGAGATGGAGCCAACTCCCGGCCTCCAGCAAGGAGGGACCTAGGAAAAAACACAAATGCCCAGAACTCATCCTTCTCTACCCTCTCAAATGTCCTGATGCCTCCTATTGGCCAAACCAACCAGAAGCCAGAGGGGGCTGCAGCTATCAGTGCGTGCCACAGAGATCAGCCTCTGGGAGAACAAGCAGAATAAATAAGGATGAGAGTATGATGGGTGGGAATACTGATTACTGAAAATAGCCAAAATACAGGCCTTTCACAATTTAAGTACATTGCTGCTAGTTGTGAGAGGGAAATGAACAAGGCTGTAAAATTATGAAGTTTACAGCATCTTACACATTTCTTTCAAGCATGAATCTTGGTCTACATTTTACTGACTCTGTTCTTGCATGTCACTGGAAGCTCAGTTGAACTTCTGTGCCCAGTTCTGAATTCCTGTACTTGGGATCACCCCTTCCATCCTTCTTTGTTTAAAGCTGGTCATTTGAACCACTTCCTACAGAACGGCTACATTTTCAAGCATCTAGATCTGAAGATGCAAAATAAGTAAATAAAATAAAACAAAATAAAAATGCTTTGATTTCCAGGATCTTATTGGCTGATAAACATCATTCCACCGAAGCTCTTCTCCATTAAAAATCTGCTCATATCTGTGTCTTTTCTCTCAGGGACTGACTAGGGATTATTTCTGTTCTCTCCTTTGGTTGGATGAAAACATTTGGGGATGACACTTGCAAGTACCTTATGCCTCTCCTAGCTATTTCTTTTTTTTTTTTTTTTTTTTTTTAATTTATTATTTACTTATTATGTTTATTTTTGGCTGTGTTGGGTCTTCGTTTCTGTGTGAGGGCCTTCTCCAGTTGCGGCGAGTGGGGGCCACTCTTCATCACGGTGCGCGGGTCTCTCACTATCGCGGCCTCTCTTGTTGCGGAGCACAGGCTCCAGACGCTCAGGCTCAGTAGTTGTGGCTCATGGGCCCAGTTGCTCCGCGGCATGTGGGATCTTCCCAGACCAGGGCTCGAACCCGTGTCCCCTGCATTGGCAGGCAGACTCTCAACCACTGCGCCACCAGGGAAGCCCCCTAGCTATTTCTTAAAATAACTATATTTGCTTGTTATTATTTTCTGTGTCATGTAATCAAATATTTACCTTCTCCATAGCAGCAATAACTGTTCTTAAAGCCATTTACTTGCTTCCACAATAGAGTTCTTTTGACTAATTCTTTTTTTTTAATGTCCAAAAATGTGTGTTTTACATCACATGTTGGAGGGAGCTGGTGCCAACCAAGTGGCTGTGGAATGGAGAAGTTTTTGTTCTGTTTTGTTCAATCTTGTGTTTCTGGGTGGGGTTTTGAGCTAATAGGTTGTGAAATACCAAAATCATATATGTGGAATCTAATGTACAATTATTTCTAAATCATAAACAAGCTGTAAGTAGTAAATTGAGATTCCAAGTATTTTAAGACACAACAAAGCAATACCTCTTTAATTTTCCACTTCAAAGAAAGCCCCTCACCAATCAAATGTTGTTTGCCTCACATTGAATTCTAAATAATGCAGGGGAATTGACATTCCAGAAGAAAGATACTCCTAAGACTGACAAGAATCCTCATTCCTTTCTGAATTTATATAGGCTAGAGTTTGAGTTTAACAACTATATGAAAATTTAAAGGGAATAATTTAAAACTTAGAACATGTATTTTCTCTTACATTGGTTAAGGGACTTTGGACTACAAAAAGAAAAAGAAAAAAAAATGAAATCACCCATGATAAAACATCTGGTTGAGTTTTGCTGTTTCTTTATATTTTAAGCGTTCCAGCTTTCCTTATTTGAATGAATAATATTTAAGTGGGATAATTGTTACTGTTCATAACGCTCATCTTTCGAAAGAGAACATTGCATTGTTTGTGGAACCTTAGTACTGTGGGAAATTATTGTTTTTCATTCAATTTACTTGCTCAAACTTTTTGGTGAACATTGCATACCCTAGCAGAAATGGTGTGGTTTAGAAAGTAGATATTCTAGCTCTCAGTGACTCAAACTCTCTACTCAACCAAACCCAGGGTGAAAATGTCTGTTGGAACACAGAACTCCTTGTCCAGTAAGTGCACCCCTTAAAGAAAGGAATTTGGGCAGAGTCTGGTAGAAGCATAAATAAAACACAGAGTTTAGTTATATCAGGATGGGCTCCCACAGGAATTAAGTGCTTGCTTATCCCCCAGGGGAAACTACAACTATTAAAGACAAAATTTAGGGCTGTTTTTAAGTGACGAAGAATATTCTTGTTTGATTTTATTACATGCAGATTTTGCTTTTACAAAATGTGGAACAGATGGAAAAATTCAATTTCCATCATAGCAGTTTTTGCATATCTATTCCATATGAAAGATAAAGATGATGAATATAACTTCCAAATTACCATTAATTTATGTGTTCAGCTGGTGTATTATTCCTTAGATAATGGAGCATTTTTAAAGAATTTTTATTATGGCAAATTTTAATTGTATAAAAAGTAAGAGAATAGTATAATGAAATCCCATTACTCATCATCAAGCTTTAAAAATCTTGAGCACAGAATTAGTATTTTCTATCATAGTTTCAGAAAATTTGAGAATTATAAAGTCTACAAGACATCAGCCCAATATTATGACAGTATTTTGCAGATGTGGTGGTTGAGAGCTAAAGAAGTCGAGCGAGAGCCATGTAAGGAGCCTAGGTCCATTCCTGGAAAGTGGTAGGTCACCACTACTATTGGTAGTAGAGAAACTTCAGCTTTGGTGAAAAATCTTTATCGGAAGTAGAAGAGCTTAGGGAAATGGTTGAGAAACACGGATGTCTAAACCCCCAAAAGAAGGTGGGAACATTACCAATTAGAACCACCAGCTCTCAGAGGGGCAATCTGAAGTGGACAGTGTGCAGCCAAATCCCCAAATCCAACAGTTCTGTAAGCGGGGTGTCCCCAGCAGGCTGACACTCAGGACTGGAAGACTGCTCTGGTGTGTCCTAGGAGCCAACTACTCTGTGGTAGAATTATGGGTAGAGAAGAGCTGACGCAGTGAGTGACAGATACTGAGGGGGATTATGCAGCCAATTACAGGGGGGAAAGAAAAGAGAGGCAGAAGCTAAGATCAGAATCAGAGATCAATTTTTATTTCCCTCCCACGTGTTTTTTTTTTTTTTAACATCTTTATTGGAGCATAATTGCTTTACAATGGTGTGTTAGTTTCTGCTTTATAACAAAGTGAATCAGCTATACATATACATATATCCCCATATCTCCTCCCTCTTGAGCCACGTGTTTTTTAAAAATGCTAACTAAAAGAATTTTGGACTTTGATGATTACCTCTTCGTTTATGCATGAATTCTTTATGCAAGTGTCAAGTGGTGGTGCAACTT
Source organism: Balaenoptera physalus (assembly GCF_965194825.1). NCBI lineage: Eukaryota > Metazoa > Chordata > Mammalia > Artiodactyla > Balaenopteridae > Balaenoptera > Balaenoptera physalus. The sequence continues at coordinate 124,486,825 of NC_138884.1, forward strand.
CTTGTAATTTAGAAACATCTGGAAGCCAGTACTCGTGCTTGTGTAGAATCTTCACTGAGATTTTTTTTCCAGGACAAGGCCTAAGGTTCCAATAAACAGGGCTTGCCTGAAACTCTGACATGCACGTGCCTACTTTTAATCAAGTGTACTAGAATCGTTTATCCACCGACTTCCTTTGAAGATAAAATGAGACAATAAAGTTTTATGTTTCTGTTATAGAAACTCCCAGTCTTTTAAAATATTACTTTTCTCTCCATTTTTTTTCTCTGAAAGTACTAATTAGGTAATAATCTCTTTGGCATGTCTTCAAATTGTCTTCTTCAAATTATAAAAAATGGATCACTTTTGGCCATTTTCTAATTTCACAAATGAAAAACATAATATTTTTAAAATAATATTACCCTATAAAGCACAATATCTTAAAATCTGGCCAAATATTTTGCTTATTTCTTCTATTTTAACACGTGTGTTTTATAAAATCTCAAATCCTGTTGTAGTCCCTGGGTGTACATAAAGAATGCTGAATTTAGGCTACTATTTGGTCAATTGGTAGGAAACATCCTTCTATTAATACAGTTTGTTGTTTTAGAAATTCAAACAAGCATGTAAGCAATATCTCATTCAAAACTGAGTCTTTCGCAGTTTAGGAGTAATTTAAATCAGACAACAGAATTTTTATGAGAATCAAAGTGTCTAAAGTGAGACTGGAACACTTACCAAAGAAAAGAAGTTTGGTTTTTTTTCTTTCTATAGTTCAATATTTCAAAAAATATGTGAAGCAATCATCAATCATTAGCATATTTTTTTCTGGCATAGTTTTTCTGATTAGTCCAGTGTAATTGAAGAGTAACCTTAGGGAATAGCTCACAAGGTGTTAAATTTGATTGGAGAAGAGCAACACATGGATCAGGGGACATGGATTCTGTCAGTGTGGTTTAGCCGTACATTGCTCGGTGGCATCTGATGGGGCAGCCACGGAGAAACACAAGTGGGTTGCGGATAGTAAGGGAAGGTCAAAGACAGGAAGTACATGTATGGTGCACAGATAGACTTCACTTAATTTGCATTTGTGCCTTTGGCTGATTTCATTAGGATAGTAACATTTCCATGTTTTCCTCTGTTCCTTGATTTGCTATTCAACAACGCTTATAATCAAGACTTTGGTTCTAATGCCTGTCTAAACCTATTCTCTAAGTTTAAGTACTTTGTCATTTGTCCTTACCTTAGAGTAACTGACAAACTATACATTGTCACACTTAAAATCTTGGCTTTGTATTCTTTTGATCGAATATACCCACTTTTCTTACTCAACCTCATACCAAGACTGAATTAAAATTTTTTAAAAAGATTTCTTTTGGCTACTGAACGATTCCTTAATAAGTATTGGTGTTGAGGACAGAAAGCAAATTACATCACTATTTCTGTTTATTTTACTGCTCTGTTTCCAATGCAGGATGCTTATTCACTCAGCTACAGTAGGCCAAAAAGGAAAGGTAGTTCCAGCTGTGAAAAACTGATAATCTGAGCTTTTCTTGGACTAGAGGCTGATGAGTGAATGAAGATAAATATATCTGAATATTTATGAACACTATATATTCTAGATTTTGACAGTTTGATTTCACTCTTGCTTAGCTCTTTCCAAGTGACCAAGTAACCACTTGATGTATTACAGCATGTTAAAAAAGGGGAGGGGGGAGACACTCAGAGTACCTTTTTTTAAAATCACAGCATATGCCACCTTCATATGTCTTCCTCTACTTCCCGCCCCCCCCAAGTTACAAATATTCATCAGTCATTTCTACCTTTACCAATTAAACACTGATGAATTGAATGCCATTGATTAAGAAGTGGTACACTGAGATACTATAATGTTAGATTGCATATCATTTAAAATATCTTGATTACTTAAAAACTCAACTCTTCAAATATTCAGAACAAAACTACTGTGTTTTTACATTGATAAATTTCTAAACATGTCATATTCTTAGAGAGTAACTAATAGACTTGGAAAGTATATCATTATTGTCTATGTCTGTCTCTCTTTAACCTGCTTCCTCTATTTGTACTTGTGTAAATATGTATAAAAATGTCTGTAATATATACTAAGTATACTTTAAATGTTATAAATATATTGTCACAAGAAAATATAAAGGTTTGTTTATGATCTCAAAACAAAAATGTATTAAATGTTTGAAGTGTGTTTTAACATATATGTGAATTCATTGAAACCAGAGGTGAAAAGGACTTCGCAGTGTAGTAGAATCAGTTCTGGTCTTTCTTTGTCTAATAAATAAAATGTACTGTTTCTATGGAAATTGCTTTTGGAGAAAACAATAACTACTATTTTAAGTATTAAAATACCCATGGTATAATAAAGTAAATAGAATGATTTACTGTTTAATGATAGAAACACTCTAACATTTAAAATATATTGTACATTTTGAGCACAGCGCATATTTTATAGCTTAAAACTAAATTTCAAGGAGTTTCTTTTGTTATTAAACAAATGGTAAACTCAGTGACCCTCCAAACATCTACTACATATTGCTTGTAAGAAAAATATTTTTAAAATTGTGTATAATATTTGGTAGTACATTGTGAAAAAAAGTCCCTTTGACCAAAATTGGTCAAATTGGCCTGGATGGTAACGCCATAAAAGGAAGAAGACAAAACTAAACTACATTACCACAAAAAATAGAGACAATTTTTGTTGGAATAATTTTTACAGGTGATTTTTAACAGATTAAATATGACATAGATGTTTTCATGTAATTAAATTGAATAACATTTTGTCTTTCATTTAGCCAAACATTACCTATTCTCTGCTAAATTAATATGACCCATTACATTCATGATGTACTGCAGAAATGCTCACTCAATTTCAGCATCTTCTATAGCACTTGTTGGAAAGTACAGTAACTGTCTTCTTCAAAGTCAATGCAACTGCATCTTTGCAGCCCTGCCCAGAGCTTTTTGTAGATCATCTTGCTGTCTTGTGTAGTACCATGATTATGTTCTCATTTGTCTGGATTAGCCATTGCTCCACACCACACTTGAGCAGATGGGTTCTGGAAGGCAATGGGCAGAGGTGGCAGTCTTTTCTTTTCAGAAGGTAACGTTCCCGCCTCAAGGCATGTCCAGATTTGAAAAAGTTAAGAGGATTGGTGTTAGCTGGCTGAGAAAACAAGGAAAGGTTTGTTAACCAAAAGTTGAAGGAGCCTTCCTTCCTTGGTCTTCTGCCAGCTTTGGGCTTTTAACAAATCATTTTCAGACTACCTTGGTGCGGCGCCTTTAAGATATATTAACAATATATCAGGCCTTCCTTTCATCCTCCTTGTTTACTTTCTACTTTCTCTATTCCTTTCTCTCCTTTGTCAATAATGGGTTTGGGGTGGGGCTCTGTCAAATTTCAGGAAGTGTTGCCTCACTCAGAATAAAACTGATGTCAAGGAGTGGTGTCAGTCGAGATTTTCAGTTAAAAGCCTTCAAGCAAAGCTCTGTATTAAGGCAAGGGATACAAGGTGAATGCTGATGTCACATAAGGTAACAATTCTTTGACCTAAAGCATATCATCTGTCTTTGCTGAAGTAATGTTTTTTTTGTCTGTCCTAAAGTAATTCTTTATGAACCACATGAGTTAGCAAGGTATTATACCAAAATAAACCACAAATCAAAACTAAAGCAAAACCCCCCAAAATTATGTTAATCACTTACCTTCAAGAATTTTACATTGTAGTAATATTTAAGGGAACTCTAACAGTCTCCTTGATTTCTGAGTTGCAAGCTCTATTTTCTAGATTTGTGCCTACTGATAATTTAAAGTTGATAGTTAGATCCTGTCTCCTGCTATCTATACTTTAACTTATATAGTACAAAAACATATTTCTGATTTATTTAAACAGTGTATTATATAAAAATAAATCTGTGTGTATTAGAAAATATTGAATATAAAGAATAATACATTAATTATTCAGGGTGTCCCAATCCAGAGAGGCTTCAAAATAAGAAAACTAAAACAAAATGAAAGAGAGAGAATTTTCAAATAAATATAGACAAAAATATCCCAGACATGAAGAGAGACAAAAAGTTTTTAGGCTAAAGGGGCTTGCCTGGTATCAGGCAGGATTAATGATAAGACCTACACACAAAGATATCCTGATGAAGTTTCAGCATTCTAAACCTAAACAGAGAATCCTAAAAGAGAGAAACAGATAACCCACAAAAAAAATCAACAATCAAGAATCTGACAAGTCAACAATTATAGCAGGAGCTCTGAACATATTTCTCTGGACTATGGCTTCTTCCCCATGTTTATATCTGCTTTCTGAATTTCAGAAATTAGTTACTATTATCATATCTGTTGATAACTCCAATGCTTATCTTCTATTTTCCTCACTATTGGGGTGAAGAAAATAGAAGATATTTGAAAATTAGTTTTGAAAATTAGTTTTCTACCATATAATATTCTCTCAAGAGGGAAGAAGTCCACTATCCTGACCTAAAATTTAGAATCTTTAGATTCCTTAATCAAAATGTCTTCATTTAACTTAAGTAGATTTGTGATTGCTATCTGGCCAGGACTTATATTGTCATCTGCCCTTTGTATTTTTGTGTCACTCAGCTGCCTGATTTCAATATTTTGCTTCAAAAGATGATGATTATCTTTCTGAATGGTACAGCTTTCAGTGCTCGTGATGTTGATGTTTTTACCTTGGTAAATATTTCTTAATATGATGACAGTGCTCTTCTGACTCATAGTAAAATTTTAAAATATAAAAAAATAGATTAAAGGCTATTACTGCACATAATACTATAAAATTGAACATGCTGTAGTGCTATTGATGCTTTTGAGCGTGGACGTTGCAGTCCAGGCACAGTGATGGGTAAGGCTGGTTGTCACAAATCTGTTTCTCAGCACTGAACTTTATCCCACTTAAATTGTCCAAAGACATTCCAGAACATATAACAAAATGTCTCCTCTCCATTTTTATGGGAGATGAAAGAAAAATACTGCAGTAAGGATTTTGCTGACAAGTACATTGGAGGATCAACTACTATTTAGTTTTTATTCTGTTACATTAACAGTGAAACAAAGCCTTAGGCAAACACTGATTCACTAGTTATTACATAATTTTTTGACAAGAAGTTATATTATGAGAGCTCCCTTCTCAGAAGTAGGTATTTTCTTAGGAGTCTTTAAGATGTTTAAGTCTCTCTTCACATATTAGCTACTCTATAAATACTGAATCTTTCTATAACAGTGCCATGTGAAGTTCTTTATCCAAAGCCTCACAACAACCCTATAATGAATGTTCAATCATTATCCCCTTCTTTCAGATGAGGAAATGGAAGCTTACAGAGATTAAGTAGCAGAGATAGGGTACTAACCCAGGCCCAACTATCTGTGATCCTGCCGTGCTCTGCTCCCTCTTTTAAATGAAGGTATTGCCTGTTTTACATGTCTGATTAGGAACCCTCTCAGAGGGATTATTGTTGAAGAGCGCTAAAGAAGTTGCTAAGAACTTTCATAAGCATCTCATGTAAATTTCATTTCATATATAACTGTGTTCATGAACCATGTTAACCTAAAAAGAAGGACTGCCAGATATTTCTCCAGCAAAAATGGGTTTATTCAGGATCAGCAGAGAATTGCAGTTTGGGGTCTGCAGCCATGTTGAGCCACATGCAAGTTCCCACACGGGAAGGGAAGGAGAACACTTTTATAGAGGGGAAAAGGGACTTGAGAGGGCTCGAGTAAGCAACAAGTCCATGGCTTTTCATTGGCTTAGTCCTTGCCAGGAAAGAGAGGCATCTTTTTTCTTCCTGCTGGGCTTTGCTATCCTTATAGGGCATGCAAGTTCTCCCAACCCTATTTGACTGAGATTTCTGTTTATTAATTTTTTACAACCATTATGCAGGTTCAAGTCTCTTTTTGAAATCCTCTCTCTTTGTTACTCCACAACCTCAAAACAGTTGCCAAATCCTGTTGTTTAATATCTGTCTTCTCTACAAGGTAGATTTTTGTCTTGTGAAGCAAGCACCATTTTGGTCTAATAATATTTCTTGTGTCTAGGAAAGTGTTTACTTAGAGGAGTTACTCAATAAACATTTGTTAGTGCAATGATGTTTTTCTTACCTGTTTCCCCTTTTCAACTCCTACTGTCACCAAAGAAGATAGAGCCTTCAAAACTTTTCACCTGGGCTGTTAAGTACAGTCACCTTCTCTTGGTTGACCTTTCAGTCTTCAGCCTCTTTCTGTTTCTCAAACCTGCCAAGCACATTGCTGCCCCAGGACCTTTGCATTCACTGTTCACTTGGTAGAAACAATCTTCTCCCAGGGGGCCATGTTGCTTACTCCCACACCTCTCTTGGGTCTCTGCTCAAATGTCCTCCTATTAGTGAGAATGCCTATTTAAAATAGCAGCCTCTCTCCACCCATGGCTGAGTATCTGATTATTGAAATTTCATCGCGCTGTTTAAAGTTCAGCTTAATTCCTTTGGAATAGCTCAGAGTGAAGCCAGTGGGGTGGTAGTGCATACAATCACAGAGGTAGGGGGTCAAATGTCAAAGGCCTGAGAGACAATTTTGAGAACTATAACTTTTGCTATGAATGGGAGAAGGAGTTATTGAAGGAGAGAAATGAACAGGGAGATCAATTAGAAGAATATTTACTACTCTAGGTGAGAGAGACAGACAGAAAGAATGGTGTCTTGGAACCAGGTGTTAACAGAGGAAGATATGGATAATATATGCCAATGAAATAGATGTAGAGTGTGAGACAAAGAGAGGAGTCTAGAATGACCTTAAGGATTATGGCCTGAGAAATTGGAATGGTGGAATTTTTATTTACTAAGTCAAGAAAAACTTTGGGGGAACAGTTTTTAATGGGATGATAAAGATTTCAATTTAGGACATGTCAAGTTTGAGAAGATATTTGATATTTAAGTAAAAGGTGATAAATAACCAAATAGAGGGGTGAAGTAGACAGTTGCATGTAAAATTCTGGCATTTAAGGAATAAATCCAGACTTGGGATATGAATATGGAAGTTGTCAGTGTGTGTGTGGTGTGTAAAACCATGAGGCTGGGAGAGATCACTAAGAAGTGAGGGCAAATAGAGAAGAGGTTCAGGCTGAGCCCTAGGACACTTCAGCCCTTAGATGAGGAGAAACCAGCAAAGGAGACTGGGAGAAAGCAGTCAATGTGACGGCAAGAGAACAAGTAGAATGAGCTGTCTCAGAAGACAAAAGAAGGTGTTTCAAGGAGGAAGGAGAGATCAGCTGGGTCAGTACTTCTGATGAATCATATAAGGTTTGGATTGAGAAATGACTAGTAGAATGAGAAACATAGAGGTCATGCCCAGCTTTTAAAAGAGTTCTGGTGGAGGCAACAAAATCTGGTGTTCAAAGGAGGTGATAGGATGTAACCCAAGAAAAGAAAATATGTGCAAAGAGGACGGGAGTGTGAGGCAGATTTTGGAGGAAACAAGTAGTTCCCTTTCTAAATGAGAATTAATGGGTAGTTCCTGGCCATCAAAGACTCATTACCTGGCATAGGTATGGCATGTATATATGTATGCATATATTTATGTGTGTGGTTGTATGAATATGGACCATTCAAAGTTTAAGAGCAGGACAGTAACACATCCGAAACTATGCTTTAAAAATATTATGGTGGCATCAGTATAAGCCATGAATTTAGGAGACATGATGATTTCTCTAAGGGAATAGTGAACTGAATTTAAAAAATAAAGCTAAATTCAGCTTCACATTTGTCATTGTTTCTTTAGATTTTTATTCAAACAAGCAGAGTTGACACAAAACAGTCTTGAGAAATGTGGGTAGTGAAATAACAATTGGAAATACATGGTTTAAGCATGAAATTTTAAAAAATCAGATTACAGACTTAGATTTAGTGTTTGTGTGTTTTATAAAATCTCAAAAATATATAGAAAACATTCATTTTGAAATTCTTGAGAAAAGTGTACTTCATAATCTATGGCAAAGATGTTTACTAGTTCATATAATATAAAAGTAAATGTTTAACTACAAAAAAATGTTTCATATGTGGGCTGGTGAAATTGCTATGAAGTATTCACTCCTTAAAATGTATTTGTGTTTGTATTTTCATGGTCCATACAGCACTAATGTAAAACAGATTTTTAACAATACTTGTACATTTGACACAGCTGTCATGGAGCTAATGTAATAATCCTGTATCTGTATATGATCAGTGATGTAATCATTTGATGTATACATTAATGTTTAGTAACTTATACCCAGATACTGGTGGTATTATGAACTGATTTTCCAGAATCATAATATAGTGATTGGAACATTGGATTAACTGTCAGGTAAATTAGACCTGGTTAGCAACTCTGGATCTGTTTCATCATCTCAGAGAAACAGTATTTACTTTGTCTGCTTTTTAAGGTGGAAGGAAGGATCAAAGGAAAAATAAGATACATCCTCTTCCAGTGTGTCATTAATGTTTATTAATATTTTAATACTATTTTACATTAATAAAATAGAAATTAATTTTAATTTTAATTTATATTATTTCTCAGTTTGTAAATTGTACCAAGAACCTGTATATTAAAGTGTGAGTGTATATGTGTGTGTTTAAAAAAGAAACATTAGTGGAACAAGAAAGAATATTTTGGTATCTCATTTTTATTTGTTTCAGCAGATGTATTCGATTTTAAAATAGTAATATGAAACAAGAATTGAGCTGCTGAAATATTTTATAAACTATCTTATTACAACCAAATCCAGAGATCAAGTGTCACTTAGCTTTAGAAAACAAGCTTCATTTATTAAAAGAAAACCAATCCATCTTTCTTTCATATGACTAATGATAAATGTATGTTATTTTTCCTCATATGTTTGCTAGATTTCTTTTCCCACCCTATATGTGATGACTTAAATTCTGTAATTTCTGCCATATTTGGGTCCAGATCTTCACTCCCTCACAATGTTGGAATGCCTATTGTTTGCGTGCTAATCTGTCTCACGCATTCCTTTTTTCTCCTGTGCTTGAGCTCCATTTGTTCTTGATTCATATTATCCAACTTGAAGAAAATCAGTTTTCAATTTGGCCCACTACAATATGCATGTATCCTTAGCACATTCTAGACACAGTGGAAGAGAATTTATCATCTTGGCCCATGATGGGTGCTCTTTCCCAAGAAGACTTATGAGTACATTTATTTTACAAAGAAAAAGTAATAAAAAAGACAGTCTACCTTTAGGAAGAAATAAAGTACAGGTTGCTTGTTGGTGTCACCCCAACTCTCTATGGATCTCTTGCATTTTCTGCATGACTTGTGAGTCTTAGAAGATAGACGCATCTTCTTCTTCTTTACTCCCTCTTGAGTAAAATGCAGGTATGTTTACTGCTCATTATAAAAGGTTCAGGTTTCCTGAACTAAAGGTTTCTTTCCTATAATGCAAACCACTGCATATGCAGGTGTCACCTAGTCCTATTTTCATCACCCTGTGGGAATCGGGGGCTTAAGGAAGCTACACAAATATGCAGGCTACTTGTTGCATGCTATAGACTGTATGTTTGTGTCCCTCTAAAATTCACATGTTGAACTTAATCCGCAGTGTGATGGCTATTTGGAGGTGGGGCCTTTGAGAGGTGACTCCATCCTCATGAATGGGATTAGTGCCCTTATAAAAAAGACCCTTTTATAGAGAAAGAAAAAGAGCTCCCTTGCTCCTTCTTCCATGTGAGGACACAGAGAGAAGATGGCCACCTATGAAATAGGAAGTGAGTCTTCACCAGGCACTGAATCTGCCTTGATCTTGAACTTTCCAGCTTCCATAAGTGTAAGAAATAAGTTTCTGTTGTTTATAAGCCTTGCAGTCTATGGTATTTTTGTTACAGCAGCCTAAACAAACTAAGATATTGTGCCATGAGTAATAAAACTATCTCTCAAACTGTGGCAAGCTAAATAGTTAGCTTTCAAGTAAGATGGAATCTAATGACCTTCAGAGATTTTGACAGTTTTGGTGATGAAGATGGGATGCTGATAGAGATATGGCTTTCTGGAAGAAGGATGAAGGCCATGTGGGCCAATTAATGAGATTTGAGAGAAATCCATAGGTATCAGTGGCAAATGTCTTGGCCAAGTTGAATGGTCAACTGGGCAATAAAAGATCCTCTACGTTATTGACTGTTAATGAGGAGGAACTGGGGAAGTTGACTGCAGATTAAATCATGTCTTGGTTGTTCTTAACTCCCCTCTAGGTGGGAAGAATTCTTTATCAGTATGGGGGACAGTCTCAGTTCTGCAGTTCAAAGATTCTTCATGGGTAGCCAGAAGGTTCTTCCCCTATGATAGTTAATTTTATATGTCAACCTATCTAGGCCAGCATACCCAGGTTTGGGTCAACTACCAGTCCAGATGTTGTTGTGAAGGTAGTTTTTCAGATGTGATTAACATTTATATTAGTAGACTTTGAGTACAGCAGATTACCCTCCATAATATGGGTGGGCCTCATCCAATCAGTTGAAGGCCTTAAGGGAAAAGACTGAGGTTCCCCAGGGAAGAAAAAAATTGGTCTCTGAATGCTGTTGGATTCAAGACTGTAACATCATCTCTTCCCTGGGTCTCTACCCTGCCAATCTGCCCTGCAAATTTAAGACTTGCTATTCTCCACAAACACGTGAGCCAATTCTTTTTTTTTTTTTTTAACATCTTTATTGGAGTATAATTGCTTTACAATGGTGTGTTAGTTTCTGCTTTATAACAGTGAATCAGTTATACATATACGTATATCCCCATATCTCCTCCCTCTTGCGTCTCCCTCCCACCCTCCCTATCCCACCCCTCTAGGTGATCACAAAGCACCGAGCTGATCTCCCTGTGCTATGTGGCTACTTCCCACTAGCTATCTATTTTACATTTGGTAGTGTATATATGTCCATGCCACTCTTTCACTTCATCACAGCTAACCCTTCCCCCTCCCTTTGTCCTCAAGTCCATTCTCTATTCCTGTCCTGCCCCTAGGTTCTTCAGAACCATTGTTTGTTTGTTTGTTTTTTTAGGTTCCATATATGTGTTAGCATATGGTATTTGTTTTTCTCTTTCTGACTTACTTCACTCTGTATGACAGACTCTAGGTCCATCCACCTCACTACAAATAACTCAATTTCGTTTCTGTCTATGGCTGAGTAATATTCCATTGTATATATGTGCCACATCTTCTTTATCCATTCATCTGTCGATGGACACCTAGGTTGCTTCCACGTACTGGCTATTGTAAATAGAGCTGCAGTGAACATTGTGGTACATGACTCTTTTTGAATTATGGTTTTCTCAGGGTATATGCCCAATAGTGTGACTGCTGGGTCGTATGGTAGTTCTATTTTTAGTTTTTTGAGGAATCTCCATACTGTTCTCCATAGTGGCTGTATCAATTTGCATTCCCACCAACAGTGCAAGAGGGTTCCCTTTTCTCCATACCCTCTCCAGCATTTATTGTTTGTAGATTTTTTTGATGATGGCCAGTCTGACCCGTGTGAGGTGATATCACATTGTAGTTTTGATTTGCATTTCTCTAATGATTAGTGATGTTGAGCATTCTTTCATGTGTTTGTTGGCAATCTGTATACCTTCTTTGGAGAAATGTCTATTTAGGTCATCTGCCCAATTTTGGATTGGATTGTTTGGTTTTTTTGATATTGAGCAGCATGAGCTGCTGAAAAAATTTTGGAGATTAATCCTTTGTCAGTTGCTTCATTTGCAAATATTTTCTCCCATTCTGAGGGTTGTCTTTTCATCTTGTTTATGCTTTCCTTTGCTGTGCAAAAGCTTTTAGGTTTCATTAGGTCCCATTTGTTTATTTTTGTTTTTATTTCCATTTTTCTAGGAGGTAGGTCAAAAAGGATCTTGCTGCGATTTATGTCATAAAGTGTTCTGCCTCTGTTTTCCTCTAAGAGTTTGATAGTGTCTGGTCTTTAATCCATTTTGAGTTTATTTTTGTGTATGGTGTTAGGGAGTGTTCTAATTTCATACTTTTACATGTACCAGTCCAGTTTTCGCAGCACCACTTATTGAAGAGGCTGTCTTTTCTCCATGTGTATTCTTGCCTCCTTTATCAAAAATAACGTGACCATATGTGCCTGGGTACATCTCTGGGCTTTCTATCCTGTTCCATTGATCTGTATTTCTGTTTTTGTGCCAGTACCATACTGTCTCGATTACTGTAGCTTTGTAGTGTAGTCTGAAGTCTGGGAGCCTGATGCCTCCAGCTCCGTTTTTCTTTCTCAAGATTGCTATTCAGGGCCTTTTGTGTTTCCACACAAATTGTGAAATTTTTTGTTCTGGTCTTGTGAAAAATGTCATTGGTAGTTTGATAGGGATTGCACTGAATCTATAGATTGCTTTCGGTAGTATAGTCATTTTCACAATGTTGATTCTTCCAATCCAAGAACATGGTATATCTCTCCATCTGTTTGTATCATCTTTAATTTCTTTCATCAGTGTCTTATAGTTTTCTGAATACAGGTGTTTTGTCTCCTTAGGTAGGTGTCTTCCTAGGTATTTTATTCTTTTTGTTGCAGTGGTAAACGGAGTGTTTCCTTAATTTCTCTTTCAGATTTTTCATCATTAGTGTATAGGAATGCAAGTGGTTTCTGTGAATTAATTTTGTATCCTGCTACTTTACCAAATTCAGTGATTAGCCATAGTAGTTTTCTCTAGCATCTTTAGGATTCTCTATGTATAGAATCATGTCATCGGCAAACAGTAACAGCTTTACTTCTTCTTTTCTGATTTGGATTCCTTTTATTTCTTTTTCTTCTCTGATTGCTGTGGCTGAAACTTCCAAAACTATGTTGAATAATAGTGGTGAGAGTGGACAACCTTGTCTTGTTCCTGATCTTAGAAGAAATGATTTCAGTTTTTCTCCATTGAGAACGATGTTGGCTGTGGGATTGTCATATATGGCCTTTATCATGTTGAGGTAAGTTCCCTCTATGCCTACTTTCTGGAGAGTTTTTATTATAAATGGGTGTTGAATTCTGTCAAAAGCTTTTTCTGCATCTATTGAGATGATCATATGGTTTTTCTCCTTCAATTTGTTAATATGGTGTATCACATTGATTGATTTGTGTATATTGAAGAATCCTTGCATTCCTGGGATAAACCCCACTTGATCATGGTGTATGATCCTTTTAGTGTGCTATTGGATTCTGTTTGATAGTATTTTGTTGAGGATTTTTGCATCTATGTTCATCGGTGATATTGGCCTGTAGTTTTCTTTCTTTGTGACATCTTTGTCTGGTTTTGGTATCAAGGTGATGGTGGCCTTGTAGAATGAGTTGGGGAGTGTTCCTTCCTCTGCTATATTTTGGAAGAGTTTGAGAAAGATAGGTGTTACCTCTTCTCTAAATGTTTGATAGAGTTCGTCTGTGAAGCCATCTGGTCCTGGGCTTTTCTTTGTTGGAAGATTTTTAATCACAGTCTCCATTTTAGTGCTTGTGATTGGTCTATTTATATTTTCTATTTCTTCCTGGTTCAGTCTCAGAGAGTTGTGTTTTTCTAAGAAATTGTCCATTTCTTCCAGGTTTTCTGTTTAATTGGTATATGGTTGCTTGTAGTATTCTCTCATGATCCTTTGTATTTCTGCAGTGTCAGTTGTTACTTCTCCTTTTTCATTTCTAATTCTATTGATTTGAGTCTTCTATCTTTTTTTTTCTTGATGAGTCTGGCTAATGGTTTATCAATTTAGTTTATCTTCTCAAAGAACCAGCTTTTAGTTTTATTGATCATTGCTATTGTTTCCTTCATTTTTTTCCATTTATTTCTGATCTGATCTTTATGATTTCTTTCCTTCTGCTAACTTTGGGTTTTTTTGTTCTTCTTTCTCTAATTGCTTTAGGTGTAACGTTAGGTTGTTTATTTGAGGTGTTTCTTGTTTCTTGAGGTAGGCTTGTATAGTTATAAACTTCCCTCTTAGAGCTGCTTTTGCTGCATCCCATAGGTTTTGTATCAATGTATTTTCATTGTCATTTGTCTCTAGGTTTGTTTTTATTTTTTTTTCCTCTTTGATTTCTTCAGTGATCTCTTGGTTATTTAGTAATATATTTTGTAGCCTCCATGTGTTTGTATTTTTTCAGATTTTTTCCTGTAATTGATATGTAGTCTCATAGCGTTGTGGTCAGAAAAGATACTTGTTATGATTTCAATTTTCTTTAATTTACCAAGGCTTGATTTGTGACGCAAGATATGATCTATCCTGGAGAATATTCCATAAGCACTTGAGAAGAAAGTGTATTCGTTTGTTTTTGGATAGAATGTCCTATAAATATCAATTAAGTCCATCTTGTTTAATGTATCATTTAAAACTTGTGTTTCCTTATTTATTTTCACTTTGGATGATCTGTCCATTGCTGAAACTGGGGTGTTAAAATCCCTACTATGATTGTGTTACTGTCGATTTCCCCCTTTATGGCTGTTAGCATTTGCCTTATGTATTGAGATGCTCCTATGTAGGGTGCATAAATATTTACAGTTGTTATATCTTCTTCTTGGATTGATCCCTTGATCATTATGTAGTGTCCTTCTTTGTCTCTGTAATAGTTTTTATTTTAAAGTCTATTTTGTCTGATATGAGCTTTGCTACTCAAGCTTTCTTTTGATTTCCATTTGCATGGACTATCTTTTTCCATCCCTTCACCTTCAGTCTCTATGTGTCCCTAGGTCTGAAGTGGGTCTTTTGTAGACAGCATATATATGGGTCTTGTTTTTGTGTCCATTCAGCCAGTCTATGTCTTTTGGTTGGAGCATTTAATCCATTTACATTTAAGGTAATTATCGATATGTATGTTCCTATTACCATTTTCTTAATTGTTTTGGGTTTGTTACTTTAGGTTTTTTACTTCTTTTGTGTTTCTTGCCTAGGAAGTTCCTTTAGCATTTGTTGCAAAGCTGGTTTGGTGGTGCTGAATTCTCTTAGCTTTTGCTTGTCTGTAAAGGTTTTAATGTCCCATCGAATCTGAATGAGATCCTTGCTGGGTAGAGTAATCTTGGTTGTAGGTTTTTCCCTTTCATCACTCTAAATATGTCCTGCCACTCCCTTCTGGCTTGCAGAGTTTCTGCTGAAAGATCAGCTGTTAACATTATGGGGATTCCCTTGTATGTTATTTGTTGTTTTTCCCTTGCTGCTTTAAATATTTTTTCTTTGTATTTAATTTTTGGTAGTTTGATTAATATGTGTCTTGGTGTGTTTCTCCTTGGATTTTTCCTGTATGAGACTCTCTGTGCTTCCTGGGCATGATTGACTATTTCGTTTCCCATATTAGGGAAGTTTTCAACTATAATCTCTTCAAATATTTTCTCAGTCCCTTTCTTTTTCTCTTCTTCTTCTGGGACCCCTATAATTCGAATGTTGGTGCATTTAATGTTGTCCCAGAGGTTTCTGAGACTGTTCTCAATTCTTTTCATTCTTTTTTCTTTATTCGGCTCTGCAGTAGTTATTTCTACCCTTTTATCTTCCAGGTCACTTATCCATTCTTCTGCCTTAGTTTTTCTGCTATTGATTCCTTCTAGAGAATTTTTAATTTCATTTCTTGTGTTGTTTATCATTGTTTGTTTGCTCTTTAGTTCTTCTAGGTCCTTGTTAAAACTTTCTTGTATTTTCTCCATTCTATTTCCAAGATTTTGGATCATCTTTACTATCATTATTCTGAATTCTTTTTCAGGTAGACTGCCTATTTCCTCTTCATTTGTTTGGTCTGGTGTTTTTTTGCCTTGCTCCTTCATCTGCTGTGTGTTTCTCTGTCTTCTCATTTTGTTTACCTTACTGTGTTTAGGGTCTCCTTTTCACAGGCTGCAGTTTTGTAGTTCCCATTGTTTTTGATGTCTGCCTCCAGTGTGTAAGGTTGGTTTAGTGGGTTGTGTAGGCTTCCTGATGGAGGGGACTGGTGCCTGTGTTCTGGTGGATGAGGCCGGATCTTGTCTTTCTGGTGGGCAGGACCGCCTCCAGTGGTGTGTTTTGGGGTGTTTTTGACCTTATTATGATTTTAGGCAGCCTCTCTGCTAATGGGTGGGGTTGTGTTCCTGTCTTGCTAGTTGTTTGGCATAAGCTGTCCAGCACTCTAGCTTGCTGGTTGTTGAGTGGAGCTGGGTCTTAGCGTTGAGATGGAGATCTCTGGGAGAGCTTTCGCCATTTGATATTACTTGGAGCCGGGAGGTCCCTCGTGGACCAATGTCCTGAACTCAGCTCTCCCACCTCAGAGGCACAGGCCTGACACTAGCCGGAGCACCAAGACCATGTCAGGCACATGGTTCAGAAGAAAAGGGAGAAAAAGAAAGAAAGAAAGAAAAAAATAAAATAAAGTTATTAAAATAAAAAATAATCATTAAAAATAAAAATTTAAAAAGTAATTTAATAAGTGAAAGAAGAGAGCAAGGAAACCAAAGGACAAATCCACCAGTGATAACAAGCACTAAAAACTATACAGAAAAAAAAAAAAAAAAACCAAACCAAAAAAAAAACAAAAGAAAATGGACAGACAGAACCCTAGGACAAATGGTAAAAGCCAAGCTATACAGACAGAATCACACAAAGAAGCATACACATACACACTCACAAAAAGAGAACACGGAAAAAAATACATATATCATTGCTCCCCAGATCCACCGCCTCAATTTGGGATGATTCATTGTCTATTCAGGTATTCCACAGATGCAGGTACATCAAGTTGACTGTGGAGATTTAATCTGCTGCTCCTGAGGCTGCTGGGAGAGATTTCCCTTTCTCTTCTGTGTTCCCACAGCTCCTGGGGTTCAGCTTTGGATTTGGACCCGCCTTTGCTTGTAGGTGGCCTGAGGGCATCTGTTCTTCCCTCAGACAGGATGGGGTTAAAGGAGCAGCTGATTCGGGGGCTCTGGCTCACTCAGGCCGGGGGGAGGGAGGGGTACGGATGCAGGGCGAGCCTGCGGCGGCAGAGGCCAGCGTGACGTTTCACCAGCCTGAGGTGCGCCGTGTGTTCTCCTGGGTAAGTTTTCCCTTGATCACGGGACCCTGGCAGTGGCGGGCTGCACAGGCTCCCGGGAGGGGCGGTGTGGAGAGTGACCTGTGCTTATACACAGGCTCTTGGTGGCGGCAGCAGCAGCCTTAGCGTCCCATGCCCGTCTCTGGGGTCCGGGGTCCGTGCTGATCGCTGCGGCTCGTGCCCGTCTCTGGAGCTCGTTTAGGTGGTGCTCTGAATCCCCTCTCCTCGCGCACCAGGAAACAAAGAGGCAAGAAAAAGTCTCTTGCCTCTTCGGCAGCTCCAGACCTTTTCCCGGACTCCCTGCCAGCTAGCTGTGGCGCATTAGCTCCCTTCAGGCTGTGTTCACGCCGCCAACCCCAGTCCTCTCCCTGCGATCCGACCGAAGCCCGAGCCTCAGCTCCCAGCCCCCGCCCGCCCTGGCGGGTGAGCGGACAAGCCTCTCGGGCTGGTGAGTGCTGGTCGGCACTGATCCTCTGTGCGGGCATCTCTCCGCTTTGCCCTCCGCACCCCTGTTGCTGCGCTCTCCTCCGTGACTCCGAAGCTTCCTCCCCACCATCCCCCATGTCCGCCAGTGAAGGGGCTTCCTAGTGTGTGGAAACCTTTCCTCCTTCACGGCTCCCTCCCACTTGTGCAGGTCCCGTCCCTATTCTTTGTCTCTGTTTTTCTTTTTTCTTCTTCCCTACCCCGGTAGTGGGGAGTTTCTTGCATTTGGGGAGGTCTGAGTTCTTCTGCCAGCGTTCAGTGGGTGTTCTGTAGGAGCTGTTCCACATGTAGATGTATTTCTGATGTATCTGTGGGGAGGAAGGTGATCTCCACGTCTTACTCTTCCTCCATCTCGAAGGTCGGGTCCCTCATATTTTTAAAGGCTCTTATAATCTGATATGAGAAAGACAGCCCATGCAATAGAAAACAAAAAGATGATGAATAGGTGAATCATTGCAGAAAATCTCTCCCTGCTAACTTTGAATCACAGCAGAGTATCTCAGAATGGCGCAAACCTAAATTTTATATGCACTGGGAAACCAAAAAATTTGTGTGACTCACTTTCTTGCCATATTTGCTTTATTGTGGTGATCTGGAACTGAACCTGAAGTATCTCAGTCATGTCTGTACTTTGTTTTGGCAGCCCAGCTGACTCATACATTTTCTAAGATAGACCCTAAAAATTTATGGTATTTGTTGTTTCTGTTCAGGACCCAAGGGGCCTGGTTGAGTTCAGTACCACCAGTTTCTCTCATCCTGCAATTGCAACTCTAATGAGATATTGTATGGAACAAATTAAACGTATTTGGTTCCAGCTCCTGTGGGTCAGATTAATCAGAGTTGGTGATGGAATGGCTTACTCATGAAAAATTTCACCAGACTGTCAAGATGATCTAGAAGTGAGGGGTGGTTATTGTTGGCAGACAGTATAGTTGTCTCATGTTTCTGAAGATGTTGTGAGCAGAGGCACTGACTGACCATTGTTCTCGACTATCTTTACAAGGATGTTTGTAAAGGAACAGCCTTGAGAGACAGAGATAGTGTTTCCCTCTGGCACAGAAAGCAGGCTTGCTTATTGCTCATAATAAAAGATCTGAGTTCCCTAAGCTCAGGTTTCTTTCCTGTATTGCAACCCACAATGTGTGTGCAGTTGTTATCCAGTCTTCGTGTCGCCATCTGGAAACTGGGACTCTAGGAACTGCTGTAAAATATGCTGATATTCACACTGCTTGCCGTGCCTTGAGTAATCAAGTGTCTGTCACTGACCTAGGAGGCTTGTGTCTTCCTCCAGCATTCAGGAAACTGTAGCAAGGCTAACTTGTTAGCTTTTAAGCAGGGTAAACGCTCAGACCCTTAACGATACTTGAAAACTGGAGGAAAATTCTCCTTCTTATTGAAAGGAAAAATATAGGAAACAATTGAAATCTATTTCAAATAATTTGTTGGTCAATTGGGGGCCACAGTCCCCTTAATATCTGGGAAAATTTAAGGGCTTTTAATTCTCCCTTCTGTTTTCTGCACATTTCTAGATCAATTGCAGTGGATGCCTTCTGGACTCCTGCATAAACTTGATTCATTCTCTGAATGTGCTACTTATCTTGATTGTGGGGTTGCTTTTCTGGGAATATACACATGTCAAGACTCATAAAACTGTACATTTTATATATGTGAAGCTTTTGTGTGTCAAGTATACCTCAATAAAACTGTAAAAGAAAAAGCAGCAAATTTTTGTTTGCTGTTTGTGACTATCCTGTTAGATTACACATCTCAAAACCCACTCACCCCTAGATTTTCAATAAAGTAAAATATATGTATTCAGTAAAAATAATTTTGTATAAATATATATACATACATAACATGTTTGAACTAAAGAATGGGACAAATATGACAGAGAAGAGCATAACAAAAATTCAGAAGGTAAATCAGGTTATGTAGGAGACTAGAAGATCTCAAATGGTTTCTTTGTCATTTTTATAATACTGTGTATGTTACTTCTACATATGGCTATAAACTGCTAAATACATTATTATTTTTCTTTAAAACTTTATTTTTTAAAAGGCAATAAAGATAAATTTAAAAGTCTTACATTTACTCACATTTTTACCATTTCTTCAGCATTCAGACCTCCATCTATTTATCATTTTCCTGATGCCTGAAGGACTTTATATATACAAATTTTAATTTTAATATATATTAAAATTAAATTATAAAATAATATATTAGTTATTGTATAAATTATATGTAATTTTATAGTGCAAATCTATTAAGCTTTTGTACATCTGGAAATGTTTTTATTTTATATGTTTTGGAAATTATTTTTACCAAGTATAGAATTTTGGTTGACATTGTTTTTCTTTCAGTACGTTAAAGACATTACTCTCCTGTTTTCTGCCTTGCCCTGTTCTGACATGAAGTATTTGGTTATTTGTTCCTCTGGAAATGATGTGTCTTTTTTTTCCTCTCTGACTGCTTTTAAGATTTATTTTTATATCTATTTTTAAGCAATTTGATTTTGATATGCCTTGGTATAATTTTGTTCACATTTGGTGCTTGAGATTTGTTGGGCTTCTTAAGATCTGTGGATTATGCTTAATTTCAAAACTATTTGGCCATTATTTTTGTCCTATTCCCACCCTCCCCCTTTTTTTTTTTTTTTATAAATTTATTTATTTATTTATTTTTGGTTGTGTTGGGTCTTCATTGCTGTGTGCAGGTTTTCTCTAGTTGTGGTGAGCGGGGGCTACTCTTTGTGGTGATGCGTGGGCTTCGCATTGGGGTGGCTTCTCTTGTTGCAGAGCACGGGCTCTAGGCACGCAGGCTTTAGTAGTCATGGCACGTGGGCTCAGCAGTTGTGGCTTGCAGGCTCTAGAGCACAGGCTCAGTACTTGTGGCACATGGGCTTAGTTGCTCCGTGGCATGTGGGATCTTCCTGGGCCAGGGCTCGAACCCTTGTCCCTTGCATTGGCAGGTGGATTCTTAACCACTGCACCACCAGGGAAGCTCCCTCCCCCTTCTTTTGGGGACTTGAATTACACGTACATTAGGTCACTTGAAGTTGTCCAACAGATCACTGCTCTTTTTGTGTTTTTTTCAGTCTTTTCCTCTCTCCCTTTCATCTTGGATAGTTTCTGTTGCTATGTCTTAAAGTTTACTAATCATTTCTTCTTCAGTGTCTAGTCTGCCATTAATCCCATGCAGTGCACCTTGGGCTCCTAAGCGGGCTAGGGGAGCAGAGAGGGGCTCCAGTGGCTGGTGTCAGCAAACATGAATACCCGTGGGGCTAAAGCTGGTGAAATCTGCAGGAGGTCCCTGGGAACTGTGCTGGCCTTTGGTTGCTTCTTCAGTGGTGAAAACTTCTGGGTTTATCCGTCCAAGCAGTTCACTGTTAACCATGATTGCTTCTGCTGTTGACTGTTACAGGTAGTCCCTGCTTTTCTTCCTTGTTTCTAACATCCCTGTATGTCTCACCTTTGCTGCTCTGGATAGGGTAATATCCAAGTGGGACCTTCCTGCCCTGAAAGGCCGGGGAGGCTGGTTACTCGCCTGGCTTGCTCTCCCTTTTCCAGGGAGAAGAACTCTTTCTAGCCGGGGAGATCCCTCTTGGCTCTGAGCAGTTTGGAAGATGGGATGATGCAGCCAGAAATGAAGCTGTCTTCTCTTTTTGTGTGGTTATTCTCAGGTTTTTTTGTTCCACTGTGTTGCTGAAGTTTTTTGTTGATATTTGTGTGAAGAGGAGGCTGGGGTCTCCTATGCTGCCATATTGGTCTGAAGCCTCCTCAAAACTGCTATTTTTGAGAGGAAACTCATTGGAGCAGATGATTAATCAATTTAAATTAGATTTTAACATTTAAAAAAAAATACTTCCTCTGAGAAAACTACTAAACCATTATCTGGTCATTAATATTGACCATAGTTCAAAGTTAGTATTAATGGCCAGTGTGTAGCATTGTAAAATCTCAGATTCTATGCTTTTTTTAAAGCCACAAAGTCACGTAAATCAGAAGCATTAATTTCTAAATTTGAAACACATTATTTTATACTGTATTCAATCTAAATACATCTTTAATAGCACTGAGAGCACTCATTTAGAATTTATTAAATTTTTCCCCGTTTTATAATCTCTAATTTAAAAGCTCTTCCATGGTCAATAAAGAGTATTTAGGAAGAACATGATAGTGCCTTACTCAGAATAATACAAGGACACAAAATCCTAATGAATCTTAATGTGTCTGGAGCACTTTACACCAGCTCCCACACTTGGTTCTCATGAACAAGTAAAATAAATATGATCACTTCTAGTTTACAGATAAGAAATTGGGTTAAATGAGTTATACAGTATCATATAGGTAGAAAAGACCATTTTTCTCTACTGAATCAATAAATATGTACTTCTTTTATTTGGGGAGGGTGTTATAAAATTTTTTTAATTGATTCTCAAAAGCCAGTCTTTGCTTATGATGATGTACACTACCTTATTTTTTCAGAAATATTGATGAAAAACAAATGTGTATAAGAATTATTTTAAACTAGCTGTGATTTTTTTCATTAATATGTAACTACTTAAAATTTTTTCCAAAAATTTGAAAAGAATGGTAATTAATCAGGGTTCAATTATAAAACATACTTAACAGAAAGCATAATAAATGAAATAATAGACGAGGGAGTTTTAAAATGTACAATAGCAGTTTAGAGTAGATGTCATAAAAGAGCTCATTAGACCAAATGTAGATTCTGACAACTTCCTTATTGAATAATTTCTTTAAACTTAAAGACTTTGGAGAAATGTTCTGAAAAGTCACTCAAAGATCACCTAATTTTTCCATACTTGACTTTTGAGAGTTGCTGCAAATAGTCATGTTGTCTTTGAGCCATTTTCACATATCTTATGTGCTCTCTTTCCCTGTAACCTTCTCATGGCTCTTCGCTAGCAATTGTCTGTTTTCCTAGATCTCACACAAGCTCAACAGCTCCGCAGGTTTTCTTCAGTCATTATGCAGTGCTTGTGATGATTTCTTTCTGTCGTTTTACAAATGAAGGAACAATGAAAGTGTAAGGAAAAAAATCCTTTGTAAAAAATACGTTTCCTTCTTTGTGGTGGTCCAAATTCCACTGGATATTAATCAATTTTGTCATAAACTTGTTTCATATTGTACTATGTAATATTTTATTCATATAATTCTCTGCAGCGCACTTACTTTTCATATTTTCTCTATTCCTTTAGGCGAATCCTCCCAGTTTTTATTTTTCTTCTGTTTCCAGGGCTCTGCATACATTTTCACGTTTCATTAGTAGTTAACTTCAAAATGCAATTAGAAAGAATTCCTTTGAGGATAGCAGGTAAAAACTGGCTTCTTTCTGCTCAATCCTTGTTAAAGAGCATGCGAAGATTCTTTTCAACTAAGAATGTTCAGAACAGAGGCCAAAAAGAAAATCTCTAGTCAAATGATTGCTATTTTGGCATTAGTATAGCATATGTATGGGTCATTAAATAAATCATGCCCCTGCATTTGTCTTTTACGTTGGTTTAGCAATAGTAATTAACCCAGCGGAAAGGCAAGCTTTTGACACCCGGATTCTTTAAAAGTAAAAATACTACATTATGCTTCAGGTTCTCTTAGTTAACAAAATATCAGATTATTTTACTCTGTGCTTAAAACTCAGCATTGAGTAGTGTACATGAAACATGACTCTTGGGTTAAGAGTCATGGTACACCAAAGAATTGAGGAGAGTTTTATAAAAATATGCAGGAGACTTTCTTAAAATACTCCACAAACTATGCACCAGAGTCATGCAACTTCAGAATGCCTGTAGGATATCCCAGTGTATCAGGTATGGCAGCTTCTAATTACTGGCTATTTGATTTTATAAGGGCAAATTATCCTAGTGAGAAATGAAGTAGAAAAATTTAAAGGTATGGACGTCTTTATGGCCATGTAAAAGAATATCCCAGGGAAGCTGCTATGACCTTATTAATAATAAAAAGGAAACTTAAAATCAGAAGTATCCTGACTCTTAACAGCTGATTAGTTGTTATGTCAAGATGGTACATAATCAATGTCAGCCAAAACTTTCTAGTCAATGATTCTATGGTGAAAAGTTCTCCATATTAAGGGCCTGGGGTTGTGTAAGGAAAATTGAGAAGTCCAAGAGCAGTCCTAGGCATTCACAGGTGCCAGATAGTGTAACTGTACTCCAGAGAGGAAGAAAGATCTAGAGATTATTTCCCATGGTGATGCCCCCAACTCCAACATTGATTTGATACATTGATTCACCATTATGGACTACATATTAAAGATTTATTTATTTATTGACAAGCAAGTTCTATTTAACTCTCAAGGAACAGAAAATCCTGTTCATAAAACTTCTTACAGAACAAAGAAAAAAGCCAAGCCATTAAGTTTAATTTTGAAAACAAAAAACAGGTAAAATATATTGGCTAACTTGACTTATGACATTGAAAAACACAAAGAATTCAAATCTAGCAACGTATTAAAAAATAGTACATTGTGACTAAGTTGAATTAATCATCAATGTGAAAGGAAGTTTCAGTGTTTAAAAAAATCTTTCACTGTAATTTACCACATTAATGGCAAAGAATGAGAAATTGGATAATCACATATTAAAGATTTGTGAGTGGTTGAGTGTATACTCTGGTGCAGACTTGCTTGCCTTCAAACCCTAGCTCTACTACTTAATGACTATGTGACCTTGGACAAGTTAATCATATCACCTTTGTTCCAGTTTTCATATCTGTAAAATGGGGTCATAAGAGTATCTACTTTATAGTTTGTCATGAGCAGTAAGGAGTGCATTGATGCAAAGCACTTAAATAGTCTAGTACATTTTCTGGTACTTAATTTTTAGCTTTAACTATTACATTGAAATACATAGTTCTAAAATATGATTCATTACTGCAATTTCAATTTATTTCTTCTTGAACATCTTTCTGTGTTGATTGGGAACAATTAGTCAATGCATTCTTTGACTTGATACCTTATACACTTGAATTTCAACATCATAGGAGCAAGGGTAGAACATGCCATAGAATCAGGCAGGGAGCTTAATATCCCCCAGAGACACTGATAGGAGCTTTTGTTGGTAGGATCGAACAGCGTCATAGAGGAGGGCATTGGATTAGGAAACAAAAGACCTGATTTTTAGTTCTGACTCTGTCAGTGACTATTTGGTTTAGAATAAATAATAAACTTTAGTATGACATAATCATTATGGCCATGACAGGCTATACAGCCTCCCATTCTAAGACTTCTATGCAAACACATATGATGCCTTCTTTGTATACTTCAGTCCAGCAGTAACAGTAATATGCTTTCATAAATATAATTTTCTTTTTTCTTTTTTGGGGGGGCATTGTCTCCAAAAAGTAACATTTTATATTAAAGTTTTTTCAAATTATTATTTTTATTTAAATTAATTATTTTAATTGAAGTATAGTTGATTTACAATAATATAGTTTCAGTTGTATAATAGTGCTTAAATATTTTTGTAGATTATACTCCGTTTAAAATTATTATAAAATATTAGCTATATTCCCTGTGCTGTAAAATACATCCCTATAGCCTATCCATTTTATACAACACGGTTTGTATCTCTCAATCCCCTACCCCCATCCTGCCTCTCCCTGCCCCCTCCCAACTAGTAACCACCAGTCTGTTTTCTATACCTGTGAGTCTGTTTCTGTTTTGCTATATTCATTCATTTTATTTAAAAAAATTTTTTTAAGCTCCATTTTTATTTTTTTCTTTTATTAAAGTACAGTTGCTATACAATAATATATAAGTTACAGGTACAACATAGTGATTCACAATTTTTAAAGGTTATACTCCATTTATAGTTCTTATAAAATAATTATATTCCCCGTGTTGTACAATAAATCCTTGTCATTTGTTTGTTCGTTTGTCTTTTTAGATTCCACATGTAAGTGATAACATACAGTATTTGTCCTTCTCTAACTTATTTCACTAAGCATAATACCCTCTAGGTGCATCTATGTTGTTTCAAATGGTAGAATTTTATTCTTTTTCATGACTGAGTAATATTCCATTGTATGCATATACCAAATCTTCTTTATCCATTCGTCTGTTCATAGACACTTAGATTGCTTTCATATTTTGGCTATTGTAAACAATACTGCTATGAACATTGAGGTGCATGTATCATTTCAAATTAGTGTTATTTTCTTTGGATGTATACCCAGGAGTGGAATATCTGGATTGTATGGTAGTTCTATTTTTAGTTTTTTGACAAACCTCAATACTATTTTCCATAGTACTATTTTCCATAGTGGCTGCACCAATTTACATTTCCACTAATAGTGTACTAGGGTTCCCTTTTTCCCGTATCCTTGCCAACACTTGTTATTTGTGGACTTTTTGTTGATAGCCATTCTGACAGGTATGAAGTGATATCTCATTGTGGTTTTGATTTGCAGTTCTCTCATGATTTGTGATGTGGAGCATCTTTTCATGTGACTACTGTCCATCCATGTGTCTTCTCTGGGAAAAGCCTATTCAGATCCTCTGCCCATTTTTAAATCAGACTGTTTGTTTTTTTGATATTGGGTTGTATGAGCTGTTTATATATATTGGATATTGGGCATATCATTTGCAAATAATCTCTTATTCAGTAGGTTGTCCTTTCATTTTGCTGATGGTTTCCTTTGCTGTACAAAGGCTTTTAAGTTTTATTAGGTTCCATTTGTTTATTTTTAATTTGTTACCTTTGTCTTAGGAGACAGGTACCCCCCTGTCAAATATAGCTATGATTTATGTTAAAGAGTGTTTTGCCTACTCTTTTTTTGTTTTTTTCTTGTTCTTTCCTTTGAAACAAATTTCTTTGTCTTCTCATTTTGCTTAAATTTCTCTGTCTCTATGAAATTAGGTGAAACACTTACCTATTTTGGTCTTGAAGGAGTGTCCTTGTGTGGGAGTGTCCCTTTACAGTCTGCATGTGCCCAGTGGGTTTGGTGGGAGAACTGGATCTGACATGAGCATGAGTCACATGTTTCCCCATGGTGTACTGGCATCTATCACCTTGGTAGGAGGTAGGGCTGCAGATGAAGGGGCTAGAGCCAGAGCCAGGTGTGAGCCAGGGTTTCTCTTCTGCTCAGTGGCCAACACCACGCTATAGGGGAGAGGGGCAGGCCTACACTGCTGGAGCAGAAGCCCTGAGGGTCAGGTCTCAGCTGGCTCTGTTCTCTCTAAGTGTGTGCTCTCTCCCATCTCAACATAAGCACCTTTGCCCCAGAGGGGAATAGTGCTGGAGCAAGTGGGCACTCAGCATGTGTTGGGGCGTGAGCTGAGGCAATCTGGGCACCATTCAGAGTGCTGGGCCACTTCCGATCTGCTGTGTCCATGAGCACCAGTAATGGCTGCCCTCGCCCCATCGAGATGCCACGTCAGGTCTGGTCTGGTCCCATCCCCTATAACTTCATACTCTCCTCGGCCACAGCAGCCTGTGCTCTAGCGTGAAGGTATGCCAAGGAGCAAGTGGGTCCAGAGCAGGGGCTCAGTTCGGGCAGTTGCGGGAAACCAGTCAGAATCCTGAGCGATTTCAATTTACTTTGTCGTGTTTTGGGAATAAACAAATGTGTGCATGCTCTTCACAAGCAGAGTCTATGTTTATTACAACCCTCCAATAAGTCCCATTGGTTTTCGAAACAGCTAAGGGGACTTGTCCTCCTGGTGTTGGACCCCAGGGCTGGGGCACCCAATATGTGGATTGAACCACTGACTCCCTAGGTACAATCTGTGAGTCTGTGTAACCCCCCTCCTCTTCTGTGTCCTCTCCCAGGAGCACAGGTCCTGACCTGATTGCTTCTCTTCCCTTCCTACCCAATTGCTCATGGATCTTTCTTACAGTCTTTGTTGTAGAAGAATCTTTATGCCAGTCTCCAGTTAGTTTTCAGTGAGAATTGCTCCACATGTAGATGTATTTTTGATATGTTCATGGGGGGATGCGAGCTCTGTGTCCTCCTACTCTGCCATCTTGATCTCCTTCTCCCATAAATATAATTTTCAATGCTGATGCTGTATAAGTTTTCAAAGTTCTTTTAAAAACATTTTAATAGTAACTACCTTAAACAATTATATTGGGCTGGCCAAAAAGTTCGTTCCGGTTTTTCTGGAAGATGAACGAACTTTTTGGCCAACCCAATATTACATTGATTTATGCATGGCAACTTCGCTATTAAATCTTTACACTTAAAATTTCTCCATCATCTTTTAGTTTTAAGTAGAAGTAATCATTTTGCGTCAATTCATTTACCCAATGCTTTAGTTTTATATTCTCCCCCTCTGCCCCCTCTTTTTCATGTTTATTCAATGTTGAATATACACTATAGGTTGAGAATTATTATGTTACACATATCATTTTATTAAATAGCTTCAATTTTTTTTTACAACACTGTCTAATCCCCGCAAGAGTATAGGAAAGAAACAAATTATCAAAGGTAACTTTAAAACAAGAAAGAAGAAGATAACATATGCATTTAAAGAAGCAAAGTTTGATGTGAGCATGAAATGAACTTTGAATTTATGAAAGGAAGGAAGAAGACAATATTTTTACAGAAAGAAAAGCAGGGACTAAGAATCCCTTGCACTTACAAATTCTAGTCACATTGCTCTTGCTACAATTTTTAAGTTTAAGGCAAGAGTCCATTAAATGTTACTGACAAGATCTGATTAAAAATTGACACAGACATAGGCGTTTAACGGCTGGCATTTACACTACTCTTAATTTCGTATCTCTCTAAAGAATGTATTAGGACGAAAGTCTTATCGAATGAAATCTAGGCCAAGCAAGCAAATGGTGGTGGGATTTCTTTTAGATGAAGTAATTTAAAATTGAGATTTCTCAGAGAAGTATTATTTCCTTGCAGACTTTTATAACAGTATCCTTAAAATCTGGTCATGGCAAACTGGAGAAAATGATCCTTTAAAACCTAAAACTATGCTCAATTCACTTCTTTGAAATCAGTTCTGGGAAAATATCCATATCATTTTGGAATAGCAAACAGATTTGCCTGGTGGAATTTTGCCAGAAGAGAAGTAATGTAGACATGTTATGCTCTATTGTGGAAACATGAAGCATCCCTGTCTGCTAATGATTCATGAACAGGAAGATGAGGCATCCTTGCAGCTATTACCTCCTCTCTTAAGCTGAAATACCATGCTGTTCACATCATTGCACATATGTTCATGTTGGTTTAAACGTGTTGTCATTGTATATTATTATGCACAATGGGTAGATTCCTATTTGAAAAAAACAAAACAAAACAAAAACCCATTATATCACATAGCACTTAGTATTTTAGCTATTACTTCAACCTAGCTGAACTTCTACATTAAAATTACCTTGGTTATGTTACTAGGTTACATTTTATTTAAAAGAAAAGCAAGGCTTTGTAAGACTTGCTTAATTCTCTGTCCATTTAATAGCTAGACATTATTATTATAATGGAGAGCATTAGTAATAACAATTATCATATAATTGACAATTATAGGAAGATAGCGACTGTGTTCACTCTATGGTATTAAATAAGGCACCTTGCTTCCATTATCTCATTTAATCTTTCAAACATTCCCCAAATGTACATGTCATACTTATTTTACATATGAGGAAACTGCAGCACAGAGAAGTTAAGCAGTGTGCCCAAAGTCACACAACTAACAATTAGCAGAGCTGTGATTCAAACACAGGTAAACTTTAATACAGGTTAAAGCTATAGGAGAAGGCTTATTGGAGGAAGTTGCTCTTAAAACGTTTTAAAAACTAGTCATGAAAAAAAAAAAAAAAAACTAGTCATGAGTTGATGGGGAAAATACATTTCTGATGTGTGGAATAATGTGGCCACCAAAGAGGGCCACTAAGGCAGAAAACGTGTGGGAAATATATTTGTATGAGCAAACTGGAGAGATGGATAGTAAAGAATGCAGAGAAAAATCCTATATGACTCAAACAATAAATTGATTGTCTATGCAAGAAAAAATTAATTAGTATCAGGCTTTAATATAATTCCTTGGAAAAAGCTTCTCTAAAGTTTTGAGGGGAAAATATTATTATTTGAAGAAGATTACTTATTTCACATAGGAGGCAGATTGAAAGACATTCTCAGAAATTTGTGAATGAGAAAGAACACCACTCCCACAGTTGCCCTGGAGAAAAGAAAAAGAAAAGGAAAACCCTGAAAAAAATATGCTAACTGAGAAAAAGAATACCCTCACGATTGGGAAAGGCGTAGCATAGTAGAAAGAAATGGATGATGAGACCAGTGAAACTTAAAGCTGTTGTCTATAAGTTGTTAATATTATTACAAAATAATGCAGCTGTCAAATAGTTCATAAAAGTAAAGGTAAATAGTGTAAAGTAATAATAAAATCTGGAGCTAAGTTCTTGAATTACTCCAACAAAACAGCAAGAGAAAGAAGTATGAGGGAGATGATTAGGGATAAAATAAAGTTTTATGTTAAAATGGGGATGTGAGTAGTTATTGCTTCTTTATTTATAATATTAGAGAAATACATGTTCTCATTTAAGAAATATGAAGATAATTACTAGAATTAAAAACAAGATATAGAACTCCTAAATCATTAAAGAAAAAGCATGAGCTCAGAAACCATGTTCAATACATGAAGATAAAAATAAAAGTTAAAGAAACATAAAAACTGCTAAGGAAATATAAAATAAAATCACAAATAAGCAAGCTTATACACTTTTAAAATAAATATGATTGAGTACAAATTTTTATTAAGAGAAATGTTAGAAAATAATTCAATTATATACTGTTATGAAACAAAAATCAAATGTTAAACTAAAGGAAAATTAAATTAAATATTGCAAATATTACCCAGTCATTGAAAGCAGAAAGAAATCAAGAGCAGCAGTAATAGTAACAGATCATATAATAATTCAGGGGGAAAGAATTAAAAATGTCAAAGAGAATTGTATATATTTGAAAATGTCCAATCTACAATTAAGGTATAACGACACAAACATTCATGTTTCAAATAACATAGTTCCAAAATGTGTAAAGCAAGAACTATTAAAAGTACAAAAAAGTAAAAGAAGGGGAAGATGTTACAAGCAAATAACGTAGGAGGTTTTAACCTGAGTATAAAATATATATATGTATATATATATGCACATATATATAATATATACATTATAATTCTCTTTTATCTGGGTTTTTGTACTTGTCCAGTATTTTCACATCTGTTTCCTAAAACTATCTTTAAATATGTGAAAGGCCTGTAAACAAAGATCCACTGGTTATTACTGTGGTCCATGCTCCTAAAAAGGTGGAAGAGGTAAGGTGGGCTAGAGACAAATATAAAAAAACAAACGTATTTTCTAGTAGGTCTGAGTACAATATAAACCAAATAATATTGGACATGAAGTAATTCACTTCTGTTAAAACTTTTGGATGCTGTTCTGGGTGACGGGTGGGGACTATCAGTGGTATTTAATATCACAAAAGAAATATAGTTGTGTTCATTTTTTTAATCTAATATTTCAGCTATTTTCCGTTTCCATTCCTATTGGGGATGGATTCTCTCTTACAATAAGTATTTTAACACCTATTTCCCCAAATCTGTGGCTGCTGAATGATGAACCAGTGTAACAATATCAGCCACAGTCAGACCATAGACACAGAGGACTCAGATTAAATAGTCTGATTAAGGAAACTAGAATAAGAAACATACTTGTCAGTACCAGCTGAACGGGTTAGGAGTGTTGTGAGACAAGCAGAAAAAGAACCAGATCAGAGCGGTCAAACTTTAAAATGCCCTGGGTCCTAAGTGAGAAGCAGCTAAATCCTGATATCAGAATTATATTTTGTACATCCTTTATAGTTACTTTATATATAACCACAGATAGTAAATTATATATAACTCTTAATACAGAATGTAGGTTCAGTAAGAATTAAAGCATTTGCTTTTAGGTGGTGAAAGGAACTGGGAGGATCCTTCCTGACTAACAGGGCAGCAATTCTGCCGCCGAGAGAGAGGAAAATCTAGGTTAATAGCATTCCTTAAAGAACAGTCTTAATGAGGCTTTTGTGTTAAAGAGGTTTCCACTTTCTGCCTCATTTCATAAACAAGACAATAAAGAAGTTTCCAAGATCAGTTATTTCATAGTCAAGAAAAACTAACCAGATACTACTCTCTGTGGAGGAGCACAGTCTCTCCTTATACGTAGAACCTGGTTGCTTGTTGGACTTGGCATTGAAGTGAGTGGAGTCTTTGTCTTCAGGCTCTGAAAGCTCAATTCATCCATCCTTCCTGACACTAGAGCTGTCACACTGAGACTATTCTAGAAAGGTATATTCTCTAAGGTCTTGACTAGAAACTCAGAGCAAAAGAAATCACAACAAAGTTTCAAAGTCCAAGTTCAGTATTTCTCACACTGTCAAAAAAGAACCCGTTTCAGAGTAATTTTAGAAAATGTTAAAGCAAATGGTTCATTTGCCATATACCGGGACAGGCAGTGCATGCTTCTACATAGATCTAGGCTCCATTACACAGTCATCTCTTTGCAGAATTTCAAGTTTATAGCATTTAAGTGGGGTAATCTCTTTACTTGTAAAAGGTTGTTAATTATTCTCAGATGAAGAAAAGCATGGGAATTGGAATGAAAATTGTTCTTCATTCTGAAAAAAAGCATGGTTTGATACCATATAGTTTAAATATGGTATACCTATACTGTATGATAGTGAAAGAATGACAGGAAAGATGTGCCTATACAAGATATAAATTGCAATTTAACTTGATATAAAATATTTGATTTTGTAAGAGAAAGTGTGAAATTGAATTTATCAATACAATGAACTTTAATTTTAAAATCGTTAGCTCCAATTTTTCTCCACAAATACATTTTTTAATGACAGGAGAAAGCAATAAGTGAATTTGTAATTAAGAAGGTGCATATTCAAAGAGACGTTTTTCTTTAGCATGCATGTTTCACTGCTTATGTACAATGAAAAGTAATTGTCAGTATTTGTTTTTAGTTATTATACTGACATTCTATTACTCTTTTCCAATTCCAATATCAATTAAATGAAAGCTTTGCATATGTATTTTTATTGTGATCCTTTCAAAGTTACCAGTTATTTCTTGTATTAATTCCTCTGTTAGATTAAAACCACCAAATATAGGTAGGTAAATCACACTTCCCTTACAGTTTAGAAAGTGGCATTTACACTGGCAAATCTCTCAACCACCATCTATTAAGTTTAACGTGGCCATCAGTAATTGTTCAATGGTGTAATAATTTTCTAATATGTTCTTTACTAGCATGCCATAATATACAAAACCCATAGGACTAAAAGGAATTTACGGTGAAATAGCATGAAATTAACTTGATAAGCCTTTCCATTCATCTTCAATAAATTTTTTTTTTTAACTTTAAACACTGGTGACTCTGTTTCAACATTGTGGAATAAGAGAAGTATTTTTCCACTCTAGTTAAATAATGTCCTGATATTGTAGATCCTTCTGAGAAGCTGTATACGTCTGTGCCTGACTGTGTTTAATGGGCTCGGGAAATGTGGAAAAAATGCCTTCCTTGTATTATCGACTGCAACTTACATATTTCAAGTTGACTATTACATAGGACTTCTAAATATTTATTATTTTTTTCCTTTAAAGAAGAATGCTGAGATGGAGAGAAATATCTTTAAGAATTTTCTTCATTTGGTTTCAAAAAAAAGCATGAGGAATTTAATTCTAATGTTTTTAAAACTCTATCATAAAGAAAATGATAAGGGAATAATTCCATTCTCAAAGTAAACACTGGTATGTTCCGGAAAATGTTAATAGGATATATATAACTTTGTATAAAGAGGGGACAGTCCTTCTCCAAATAATGCACATTATTTCTTTCTATTTCCTTAATTATTTTAATCAGAAAAAAGAACTAGAGTTCAGAATCAGGGTTTAATTCAGAGAGAGGAAATAGAAAATTATCAGGGGTGAGGTAATATGTAGACCTTCCCTAAATGCTACAAAATAAAAATGAAACTTATGAATGTATTATTTAATTTTGTGAAATAATTTATAGCTTTCTTTATTCACTTCTCTTCCCTAACTGCAAAATCCCAAAAAGCAAATGATTAACAACTACAAAAAACATTGCAATCTGAGAAGGAACTGAGAAAACTGAAGGACACAATAATTTTAGTACTACATTTGAACAGATTTGGGAAGGCAAAAAGAATTTAAAAAATCAGACAAAAATATAATCTCAGAAGAAATAGAAAATATAAAATTTCAGTCAGCAATTTTCCTACCACCCAGAAATAAACTTTATCATTTTGGTATATTTCCTTTCAGTAGAAATATGCAGAGTACAGTCTAACAATAACATCATGAGGCAAATACATTTGTTTTTTGAGCAATTAAAATATGA
Organism: Balaenoptera physalus; assembly: GCF_965194825.1. Taxonomy (NCBI): domain Eukaryota; kingdom Metazoa; phylum Chordata; class Mammalia; order Artiodactyla; family Balaenopteridae; genus Balaenoptera; species Balaenoptera physalus. The sequence continues at coordinate 124,520,744 of NC_138884.1, forward strand.
ACTTTTTCTAAATCAACAAATATTATATTTTAATATTCTGTTTTTTGTAATATTGTAATAATATAATTAATCCTCTCCTGCAAATATTTGAGTTGCTTTAAAATTGTAAACAATTCCAACATATGTTTTGCCCACTTTTCTGATCATTTCTGTTGATTAATTTGAAGGAAAAGAATTACTAGGTTAAAAGGTATAAATACCTTAGAGTTTTAAAAAAATATATCTCTTGTCAAGTTGTTTGAAGAAAATCTGTAAACAATATCCTCTCCCATAACCCTGCTCTAGTGTGGAAGGTGCTCATTTCCCTAAACTCTTTGTTTGAAACATGAAAAATATTATCTCATTTAATACATTTTTAATTGTTAGATATGTTTATTGACTAGTATTTCTTTTTATGAATTATATATTAACCACTGTTTCCTTTTTTCTATTAGTGTATTTATCATTTTGATTTATGATTGCCTATTTATAAAATATACTAAGGTTTATATCATTAATATTTTCAGTCTGTCTTTTACTTTTTGTTTGTGGTCATTTTTAAGGTACTGATGTTTCAAATTTTAATGTTGTTAAATTTATAAAATTTCCTTTTAATGATCTCTGACATTATTTTGTCTCAAAAGTCCTTTTCCATTCCCAATAATATATATATATTCACCTACATTTTCTTTCAGTTCTTTGATTTCTTCATAAAGCTCTTTATTTTACATATGTTCTACTGGAAATAACTAATGGACCAATGTATAAATCTCTGTCCTTTAGATCCTGAATCAGCCACACTTTTTAATTATATCTCACAATGACTTACTTGGTGAAGGCTAACTTCATGTGGTTTATACTTCCAGAATTTCTATTAATATTAGCATATTAATGGAAAAGCAATCTTACCCACCTTTCATAAAAAAGAATATTAGCTGATTTATAGGTATAAAGAGATACATAACAATTATTCATTTTACCATGCTCCATCATTAATGCTAAGTATCTCATGAAGTCCTTATACTCATGGTGTCTGCATATGTTTCTGAAATTCATAGTAGGATTGAAGCATAGGTGAGAGAGGAGTTGGGGTGAGCTCTGATGCACTAGAAGCCAGAATTTTTGTGCTATCAACTTCCCTCAAGGTCAAGTTCATTTTATTTCTTTGACCTTCACTGACTTACTTATTTTTCAAAAAGAATATTGTCCTAGCTTTTTATGGCAACTCTTACCTTCCAAGCTTTTCCTCTGCCACCATTCTGGGTCTTCTTTTCACCTTTTCATTTTGGTAGGGTGGGTTTTACAACTTTCTAAAGAACAATTCATGATCTAGTTGCCTCTTTGAGAGCAGTATCAACCATGGTCTAGTAGGGAAACAAAAATGATATTACATATTTGAAAGGAGAGAATTTTGTATGAATTGTTAACAAAGTATAAAGTTATTAGTTAAATAATTAAAAGGGTAAAAAGGAACCATAAGCTCTCATGGAGGTAGCAATTGCAAGAAACACCTACCATCCTTATGGAACAGACTGGAATTACTAAAACTTAGAAACTTGGGAACCAGGCCTTGGAAGCCAGCTGATGCTAGTGTCTCTGAGGAGCGGCATGTGATGAAGCTGGTTCTGTAAGTTTTGGAAAAGCTGAAACCTGGATTCAGTATTTTCTATGGGAAGGAACAGCTCTTGTTGAAGTGAAAAAGAATAACGTGGATGATAGTCACAAAGCAAGAGGAAGGCAGGATGCCCACAGGAAGCAATCAGAAAGATGCAAGTACCTTTTCCCTCCTCCAGGCTCCCAGTTTCCTTTAGCGCCTTCTATTGGTGGAGTCTAACATGGATCCGACTGGCAAAGCCGAAATGTGGATTGCCCTCTCAGATTCTATATCAGAACGCAGAGACAAGAAAGGTGGGTTTGGAGCTGAAAGGCAATTAGTTAGTAATTAGCACAGGGGATCTCCCCTCTACCACTCACTGTGCCTTCTTGATTCATTCTTTCATACTTTTAGAGTACTTAACACTGACCTGTCACATTTCCATCCATAACACCCCCATCCCCTGCTTTTTTATTTTTTATCTTTCATTTTTTATTGTAGTATAGTTGCTTTACATTGCTGTGTCAGTTTCTGCTGTACAGCAAAGTGAATCATCCGTATGTATACATATATTCCCTCTTTTTTGGATTTCCTTCCCATTTAGGTCACCACACAGCAGAGTTCCCTGTGCTATACAGTAGGTTCTCATTTGTTATCTATTTTATATATAGTAGTGTATATATGTCAATCCCAATCTCCCATTTCATCCCAGCACCCCCCCCAAACCTTCCCCCCTTGGTATCCATACGTTTGTTCTCTATGACTGTGTCTCTATTTCTGCTTTGCAAATAAGATCATCTATACCATTTTTTAAGATTCCACATATATGCAGAACATTATATAAAACATTCCACATATGTTTTTCTCTTTCTGACTTACTTCACTCTGTATGACAGTCTCTAAGTCCATCCATATCTCTGCAAATGACACAATTTCGTTCCTTTTTATGGCTGAGTAATACTCCATTGTATATATGTACCATATCTTCTTTATCCATGCCTCTGTTGATGGACATTTAGGTTGCTTCCATGTCCTGGCTATTGTAAATAGTGTTGCAATGAACATTGGGGTGTATGTATCTTTTTGAATTATGGTTTGCTCTGGGTATATGCCCAGGAGTGGGATTGATGGGTTGTATGGTAGTTCTATTTTTAGTTTTTTGAGGAAGCTCCATACTGTTCTCCATAGTGGCTGTATCAATTTACATTCCCACCAATAGTGCAAGAGGGTTCCCCTTTCTCCACACCCTCTCCAGCATTTATTGTTCATAGATTTTTTGATGATGGCCATTCTGACTGGTGTGAGGTGATACCTCATTGTAGTTTTGATTTGCATTTCTCTAATAATTAGTGATGTTGAGCATCTTTTCACGTGTTTTTTGGCCATCTGTATGTCTTCTTTGGAGAACTGTCTATTTAGGTCTTCCGCCCATTTTTTGATTGGGTTGTGTGTTTTTTTGATATTGAGCTGCAGGAGCAGTTTGTATATTTTGGAGAGTAATCCTTTGTCAGTTGCTTCATTTGCAAATATTTTCTCCCATTCTGAGGGTTGTCTTCATCTTGTTTATGGTTTCCTTTGCTGTGCAAAATATTTTAAGTTTCATTAGGTCCCATTTGTTTATTTTTGTTTTTATTTTCATTACTCTAGGAGGTGGGTCAAAAAAGATCTTGCTGCGATTTATGTCAAAGAGTGTTCTTCCCATGTTTTCCTTTAAGAGTTTTATAGTGTCTGGTCTTACATTTAGGTATTTAATTCATTTGGAGTTTATTTTTTGCATATGGTGTGAGCGAGTGTTCTAATTTCATTCTTTTATATGTAGCTGTCCAGTTTTCCCAGCATCACTTATTGAAGAGACTGTCTTTTCTTCACTGTATATTCTTGCCTCCTTTGTCATAGATTAGGTGACCATAGGTGCGTGGGTTTATCTCTGGGCTTTCTATCCTTTTCCATTGATCTATATTTCTGTTTTTGTGCCAGTACCATACTGTCTTGATTACTATAGCTTTGTAGTATAGTCTGAAGTCTGGGAGCCTGATTCCTCCAGCTCAATTTTTCTTTCTCAAGATTGTTTTGGCTCTTCGGGGTCTTTTGTGTCTCCACACAAATTTCAAGATTTTTTGTTCTAATTATGTGAAAAATGCCATTGGTAATTTGATAAGGATTACATTGAATCTAGATTGCTTTGGGTAGTAGAGTCATTATCACAATATTGATTCTTCCAATCCAAGAACGTGGTATATCTCTCCATCTGTTTGTGTCATCTTTGAGTTCTTTCATCAGTATCTTATACTTTTCTGTGTACAGGTCTTTTGCCTCCTTAAGTAGATTTATTCTTAGGTACTTTATTCTTTTAGTTACAATGGTAAATGCGATTGTTTCCTTAATTTCTCTTTCTGATCTTTTGTTATTAGTGTATAGGAATGCAAGAGATTTCTGTGCATTAATTTTGTATCCTGCTACTTTACCAAATTCATTGATGAACTCTAGTAGTTTTCTGGTGGCATCTTTGGGATTTTCTATGTATAGTATCATGTCATCTGCAAACAGTGACAGTTTTACTTCTTCTGTTCCAATTTGGATTCCTTTTTTTTCTTTTTCTTCTCTGATTGCTGTGGCTAGGACTTCCAAAACTATGCTGAATAATAGTGGCGAAAGTGGACATCCTTGTCTTGTTCCTGATCTTAGAGGAAAGACTTTCAGTTTTTCACCACTGAGAATGATGTTTGCTGTGGGTCTGTCATATATGACCTTTATTATGTTGAGGTAGGTTCCCTCTTTTCCCACTTTCTGGAGAGTTTTTAACATAAATGGGTGCTGAAGTTTGTCAAAAGCTTTTTCTGCATCTCTTGAGATGATCATATGGTTTTTATTCTTCAATTTGTTAACATGGTATATCACATTGATTGATCTGCATATATTGAAGAATCCTTGCATCCTGGGATGAATCCCACTTGATCATGGTGTATGATCCTTTTAATGTGTTGTTGGGTTTGGTCTGCTAGTATTTTGTGGAGGATTTTTGTGTTATGTTCAGCAGCGATATTGGCCTGTAATTTTCTTTTTTTGTGATATCTTTGCCTGGTTTTTGTATCATTGTCGTGATGGCCTCATAGAATGAGCTTGGGAGTGTCCCTCACTCTGCAATTTTTTGGAAGAGTTTGAGAAGGATGGGTGTTAGCTCTTCTCTAAATGTTTGATGGAATTTTCCTGTGAAGCCATCTGGTCTTGGACTTTTGTTTGTTGGAAGATTTTTAATCACAGTTTCAATTTCAGTGCTTGTGATTGGTCTGTTCATATTTTCTATTTTTTCCTGGTTCAGTCTTGGAAGGTTGTACTTTTCTAAGCATTTGTCCATTTTTTCCAGGTTCTCCATTTTATTGGCATATAGTTGCTTGTAGTAGTCTCTTATGATCCTTTGTATTTCTGTGGTGTCTATTGTAACTTCTCCTTTTTCATTTCTCATTCTGTTGATTTGAGTCCTCTCCGTTTCTTTCCTGATGTGTCTGGCTAAAGGTTTATCAATTTAGTTTATCTTCTCAGAGAACCAGCTTTTAGTTTCATTGATCTTTTCTATTAATTTCTTCATTTCTATTTCATTTATTTCTGCTCTGATCTTCATGATTTCTTTCCTTCCACTAACTTTGGTGGGTTTTTTGTTGTTGTTGCTGTTCTTCTTCATCTTTCTCTAATTGCTTTAGGTGTAAGGTTAGGTTGTTTATTAGAGATTTTTCTTGTTTCTTGAGGTAGGATTGTATTGCTACAAACTTCCCTCTTAGAACTGCTTTTGCTGCATCCCATAGGTTTTGGATCATTGTGTTTTCATTATCATTTGTCTCTAGGTTTTGTTTTGTTTTGTTTTGTTTTTGATTTCCTCTTTGAGTTCTTCAGTGATCTCTTGGTTATTTATAACATATTGTTTAACCTCCATGAGTTTGTATATTTTACAGATTTTTTTCCTGTAATTGATATCTAGTCTCAGCGTTGTGGTCGGAAAAGTTACTTGATATGATTTCAATTTTCTTAAATTTACCAAGGCTTGATTTATGACCCAAGATATGATCTATCCTGGAGAATGTTCCATGTGCACTTTTGAAGAAAGTGTATTCTGCTGTTTTCTGATTGAACGTTCTATAAATGTCAGTTAAGTCTATCTGGTCTCATGTGTCATTTAAGTCTTGTGTTTCCTTATTAATTTTCAGTCTGGATGATCTATCCATTGGTGTAAGTGGAGTGTTAAAGTCTCCCACTATTATTATATTACCAGCAATTTCCCCTTTTATGGCTTTTAGCATTTGCCTTATGTATGAGGTTCTCCTATGTTGGGTGCATAAATATTTACAATTGCTCTATCTTCTTCTTGGATTGATCCCTTGATCATTATGTGGTATCCTTCTTTGTCTCTTGTAATAGTCTTTATTTTAAAGTCTATTTTGTCTGATATGAATATTACTACTTCAGCTTTCTTTTGATTTCCATTTGCAGGGAATATCTTTTTTTCATCCCCCTCACTTTCAGTCTGTATGTGTCCCTAGGTCTGAAGTGGGTCTCTTGTAGACAGCATATATACAGGTCTTGTTTTTGTATCCATTCAGCCAGTCTGTGTCTTTTGGTTGGAGCATTTAATCCATTTACATTTAAAGTAATTATCAGTATGTATATTCCTATTACCATTTCCTTAATTGTTTTGGGTTTGTTATTGTAGGTCTTTTCCTTCTCTTGTGCTTCCTGCCTAGAGAAGTTCCTTTAGCATTTGTTATAAAGCTGGTTTGGTGGTGCTGTATTCTGTTAGCTTTTGCTTGTCTGTAAAGCTTTTGATTTCTCTGTTGAATCTGAATGAGATCCTTGCTGAGTAGAGTAATCTTGGTTGTAGGTTTTTCCCCTTCATCACTGTAAATATGTCCTGCCACTCCCTTCTGGATTGCAGAGTTTCTGTTGAAAGATCAGCTCTTAACCTTATATGGATTCCCTTGTATGTGATTTGTTTTTTCCTTGCTACTTTTAATATTTTTTCTTTGTAGTTAATTTTTTTTAGTTTGATTAATATGTGTCTTGGAGGGTTTCTCTTTGGGTTTATTCTGTATGGCACTTTCTGCACTTCCTGGACTTGGGTGACTATTTCGTTTCCCATATTCAGGAAGTTTTTATGTATAATCTCTTCAAACTTTTTCTTAGACCATTTCTCTTTCTCTTCTTCTTCTGGGACCCCTATAATTTTAATTTTGATGCATTTATTGTTGTCCAGAGGTCTCTGAGACTGTCCTCATTTCTTTTCTTTCTTTTTTCTTTATTCTGCTCCATGCCAGTTATTTCTACCATTCTATCTTCCAGCTCACTTATCCATTCTTCTGCCTCAGTTATTCTGCTATTGATTCCTTCTAGCATATTTTTTCATTTCATTTATTGTGTTGTTCATCACTGATTGTTCTTTAGTTCTTCTAAGTCCTTGTTAAACATTTCTTGTATCTTCTCTATCTGTGCCTCCATTCTATTTCTGAGATCTTGGATCATCTTTACTATCATTACTCTGATGTCTTTTTCAGGTAGTTTGCCTATTTCCTCTTCATTTATTTGGTCTTGTGGGTTTTTACCTTGCTCCCTCAACTGCAACGTATTTCTCTGTCACCTCATTTTGTCTAACTTACTGTGTTTGTGGTCTCCTTTCCTCAGGCTAAGCGTTGTATTTCCTCTTGCTTCTGTTGTCTGCCCCCTGTGGGTGAGGTTGGTCCAGGGGCTTGTGTAGGTGGGAGGCACTGGTGCCTGCTCTCTGGTGGGTGGAGCTGAATCTTTTCCCTCTGATAGGCAGGGCCTCATCAGGTGGTGTGTTTTAGGGTGTCTGTGAGCTTAATACAACTTTAGGCAGCCTGTCTGCTTATGAGTGGGGCCGTGTTCCTGTTTTGCTGGTTGTTTGGTGTGACGTATCCAGTACTGGAGGCTGCAGGCAGTTGGGTGGAGCCGGGTCTTTGTGTCGAGATGAGATGGATACCTGCAAGAGAGTGCACACTGATTAATATTCCCTGGGCCTGGGAATTCTCTGGTGGTCCAGCATCCTGGACTTGGTGCTCCCACCCCAGAGGCCCACCCCCAACCCCTGGCCAGGGAACCAAGAGCCTGCAAGTCACTCAGTGTGGCCAGAGTAAAAGAAAATAAAAAGGAAAAAAATCCAAACAAACAAAACCCAAGACAAATAGCAAAAACAACAACAAAAAGCAACAACACAGAAGAAAAGGGAGAAAAGAAAAAAGAAAACAGAAACCAAATCCAAGATGAATTATAAAAACAAAACCAAACAAAGAGAAACAAACAAAGAAATGGACAAAAACAAACCAAAAAAAAAAAAGAGAACAAAGAGCTCAAAAATGAAAACAATCAATAAAGACTAACAAAAAAACCCACAAAAATAGAGAGCAAACTAAAAAAAAAAGCTAAGAAAACAAAAAACAAACACACAAAACAGTAAAGAAAAAGAGAACAAAGACAAGAAAAAATACAAAACAGCAAAAAAGTTAAGTAAAAATAGAAAAATAAAAAGTGTGCACAAAAATTAAAAAATAAAATAAAAAATGATAAAAACAGCAACAACAACAACTGAACAAAACAAAACAGAGAAAAGAAGAGTAATAGTAATATGAATATTTTCCTGGGGCCTCTGCTGTCAGGTGTCATTGTTCCCACTGTGAGTCACAGCCAACCCCTGCCTCCCCAGGAGGCTCTGCAATACCTGTAGGTAGGTCTCGGGACCTGCTGTTGGCACTGTGAGGGCAGCTCAGATTCTGACTTGGCCCAGCTCCCACCTGTACTTGCCCCCAGAGTCCACTGCTGCTAAACCTAGACCAGTGTCAGTTGCGGGAACTCTTGTTGTATATTCAGATATTCCACAGATGCAGGATTTACCAAGCCAGTCGTGGGGATTTAATCCGTGGCTTGTGCAGCCACACAGAGAGATTTCCGTTCCTCTTCCTCAGTTTCTCTGCCCCTGGGGCTCAGCTTTGGTTTTGGCCCCGCCTCTATATGTGGGTCACCCTCTGGCAACTGTTCCCCACCCAGGCAAGAGGGAGTGAAAGCAGCAGCTGATTGGGGCACACTTACTCACTCAGGCTGGGGAGGGGTGCGGTGTCCACAACTGGGGTGGCGCAAAGTGCCTGTGGCAGCAGAGACTGGCAGGCAGTTGCAACAGACTGTGTCGCATTTGCTCTGGTGGGAGTCCCTCCTAGCGCCCATAGAGGCAAGGGCTGGTGTGTGGTGGTGGTGGTAGCCCCACCTCTTGTGCACCACTCAACAATGGCGTCTTGTTTCCTAGACAGACCACGCTTCCTCTAGGGGCATTCCCGGTCGCGGAGCCCTTCACTCCCATCCTCTCTGTTGTGTCCACGCAGCCAACAGTGGTCCTCTCTCTGGACCCGCTCTCCTAACCCCACACTTTAGCACTCAGCCCCTGCCAGCATTAGCAGATTCCCATCTCAGGCAGGCACGCCCAGGGCTGATTCCCAAGGAGGTTTTGGTATGGGCGGTGCTCAGTACCTCTGAGCCTGTGTGGACAGAGGAGACCTTGGACTGAGGGGGGGTGGTGAGCCTGCTCAGATGGGTGCCCCTCCCAGTTCCCTCAGAGGCAGAAGTCGGTGGGTGGGGAAAGAGGTAGCAATGGCAGCCCCGCCCCTTGTGTGCCACTCAACAATGATACCTTGCTTCTATAGTGTCCCTGGTTTCTTCTGTAGATTTTCCCAGTTGTGGAGCTCCTTACTCCCGTCCCTTTAGGCTGTATTTCACAGCCACTAGATGTCCCCTCCCTGTGTCCGTGCTCCAAACCCCACTTTCCAGTACCCAGCCCCACTCCAAAACAGAAGACACACGGCTCAAGCTGGGGTGCACAGGGCTGCGGCACACACCATGCACATAGTTCTTACTTTGTCCTGCCTTCCACACCGTCTGCTGAGTTCCCCTTCGATCCCCTGAAGGTTTCTTCCTGTCCCAGCTGATTCCCCCACCGTGAGGGGGTTTTTCTGAGTATGGGAACGTCTCCTCACCTTCAGCTTCCTGCCAGGGGTGCTGATTCCTTTTTTGATTCCTCTTTTCTTTCTTTCATCCTACCCAGTTGTGAGGGGATTTTTTTCCTGTCCTTTTAAGTGTCTGAAGTCTTCCGCTAATGTTCAGCAGGTGCCCTGTGAGAATTATTCCATTTGTAGATGTATTCTTGAGGTACTTATGAGGAGATATGAATTCCGTATCCTCCTATTCCACCATCTTTACTCCTCCCCCTCCCATACCCTGCTTTGCATAAACCATTATCACAGAGGTTTGCTCGTTATTTCTAGTTACTTTTTAGTGATTTTTCTGTTAAAATGTTTCCTAACCAGCTGTTTTACTATATAGGAAAGCAAATTTTACCCCAACATTGGAGTGAAATTGGGGTAACCTAGGGTTAGCTGATTTCTCAAGAGTTCTTAGGTGGATTACCAGGGGGATACAATTCATACTACAGAAGAGCATATTGAGTAATGCAGTAGGGCAATGAGTAAAATAACTGTTGGGAATCTCCTGGTGTTAATTATGTAGACAAAGTTTATGCTTCTGCACAAGTAAAAATGGATCAAGCAAGATATGTACATTATTTTCTTACTATGTCAGGGTGTTGATTTGTTCTGTCTACAGAGTTCCAGCTAGAGAAAAAGACACCAGGGTATGAAAAGGTTGATACCTCTGGAGGAGCATGATGTGTAGGTAGGAGCAGAAAGTCTACCATGGAAAAATTTTAAGCCCTGTGCAAAGAAAATAACCAAAGCCATTTGCAGCTGAACTCATAAGTTGCAATAAAATGATAAAATGTAACAAAACTGTAGCAATTATCATATTAATTTACCCATATATTTTTCTAATCCCTTTCACATACATCATTACAGCAAAATACCCAGATGTAGTAATTACAGGAAATTTCCAAGTCCTTTGTCAAAAACTCAGAAGACTTTGGCCCATTCAAAGTCTTGCTGCATTAGCAGAAGCTGTTTAAATGGGCCATTCTGTAGTTAGAAGGAAAGACCTATTGGCTTTGGTTCAGTTTTTAAATGACTCTAAGGGAATTTCTTACCGGGTTTAATTGACTGTAAATTGCTATTTCTGTTTAACAAGAGCACATGAGTTTTGTAAAATACAATGCTTAAAGTATATAACTAACAATTATCCAAATGTGAAGTGGGAACTGATATCCTTGCTTAACATGGCAATAATATCTGTCACTTTTTAGATTGAGAATATTTCAATTTTATGAAAAAATGGAATTTTTGCAGATTATATTATATGAAAATATATTGTTGCCCAGAAAATAAGTAAAACCATACCATTTAATATTTTTAAATTATTTCAAATATCAGAATTCAACTGTTAGTTAATTGGCATATAATTGGCACCTAAGAGTCTATAACTAAATCAGGTCTGGATGCTTAGTTTCTTAGTGTTTTGATACACAGGTAAATAAAAGGAAATAGAAAGAAAATTGTACTTTATATGAAAAAATTACTTCATATAAAGCAAAAGTTACACAATTATTATTTGACCTTGTACTGCTATTATATAGATCTTTGAAATTTGAACTCCTATAAAGGTAAAACAACTTTTTTTTTTTTTTAGCTTTGAGGAGGAATCTGAGAAAGGGTGTTGTTAAAATATGCATTTATTTTCATATTATAATCAACACCATCAATAGCATTAAAGGTCCACTGAGAACATAGCACTGAAGTTGGTCAACTTATAATGGATAAAAATTTGAGATAGCTATATATATTAATGTAATGGCTTGGATATTAGTTAGGATATTAATTGAAAAACACTAAGTATTTGAAGCAGAAGGAATTTAATAAAGGTAATTGGTTACATATGTGATAAAAGAATTAAGAAGCCATCAGATTGGTGTGGCAACTTAGATTTAACAACTGCAGGAACCCACCATCCCTAGGCTGGAGTGACACAGAGCAGAGGTAGTTTTATCAAAGCTTAGAGCACATGGTCACCTGTGATAATATGCAATCATAATGGGCCTATCAGTTGGAGTTGAAGAGAGAGAAAAAATGAATTGGGAATGCCAACTATGGCCCAGAGGAAGAAATATGGCTGGCTGCCTCTCTCTTTCTTCCCTCTTTCCAATGACCTACAGTGTTTTCCTGAGTCATAACCAGCCAGCAGCCAAGAGACATGGAAGCCTGGAAATGCAGCTGGCAGGACTCAGTTCCTCCCATTCCTACAGCCACCTTACCTCCACGATACAATAGCAAGCAAAGAAAGCAGCAAGGAAAGGATCTCAGTGCAAACAGAACCAGGAAGAACCAATATTATTAAGTAAATCATGTAACTGATGAGCCAAAGGCAAAGGTTTCACACATCCCTCATATATTAACTCTTTATTGGTACTTGAACATTTAGAATATGGTAATAAAATTTCTAAGATATCTAATTTTTTCCTATAGATTACTTAAATTTGGAAAGGAAGGTAAACATAGATTTTGCAAAATATGTAGAGAAAAATTATAAATTTTATCTTCTTTAAGATTTTATAGTACCATGTAAACTTTTTAATGGAAATGTGATTTACTATTTCTTGGTTGAAGAGAGAAAAATCTCCTAAAATAAAAGGACGAGGGAAGGTCAAAGAACTGAGGATAGACCTATGTTTTTTGCCACTGCATTAAGAAGTTGTGAGGGAGGTCATAGCTCCACCATAGAATCCAGCAGGGTGATGCAGCTCCACTGTGATCTGATTAGTATCATAACCAGAAAGCAGAGCATGTAGAGTCACACCTCATACATGACAGAGAAGGCTGGACAGCAAAGAAGCTGGAAACCAAAGGTAGAAATTAATGGTACAGTTTCACTACAAAGAGAAATGTGCTTGTACAGATTAAGTTGCCCTTCAAAGGTTCTGGTTTCTTCCTGAGGCTCCCAGGATCACTGAACTGGGGAAGTGAAATGTTATCAACCAGTCTCCAATTGAAACTTTATATCTGAGAATAGGGTTCTAATAGCAACCAGGTGGTCGGCAAATGGTTCTAAGAGCCCTCAGCCCTCTGGCTGACATCTGGCTTGGATAAATCACTCTCTATTGTAGGATGAGTCAACAGAGGAGAAAAACACCCCAACAAACTGAGGGTATGGAAATACTTTTCAACATTAAAAGGAATATAATTTAGAAGATGTGGAAAAAACATATACTTGGAAAAGATTTATTACAGAAAAATTGAAATACATTTTAAAAACTCTCTGCATGGAGCTAGTAAAAAAAATTCAAGGGATTAGACTTTATGAAAAGAGCAAGGAACTATCCATTTAATATAAAAGGTAGAAGTAAAAAAAGAAGCTGGGGAGATAAGAAAATATTGCAATTTTTAGTACAAAACTAAAAATAGAATTGAAATCTGCATTAAACACTAAAGAACAGAATAAATATTATATAAAATTAAATCAGCAATGTAATAAACAAACTTGATAGATGTCCTGAAATGAAATATAATATGATAGAAGAAGGATAATGATGAGATTATTATGGATAAAGAAGACTTAATTTCGTGATCTAATATAAGAAAAAAAATTGTATTTCTGAATGAGAAAACAAAATAAATACACAAAATCAGCAATGCAAAATACAATAAAAGGAATATATTCTGAAATAAGGAATACATGAATGTGATTTAAAATTTTTCCTTATTTAGCAGGAAAAATTATTATGGTTAATTTTTTTTGTTTCAAGAATATGAAATAGGGCTTCCCTGGTGGCGCAGTGGTTGAGAATCTGCCTGCTAATGCAGGGGACACGGGTTCGAGCCCTGGTCTCGGAAAATCCCACATGCCGCAGAGCAACTAGGCCCGTGAGCCACAACTACTGAGTCTGTGCGTCTGGAGCCTGTGCTCCACAACAAGAGAGGACAGGATAGTGAGAGGCCCGCGCACCGCGATGAAGAGTGGCCCCCACTTGCCGCAACTAGAGAAAGCCCTCGCACAGAAACGAAGACCCAACACAGCCAAAAATAAAAAATAAATAAATTAAAAAAAAAAAAGAATATGAAATAATTAGTCAAGCATACAAGAAATTTAGATGCAAGAATTTAGCTTTGATATGTCTTTGTAACTCCAGTACCTCTAATTGAGCTTGCCATGTTATCCCCATTTTATAGAGGATACACCAAGATTAGAAAAATTAAATAACTTTCTTAAAGTCCTGCAACATCTACTCCACAAATATTACCTTGGTAAAGCTGGAAGGATTTATAATGTTAAATTATGGGCAAAATTCTTGATAAGAAAATTGATATGTGTATTGAACATATTAAGTCCTCTAAGAGTTGAGATAGATTCCCAAAATATATGAAATATAGTTTGAAAATATATGAAGGAAAATAATCATAAAAAGAAGAAAAAGAAATGTGTCTCTAGGTTCAATTGAAGTGCCAGCCTGCTCTGCCCAAAGAATCTCCCTTTAAAAACAGATGGCAAGGAGGTTGAATTGCTGGAAACTATTTCTGATGAATTCATGGCATAATTGGAGTAAAGAAATAAAAACTTGGATTGTGAAATAGTGTGTTAAATAGTACACAAGGATTTATAATAAAAAGCAGTAGTCCATGCCCTTTCCCTCTCACCTCTAATTCTCTCACCCAGAGTAATACTTTTAAGCTTTTTTGTTTCAGTTCTTCTGGCACATGCTTTTTTTCTTCCCAAATATAGTTACATATACCACTCTTTTTAATATCTCTGTTGGTTAAATTTATGTAGGTAGTCAGCTATTTTGAAACCATTAAAATAATATCTTTTTTATTCTTTTTTTTTCTCCTATAACAGTTCCATCATCATAGGTCAAGGGGTGCAAGTCAGATGGAATATGGAGAATATGATGTAAATGGAATTCATGCCAGGCAAAAGGGGAATAAATGAAAGCCCTTTGTAGTCAGTAGACTGTGGTATAGAGAAGAGGGGGAGAAGCAGTAGAAACACCTGTTTACACACTTTCCCCTGGCTCCCCAGCCCTGGGGATGGAGGGTGGAGTCCTCTGTGGTTGAGGGAAAGCCAGAGAGTGAGGTCTGCAGAAGTGTATTCGTGACAAACACAGCAGGATACACGTGGAGGCTTGTTGTGGTTACAGAGAGAAAGAATGTCATTAGACTTTGTGATATAGAATTGATTCACAAGTTCCTTATGTCCTGTGGGAATAGGGATGTAGCTGAGATGAAAACCAGCTGGCCTGCTCTGGGGGCAACAGCGGGGAGATTTGAGTGTGAACTAAGCCAGGTACTGGAGTGGGCCTTTGCTGAGACCTGGAGGAATGGGCAGCCAGAGAGAAAGGTGGGGTTAAGTCAAAATGGAAAGTTCATCAGGCCCGACAGAGCCAAGAGAACGAGACACAATTCTTCATTGCAAACGTTAGCAGGGGAAGCCAATGAATACCCAGGCAAGTAAGGAACAGCACTGGGGAGGCCCGGGGACCTAGGGGAGTGTGGTACAGGAGCTGAGACAACCAACCTTCTCCTACTAGATTCCATATGAAGTTAGAGTTGGAGGGAGGGAAAGTATATTAGGGGGAAGAAATCTTAAAGATAGGGCATTTACCTCGAATAAACTGAATTATTCAAAAGAAACAAGTTTAAACTGGCAACAGTGGGTTTAGCAGGGGCTTTGTTAGAAAGATTAGATCAATTTTAGAAAAAAACTACATTATTTTGTACTGTTGAGGGGTAGTGAGTCCATATTTCTGCACAAATTATGTATTCAAACTTCTATTTATTATTCAGTCAGTGTCTTTTATTTTCCCAGTTTGAAAGAAGAACATAATTTTTCTTTTGTCTTTCACTTTACATTTTCTCCTCTTTCTATCTCCCAACAGGGGGTCCTGTACCTTTACAAACATATTGCCAAGTGGATAAATATGGCAATATATTTTGTAGCCATAATTAAGTCTTTTTAGCTTTTCCTAAAAGTTGATTCTAAAGGTAGAAAATTTAGGAGTCATCTTTCTGCTGTGATGTATGTACTGTTTGGACTGCGTTTCATGCCACTAATTGAAGGTCATTGAATTCCTTTTCCAGTTTGAGTAGTTTCTTTATATTTGGACTCCGATTATCTTGTATTGCTTTTTGCTTTCCTGGGGTCTTACCTGGTTGCTCTCTATACCTGCTGAACACTTGAATGCTGGGACTTCCTTTTATTGATTTTCTTGATTAGATCCTTTGTTTCCTTTTTTGTGTTTACACACTTGTTTTTTTTCCAGAGTAAATCCTTCAATAAATTATGGAGAGAATATATGTACGAGATAAATATACTAATGCTTTGCGTGTCTAATGATATCTTTATTTTATCAACAGATTTAATAATTATGTGAGCAGATATGGAATTTGGGGTTAAAGTAACTTTTTCTACATTTTTGAAGACATTGATTCATTGTGTTCTACCTGTAGTATGTCAGTTGGAAAGTGAGATGCCAATGTGATTCTCATTGCTTTGAACATAGCACATTTTTTTTCTCTTTCTGGATGATTTTATTCTTCTTAATAAATTGAGATGTAATTGACATATAACATTAGTTTCAGGTTACAACATGATTCGATATTTGTATATATTGCAAAATGATCACCACAATAAATCTAGTTAACATCCATCACTACACATAGTTAAATTTTTTTTCTTGTGAGGAGAACTTTCAAGATATATTCTCTTAGAAATTTTCAAATATACAATATTATCAATTATAGTCACTATACGGTATGTTATATCCCCATGAATTATTTATTTTATAATTGGAAGTTTTAATCTTTTGACCCCTTCACCCATTTCACCTACCCACCTACTCTCAAGGATGATTTTATTCTTGAAGTACTTAAGTTTCATACTTCTATGTCTAATTATGGCTCTTCTTTCATTTGTTCTTCTATTGAGGGGTAGTCCCTTTCAATATGAAGGCTTGTTTCTTCTTCACCTGGGGAAATTTTGCTTATTTTATTTTTAAAATAACTTCATCTTCTCAATTTTTTTTTTGTTTTTTTTCTGTTTGTTGCATTTCCTGGATTTATCTTCCAGAGCTCTTATTTTTTTCTCACATTTTTCTTCTTTTGATTTTGTTTCCACCTTCTTGAAGCTTTCCTAAACTTTATATTTCAACTCTTCTATTTATTTTTAATTGATCATCATATACTTAATACATAATGCTATAGTTAATAGCCCCAAAGTGAAAACTACCAAATGCCATCACCAATGGGATTAGTGCCACACAGTGGAATAGAGTGGAATTCAATGGGATTAATGCAACACATTGGATAAATTTCAGAACTTTAATGTTCAGTAAAAGAAATGAGGCATAAAAGAGTGTATAGATTTTAATGCCAGTTATATGAGGCTAAAAGAAAATAACAAATGAAACTAACCTATGCTATTAGAAGTTAGAATATGTATCACTTTTGTGGAGGGAAATAGAACTAGAAGGAACAGAAAGGTCTCTGTGTGCCCCAGTGCCCTGTTTCCATACATGGCTGCTAATTATACAAATGTGTGCAGTTTGTGAAAATTCATCAAGCCGTGCAATCAGAGAAGAAAAAGAAATAAAAAGGGACATCTGTTTAAAGGGACAAAAATTTGAGATTTATAGCCGTTTAACACAACCTGAAGGAATTATTAATATGCATAATATATGCATAATATGCATAATTAATATGCATAATATTGACCAAAATCTGGACCTTTCAGTCAGTCTTATTAACTAATTCATTTTAATGTGATTGATTTAACCTTATTGATTAGGTTCTGAATTTCAATCATAATATAGATACACATGATCTAATTTCCACTATATATATTTTTTTAAATGTACTTGTTTAAAGATGCTCAACTATTTCCTTTGCTTTATGCATTAATTGATTAATTTGAGCTTATATAATATACAACTGCATTCTTTAAAAAAACAGTTTTATTAAGATACATAGTTGACCCTTGAACAACACAGGTTTGAACTGCATAGGTTGACTTACATGTGAATTTTCTTCAATAGTCAATATTACAGTACCACAGGATCTGTGGTTTGTTGAATCCATGGGTGCAGAACTGTGGATATAAAGGGCCAACCATAAGTTATACTTAGATTTTGGCTGTGCAGAGGGTCAGTGCCCCTAACCCCTGTGTTTTTTAAGGGTCAACTGTAATTCTAATTCACCCATTTAAAGTGCAAATTCAATGGGTTTTAGTGTGTTCACAGAGTTAATTGTGCAACCATCACCACAGTCAATTTTAGCACATTTTCAACACTTGAAAAAGAAACCCCATACCCATTAGTGATTGCTCCCTGTTTCCCTCCCTTTCTGTCCCCAGTCTTCTCTAACCATAATGGAATTAAGTTAGAAACAATCTAGACATCTCTGAAATGTTCCCCAAATATTTGGAACCTAAATCACACACTTATAAATAACCCTTAGATCAAAGGAGAAATGAAAAGAAAAATTAAAATGTATGAAAATGCAAAAACACAACAAATCAAAGTTTGTAGAATGTCCTAAAGCAATGCTTATGGGGAAATTAATAACACTAAACACTTGTATTGAAAAGGAAAAATTCTTTAATCAATAATTTCACATTCCATTCTAAGAAAGTAGGAAAAAAGAGCAAATTAAATACAAAGGAAGTAGAAGAAAGGGTATAATAAAAATCAGAGCAGAAATTTACTTCAGGAATCAAGAAAACAATAAAAAAAACCCAATAAAATCCAAAGTTGGTTTTTTGAGAAAATCAATCAAATTGATCAATTCCCTCCAGACAGATTAGAAATAAAAGAGAGACAATACAAATTACCAATATCAGAAATGAGAGAAGAAACATAATCTCTACATATTCTATTAAATATTAAAAGGATGATATTTCAATATTTAATATTAAAAGAATGATAAGGAAATATCTTGAACAACTTTTGTTGATAAGTTTGGCAATTCAGATGAAATGAACAAGTTCCTTGAAAGATACAAATATCCAAAACTCACCTAAAAATAAATGTATAATGTAAATAACCTTGTATCAATTTAAAAAATTAAATTGGTAATTTAAAATCTCCCCAGAAAGGAAATGTGAGGCCCAGATGGCTTCACTATTGAATTTTGTCAAACATTTAAGGAATAAATAATTCCAATTCTTCTCAAGTTCTTCCAGAAAATTGTAAAGGATGGGCTGTTTCCCAACTTATTGTGTAAAGCCAGATTACCTTGATATCACAATAAGAAAAATACATTACAAAAAGAAGAAAAATACAAATGGATATCCTTCATTAACATAGTTGTTAAAAATTGTAAACTAAATTTTAACAAACTGAATCTAGCAACCTAGAAAATAGATGTTGGATTAAAATGAGCTTATGGTTTTTTTCAGTTTGCTAATGTGATGAATTTCATTGATTGTTTCTGAATGTTAACTATTCTTGCATTACAGAGACAAAACTCATCATAGCAGCAAACTGAAAGAAGAAAAACCATATGATCATCCTAATCCACATACATTTTTGATATAAACTCTCAGCAATCTAGGAATAGAAAAAAACTTGCTTAACCTGATAAGGGCATCTATGAAAAACCTACAGTTAATGTCATAATTATTGGGGAACAATTAAATACTTTCTCCCTAAGATCAGGAACAAATTGGATATCTTCTCTCACTACTTCTATTTACCATTGAACTAGAATATTCTTACCAATGCAATACAGGAAGAAAAATTTTTAAATGCCATCCAGATTAGAAAAAAAAAAAAAGTAAAATTGTTGTATATGCAAATGACATGATTGTCGATGTAGAAAAATCTGATGGAATCTACAAATAAGCTGCTAGCACTGAGTGAGTTTAATAAGTTTGCTGAATATCAGATAAATATAAAAAAGCAATTTATTTCTATATACTACCAATAAACAATTTGAAATTAAAGTAGAGAATACCATTTACAATAGCATTATATCATGATATACTGAGAGGTAAATCTGATAAAAATGGAAAGTTATATACACTTAAAACTGAAAACATTGCTGAGAGAAATTAAAGGTCTAAATAAATAGACAGATGTACCGTATCCACAGATGAAGACTCAGTGGTATTAAGATGTTAATTTTCTCCAATGTAATTTACAAATCCAGCTCAATAACAATAAGTTTTTTTGAGGGTGAGTGTAGAAATTGATCAATTGATTCTAAAATCACTTGAAAATTCAAAGGACTTGGAATAGACAAACCAATTTTGAAGAAGAAAAATAAAGTTAGAAAGCTAACACTATTCATTTTCAAAATTTACAATGCTATAGTAATCAAGACGGTATGGTGTTGGTGTCAATATAGGCAAATAGATGAATAAATAGAAATAGACCCTCATACCTGGCAACTGATTTATTATTACAAAGCAGCAAAGGTAATTCAGAGAAGAATGGTCTTTTCAAAATATGGTGCTGGAACAATTTTGATATCCATATGAAAAATTTATATCACTCATCATGTACAATATTTAGCTAAAATGCATGGTAGTCCTAAATGTAAGTCTTAAAACTATAAAACTTCTGGAAGAAAAAAATAGAAATAAACCTTAGTGACCTTGGATGAAGCATAGATTTTTAGATATAACACTAAAAGTCTGACCTATAAAAAAACAAATTGGTAAATTATACTTTATTAAAATTAAAAATGTCTTCTCTTTAGAGAAGAACTGTTAGAGAATGAATAAACAAACTAGACACTGGAAGAATATTTGCAAATCAAATATCTGATAAAGGACTTTTGTTCAGACTATATAAAGAACTCTCAAAACTCAATAACAAAATAAAAATAAATTTTTTAAATGGGCAAAAGATTTAAATGAAAACTTCACTAAAGAAGATATATAAATGCATGCAAGGAAAAACATGAAAAAAATGCCTAACATGTTTAGTCATTAGGAAAAGGCAAAATAAAAAAACAATGAGATGCCACTACAAACTGTTACAATGGCTAAAACTAAAAAGTTTGACTATACTAAGTGTTGGTGAAGATGTGGAGGAACTGGGGATCTTTTACATTGGTATAACTACTTTGGAAAACCAATTTGACAGTTTTTCTTTTTTTTTTTTGAAAAATTATTTGCTTTATTTTTTTAAATTTATTTTTTCATTTTTTTATTTTTAAAATTTTATTTATTTATTTATTTATTTATGGCTGTGCTGGGTCTTCATTTCTGTGTGAGGGCTTTCTCTAGTTGAGGCAAGTGGGGGCCACTCTTCATTGCAGTGTGCAGGCCTCTCACTATTGCGGCCTCTCTTGTTGCGGAGCACAGGCTCCAGACACGCAGGCTCAGCAATTGTGGCTCATGGGCCTAATAGCTCCGCGGCATGTGGGATCTTCCCAGACCAGGGCTCGAACCCATGTCCCCTGCATCGGCAGGCAGATTCTCAACCACTGCACCACCAGGGAAGCCCGACAGTTTCTTAAAAAGTTAAACATATACTTACCATACAACCTAAGAATTCTACTTCTAAATATTTGCCCGAGGAAAGTGAAAGCCTATGATCCTGTAAAACTTGCAATAAAATATTTATAGTGGGTTTATTAATAATAGCCCCAAACTGGAAATAACCCATATGTCCCTCAATAGGTGAATGGATATATATTTGTGCTATAGCCATATAATGGGATACTACTAATCAATAAAAAGACAAACTATTGAAACATGCTATAACATGAATGAAATAAAAATAATTATGCTGAATGAAAGAAGCTAGACAAAGAGTATGTGCTATATGATTCCATTTATATAAAATCCTAGAAAATGTCACCAAATTATAGTGACATAAAGCAGATCACTGTTTGCTTGTGGAGGAGTGTGGAAGTGTATGGAAGATTACAAAAGGCATGAGGAAAGTTTTGGGTTGATGAATATATTCATTATATTGATTGTAGTAGTGGTTTTATTGGTGTAGATATATATATGCAAATTTGTCAAATTGGACAAATTAAATATGTGTTTATGCTACATCAAATACACATCAACAAAACTGTTAAATTAAAGAAAAGAAAAAAAAAAGGAATTCATTGAGCACTTCATTCTTTACATCTCTAGTTTGAAATACCAAACATTTCAAAACATTTTGATTTTACTTCGTTTGAATTTAGGTTGTTTAATGCCTCATTATCTGAACCTTTAAAGCTACTTAATGTTATTTCAGCATGGATTTCAAAAGTTGAAAGGATAATTTAGTCGAGCCTTTACTATAAGTCTTGGCTCATTTCCTAGAAATCTAGCAAAATGATTATTAGGAACTAAAAAGACATAGAGTGGATACTTTAAAATTTTAAATATATATTTCATTAAATATCTTGCTCACGTGCCCATTTGCTTTATAAGTACAAAATGCAGATATAAAATATCTGGTAATGTTATTGTTCAAAAATGGTCTCTTCAAAACAGACTTTCAAAAAATAATTTTAATAAAATACCCTGAATGAGTGTAAATAATAGTATTAATAAAATCTAAAGATAAATTATTTTGTTTTCCATATTAACTTCTAACATTAGATAATTTTAATTGGCAAGCAACACTACACATTTGAAATGAAAATTTTTGAGGCATGAAAAGAAATATTCCTTAATTCCATACCAGTACCTCTGCATGATGATACCTAGCTTGATATTCTAAAAAATTTAGAGTGGGTAGTTAAATGCTGCCTGGGCAGAGAGCTGTGTCATTCCAGATAGCTCTATATCTCTGTTCTGGTCATTAATAACTTCAAATTCAATTTCCCTATATAAAAAAATTTAACAAAAGCTCAGCATTTTGTTAATTGTAAAACACATGCTCTTTAAACTTATCTTAAAAGATAGATTCTTATTTTATGGTTGTGTTTCATAACATGGAGGCAATCATGATCTATTTATATTACTTTGTATGAAGATATCAAATATTAGCAAGCACATATATATTTACACCTATTTACATGTCTTTTTACTTTTTTGATGCCTCTGTAACCACTGCACAGTACAAAAGAGATAACAGAAAGATGAACTTTTGTTAATACAGATATCCCAGAAATCTACCAGATATAATTAATGAGGTTTTTGTTCTAATAACCAAATGCGGTCTACATAAAAATATCAAAATTGATATGTGTAGTTGCTAAGCAACAAGGTAGAAAAACCTAGAGCAAATTTAACTCAGGATGTGAGTGTCTTAATCTATAACCTTAGACTAGTCACTTCATCAGCCTCTGGCAAGGTTATACTTTGGATGGCAATAGCAACTTATTCAGTAGTGTATTTTGTATCATTAATATATTGGCTTCCAGTTCTAGGATTTGATGCCATACAGTCATTCTCCCCTATTTCTCCCCTCTAAATACAACTAAATACCCAGAAGATCATTCAATAGACAATGATAAAAGGACTCTGAAAACTTGAAAGAAGAACATGGACTGCTTAGAGAACTTAGGACTTGAAAATAGGAAAATGATAAAGGAATTCAATAAAATTAAAAGCTGATTCTTCAAAAAAGTCAATACAATTGGTAAAACTCTACCAAGATTGACAAAGATAAAATGTTGGGTTTTTAATATTCATCTTCATTCATTCTATCTTGTGCACATGAGGAGTTCTGGATCATAAACAGTTTTCTCATTATATACCTTACAACAAATAAATACATCCTGTTCACCCTCCCTCCAATTTTGCCCTCATCCGTACACTTAGGGCAATGAGATAAATCAGGTAAATTACCTTATGTGAATAGATGGATACCCCACACGCGGGAGAAAAGGCAAAATGATTTTTCATCACTTAATAAAAGGAAAGGAGGCAGCTGCTCCCCTTACTTTAGAGTATCGTCTTTACTGTGATTCTTTGGTATGTAAATAATATCTTTCCAGAAGACAGATAGCCCAATTTGCCTCACACCTATAGATGTCTCCAAGTTTCTGACCTCATTTCTTATTGAAATATAAATACCTAGGGAAGTAATGTTCCAGAATTCCTAGATCTTTGGGTTTAACCTCAGAACCTAGTTCAGGGCAATAGCCACCAGCCCCATCCAGAAAATAAAAGAAGCTTTACTATCCTTTCTGGTCACTGTAATTAACACAACCAAAGGATACAGATATCATTGTTATGATAGACAAAATATTTCAGGAGGCTTAGGCTTCTTACAGGAACATCGACATATCTAGGTGACAAATGGAATATTGCCTGCCGTATCAGTAAGCAAATGATGTCACAGTCATCAGCAATTGCACCCCATCAACGTGAGCTGGTGAGCCCCGAGGAAATTCAGGCTGTGAAAACACGGGATACTGGCCCCAGATACCTGAGGTACCTATCAAAGGAATGATTTTAGTGAGCCCAGACTCTTGCATCTTCCGATATATAAAAAAGCATTAAATTCCTTAAGTTGGGACTTCTGGTTTTCTTAATAGTAATGGTTTAATTAGTAATCTGGTTTAATTAATAGTAATCTTTTGATGTTCCGACTGCCTACCCTTTACTGCAAAACTTCTATATATCTTAACTCCTCCTTTACCTCCTCAGAGCAGTTCTCTCAGGGTTACTTGAGATGCTGCCTCCAGGGCTTGAAGTCCTAAAAATTCCCACTAAATAAAGCATAACTCTCAACTTTTAGGTTGTGAATATTTTTTAAGTCAACATAGGGAAATTTTATTTCCTCACAAAAAATGAGAGGAGACACAAATAACCAAGGTCAGAAATGAAACAGGGAATAGCAGAAGAATCTTTCAGCCATTAAAAGGAAAATTACAAATATCTTTATGCTCATGACTTGGACAATTTAGAAGAAATAGACAAATTCCTCAAAACACACAAACTACCATAACTCAGCCAAAATTAAATTGATAACTTGAATAGTTCTATAATTATTAAGGACATTAAATTTATAATTTAAAATCTGAAAAGAGAGAAAGCAGAAGCAAGAAGAACTACAATCCTGCAGCCTGTGGAACAAAAAACACCTTCACAGAAAGATAGACAAGTTGAAAAGGCAGAGGGCTCTGTACCAGAGGAAGGAACAAGATAAAAGCCCAGAAAAACAACTAAATGAAATGGAGATAGGCAACCTTCCAGAAAAAGAATTCAGAATAATGATAGTGAAGATGATCCAGGACCTTGGAAAAAGAATGGCGGCAAAGGTCGAGAAGATGCAAGAAATGTTTAACAATGACCTAGAAGAATTAAAAAACAAACAGAGATGAACAATACAATAACTGAAATGAAAACTACACTACAAGGAATCAGTAGCAGAATAACTGAGGTAGAAGAATGGATAAGTGACCTGGAAGACAGAATGGTGGAATTCACTGCCGCGGAACAGAATAAAGAAAAAAGAATGAAAAGAAATGAAGACAGCCTAAGAGACTTCTGGGACAACATTAAATGCAACAACATTCGCATTATAGGGGTCCCAGAAGGAGAAGAGAGAGAGAAAGGACCCGAGAAAATATTTGAAGAGATTAGAGTCAAAAATTTCCCTAACATGGGAAAGGAAATAGCCACCCAAGTCCAGGAAGTGCAGTGAGTCCCAGGCAGGATAAGCCCAGGGAGAAACATGCTGAGACACATAGTAATCAAATTGGCAAAAATTAAAGACAAAGAAAAATTACTGAAAGCAACAAGGGAAAAATGACAAATAACATACAAGGGAACTCCCATAAGGTTAACAGCTGATTTCTCAGCAGAAACTCTACAAGCCAGAAGGGAGTGGCATGCTGTACTTAAAGTGATGAAAGGGAAGAACCTACAACCAAGATTACTCTAGCCGGCAAGGATCTCATTCAGATTCGATGGAGAAATCAAAAGCTTTACAAACAAGCAAAAGCTAAGAGAATTCAGCATCACCAAACCAGCTCTACAGCAAATGCTAAAGAAACTTCTCTAAGTGGGAAACACAAGAGAAGAAAAGGACCTACAAAAAAACCCCAAAATAATTAAGAAAATGGTAAAAGGAACATACATCTCAATAGTGACCTTAAACGTGAATGGATTAAATGTTCCAACCAAAAGACACAGGCTTGCTGAATGGATACAAAAACAAGACCCATATATATGCTGCCTAAAAGAGACCGACTTCAGACCTAGGGACACATTCAGACTGAAGGTGAGGGGATGGAAAAAGATATTCCATGCAAATGGAAATCAAAAGAAAGCTGGAATAGCAATACTCATATCAGATGAAATAGAATTTAAAATAAAGAATGTTACAAGAGACAAGGAAGAACATTATATAATGATCAAGGGATCAATCCAAGAAGATATAACAATTATAAATGTATATGCACCCAACATAGGAGCACCTCAATATATAAGGCAACTGCTAAGAGCTCTAAAAGAGGAAATCGACAGTAACACAACAATAGTGGGGGACTTTAACACCTCACTTACACCAATGGACAGATCATCCAAACAGAAAGTTAATAAGGAAACACAAGCTTTAAATGACACAATAGACCAGATAGATTGAATTGATATTTATAGGACATTCCATCCAAAAACAGCAGATTACACTTTTTTCTCAAGTGCACAGAGAACATTCTCCAGGATAGAGCACATCTTGGGTCACAAATCAAGCCTCAGTACATTTAAGAAAATTGAAATCATATCAAGCATCTTTTCTGACCACAACCCTATGAGATTAGAAATCAATTACATGGGAAAAAACGTAAGAAACACAAACACATGTAGGCTAAACAATACGTTACTAAATAACCAAGAGATCACTGAAGAAATCAAAGAGGAAATCAAAAAATACCTAGTGACAAATGACAATGAAAACACGATGACCCAAAACCTATGGGATGCAGCAAAAGCAGTTCTAAGAGGGAAGTTTATAGCTATACAAGCCTACCTCAAGAAACAAGAAAAATCTCAAATAAACAATCTAACCTTACACATAAAGGAACAAGAGAAAGAAGAACAAACAAAACCTAAAGTTAGCAGAAGGAAAGAAATCATAAAGATCAGAGCAGAAATAAATGAAATAGAAACAAAGAAAACAATAGCAAAGATCAATAAAAGTAAAAGCTGGTTGTTTGAGAAGATGAACAAAATTGATAAACCATTAACCAGACTCATCAATAAAAAGAGGGAGAGGACTCAAATCAGTAAAATTAGAAATGAAAAAGGAAGAGTTACAACAGACACCGCAGAAATACAAAGCATCCTAAGAGACTACTACAAGCAACTCTATGCCAATAAAATGGACAACCTGGAAGAAATGGACAAATTCTTAGAAAGGTATAACCTTCCAAGACTGAACCAGGAAGAAACAAAATATGAACAGACCAATCACAGGTAATGAAATTGAAACTGTGATTAAAAATCTTCCAACAAACAAAAGTCCAGGACCAGATGGCTTCACAGGTGAATTCTATCAAACATTTAGAGAAGAGCTAACACCCATCCTTCTCAAACTCTTCCAAAAAATTACAGACAAAGGAACACTCCCAAACTCATTCTACAAGGCCACCATCACCCTGATACCAAAACCAGACAAAGATACTACAAAAAAAGAAAATTACAGACCAATACCACTGATGAATATAGATGCAAAAATCCTCAACAAAATGCTAGCAAACAGAATCCAAGAACACATTAAAAGGATCATACACCATGATCAAGTGGGATTTATCCCAGGGATGCAAGGATTCTTCAATATACGCAAATCAATCAATGTGATACACCATATTAACAAACTGAAGAATAAAAACCATATGATCATCTCAATAGATGCAGGAAAAGATTTGACAAAATTCAACACCTGTTTATAATAAAAACTCTCCAGAAAGTGGGCATAGAGGGAACCTACCTCAACATAATAAAGGCCATATACAACAAATCCACAGCAAACATCATTCTCAATGGTGAAAAACTGAAAGCATTTCCTCTATGATCAGGAAGAAGACAAGGATGTCCACTCTCATCAGTATTATTCAACACAGTTTTGGAAGTCCTAGTCATGGAAATCAGAGAAGAAAAAGAAATGAAAGGAATCCAAATTGGAAAAGAAGAAGTAAAACTGTCACTCTTTGCAGATGACATGATACTATACATAGAGAATCGTAAAGATGCCACCAGAACACTACTAGAGCTAATCAATGAATTTGGTAAAGTTGTAGGGTACAAAGTTAATGCACAGAAATCTCTTGCATTCCTATATACTAATGATGTAAAATCTGAAAGAGGAATTGAATTAAGGAAACACTCCCATTTACCATTGCAACAAAAAGAGCAAAATACCTAGGAAAAAACCTACTTAGGGAGACAAAAGACCTGTATGCAGAAAACTATAAGACCCTAAAGAAAGAAATTAAAGATGATACCAACAGATAAAGAGATATACCATGTTTTTGGATTGGAAGAATCAATATTGTGAAAATGACTATACTACCCAAAGCAATCTACAGATTCAATGCAATCCCTATCAAATTACCAATGGCATTTTTTACGGAACTAGAACAAAAAATCTTAAAATTTGTATGGAGACACAAAAGACCCTAAATAGCCAAAGCAGTTTTGAGGGAAAAAAGCAGAGCGGGAGGAATCAGACTCCCTGGCTCCAGACTATACTACAAAGCTACAGTAATCAAGAAAATATGGCACTGGCACAAAAACAGAAATATAGATAAATGGAGCAAGACAGAAAGCCCAGAGATAAACCCACGCACGTATGGTCAACTAATATATGACAGAGGAGGCAAGGATATACAATGGAGAAAAGACCATCTCTTAAATATGTGGTGCTGGGAAAATTGGACAGCTATATGTAAAAGAATGAAATTAGAACACTCCCTAACACCATACACAAAAATAGACTCAAAATGGATTCGAGACCTAAATGTAAGACCGGACAGTATAAAACTCATATAGGAAAACATAGGAAGAACACTCTTTGACATAAATCACAGCAAGATCTTTTTTGATCCACCTCCTAGAGTAATGGAAATAAATACAAAAATAAACAAATGGGACCTAATGAAACTTCAAAGCTTTTGCACAGCAAAGGAAACCATAAGCAAGATGAAAAACACCCCTCAGAATGGGAGAAAGTATTTGCCAATGAATCAACGGACAAAGGATTAATCTCCAAAATATATAAACAGCTCATGCAGCTCAATATTAAAAAAACAAACAACCGAATCCAAAAATGGGCAGAAGACCTAAATAGACATTTCTCTAAAGAAGACATACAGATGACCAAGAAGCACATGAAAAGCTGCTCAACATCACTAATTATTAGAGAAATGCAAATCAAAACTACAATGAGGTATCACCTCACACCAGTTAGAATGGGCATCATCAGAAAATCTACAAATAACAAATGCTGGAGAGGGTGTGGAGATAAGGGAACCCTCTTGCACTGTTGGTGGGAATGTAAATTGATACAGCCACTATGGAGAACAGTATGGAGGTTCCTTAGAAAACTGAAAATAGAATTACCATATGATCCAGCAGTCCCACTACTGGGCATATACCCAGAGAAAAGCATACTTCAAAAAGACACATGCACCCCAATGTTCACTGCAGCAGTATTTACAATAGCCAGGTCATAGAAGCAACCTAAGTGTCCATTGACAGACGAATGGATAAAGAAGATGTGGTACATATATACAATGGAATATTACTCAGCCATAAAAAGGAACGAAGTTGTGTCATTTGTAGAGACGTGGATGGATCTAGAGACTGTCATACAGAGTGAAGTAAGTCAGAAAGAGCAAAGCAAATATCGTATATTAACGCATATATGTGGAACCTAGAAAAATGGTACAGATGAACTGGTTTGCAGGGCAGAAATTGAGACACAGATGTAGAGAACAAACATATGGACACCAAAGGGGGAAAGTGGTGAGGGTGTGGGTGGTGGTGTGATGATTTGGGAGATTGGGATTGACATGTATACACTGATGTGTATAAAATGGATGACTAATAAGAATAAAAAATAATAAATAAATAAAATTATCTTCACCAGCAGCAACATAAAAAAATTAAAAAAATAAAAAATAAAATAAAATCTGCTGAGAAGAAATATCCAGGCACAGGTGGTTTCAATGAAGAATTAATAAAAATATTATGCAATGTCTTCCATAAGATATAAATGTAGGGAACACTTCCTAACTTATAATATTATAAGGCAAATATTACCCTGACAACAAAAGGCTTTTGTACACAAACATGAAACACGAAAAGAAAATTATAAACCAATATCTCTCAAGAACACAGATGCAAAAATTCCCAATAAAATCTAGCAATCAGAGATGACATCAAGGGAAATACCAGAGTAAAAACCTCTAGAAATCCTCTCCCTGATAAAAGTGACAAGGACACCGGCAAAAACCATCAAAATCAACTTTTCAGAATTTTAAAAATTAACAAGGCTTGCAACCATCTGTGGACAATCTATTCAAGAAAAAAATGACCAAATCTTATTATCTGATTTGTGGCATTTTATTTTTCCTTATTTTTATCCTTCCCTCTCCCTTTCCAGTTCTGTGATAGCCTTGTAAACCAATAGCCCACAATCACAGT
The DNA here is from genome assembly GCF_965194825.1 of Balaenoptera physalus. Classification (NCBI taxonomy): domain Eukaryota; kingdom Metazoa; phylum Chordata; class Mammalia; order Artiodactyla; family Balaenopteridae; genus Balaenoptera; species Balaenoptera physalus. The sequence continues at coordinate 124,550,841 of NC_138884.1, forward strand.
GAAAACCATTAGCCTGGCACACAATGGAGCGCTCGAAAGAGCAGTTGGAGCTCTTCCAAAGGCTCATTTTCAGAAAATTGTCATTATTTGACCTGTCTGGCAGTTTCCAGGAAATATCCACTTGTAAGGCTTTTCTTTATTTGACTTGACTCAGAGCTCACACAGTGTGAACAGTCTTTTCCTCAGGGGCATTTGTTGAAAACAATTAGTGGCAGTTGTTTAACTTAACAGCTTACTGAAGTGGCATTACGAGTTGGGGCAAACAATAAGCTAAACAAAAAGAAATTAGAAGGAAAAGCTGAGAAGGGAAATTTCCATGGGAGGCTTTGAAAAGTGTTGACATATTCTTGGGAAGCTGAAAGGCCACACATATGTATAGGGCTCTGCACATGCCCAGGAAAGACCCAGTGCATCCCTATGCTCTTTCACCTTTTGCTGATCTTGAGACACTGCAGGAAATGAAAATTAAGTCAGAGGAGTGAACTGCCTAACTGAAGTGTTGAGGATATGCTCTATCACATACACAGATATGTATGTGATATATACATGTAAAGACTGGGAGACTTTTTAGTTCTATACATATAAGGAAATTCTTGTCTAGTAAGTAGCTGACCACTAAGCTAACCAAGGAGAGACTTCACTGACCACACACAACAGAGAACAGACTTCACAAAGTTCAGGAAAGTGATTAAACAAACAAACAAACAACAACAACAAGTCTTAGGGAGAAGGAAGAAACTGATATCCAGATTTGTCACATATTTAAAATGTCTAGTTTTCAAAAACAACAAAAAAACACAAGACCTACAAAGAAACAAGAAAGTATGACCTATACATAGAGGGAAAAAGATAGTTAATAGAAACCATCCCTGGAGAAGTCTAGGTATTCAAATTACTAGACAAAGACTTTAAAATGGCTATCAAAGAACTAAAGAAAAGTATGAAAACAATGTTTCCTTAAATAAAGAATATCAATAAAGAAGTAGATCCATATTTAAAAACAATAGATTTTGTGGAGTTGAAAAGTATAATAACTGAATTGAACAATTCAGCAGAGGGGCTCAACAGCAGATTTAAGCAGGCAGAAGAAGGAATTGGCAAATTGGAAGGTAAGGCAATTGAGATTATCATCTGGGAACAGAAAGATAAACAATAAAGAAAAAAAGAGACTTGGAGACCTGTGGAACACCATTAAACATACCAACATAAATATAACAGGAGTCCCAAAAGGAGAAGAAAAAGAGGCAAAAAGAATATTTGAATATTATGGTTGAAAACTTCCCAAATTTGATAAACAAAATTAATCTGCACATACAAGAAGCCCCATGAACTCCAAGTAGAATAACCTCAAAATGACCTTTATCTACACACTCATAATTAAATTGTTGAAAACCAAAAACAGACAGTCTTGAAAGAAACAAGAGAAGTGACTCATCACATACAAAAAAACTCACTAAGATCAATAGCTGTTTTACAATCAGAAACCATGGAGGCCAGGAGGCAGTGGAATGACATATTCAAAGTGCTAAAATTCGTGATGGTTATATAAAGCTATACAAGTGATAAAATTCCAGAAAACTACATACGTAAACACACACACACACATACAACTGGTGAAATATGAATAAGCTTCATGGTTTATACAAATGTCAGTTTCCTGGTTTGTTACTGTACTCTAGTTATACAAGATGTTAACATTGGGGAAGACTGGATGAAGTGTGTACAGGACCGCTTTGTAAATTTCTTTGCAATTTTCTATGAATCTGTACTTATTCCAAAATGCATTTAAAATATATACAACATTTCATCTTATGAGTACTCTGTAAAATATTACTGTTAAAGAGAGAATTCTCAAAGTTCCTGAAACAATACTCATCTAAGCTAAAGCCAGTTGCTGTAATTTTACTTTTCTCTCTCTTCTCTGAAACTTGTAGAATGAGATAACCTGGTGCCAAGCTACTACTCTTACATTCCTGAAGCTGTCCTTGAATTGTAGTGTAACTTTAAGCTAATCATTGAATTTATGTACCCCTGAGAATCTTCAACTACTGCCCAACAAAGTGATTTTACACATATTAGGCAGCATGTGTTTTAGTTCTTTGAAAAGAAGGTCAAGATAGTAAAAAATTTTTCTAATTAAAATAAGTTTATACTTACATTAGAAAATAGTCCAACAATGTAAACAGAAAGTAAAGGCTTTCATGAACAAATGTTGTATCTCAATGAAACTGGCCTATTTCATTTTATAAATTGCATGATATGCAAATCTGTGACTCCCAGTAATCTTAGTTATCTCTCTTTTGTTAATATTTTTCACATGATCATTTTCATCCCTAAAAATTATTTCTGCTTTTTGTTAAGTTCTATGATGTTTAATTTTGTGATATTCTGTTGCAGCCTTCTCACTTTAGTAATTTTTAAGTATCACATTAAATTAAAATGCTTTTGATCTCATTGACTGAGCTTTTACCCATCAACAGCAAGGCAAGTCATAAGAAAAACTGCAGTTTTTGCCTAATATCTTAGGATTTAATTTACAGTATCTTGGGGAAAGTTCTATTTTTATTGTGACTTGAAAAAAATTTGATTGCTTTTGGAGATTTTGAGAATTCCTTGATTGACTGGCATGAGCAAACTATAAGAATGTCTTGGGATGTTCTTGCTTACATGATTTTCTCCATAGAACAACAAACCCAATATACTAAAATATTCTGCAAAGCCTAAGCTAAAAATGCACCTATGACACTACTCAAATCATATTGAATGTGGAATGACACAGATTATATTCAACAATATTCAATCACTGAAAAATTAGAATGTTTAAAAAAATCTTTCTAGTGCCTACTCCCTTGTGATGTCAGAAATTCTTTCCCTTCCTTATGTAAACCTGAACTTTAGACTTTCAGTTGCTCAGAAATTTTGATGAAATGGATGCTGTGGTAAAGGCAAATTTAAGAGTTTCAGGATCAGAAAAAGAAAGGATAAAGAGCCAGAGTGGCCACCTTTAGAATTTGAAGAAAATACAAAATATGCTTATATATTTGGTCTTTATAGAACAAATCCTTCTTTAGAACAAATGTTTTGTTTCACAGTTTTTAGAATTTTTCTCTGCTCCTGATTTAATTTGTTCTTCTGACCACTTCAGGATAATCAGCACAGTAATATAGTCATTTCTGGTGAAAATATAACTCGGAATTAGGACAAGATCCAGGAGCGTTAATAGGTGGTCCTTACAGGAAGTCAATTATGGAGAAGTTTGTGGTTAGAATCTAGTTTCAGTGAACACAAGAGTTTGTTTCAGGCTTAAAACAAGGATGGGCTTTTATGCACAGAAAAATCTTGAGAACTAAGGAGACTGCATTTTCGGCAGGATGTGTGTAAAATGTAACCCCTTAAGAAAGAAAAGAAAAAGGACGTGTGATGTGTTTTTCTCCACATGGATGACATTATGTTACAGCTTGAGAATGTATAAGAGTTGCATTCACTGAAGACATAAACACCAAAATATATTATAAGTGCCACTATGAGGGCTTAGTGCTAGGTTCTTTACAAAGTGTATTAAACAATGCAGGATTTGTTTTTCATTAGAAAATGTCCAATCACATCAAGTCATGTAATCAACCCATTTTTTTTCTTTGTGGTTGAATTCAGTAAAGGCCTGACCTAGCAGAAAATTTAGGTTTACTATTATTTATGTTATATCTAGAGCACATCTTGCTATATTAAAGGCATGATATAAATAGATTTTGAGTCTATAACCAATTTTTGTGATTAAGAAGTTCCTTGTGTTTACTTTTTTTAATATTTGCTTTGTAGAATACCCCTCTCTCCCTCTCTCTCTCTCTCTCTCTCTCGTTAAAAAAGTGGAGTAGAAAGTGCATTTGACCAATACTCCCTCTTTTTTAAAAATGTATGCATCAGGTATTCAGAATTAGTTTAACAATAAACATTGATTCATGACGCACTGTCATCAGTGAGCCATGCATGGCCACATTAAAAATTTTATTTTTATATGACACAAATGAACATATCTATTGTACAAAACAGAAACAGACCCACAGACATAGAGAACAGACTTGTGGTTGCCAAAGGGGAGGGGACATGGGAGAGAAGAATTGGGAGTTTGTGATTGGTAGAGGCAAACTAGTATACACAGGATGGATAAATAACAAGGTCCTACTGTATAGCACAGGGAACTATATTCAATACCCTGTGATAAACCATAATAGAAAAGAATATGAAAAAAACATATATATGTATAACTGAGTCACTTTGCTATACAGCAGAAACTAACACAACATTGCAAATCAACTATACTTCAATAAAATTTTAAAAAATTTTATTTTTAATAGTATAGTTAATATTAATGAACCTACTACCAAACTGGAGATCTATAGGACTGACAATAACTTACATTTATTGAGGTGTTCCTTCCCTTGAGTAAACACAAGTTTACTTACAACGTTTTTTTTGTTGGTTTGTTGGTTTGGCTTTTTATTGAAGCATGATTTACATACAATATTATATTAATTTCAGGTGTACAAAATAGTGATTTGATATTTTTATACATTACAAAATGATCACTACAATAGTCTAGTTACCATCTGTCACCATACAAAGTTATTATAATGTTATTGACTATATTTCCTATGTTGTATATTACATCCCTGTGACTTATAACTGCAAGTTTGTACCTCTTAATTTCCCTCAGATATTTCACTCATCCCCCCATCTCCCTCCCCTCTGATATCAAACCATCAGTTTGTTCTCTGTATCTATGGTCTGTTTCAGTTTTCTTATGTTTGTTAATTTGTTTTGTTTTCAGATTTTATGTATCAGTGAAATTATACAATATTAGTCTTTGATTTATTTCACTTAGCATAATATGCTCTAGGTCCATTCCATGTTGTTGCAAATGGTAAAATTCCCTTTTTGTAAATGGCTGAGTAAGATTCCATATATATACAATGGTATCTTACTCAGACATAAAAATATATATATAAAATACAGCTCCATTTTAGTGGCTGCACAAATTTTGCAACAATTTTTGTTCTGTAGAAAACAAACTTATGGTTACCAAGGGGGAAAGGGAGGGGGGGGAGGAATGAATTGGGAGATTGGGATTGACATATGCAGACTACTATATATAAAATAGATAACTAGTAAGAACCTACTGTATAGCACAGGAAACTCTACTCAATACTCTGTAAATGACCTATATGGGGAAAGAATCTAAAAAAGAGTGGATATATGTATATGTATAACTGATTCACTTTGTTGTATGGCAGAAACTAACACAACATTGTAAATCAACCATACTCCAATAAAAATTAGTTTACATTCCCACAGTGCATGAGGGTTTCCTTTTCTCCATATCCTCAAAAACACTTATTTTTCTTTTTGATAATAGTCATTCTGACAGGTGTGAGGTCTCATTACGGTTTTATTTGCATTTCCCTGATGATTAGATACTGAATATCTTTTTACATGTCTGTTGGCCAGCTGTATGTCTTCCTTGGAAAAATGTCTATTTAGGTCATTTAAATTGGGTTAAATTAAATTAAAAAATTTTTTAAATTTAAATTGGGTTGTACATTTTTTTGATGTTGATTTGTATGAGTTCTTTACATATTTTGGATATTAATACCTTATCAGATATAGTGCTTGCAAATGCCTTCTCCCGTTCAGTAGGTGCCTTTTCATTTTGCTGATAATTTCTTTCACTGTTCACAAGTTTGGTTTGCATCTGTATGATCATTACCTTGAACTCTTAAAAAAAAATTTTGTATACAGTTTTTAAAGGTTACTCTCCATTTCCTTCATTTGTAATATATTCCTCTGTCTCCTCGTTTTTCCTAATTCTCTGTGTTTATTTCTATGTATTAGGTATGTTGGTTACCCTTCCTGATCTTGTAGAAGTAGCTTTTTATAGGATAAATCCTATGGGGACAGGTAGCACCTTCCCATCTGGTCACCTGAGTTATATGCTCTAGGGATGCACCCTGTGTGGGCTGTGTGAGCCCTTTTTTGTGGTGGGACTAAATGCTGTGGGCATGCTGGTAGGTGGAGCTGGCCTGGACCAGTTGGCTGCTAGGCCCTCCTCATGCAGTAGATGCTGGCCCACTGGTGGGTGGGGCTGGGTCCCCACATGGCTGGCTGCTTGTCCTGGAAAGTCTTAGAACTGGTATTGGCCTGCTGTTGAGCTGGTTAAGTCCCTGGCACTAATAGACAAGAGGGAAGACCCAAATGGTACTTGCCAACACCAGTGTCCTCGTGGTAGAACGAGCCCCTAAAAATGGCTGCTGCCAGTGTCTTTTTTTCTCAGGGGGAGTCCCAGTTGCCTCCTCCCTCTCTGGGATGGCGGCTCTCCAAGACTAGCAAGTGGATCTGATTGAGGTTCCTTTCAAATTATTGCCTGTACGCTGGGAGTAAGACCGTGTGAGATTTTTGCATGCACCTATTAAGAGATCTGGCACTGTACAGTCTCTTTGTCCTGGTTCCCAAACACAATTTCTGTTATAGAGAAGAGAGATTCCTTTAGAATACTTCTACAAAATCTGAGTGCTGCAGAATGCCACTTTGTTTCCAAGACAGTTTATGCTGTGTTAATATATCTGTTTCTCTTATATACATACACACAAAGGAGCACACAAAAATGTATAAATCCACATCTGTATACATCTAACTTAAAAACAGACTTTCATAATGCTGTTTACCCACAAGTTAAAGCAAGTTGTGCGTCTCCTTATGTGTTTGTTGTTGTTTTTGCATCATCACTATTCCTTATTGATTGCAATTTGTTTTTCTCTGCTTTTGCAGTCCTAAAGATTGATGCTGTTTGGGGGTCTAATTACCCAGGCCATTACCAATTACGTTTTCAATGTATTTTTTCTAAAATGCCTGCAGTTTATGGCACTCCCCAAATTGCCTGTTTAGCTGAGGTGCTTGCTCAGCATTTCTTCCTTCCACAAGCGTGTCACCTTCAATGAAGTCTCACTTTCCCTACAGAATACTTTTTATTTGCATTTACATATGTCAGCCAAATCCTGTCCTTCTTTTGCACTTTGCATTTTAATTAAGGTTTCTTCACCATGAAATAACCATAATTTATAGGGAATTGGTCAGAAAATGCAAAGAAGAAATTAATAGGAAGACATATTTTAAGGAACCATCCAATTATTTTTCCTTTTTCAGCATTTTTATTAAAACATAAATAATGTTTCAATCTAAATCTGTTGTTATTTCATAGTAATTGGGTCTTCTCAGAGACTATTTCTTAATTAAATGATACATTTTAAAATTCTTTTCTTAAGAAATGGCAGTAGTAATAGAACAGCTGAATTCTCATCTCCCTAAAGGGACAGTTAAATAGGTCCTTAGGTATATATCATTAACAATATTTAAGAATATTCAGGAAAAATTACAAGAACAAGAAACACAGAGCTCTGAGAATCAGTTTAGCTTCTAGATCCTGGAAGGTGCTGTTTATTCCCATTGAGGGGTGGGAGGAAGGTGTTATGAATAAGAGGTGGAAATTCTAGAGGACTTGCTCAAAAATTGATATATCAAGCAAATAAAATATATGTAAAGGTATAGAAAAATTCAATAGCAAGGTTAATAAGCTTTTTTGTTTATATATGTATGTATATATATATAGATAGCTTGTGTATATATATATCTATATCTATATCTTTGTATATATACATAAAGATACAGAATTCATGTTCATTTCAAGCACATGTAGAATATTTACAATCATTGATAATATGCTAGTCCCCCATAAAAGCCCCGATACTTTTCAAAAGATTAATCATACAGGCTAGATTCCCTAACCAGAATGCACTAAGATGAAAAAATCAGTAATAAATGGCTAGCTGTAAAATATCCTATGTGACTAGAAACATTTAAAAAAATACTAAATAACTGGTTAAAGAGGAACTCAGTAGTTAAATTACTAAATTTTTAGAACCAAATGATAAGGAAAACATTGTATGTCAAAATGTATGAAAAATATTTAATTTAGCACTTAGGAAAAGTGATACATTTCAGGTACCAAAAATAACTGAAAAAAATGAGATAAATGTTCATTTCAAGAAGACTGAAAAAGAGCAACAGTGTAAACCCAAAGAAACAAGAATAAGATTTTAAAAAAAACAGTTGCAGATATCAATTTCCATCAACCGGATCGACAAGAATAATTATAAAATTAGGTAATATTAAGTACTGGCAAGGATGGTGGCAATAGGGACCTTCATTCACGGATGGTACAATAAAAACTGGTGAAAAAAGTCTGAAGAACAATTTGATGGTTACTTAGCGAAGTGATGAGTGTATATATACATATATATATATATATATATATATATATATATAGCAATTGCATCTTTAATATAAACTGAAAAACTCAGAACACTTGCAAAGGTACACATGAGAATGTGCAAGAATGTTCACTGCAGTGCTGTTTAGGATAAACAGATGGAAACTGAATGACATCTATGGCATAATAATCTTCATGTATTTTTAAAAAATATAAGGTAACATTATTTTTTTAGAATAAACATATTTAAATAAATGTATAGACAGTGGATTAGAAGTTGTATTAGTTAAGAGACAGGCTAAGTTGCTATAACTAAGGGACTGAAATGTACAGAGACACAAATTAGATAAAAGTTTATTTTTATTTTTGTCTTAAGTAGAAATCCAGAGGTAAGTAGTCACATGCTGGTAGGGTGGCTCTGCCATTAACACCTGGCTTCCAAGGTTCCTCCACATCCTCCCAAAGCTAAGAAAGAATGTGCACCTTTGCAAATGTAAGACAACTAGCAAGCTTCTCCCTCTTCCAGCAGGACACTTAAGCATGTTTATCCTTATTAAGCTGCTATAAACCTGACTGCCTGTAATGTGTTCTGATAATTGAATGACTATCAGTAATGACCAACCAAGTATAACCCAGTTCTAAATTTTCTTTCCTGTGAAAACCAACATTAAAAAGACACAAACATTTTTAATCTGCAAAGCTTTGGCGTTTATGATGTAATTTTGTGTACATTAACTTATTTCACTGATTTGAAAACGTGAATGTGAAACATTCATAATGCAGACACTAGAAAGAAATCTGCTTCAGGTGTCTAAAACGTAGTATATTTCTTAGTTGAAGAGTTTCTTGGAATGCTACTTATGCTTGGTCAATCAGTATACTTTCATCCTCCAGCTGAAATGGGTCTTCTTGCTGACATTAGTGGTTTGTCTTCATAGGACAGAACATAATTTGCATAGAATTAAAAATCTACCTGACTGTCATAGATATGTCAGAGAGAAGTGAGCATAGAAATCTTCCTTCTAATAGAGGCAAACTTCTGTCTAGCTGGTAGCATAATTCCTATTTTGTCATGGTGTAAGCAGTTCAGTGCCTGGTATCTAGTCCACACTAAGTCAATCAGTCAGTTGATGACTATTTGTCTCATCAGTGAAGGACACAGCAGTCTGGTGTTTCATGTTCTGCCTCTGTCTCACGTTTAAGCATCTTATTACTATGTCATAGGACATAAGGAAGCAGGTTAAAAAAAGATAGAGAAAACTAATATACTTGAGAAGCAGCTCAAGGAAAAGTGTTTACAAATATTTAAAATTTATCTATAAGGCATGGAGAATATTTGCCTGCATCACTGTGTTTAATGTGATCAGTTTAGGTTATTTAATTCACTTGGTTTTTCCCTTTGAGGACAATACAAGAATAACAGGCATTGACCCTGATTTTATTTATATTTGTGCCATGATTAATAGCACAAAATATTTAGTTCAGTTTATTTTCTTTGTCAGAATCGTTTTGATAAATGGGTTGCCTTGATTGTATGATATGGACCTCGCTCCTCAATTTTCTCAGTCATAATGCTACCTCTGAATAAAATAGAGATTTATTGGTGACCCTCCAATCAGGCGAATAGATCGATAAAATAAAGATGACTGATATAGACCCAAAAAACCCCAAAAACAAAAAACCCACAAACTTTTCTTTGATGCACTTCTTTCCAAATATGGGAGAAATTTCCTGATATTATGCTTATTAGTGGCTTTGTAATGAATTTTCCTCTCAATATAAGACTTCATCATAAAATATGTTTGAATTACTTTTCTTACCTGAGGCCTGAAGTGTGCTACTTTGCACATTAGAATGGAGGTCAGTGCAGAAGGAACAGGATCACTGACGTTTACCTGCTGCAGCTTTCTTGACAAGGCAAATTGCTCTAATAATATGAAGGTGCTTGGAACCTGAAGTAGCTCGTTGTGCAGGGCACAGACCCCTGTGGGCAGCCACAGGGGTGCAGTTACCAGAGAGGTTATGTCAAATCCTTTAAATGTGGGCACAGCCTAAGGGTGTGGCCATTAGTGGCAGGATGACCTGAATGTGAGGCTTCTCCTGTAAAGACGGTCGTTGCACCCACACTGAAAAGAGAAAGTGCTTAATGTTGGAAAGGGTCTAGACTATGATTTAGAGGTGGAACCTCTTCTTTCAGAGAAATGTTGGGTTAGATGAAAGACACAATGTGGACGTTGAGACTCCTTGCTTCTGGTAATATTCCTTCCATTTCCGAAAGCAGAAACAACTCCCCCCCCTCCCCCCCAAGGCAAGAGCCCCTGAGAGCCAGGGCTTTAATGTCTCCACACTGCACTGCACTTATCTTAAAGTGGCACATTAAATGCTTATCTTAAATATATTTGTGTCAAATGGAATAATGAGCAAATGTGTACTTGTACTTGCTGTTGTTAAAAAATGAAGTTTTCTACATAAGTGGTTTTTCCAGACATCTGGGAATGTGCTCGCCGAAGATTCTCATGTTTTCTCTAATACTTATTAATGACAGTTTATGACAATGCTTTTTTCTATAGTCCTCGCCTTCTAAAACTGAAATGAACAGATCTTGAGTTCTTCCCAGTGTTTCAGTGTGTTACAGTCCAGACTTGGGTGGTGGCAGGATGGGACAGCTAAAGGCTTGAGGTCAGACAGAGCCCTGGCAATAGAATGAGTGTTGCTGTCAGCAAGAGAAGGTTGGGCAAGAGGGCGGTGGGAATCAGTGACGAGCCACTGTGGGCGGCCTGCTCACAATAGGTAGAGAAACCACACCAGACCAGCCTGGCGGGTAGCAATAGTTTGAAATCCAGGGAGATGTGACTGTGGCACATCTGGAGTTCTGACCAGAATGAATAGGGATTCAGCCCCAGACAAGGATCAAACACCTGGGAAAACTGGAAAATGAGGCAAGGTCTCAGAGGATCTGGAACCCTGCACACAGGACAGGCCAGCCACTAATGTGGAACATAAGACTAAATCCCCAGTGAAAGGTGAGAATGGAACTAGAGAATTAGGCTGGCTACTCAATCCCCATTACACAAGATTAGGATTAACAAAATTTTCCAGTTTACGGTTTGAAAAGTCTTGAAGCTACAGGTAATAGTTTAAGGAGTTGAAGCAGCAAAGGATTAGAGTTGATAAGCCAATCTCTATGGATGCTTTATGAGCATCAACTTCCTCAATCTACTGGGACAGAGCTATTTCCAGAGGTTCTTTCTTTCCCTTTCCTCCCTTCCTTCCTTCCTTCCTTCCTTCCTTCCTTCCTTCCTTCCTTCCTTCCTTCCTTCCTTCCTTCCTTCCTTTCTTTCATCATCTATCAACTATCACCTCTATTATCTAGCTATCTATAAAGTATTAACTATGTTTCACTTCTCCTAGGGTTCTATAACCTCCCCCCTTTTATTTTTAGATTTTGAGCCCATTTTTGGGTTCTGGTAGAGTCTCTCTCACTGTAGATTGTCAGCTGTCACTTATTCCTAAACAAGTGTGTCTGTTTTGAGCTGTTATCCCCTGCTTTCTAATTTGTGTTTTTTAATCTATCACAGGCAGGAAAACCAGAGAATCAAGCTCTGCTGACTATCAACAGGAGACACTTTGGGAATTGTTCAGTGGCTCTTCATATATCCAGAGGCCTCTTAATCTGGAAGACACACAGACAACGTGTTATTCTGACAACTCTTAGGAAAATTCTAAGGAAATTTTCTAAAGCGGGAAAATTCTCTTAGATGCAAAAAGAAATCTCAGAAAGATCATGCTGCAAATCTCCCATCTTTTGTTTGCAGGTGAGTCTCTCAGGCTTCTATTCAGATTTCATTAATCTTTACACTTTACCTTCCAAAGACTTTTTTTGACTCAATAGCAAATGCATGTCCTGACATAATTCAGAATTGGTGCAAGGAAAAAGAGGCAATTACTCTAATCTAAATATTTTTTCAAGAAAATTTCTTCCAGTGTGTTTAACATCTAGGCTAATATTAAATTCATTACATCGCTTATTTACCTTCAAAAGTTTTGCTTGACTAATGGTGAATCTGCAACGGATGTTAGTTTGAAGTTTGGAATGATAACACAGGGTTATCCAAGAGGCATCCTTTATTGCTCACATCCTGCAAGTCTTTATGTTTCAGCCAAAAAATAAACAGACAAAAATAACACCAAAAATGATGATTAGCAGAAGCAGAAATATCAGCACAGGGAAGTATGGAATTAAGCAGTTAAAACTATGTAATTAACAGGTTTAGATCTTTCCCCTTGTTTTATTTGCTTTCCCATCTTTTCCAGTTTTTCTCACTCCTATTATCCACTTTGTTCTTAGTCATTTTCTTCCTCATTATATTTTTGTCTTTTTTATTTCCAATTTTCTCTTTCTTCTTTCTTTCAGTAAATGCATTTCCTTTAAACATGCTTTGTCATTATTTTATCTTATCCCATTCTACTTCTTTTATATTACATTTTAGTGGCTTTTTGATTCTATCTTTTCCAAAGCTGCATCAAGGATCAAATAAAACAAAACTCAGCAGTAGTTCAAAGCTGAAAATATTATTGAAACTGCTAGCCTCAAGGAGATATTTTACATACCTATGTCTTGCAGCCCGACCTCAAAGTCAGCCAACTGGGCATTTTGCCTGGCTGAGGGAGGCAGGAACTTGAAGGATGGGTTAGTTCTGTGGCTTTTTTCACTTGCAGGCATATGCTTCTTTTAGCCCAGAGGTAGCAATGGGAAAGGGTAGATATCAGACCATTAAAAGTGGGTTGTTGAAATTGTTTGAAGTTTACATATATATTTATCTGCAGCCAGCAATTTAACTTCTGTGACTCTTTGCCTTTAACAGTTAACATTCAGGTATAGGTGTGTTTAAATCCCCAGCATATCAATCTTGCTTGTAGTTATATAAGTACCCTTATACTATAAGTCAAACTGAAGACTTCTTCTGTGGGTCAGAAAAGATTTTTAGACAAAATATTTTGAAACAACTAAGTAAATTTGTATTGGAGAAAAAGTGGAGGGAGAATATTTCAGATAACTAAACTTTGTGGCTAAGATCATTTCCTTCACATCCTCAGTAGGCAGGATTACTACCTTGTCTGTCCAAAATAACCTTTTAAAAAATAGCAGATATGCTGCCAAGGAAGATGCTAGCAACAATCGCCCAGACTCTCTCCTCCTTATTCTCATTCTGGTCTTTACTTGCTTTCCTGTCTTCTTCGCACCTAGCACTCCATGCAAAGAAAGCAGAAGGTGTTGCATGTGATGAAGGTATGATACACATGTGAAGAAGGCAGTGATAATGTCGTTCCCTCATCCCTGGGTTTAGAACACTGGTATAAAGACTTCTTTCCCAAGTTGGCATTAAAATTCAAATGGCAATGGATCCTGTACTGGCTTTAGCACTGAGTAGCTGTGTGAACCTCAGCAAAAATCTTTTAGTTATTAAAGGAGTAGTTTCCTCATATATAAAATGGGATGATTGTAACAGATGATTGCAAAAATTCCTTCTAAATGTAACATTCTGTGATTCAGATGCAAGAGGTAGAATTAAAGATAAAGGGTTTTTACCTTATATTTTTAATTTCTAAAATCTTTTTGAAGAGTAAATTGGTACAATTTAACTTCCTGAATGGTGCCATTAGGAACCCTATGGATCTGTCCCCAGGAAAACAACCATAATTGGTAAAAATTTTTAAAAACAGCATGTTTTTAAATCTTTGAAAATTGTCTTAAGCACATAACGGCAAATGAAGAAACATTTATTTTTAAAAAATTTACTTGACCAAATTTTGTTGAGAAGAGTGAGTGTCTGTGGCACTTGAGCCATGACCCACTCCTTCCCTCTCTACTCCCTCAAGGTATGTGTGGCCAAAAAAATGAGACTCCAGGTGTCCTCAGCTCCCAGTCAAGGGATGCAGTATCTCACATGAGAGGCAAGCCACCAACATTTCTCATTCCCTCCAACTCCAAATTGAAGAGACAAAATTCTGAAAAAATGAGGCTAAGGTTCCTTTCCCTCATTCCCTTCCCAAGCATGGATTCGAGGCTCTACTTCAGGTGTGGCGGGCTGAGAATATGGGGATTCAGATCTCCCCAGCCCGGGTCACTCGTAGGGTGGAGGCTCCACACTGAAAAAAGGAAGTCTAGAAAGCCAGATTCAAAGGACACTATCAAGAAAGGGAAAAGGCAACCCACAGAATGGGAGAAAATAATTGCAAACCGTATTTCTGTTTCATATAAAATACTCTTACAACTCAATAAAAAAGAGAGTGCAGTTTAAAAATGGGCAAAAATCTGAATAGATATGTCTCCAAAGAAGATATACAAATGGCCAATAAGCACTTGAAAAGATTTTCAACATCATTAGCCATTAAAGAAATGTAAATCAAAACCTTCACATAACACTTCACGAAGATAATAGCAAATGTTTTCAAGTATATGGAGAAATTGGAGCCCTGGTACACTTCTGGTGGAAATGTAAAATGGTGTAGCCACTTTGGAAAACAGTCTGGCAGTTCCTCAAAGGTTTAAAAATAGAATTACATACGATCCAGCAATTCCATTTCTAGATATATATCCAAGATAAATGAAAACATATATCTACACAAAAACTTGTAGAGAAATGTTCTTAATGGCATTATTCATAATAGCCAAAAGTGGAAATAACTCAAATGCCCATCAACAGATGAATGGATAAGTAAACTGTGTTATATTCATACAATGAAATATTATCATTAATAAAAAGTTCATCCATTAAAAAAATGAAGTTTTGGTACATGCTATGCTACAGCATGGATGGACTTGGAAAACTGGAAAACATTACACTAAGTGAAAGAATCCAGTCACAAAAGACTGAATATAGTATACCATTTTTATAGAATGCCCAAAATAGGCAGATCTATAGAGACAGAAAGAAGGTTGCTTAGGGCTGAGGGAACTGGGTTGGAATGACATGGGGAGTAACTGCTAAGGGACAGAGGGTTTCTTTTGGGGTGATAAAAATATTCCAGAATTGATTGTTGTGATGGTATAACTCTGTGAATACACTAAAAACCATTGAATTGTACACTTTAAGTGAATAGTATGGTATGTGAATTATACCTTAATAAAACTTTTATAAGAATGTAAGTTAGGACCATGACTAACATGTTGTAATTATATACATTTTCATTTTACTATTTGACTTTGTACTTAGTTTATGACATGGTTACCATATAAAACTTTTATTTAGTTGAAATTATCAATAATTTTCTTTATGGTTTTTATGTATTGTGTCTTATTTTAAAAAGGAGTTACCTAAAGCAAGGTTGGATTAAGGTTCCCCTGTTTTTTGTTCTAGTGCTTTTACAATTGTGTTTTTTTTTTAAGTTTAAATTTTTGGTCTATCTGGAATTATATCTTAAAAAATCTTTTCTTCTGGATTGAACCACCTTTGCCACCTTATACCACTTTTATCATATACTAACAGCTGACGCTTATTTAGGACAACATATTTCTGAAACTTTCCACCTACTCATGAAACTACAGCACATTCTTTAAATGACTGTTGCTCCCAAATGAATTTTAATAATGAGTAATCATTATCATAAATTAACTGATCTCTAACATTTCAGAATTTTTATGGCTTTCTTGCATGGTCATTTTCACTGTAAACTTTTTAATCAGTTAATCTACTTTCAAAAAATGGATATTAAATATTCTCTTGTTAGTTTTGTTGGAGTCATATAAAATATGTAGATTCAGAGCTTAGACGTCTTTGTAGGGAATTAATATATTGTTTGTTAAGTTTATTTTTAGGTTCTGTTTGTTTTCTCTTGGTTTTGGTGGCTTATAAATGGGAATTTTTCCCATTTATTCTGTGCAGTTATTTGTAAACAGAGAGGTTTGGCTTCTGTATATTAATTTAATAACTAGATAATTAATTTTTCTAGAAATTTTATTTGATCCTCTTGGATTTTCTAGTTATAAAAATAATAAAAAATTTGTTTCTTTTGTTCAATTCTTATGCTTCTTTTTCCTTTCACTTCTCTAATTATATTGGCTGCTACATCCAGATAAAACATCTTAAAAAATACTGGTGAAGATGTAGGCAACCTTGTGTTATATATTAATGGGAATGCTTTTTGTGTTCATCCAATAAGCATGATATCAGCTTGTTTTAAAGACATATATTTGATTTCATTAAGAAAGGATCCACCTATATCGCACTTTCATTAAGAAAGTCTAATAGGAATCAAGATAATTTTATTTTACTAAAGTCTTTTTTGATATCAAGGAGGCTACATTGTTCTTCTTTTGACCTATTTATCGGTAATAGGCAACAGATACCACCCTAGCTAGTTTAGGTAGAAAAGGATTTCACACCTAACATTTCATGGCTTTCAAAATCTTTTAAAGAGCTGGAGTAGCTGACTCTAGGTTGGGCTTCTGAGTATAGACCCCACACCTCAGTATCATACTCACTGCCCTCAGTTGGAAAGTAGCTGCCATAGCCCTTCAGCTGAAGTCATAGAATCAAGAAGCTGTGTCCAGGTGTCCACAAAGCTCCATCTACCTTGATCCTTATTACAAAGCAGATTCTCACTCCTTGCCTCTCCTCCTACTTAACTCAGTTCCAAATTTAAGCCTCAAAGTCTGATTTGCGTGACTGACTGGCAGAACCTAAATTATACCCAGCTTGTTAGATTCAAGTGTGACTGGCAAATGGAGATTTTAGACTTCCAGCCTCTAAAGTACAAGGAAAGCATGCTTGAAGGAGGCTTAAAATGGTTATTGAGTGAGACAGTCTACAAAGCCTGCCACACTATTAATATCATGAATTATATTGAGAGTAATATTAAAACAGTTTTTCTTTTTTTTTCTTTCTTCAAAATTTTAATAACATTCTGAGAGATACAGAAAATTATACAGAACAATGCGAGACAGTACAACTAAGTAACCATGGAACTATCTGGCATCCATCTCTGTCTGGAGTAACTTTTCCCGTCTTTTTTGCTAGGCCTGAATTCTATATATGCCCAAATGTCACTACCTACAGAAATCCTTCTCTTTGACTTATCTTGGCACTCACTTTTTTGTCTGAGCCTTCCAGGTAGCAGGCTCTGACCCCCAGGACTCACCAGGCCCCCTGCCCTCTGGAGCTCAGGGGCAGGAGCCAGCTCCTACCCTCAGCCAATCCTCCTGTGTTAGAGAGGAAGATGATATCTCTTGTCTTTTTGAGAACAGCCATTCTAACAGGTGAGAGGTGAAATCTCATTGTGGTTTTGATTTGCATTTCCCTAATAATTAGTGATCTTGAACATCTTTTCATGTGCCTATTGACCATGTATATATCTTCTTTGAAAAAATGTCTGTTCAGATCTTATATCCATTTTTTAAATCAGTTTGTTTGCTTTTTTTGTTGTTGAGTTATTCTTTTTATATATTTTGAATATTAACCCCTCATTGGATGTATGATTTGCAAATATCGTCTTTCATTCAGTAGTTTGCCTTTTCATCTTGATGATGGTTTCCTTTGCTGTTCAAAAGCTTTTTAGTTTGATGTAGTCCTATTTGTTTATTTTTGCTTTTGTTTCCTTTGCCTTTGGAGTCAGATCCACAAAATCATTGCTAAAACTGATGTCAATGAGGTTACTACCCGTGTTTTCTTCTCAGAATTTTATGGTTTCAGGTCTTACATTCAAGTCTTTTTCTATTTTGAGTTAATTTTTGTGTATGGTATAAGATAGTGGTCTAGTTTCTTTTTTTTATGTGTGGCTCTCCAGTTTTCCCAACACCATTTATTGAAGAGACTTTCCTTCCTTTATAGTATATTCTTTGCTCTTTGTTGTAAATTAATCGTCCATAAATGAGTGGGTTTATTTTGGGGTTCTTAATCTGTATGTCTGTTTTTGTGCCACTTCCATACTGTTTGGATTACTATAGCTTTGCAGTACAGTTTGAAACCAGGGATCATGATTCTTCTAGCTTTGTTCTTTTTTCTCATGATTGTTTTGGCTATTCAAGGTCTTTGGTGGTTGTACATAAATTTTAAAATTACTTGTTCTAGTTCTGTGAAAAATGCCATTGGAATTTTGATAAGGAATTCATTGAATCTATAGATTGCTTTCAGTAGTATGGACATTTTAACATTTATTTTTCCAGTTTGTGAACACAGAATATCTTCTCATTTATTTGTGTCTCTTCATTTTCTTTTATCAATGTCCTACAGTTTTCAGTCTACAGGTCTTTCACCTCCTTGGTTGTTTATTCCTAGGTTTGTTTGTTTGTTTGTTTTGATGCAATTGTAAATGGAGTTGTTTTCTTAATTTCTCTAATAGTTTATTATTAGTGTATAGAAACACCACAGATTTCTGTATCTTGATTTTTGTATTCTATGACTTTTTTTTATATAGTAGCATTTCATCTGCAAATAGTGACAGTTTTAATTCTTCCTTTCTTATTTGAATGTCTTTTATTTCTTTTTCTTGTCTAATTGCCATGGCTAGAACTTCCAATACTATGTTGAATGAAAGTGGTGAGAGTGGACATCCTTGTCTTCTTCCTCATCTTAGAGGGATAATTTTCAGCTTTTCATCATTGAGAATGATATTGGCTGCGGGTTTGTCATATATGGCCTTTATTATGTTGAGGTATGTTCCCTGTATATCCACTTTGTTAAGAATTTTTATTGTAAATGGATGTTGGATTTCATCAAAAGCTTTTACTGCATCTAGTGAGACAGTCATATGATTTTTATCTTTCATTTTGTTAATGTGATGTATCATGCTGATTGATTTGAACAATCTTTGCATTCCTGGGATAAATCCCACTTGATTGTGGTGTATGATCCTTTTGTGTATTGTTGCATTCAGTTTTCTAATATTTTATTGAGGATTTTTGCATCTGTGTTTGTCAAGAATGTTAGCCTGTAATTTACTTTTTTTGTGGTGTTCTAGTCTGGTTTTAGTATAAGGGTAAAGTTGGCTTTGAAAAATGTGTTTAGAAGGTTTCCCTTCCTTTCAATTTTTTGGGAGTTTGAGAAACATAAGTACTAATTCTTTGAATATTTTGTGGAATTCACCATTCAAAATCTTTAGTCCTGCACTTTTGTTTGTTGGGGGATTTCTGATTACTTTTAATTTTTTTCCTATGACAGTTGGCACTTGAACAAAGCAATGGTTAGGGACACTGATGCCTTCACACAGTTGAAAATCTGCATATAACTTTATAGTCAGCCCTCCTTATCTTCAGTTCCCACATCCACAAATTCAACCAACCATGGATTGTGTAGTATTATAGTATATATTTATTTTAAAAAATTCACATATAAGTGGACCTGCACAGTTCAAACCCATCTTGTTCAAGGGTCAAACCTATTCAGTCTATTCAGATTTTCTATTTCTTCATGATTCAATCTTGGAAGATTGTATGTTTCTAGGAATTGATCATTTCTTCTAGGTTGTCCAATTTGTTAGTGTATAATAGTTCATAGAAATCTCTTATGATCCTTTTATTTCTGTGGAATCAGTTGCAATGTTTCCTCTTTCATTTCTGATTTTATTTATTTGCATTTTCTTTCTTTTTTCTTGGTGAGTCTAGCTAGTTTTTATTTTGTCTTTTCAAAAATTAGTTCTTAGTTTCATTGATTTTTGTATTTTTTTTTAGCCTCTATTTTATTGATTTCCACCCTGATCTTTATTATTTTCTTACTTCTGCTATTTTTGTGCTTAATCTGTTCTTCTTTTTCTAGTTCCTTTAGGTGTAAATTTAGATTGTTTATTTGGGATTTTTCTTGCTATGAACTTCCCTCTTAGAACCACTTTTGCTGCATCCTATAGGTTTTGGTATGTCATATTTCTGTTTTCATTTGTCCTCTAGGTATGTTTTAATTTCTCCTTTGATTTCTTTGATGACCCCTTGGTTGTTCAGTAGCACGTTGTCTAATCTTTACATTTTTATGGGTTTTTTTCCTCATTTTTTCCTTGTGATTGATTTCTGGTTTCATACCATTGTAGTTGGAGAAGATGCTTGATATGATTTCAGTCTTCTTGAATTTATTGAAACTTGTTTTGTGACCTAACATATAATCTATCCTGGAGAGTGTTCCATGTGTACTTGAGAAAAAGGTGTATTCTGCTGTTTTGGATGGAATGTTTTGTATGTATCTATTATGTTCATCCGGTCTAATGCATCATTTAAGTCCAACCCTCTCCTTGTTGATTTTCCATCTGGAAAATTTATCCATTGATGGGATTACAATACAATGCTATTATTGTATTTCTTTCAGTTTATTGCTTTAAGTCCATTAATACCTGCTTTATATATCTTGGTGCTCCTCTGTTGGGTGCATATACATTTATAACTTATAGCTTCTTACTGGATTGACCCCTTTATCATTATGAAATGCCCTTCTTTGTCCATTATTACAGTCTTTGTTTTAAAGTCTACTTTGTCTGATATGAGTATAGCTACTCCAGCTTTTTTTTTTTTTTTTTTCTTTCAGCTTTCTTTTTATTTCTATTTTCATGGAATACTTTTTTCCATTCCTTCATTTTTGTGTGTGTGTGTCCTTTTAATGAAGTGAGTCTCTTGTAGGCAGCATATAGATGGGTTTTGTTTTTTTATCCATTCTTCTACTTTATGTCTTTTAATTGGAGCATTTAGTCTATTTACATTTAAAGTAATTATTGATAGGTGTGTACTTATTGCCATTTTGTCAATTGTGTTCTGGCTGTTTTGTAGTTCCTTTCTGCTCCTTTGTTCTCCTCTTTCTCTCTTCCCTTCTATTTGGTAGTTTTCTTTAGTTTTATGTTTAGATTCCTTTCTCATTTTCCTTTGTGTATTTACTATAGGTGTTTTCCTTATGGTTACCATGAGGTTCACATATAACTATGTGAACTATAACTATATAGCACATACTTACTATGTAAATAGTAACATGTTTTCAGTTGGTAATGCAATTCAATGCTTTTTCTTTTTATACCCCCCTACCTTTTATACTTTGGATGACACATTTTGCATCCTTTTATTTTATGCACTACTTAACTAATTATTCTCATTTTGGTTAATTTTACTACTTCTGTCTTCTAATCTTAATGCTGTTTTATTAGTGATTGATCTACTACCTTTACTATATATTTATCTTTTCCAGTGAAATTTTTACTTTCACATGTTTTCTTCATATTGATCAGTGCCATTTCTATTCAGCTTAAAGAAGTCAATTTAACATTTCTTGTAGGGCTAGTTTAGTGGTAGTAAACCCCTTTAGCTTTTGCTTATCTGGGAAACTCTTGATCTCTCATTCAATTCTGAATGGTAACCTTACTTGGTAGAGAGCTCTTGGTTGGAAGTTTTTTCCTTTGAGAACTTTGAATTTGTCATGCCACTCCCTTCTGGCCTGTAAAGTTTCTGCTGAAAAATGTGCTCATAGCTTTAGGGGTTTCCCTTGTACATAACAAGTTGTTTTTCTCTTTCAGCTTTTAGGATTTTTTAACATTTCACTACTTTAATTATGATGTGTCTTCATGGGGCTCTCTTTGGGTTTATCTTATTTGGAATTCTCTGGTCTTCCTGGACCTGGATGTTTGTTTTCTTCCTTAGATTAGGGAAGTTTTCAGGCAGTATTGCTTCAAATATTTAATTTTCTGGCCCTTTCTCTCTCTCTCTCTTCTCCTTTAGGGACTCTCATAATGCAAGTGTTATTCCATTTAAGGTTGTCCCAAAGATCCCTTAAAGTATCTTCACTTTTCAAAATTATTTTTCAATTTTGCTGCTCTGTCTGGGTGAGTTTGATTGTTTTGTCTTCCAGCTTGCAGATTTGTTCTTCTACCTCATCTGGTCTGCTGTTGAACTCCTCTAGAGTATTTTTCAATTCAGTTATAATTTCTTTGGTACTTTCTTATGTTTTCTATCTCTTTGTTGAAGTTCTGACTCTGTTTATCCATTCATCTCCCAAGATAGGTGAGCATCTTTGTGACAATTACTTTGAACTCTCTATCAGGTACATTGATTATCATTGTTTCATTTAGTTCTTTTTCTGAAGTTTTTGTCCTGCTCTCTCAATTGGGACATATTTCTCTGTCTCATTTTGCCGAATTCTCTGTGTTTGTTTTTGTGTATTAGGTAAATCAGCTATCTCTCCCAGTCTTGAAGGAGTGGGCTTAGTTAGGAGATGTTCTGTTGGGCTCAGAAAAACAACCTGCCTAGTTACCAGTGCCAGGCACTCAAGAAATTTTCAGTGTGTGGGCTTTGTTTGCCCTCCAGTTGTGGTAGGGCTATGGCTACTGCATTATGCTGGTGGGCAAAGCTTGCCCCCAGCCTGTCTGTGGGGCCCAACTGTGGTTGCTGCAGTGTGTTTGTGGGCAGCATTGGCTCCTGGACTGGCTGTGGGTCCTGTCCAAGACTTGAAAGAATTTTTTTTTTTTTAGAATGGATCCAAGTTTATATCATTTTTGTAATATCTTAGTTAAAACTATAGGGTAATATTTTGCATCAACATTATTAAATATAATTTTTTTTTCTTTCTTAGCTATTTTTGTCCGGTTTTGTATTCAATGTTATATTGAATTCATAGATAGCATTTGGAAACTTCCCTTACTCACATGCTCTGGAATACTTTAGTAAAAGTTATGTTCCCTGAAAGTGTGATAGATTTCACCTGTGTACTATCTAGTCTCTATCATTTCTACCAATCAGCTCTGTTATTTTTCTTATTCAACAAGTGTTAGACAATACTTAGTATCTTTATGTCTTTTATGGTCAGTTTTAGAAATTATTTGCCTAAGAAAGCAACTATTTTTTTCCAGATTGTCAAATTTAATTGCATATATTTGAACAAATTATGTTATTTTAACTTCCTTTCCATCTGTAATAATTTCCTCATACTCATCTCTGTATTTTTGCATCTTCTCTCTTTTTTCTCAGTTAGGTTAGATATTTTATTGCTTACTTGTTGTTTTTGCAAAGTAATATCTCTAGAATTGATTTATTAGTTTTTTCTTTTTTTTCAAATTTATTGTTTTTGTTATCTTTATTTTTTGTTTCTTTTAATTTACTTTGTTTAACTTTTTCTAATGTTTTGTATTGAGTGGTTAATTCATGTAGTACTTTCTTTTCTACTAAAATTAACATTTAAATAATAGATTTTTCCTCTATATGTTTAAAAAATATTTTCTATTTTCCAGATGTTTGTCTATTTCAGTTATTTTCTTTCTGAATCAAAATAAAAAAATAATGTCCAGGTAATAGATGTTTTTGGTATTTTCTTTTTATTGTTACCTATATGTATTTACTTGTGATCAGATAACTTTATCTCATTATTTTATCTTTTTATAACATATTGGCTTTTTCTTTGTGGAATAACAAAGTCAGATTTTAAAATACTACACAAACACTTGAAAGAAAGTTGTGTTATTTGTTTTCAGAATACAGAGATTAAGATATCTTTTTGATCCAAATTCATTGTTATTTAGACATCCTGTTTGCTCCTTTTATAAAAAATCTATTTGATTCTTTAAAGGCTGAGAAAGGTGAGTTAAAATCTCTTGACGTTATTAATTCTTTGTTTTTATTTTATTTTTTTCTGTGAATTTTTCTTTTCCTTATTAATATGTAGAAATATATATTCTGGCTATTCCTTTTCTGTTACACACACTGCAAATAGTTTCTCCTTGTCTCTCACTTGTATTTTAACTTTTATAGGGGTTATTGACATGTAATTTTATTTGGCATACAATGAAGCCTGCTAGATTTTTTCTTTTTCTTTTCTTTTTTTTTTTTTTGCTTATGATTCTCTAGATAATGTGATTATTGTCAAGATCTACCAGATATCCAGCTGGTCAATTAGGATAATGAGCCAAATTGAAACTAGCAATTAAGCCTTTATTCACTTACTAAGAGAAAAGTGCTTGCTCCCTCAATGCTCCATTTTTCCCCATGGATTGGTGCCAGGTGGGGGTCAGTCAGGTGATTTGCAGTGTAGGTGGAGGAAATTGTGTCTTTACTGAGGGAGCCTTGAACTAAAGTCTCCTGCTATTTTATGAACCTGAGTCCTGAAGTAGGGGGTGGAAGAAGGGCTAGGAGTGGAAAGTATTGAGTCATAATGGAAAAAAGTGCTTCAAGGACATTCCCCACCCCTTCAATGGGAAGTCTCAGTGGAGGCACCTGAAAAATGTCTGACCAGAAACATCTTCCCTCTCCCACCCTTCAATATGCAGCTCTTTGAATGGAGGCAGTAAGGCTAAGAATGCAACTCTGTGTGTGAACATGTCCAAGAGGGTGGTCCAGGGGCTGAGAGGCTGAGTCTTTGAACTCCCTTCGAATGCACTGACTCTGCACCAAGTTTGACGTGGGGAGGGCAGCTTTCCACCCATAAGAATTGCTAGGTAAAGCTTTTGTAGTTACCAGTGGTTGGGCTTGAAAGATCACACATAAGATTTTGGCTTGGAGTCAGACTCCTCAATTATAAATAAAAATTACTCATGTTTTTATCTTTGTATTAGCTAGTGTGTGTGTGTGTGTGTGTGTGTGTGTGTGTGTGTGTGTGTGTGTGTGTAAACATTTAGCTTTTTACATTTTCTGGAATTAATTATCCTATGTTGCAGTAAGTAGTCATCTACAATATACTATTAAATCTAAAACTCTATTATAAGATTATTTTAATTTACATACCTGTAAGAAAGAAAAAAATACTTCCAATTAAACTATGACCCTTCATTAACTGTAAGATATAGACTGATTTCAGAAATAATAAAATATGAAAAAGTGTGTCTTAGAATCAGTGAAATGTAGTAACTTATTTTGTTACTAATCAATAACCAGTGGTTTTTCTATCAGTAGTTGAATACATACTTTTATCACTAGTGTGAAATATTTATCAAAAAATTAGTCCACATAAACACAGGTTATTCTGACCCTCCAATCTGTTCTCTTACTCTTCCATCTATTATTACACTAAACAATTCAGTTTTAAATTTGTGTTTATTTTTAAATACTGGATACTGTCTTATTCAAATTCTGTTGAATTTTTTGCATATTTTCTCTTACATGTGAAGTTTAAAGTTTTATAAAAATAATTTATTCAAGCTTTATAAAAAGAATTATTAAACATCATTATTATTTCACTGAATTAACACATAATTTTGGATAGTATTGACATCATTATAACATCAAGCTTTCCAATAGACATTTAAATTGTTCCACTTTTTTGCACTTACAGACAATGCATATTTACATTTGTGTAAACTAAAATTTTGTATTTAGGTTAAATTTCTGAAAGTGAAATTGTTGAGTCAAAGGACACTTAAATTTTATTTTTATTTATTTTTTATTTTTAACATCTTTATTGAAGTATAATTGCTTTACAATGGTGTGTTAGTTTCTGCTTTATAACAAAGTGAATCAGCTATACATATACATACATCCCATATCTCCTCCCTCTTGCGTCTTCCTCCCACCCTCCCTATTCCACCGCTCTAGGTGGTCACAAAGCACCAAGCTGATCTCCCTGTGCTATGTGACTGCTTCCCACTAGCTATCTATTTTACATTTGGTAGTATATATAAGTCCATGTCACTCTCTCACTTCGTCCCGCTTACCCTTCCCCCTCCCCGTGGCCTCAAGTCCATTCTCTATGTCTGTGTATTTATTCCTGTCCTGCCCCTAGGTTCTTCAGAAGCATTTTTTTTTTGATTCCATATATATGGGTTAGCATACGGTATTTATTTTTCTCTTTCTGAGCTACTTCATTCTGTATGACAGTCTCTAGGTCCATCCACCTACTACAAATAATTCCATTTCATTTCTTTTTATGGCTGAGTAATATTCCATTATATATAGTGCCACATCTTCTTATCCATTCATCTGTTGATGGACTCTTAAGTTGCTTCCATGTCCTGGCTACTGTAAACAGAGCTGCAATGAATATTGGTGTACATGACTCTTTTTGAATTATGGTTTTCTCAGGATATATGTCCATTAGGGGGATTGCTGGGTCGTATGGTAGTTCTATTTTAGGATTTTTAAGGAAACTCCATACTGTTCTCCATAGTGGCTGTATCAATTTACATTCTCACCAACAGTGCAAGAGGGTTCCCTTTTCTCCACATCCTCTTCAGCATTTATTGTTTGTACATTTTTTGATGATGGCTATTTTGACTGGTGTGAGGTGATACCACACTGTAGTTTTGATTTGCATTTCTCTAATGATTAGTGATGTTCAGCATCCTTTCATGTGTTTGTTGGCAATCTGTATATCTTCTTTGGAGAAATGTCTATTTAGGTCTTCTGCCCATTTTGGATTGGATTGTTTGTTGTTTTTGATAATGAGCTGCTTGCAAATTGTGGAGATTAATCCTCTGTCAGTTGCTTAATTTGCAAATATTTTCTCCCATTCTGAGGGTTGCCTTTTCATCTTGTTTATGGTTTCCTTTGCTGTGCAAAAGCTTTGAAGTTTCATTAGGTCCCATTTGTTTATTTTTGTTTTATTTCCATTTCTGTAGGATGTGAGTCATAAAGGATCTTGCTGTGATTTATGTCATAGAGTGTTCTGCCTATGCTTTCCTCTAAGAGTCTGATGGTGTCTGGCCTTACATTTAGGTCTTTTATCCATTTTGAGTTTATTTTTGTATATGGTGTTAGGGAGTGTTCTGAGCTCATTCTTTTACATGTAGCTGTCCAGTTTTCCCAGCACCACTTATTGAAGAGGCTGTCTTTTCTCCATTATATATTCTTGCCTCTTTCATCAAAAATAAGGTGACCATATGTGCATGGGTTTATCTCTCGGCTTTCAATCCTGTTCCATTGATCTATATTTCTGTTTTTGTGCCAATACCATACTGTCTTGATTACTGTACTTTGTAGTATAGTCTGAAGTCTGGGAGCCTGATTCCTCCAGTTCTGTTTTTCCTTCTCAAGCTTGCTTGGGCTATTCGGGGTCTTTTCTGTTTCCATACAAATTGTGAGTTTTTTTGTTCTAGTTCTGTGAAAAATGCCATTGGTACTTTGATAGGGATTGCAATGAATCTATAGATTGATTTGGGTAGTATAGTCATTTTCACAACGTTGATTCTTCCAATCCAAGAACATGGTATATCTCTCCATCTGTTTGTATCATTTTAATTTCTTTCATCAGTGTCTTATAGTTTTCTGCATAGAGGTCTTTTGTCTCCTTAGGTAGGTTTATTCCCAGGTATTTTTTCTTGTAGTTGCAGTGGTAAATGGGAGTGTTTCCTTAATTTCTCTTTCAGATTTTTCATCATTAGTGTATAGGAATGCAAGTGATTTCTGTGCATTAATTTTGTATCCTGGTACTTTACCAAATTCATTGATTAGCTCTAGCAGTTTTCTCCAGCATCTTTAGGATCCTCTATGTAGAGTATCATGTCATCTGAAAACAGTGACAGTGTTGCTTCTTCTTTTCTGATTTGGATTCCTTTTATTTCTTTTTCTTTTCTGATTGCTGTGGCTAAAACTTCCAGAACTATGTTGAATAATAGTGGAGAGAGTGGACAACCGTGTCTTGTTCCTGACCTTAGAGGAAATGGTTTCAGTTTTTCACCATTGAGAATGATGTTGGCTGTGGGTTTGTCATATATGGCCTTGATTATGTTGAGTTAAGTTCCCTCTATGCCTACTTTCTGGAGAGTTTTTATCATAAATGGGTGTTGAATTTTGTAGAATGCTTTTTCTGCATCTATTGAGATGACCATATGATTTTTCTCCTTCAACTTGTTAATATGGTGTATCACATTGATTGATTTGCGTATGTTGAAGAATCCTTGCATTCCTGAGATAAACCCCACTTGATCATGGTGTATGATCTTTTTAACGTGCTGTTGGATTCTGTTTGCTAGTATTTTA
Organism: Balaenoptera physalus; assembly: GCF_965194825.1. Lineage (NCBI taxonomy): Eukaryota > Metazoa > Chordata > Mammalia > Artiodactyla > Balaenopteridae > Balaenoptera > Balaenoptera physalus. The sequence continues at coordinate 124,579,019 of NC_138884.1, forward strand.
TTGAGGATTTTTGCATCTATGTTCATCAGTGATATTGGCGTGTAGTTTTCTTTCTTTGTGACATCTTTGTCTGGTTTTGGTATCAGGGTGATGATGGCCTTGTAGAATGAGTTTGGGAGTGTTCCTCTCTCTGCTATATTTTGGAAGAGTTTGAGAAAGATAGGTGTTAACTCTCCTCTAAATGTTTGATAGAATTTGCCTGTGAAGCCATCTGGTCCTGGGCTTTTGTTTGTTTGAAGATTTTTTTTTTTTTTTTTTTTTTTTTTTTTTAGAATAAGAGGCTCTTTTCTTTTTTCTTTTTTTTTAATTTATTTATTTGTTTATTTATGGCTGTATTGGGTCTTCGTTTCTGTGCGCGGGCTTTCTCTAGTTGTGGCAAGCGGGGGCCACTATTCATCGCGGTGCGCGGGCCTCTCGCTATCGCGGCCTCTCTTGTTGCGGAGCACAGGCTCCAGACGCGCAGGCTCAGTATTTGTGGCTCACGGGCCTAGTCGCTCCGCGGCATGTGGGATCCTCCCAGACCAGGGCTCGAACCCGTGTGCCCTGCATTGGCGGGCAGATTCTCAACCACTGCGCCACCAGGGAAGCCCTGTTTGAAGATTTTTAATCACAGTCTCAATTTCAGTGCTTGTGATTGGTCTGTTTATATTTTCTATTTCTTCCTGGTTCAGTCTCAGAAGGTTGTGCTTATCTTAGAATTTGTCCATTTCTTGCAGGTTGTCCATTTTATTGGCAAATAGTTGCTTGTTGTAATCTCTCATGATCCTTTGTATTTCTGCACTGTCAGTTGTTACTTCCCCTTTTTCATTTCTAATTCTACTGATTTGAGCCTTCTCCCTTTTTTTATTGATGAGTCTGGCTAATGGTTTATCAATTTTGCTTATCTTCTCAAAGAACCAGCTTTTAGTTTTATGATCTTTGCTATCGTTTTCTTCATTTCTTTTTCATTTATTTCTGATCTGATCTTTATGATTTCTTTCCTTCTGCTAACTTTGGGTTTTTTTTTTATTCTTTCTCTAATTGCTTTAGGTGTAAGGTTAGGTTGTTTACTTGTGATGTTCCTTATTTCTTGAGGTAAGATTTTATTGCTATAAGCTTCCATCTTAGAACTGCTTTTGTTGCATCCCATATGTTTTGGGTTGTCGTGTTTTCATTGTCATTTGTTTCTACGTATTTTTTTATTTCTCTTTGATTGCTTCAGTGATCTCTTGTTTATTTAGTAGTGTAATGTTTAGCCACCATATTTTTGTATTTTTTACAGATTTTTTTCCTGTAATTGATATCTAGTCTCATAGTCTTGTGGCCAGAAGAGATACTTGATGCGATTTCAATTTTCTTAAATTTACCAAGCCTTGTTTTGTGACCCAAGATATAATCTATCCTGGAGAATATTCCATGAGCACTTGAGGAGAAAGTGTATTCTGTTGTTTTCGGATGGAATGTCCTATAAATATCATTTAAGTCCATCTTGTTTAATGTATCATTTAGAGCTTGTGTTTCCTTATTTATTTTCATTTTGGATGATTTTCCATTGGTGAAAGTGGGGTGTTAAAGTTCCCTACTATGATTGTGTTACTGTCAATATCTCTACTCTCAATATCCCCTTTTATGGCTTATGTATTGCCTTATGTATTGAGGTGCTCCTATGTTAGGTGCATAAAGATTTACAATTGTTATATCTTCTTCTTGGGTTGATCCCTTGATCATTATGGAGTGTCCTTCTTTGTCTCTTGTGTTAGTCTTTATTTTAAAGTCTATTTTGTCTAATATGAGAATTGCTACTCCAGCTTTCTTTTGATTTCATTTTGCACGGAATATCTTGTTCCATCCCCTCACTTTCAGTCTGTATGTGTCCCTAGGTCTGAAGTGGGTCCTTGTAGACAGCATATATATGGGTCTTGTTTTTGTATACATTCAGCCACTCTATGTCTTTTGGTTGGAGCATTTAATCCTTTTCCATTTGATGTAGTTATCGATATGTATGTTCCTATTACCATTTTCGTAATTGTTTTGGGTTTCTTATTGTAGGTGTTTTCCTTCTCTTGTGTTTCCTACCTAGGGAAGTTCCTTTAGCACTTGTTGTAAAGCTGGTTTGGTGGTACTGAATTCTCTTAGCTTTTGCTTGTCTTTAAAGGTTTTAATTTCTCCATCGAATCTGAATGAGATCCTTGCTGGGTAGAGTAATCTTGGTTGTAGGTTTTTCCTTTTCATCACTTTAAATATGTCCCATCACTCCCTTCTGGCTTGCAGAGTTTCTTCTGAAAGATCAGCTGTTAATCTTGTGGGGATTCCCTTGTGAGTTATTTGTTGTTTTTCCCTTGCTGCTTTTAATATTTTTTCTTTGTATTTAATTTTTGATAGTTTGATTAGGCGTGTTTCTCCTTGGATATATCCTGTATGGCACTCTCTGCACTTCCTGGACTTGATTAACTATTTCCTTTCCCATATTAGGGAAGTGTTCAACTATAATCTCTTCAAATATTTTCTCAGTCCCTTTCTATTTCTCTTCTTCTTCTGGGACCCCTATAATTCGAATGTTGGTGTGTTTAATGTTGTCCCAGAGGTCTCTGAGACTGTCCTTAATTTTTTTCATTCTTTTTTCTTTTTCTGCTCTGCGGTAGTTATTTCCACTCTTTTATCTTCCAGGTCACTTATCTGTTCTGCTGCCTCAGTTATTCTGCTATTGATCCCTTCTAGAGAATTTTTAATTTCATTTATTGTGTTGTTCATCACTGTTTGCTTGCTCTTTAGTTCTTCTAGGTCCTTGTTAAATGTTTCTTGTATTTTCTCCATTCTATTTCCAAGATTTTGGATCATCTTTACTATCATTTTTCTGAATTCTTTTTCACATAGACTGCCTATTTCTTCTTCATTTTTTTGGTCTGGTGGGTTTTTACCTTGCTCCTTCATCCGCTGTGTGTGTCTCTGTCTTCTCATTTTGTTTAACTTACTGTGTTTTGGGTCTCCTTTTCACAGGCTGCAGGTTCTTAGTTCCCGTTGTTTTTGGTGTCTGCCCCCAGTGGTTAAAGTTGGTTCCATGGGTTGTGTAGTCTTCCTGGTCGAGGCGACTGGTGCCTGTGTTCTGGTGGATGAGGCTAGGTCTTGTCTTTCTGGTGGGCAGGACTGCATCTGCTGGTGTGTTTTGGTGTGTCTGTGACCTCATTATGATTTTAAGCAGCCTCTCTGCTAATGGGTGGGCTTGTGTTCCTGTCTTGCTAGTTGTTTCACATAGATTGTCCAGCAGTGTAGCTTGCTGGTCACTGAATGGAGCTGGGTCTTAGTGTTGAGATGGAGATCTCTGGGAGATCTTTCGCTGTTTCATATTACGTGGAGCTGTTAAGTCTCTGGTGAACCAATGTCCTGAACTCGGCTCTCCCACCTCAGAGGCACAGGCCTGACACCCGGCTGGAGCACCAAGACCCTTTTGGGAAGTCTGAGGTCTTCTGCCATCGTTCAGTAGGTGTTCTGTAGGAGTTGTTCCACATGTAGTTATATTTTTGATGTATTTGTGGGGAGGAGGGTGATCTCCACGTCTTACTCCTCTGCCATCTTGAAGGTCTCCCCAAAGGATACTTAATTTTTAATTTTGATGGATATTGCCAAATTTCACTCCAAAAATTGTATTAATTTAATGTCCCATCATTAGTGTATAGATGTATTTGTTTCCCCACAACCTCATTAACACTGAATATAATAAAATTTAGGAATATTTTGTAATAACCTGATAGTTTTAAAATAATATCTTATTGTAGATATATTTGCATTTCCCAAATTATATGTGGAACTGAGAAGCTTTTCATATTCATATTCATACAGTAAAATATCTATTTTACCACTTTGAGTATTTATTACTAATTCTTTTTTTTCCCTAGCTGATCAACATTTTATTAATAAGCAACTTTATTTTCACTTAGTAGGAAAACCTTTATTGTCTCCTTCATTATTCCACATATCAAATTTGTTATTCTACCCTCATTTTCATGTTCTGATAGCTGGTATCTTTTTTCCTTTGAAAGTTTTAATCTCATTAACCCAGATGGAAAAATAAAACTTTTTGAAATCAATGATTAAACCATTCCTTTAGGCCAAGTTTGTCTCAGTCATGCCTGCTCAATATTCCTGAGGCTGTTGCTGAACTCCCAGTTTATAAATATACAGCTTAACACTTGGCTGGTCACCTAACAATACAGCATGTCCATCTGGAAATGATTTTCTCTTTTCATATACTCCACAAAAGTTTTCCAAAGCACAGCTTGTTAGCATGCATACCAATCCACTACCCTTCCTATTACAGCATTTGACCTTGAATTCACATAACTTGGACTTTGTTTCAATCCATCCTAATCACTTTTCAATGTATCAGTCTTTTCCCCACTATAACAAGGTTTGTTTACATCCTTTTTAGGAATAGTCACTAATGTAGCCTTCAGACTGTTTAGGCCCCAGGAGCTGAACAGGTGCTGGACAGCCCCTGAGGAGATATTGATCCATACCGCAGCTATCTCAGATTGCTCTATGTCAATTGGTGTGTCACTCACCAAATTCTTACCCACAGTAAACTGGAGGTCTGTGCTGATGAAGTAGAGGAGCATAAGAAAATGGAGAAGAGAATGACTTGGTGAGGGTCATGGAGAGAGCATTACCATCACAAAGGTATAACCCTGGAATGCAACAGGATCATGTGGGAGTTTTCCTTGTATAGCCTATACTGACCCCCAGGACATTGCTGTAGCTTTTTTTTAAACATTTTTATTGGAGTATAATTGCTTTACAATGGTGTGCTAGTTTCTACTTTATAACAAAGTGACTCAGTTATACATATACATATATCCCCATATCTCTTCCCTCTTAAGTCTCCCTCCCTCCCACACTCCCTGTCCCACCTTTCTAGCTGGTCACAAAGCACTGAGCTGATCTCCCTGTGCTATGCGACTGCTTCCCACTAGCTATCTATTTTACATTTGGTAGTGTTTATATGTCCATATGTACACTACCACTCTCTCACTTTGTTCCAGCTTACCCTTCCCCCTCCCCGTGTCCTCAAGTCCATTCTCTAGTAGGTCTGCGTCTTTATTCCCGTCTTGCCCCTAAGTTCTTCATGACCCTTTTTTTTTTTTTTTTTTAGATTCCATATATGTGTTAGCATACGGTATTTGTTTATCACTTTCTGACTTACTTCACTGTGTATGACAGACTCTAAGTCCATCCACCTCACTACAAATAACTCAATTTCGTTCCTTTTTATGGCTGAGTAATATTCCATTGTATATATGTGCCACATCTTCCTTATCCATTCATCTGTCGATGGACACTTAGGTTGCTTCCATGTCCTGGCTATTGTAAATAGAGCTGCAATTAACATTGTGGTACATGGCTCTTTTTGAATTGCGGTTTTTTCAGGGTATATGCCCAGTAGTGGGATTGCTGGGTTGTATGGTAAATCTATTTTTAGTTTTTTAAGGAACCTCCATACAGTGCTCCATAGTGGCTGTATCAATTTACATTCCCACCAACAGTGCAAGAGGGTTCCCTTTTCTCCACACCCTCTCCAGTATTTATTGTTTGTAGATTTTTTGATAATGGCCATTCTGAGTGGTGTGAGATGATATCGCATTGTAGTTTTGATTTGCATTTCTCTAATGATTACTGATGTTGAGCATTCTTTCATGTGTTTGTTGGCAGTCTATATATCTTCTTTGGAGAAATGCCTATTTAAGACTTCTGCCCATTTTTGGATTGGGTTGTTTGTTTTTTGGATATTGAGCTGCATGAGTTGCTTGTATGTTTTGCAGATTAATCCTTTGTCCGTTGCTTCATTTGCAAATATTTTCTCCCATTCTGAGGGTTGTCTTTTCATCTTGTTTATGGTTTCCTTTGCTGTGCAAAAGCTTTGAAGTTTCATTAGGTCCTAATTGTTTACTTTTGTTTTTATTTCCATTTCTCTAGGAGGTGGGTCAAAAAGGATCTTGCTGTGATTTATGTCATAGAGTGTTCTGCCTATGTTTTCCTCTAAGAGTTTGATAGTGTCTGGCCTTACATTTAGGTCTTTTATCCATTTTGAGTTTATTTTTGTGTATGGTGTTAGGGAGTGTTCTAATTTCATTCTTTTACATGTAGCTGTCCAGTTTTCCCAGCACCATTTATTGAAGAGGCTGTCTTTTGTCCTTTCTTGCCTCCTTTATCAAAAATAAGGTGACCATATGTTCATGGGTTTATCTCTGGGCTTTCTATCCTGTTCCATTGATGTATCTTTCTGTTTTTGTGCCAGTACCATATTGTCTTGATTACTATAGCTTTGTAGTATAGTCTGAAGTCCAGGAGCCTGATTCCTCCAGCTCCGTTTTTCTTTCTCAAGATTGCTTTGGCTATTCAGGGTCTTTTCTGTTTCCATACAAATTGTGAAATTTTTTGTTCTAATTCTGTGAAAAATGCCAGTGGTAGTTTGATAGGGATTGCATTGAATATGTAGATTTCTTTGGGTAATATAGTCATTTTCACAATGTTGATTCTTCCAATCCAAGAACATGGTATATCTCTCCATCTGTTTGTATCATCTTTAATTTCTTTCATCAGTGTCTTATAATTTTCTGCATACAGGTCTTTTGTCTCCTTAGGTAGGTTTATTCCTATGTATTTTATTCTCTTTGTTGCAATGGTAAATGGGAGTCTTTTCTTAATTTAACTTTCAGATGTTTCATCATTAGTGTATAGGAATGCACGAGATTTCTCTGCATTCTTTGTATCCTGCTACTTTACCAAATTCACTGATTAACTCTAGTAGTTTTCTGGTGGCATATTTAGGATTTTCTATGTATAGTATCATGTCATCGGCAAACAGTGACAGTTTTACTTCTTCTTTTCCGATTTGGATTCCTTTTGTTTCTTTTTCTTTTCTGATTGCTGTGGGTAAAACTTCAAAACTATGTTGAATAATAGTGGTGAGAGTGGGCAACCTTGTCTTGTTCCTGATCTTAGTGGAAATGGTTTCAGTTTTTCACCATTGAGAACGATGTTGGTTGTGGGTTTGTCATATATGGCCTTTATTATGTTGAGGAAAGTTCCCTCTATGCCTACTTTCTGGAGGGTTTTTTATCAAAAATGGGTGTTTTATTGTGTCGAAAGCTTTCTCTGCATCTATTGAGATGATCATATTGTTTATCTCCTTCCATTTGTTAATATGGTGTATCACAGTGATTGATTTGTGTATATTGAAGAATCCTTGCATTCCTGGGATAAACCCCACTTGATCATGATTATGATCCTTTTAATGTGCTGTTGGATTCTGTTTGATAGCATTTTGTTGAGGATTTTTGCATCTATGTTCATCAGTGGTATTGGTCTGTAGTTTTCTTTTTTTGTGACGTCTTTCTCTGGTTTTGGTATCAGGTTGATGGTGGCCTCGTAGAATGAGTTTGGGAGTGTTCCTCCCTCTGCTATATTTTGGAAGAGTTTGAGAAGGATAGGTGTTAGCTCTTCTCTAAATGTTTTGATAGAATTCACCTGTGAAGCCATCTGGTCCTGGGCTTTTGTTTGTTTTTAATCACAGTTTCAATATCAGTGCTTGTGATTGGCCTCTTTATATTTTCTGTTTCTTCCTGGTTCAGTCTTGGAAGGTTGTGCTTTTCTAAGAAATTGTCCATTTCTTCCAGGTTGTCCATTTAATTGGCATGGAGTGGCTTGTAGTAATCTCTCATGATCCTTTGTATTTCTGCACTGTCAGTTGTTACTTGCCCTCTTTCATTTCTAATTCTATTGATTTGAGTCTTCTCCCTTTTTTTTTTGATGAGTCTGGCTAATGGTTTATCAATTTTGTTTCTCTTCTCAAAGAACTGGCTTTTAGTTTTATTGATATTTGCTATTGTTTCCTTCATTTCTTTTTCAGTTATTTTTTAAATTTAATTTTACTTATTGTTTTATACAACAGGTTCTTATTAGTAATCAATTTTATACACATCAGTGTATACATGTCAATCCCAATCACCGAATTCATCACACTACCATCCCCACCCTGCCGTGTCTTTCCCCCCTTGTTGTCCATACATTTGTTCTCTACATTTGTGTCTCAACTTCTGCCCTGCAAACCGGTTCATCTGTACCATTTTTCTAGGTTCCACATACATGTGTTAATATACGATATTTGTTTTTCTCTTTCTGACTTACTTCACTCCGTATGACAGTCTCTAGGTCCATACACGTTTCAACAAATGTCCCAATTTCATTCCTTTTTATGGCTGAATAATATTCCATTGTATATATGTACCTAAACTTCTTTATCCATTCATCTGTCGATGGGCATTTAGGTTGCTTCCATGACCTGGCTATTGTAAATAGTGCTGAAAGGAACATTGGGGTGCATGCGTCTTTTTGTATTATGGTTTTCCCTGGGTATGTGCCCAGTAGTGGGATTGCTGGGTCATATGGTAATTTTATTTTTAGTTTTCTAAGGAACGTCCATACTGTTCTCCATAGTGGCTGTATCAATTTACATTCCCACCAACAGTGCAAGAGGGTTCCCTTTTCTCCACAACCTCTCCAGCATTTGTTGTTTGTAAAATTCCTGATGATGCTCATTCTAACTGGTGTGAGGTGATACCTCATTATAGTTTTGATTTGCCTTTCTCTAATAATTAGTGATGTTGAGCAGCTTTTCGTGTGCTTCTTGGCCATCTGTATGTCTTCTTTAGAGAAATGTCTATTTAGGTCTTCTGCCCATTTTTGGATTGGGTTGTTTGTTTCTTTAATATTGAGCTGCATGGACTGTTTATATATTTTGGAGATTACTCCTTTGTCCGTTGATTCGTTTGCAAATATTTTCTCCCATTCAGAGGGCTGTCTTTTCATCTTGTTTATGGTTTCCTTTGCTGTGCAAAAGCTTTGAAGTTTCGTTAGGTACCATTTGTTTATTTTATTTTTATTTCCATTAGTCTAGTAGTTGGCTCAAAAAAGATCTTGCTGTAATTTATGTCAAAGAGTGTTCTTCCTATGTTTTCCTCTAAGAGTTTTATAGTGTCTGGTCTTACATTTAGGTCTCGAATTCATTTTGAGTCTCTTTTTGTGTATGGCGTTAGGGAGTGTTCTAATTTCATTCTTTTACATGTAGCTGTCCAGTTTTCCAAGCACCACTTATTGAAGAGGCTTTCTTTTCTCCATTGTGTATCCTTGTCTCCTTTGTCGTAGATTAGTTGACCATATGTGCGTGGGTTTATCTCTGGGCTTTCTATCTTGTTCCATTTATCTATGTTTCTATTTTTGTGCCAGTACCATATTGTCTTGATTACTGTAGCTTTGTAGTATAGTCTGAAGTCAGGGAGTCTGATTCCTCCTGCTCCGTTTTTTTCCCTCAAAACTGCTTTGGCTATTCAGGGTCTTTTGTTTCTCCATACAAATTTTAAGATTTGTTTTAGTTCTGTAAAAAATGCCATTGGTAATTTGATAGGGATTCCATTGAATCTGTAGTTTCCTTTGGGTAGTATAGTCATTTTCACAATATTGCTTCTTCCAATCCAAGAACATGGTATATCTCTCCATCTGTTGTTATTATCTTTAATTTCTTTCATTAGGGTCTTATAGTTTTGTGCATACAAGTCTTTTGTCTCCCTAGGTAGGTCTATTCCTAGGTATGTTATTCTTTTTGTTGCAATGGTAAATGGGAGGGTTTCCCTAATTTCTCTTTCAGGTTTTTCATCATTAGTGTATAGTAATGCAAGAGATTTTTTTTTCATTTATTTCTGATCTGATCTTTATGATTTCTTTCCTTCTTCTAACTTTCGGTTTTTTTTTTCTTCTTCCTCTAATTGCTTTAGGTGTAAGTTTAGCTTGTTTATTTGAGATATTTCCTGTTTCTTGAGGTAGGATTTTATTGCTATAAACTTCCCTCTTAGAACTGCTTTGGCTGCATTACTTTGGTTTTTGTTTGTCGTGTTTTCATTGTCATTTTTTTCTAGGTACTTTTTGATTTATTCATTGATCTCTTGGTTATTAACTAGTGTATTGTTTAGCTTCCATTTGTTTGTATTTTTTACAGATTTTTTCCCGTAATTGTTATGTTGTCTCATAGTGTTGTGGTCAAAAAAAATACTTGATACAATTTTAATTTTCTTAAATTTACCAAAGCTTGATTTGTGACCCAAGATAGGATCTATCCTAGAGAATGTTCCATGAGCACTTGAGAAGAAAGTGTATTCTGTTGTTTTTGGTTGCAAGGTCCTACAAATATCAATTAAGTCCATCTTGTTTAATGTATCATTTAAAGCTTGTGTTTCCTTATTTATTTTCGTTTTGGATGATCTTTCCATTGGTGAAAGTGGGGTGTTAACGTCCCCTACTATGATTGTGTTACTGTCGATTTCCCCTTTTATGGTTGTTAGCATTTCTTTATGTATTGAGGTGCTCCTATGTTAGGTGCATAAAGATTTACAATTGTTATATCTTCTTTTTGGATTGATCCCTTGATCATTATGTAGTGTCCTTTTTTGTCCCTTGTAATAGTCTTTGTTTTAAAGTCTATTTTATCTGATATGAGAATTGCTACTCCAGCTTTCCTTTGATTTCCATTTGCATTGAGTATCTTGTTCAATCCCCTCACTTTCAGTTTGTATGTGTCCATAGGTCTGAAGTGGGTCCTTGTAGACAGCATATATATGGGTCTTGTTTTTGTATCCGTTCAGCCAGTCTATGTCTTTTGGTTGGAGCCTTTAATCCATTTACATTTAAGGTAATTATTGATATGTATGTTCTTTTCTTAAGAACCATTTTCTTACCATTTTCTTAATTGTTTGGGGTTTGTTATTGTAACAAACCATTTTCTTAATTGTTTGGGGTTTGTTATTGTAAGTCTTTTCCTTCTCTTGTGTTTCCTGCCTAGAGAAGTTCCTTTAGCATTTGTTATAAAGCTGGTTTTCTGGTACTGAATTCTCTTAGCTTTCGCTTGTCTGTAAGGTTTTAATTTCTCCATCAAATCTGAATCAAATCCTTCCTGGATAGAGCAATCTTGGTTGTCGATTTTTCCTTTTCATTACTTTAAATATGTCCTGTGACTCCCTTCTGGCTTGCAGAGTTTCTGGTGAAAGATCAGCTCTTAACCTTATATGGGTTCCCTTGTATGTTATTTGTTGTTTCTCCCTTGCTGCTTTTAATATTTGTTCTTTGTATTTAATTTTTGATAGTTTGATTAATATGTGTCTTGGCATGTTTCTCTTTGGATTTATCCTTTATGGGACTCTCTGTGCTTCCTGGACTTGATTAACTATTTCCTTTCCCATATTAGGGAAGTTTTCAACTGTAATCTCTTCACATATTTTCTCTATCCCTTTCTTTTTCTCTTCTTTTTCTGGGACCCCTATAATTAGAATGTTGGTGCATTTAATATTGTCCCAGAGGTCTCTGAGACTGATCTCAATTTTTTTCCTTCTTTTTTCTTTATTCTGCTCTGCAGTAATTATTTCCACTATTTTATCTTCCAGGTCACTTATCTGTTCTTCTGCCTCAATTATTCTGCTATTGATCCATTCCAGAGAATTTTTAATTTCATTTTTTGTGTTGTTCATGAATGTTTGTTTGCTCTTTAGTTCTTCTAGGTCCTTGTTAAATGTTTCTTGTATTTTCTCCATTCTATTTCCAAGATTTTGGATCATCTTTACTATCATTATTCTGAATTCTTTTTCAGGTAGACTGCCTATTGCCTCTTCATTTGTTAAGTCTGGTGGGTTTTTACCTTTCTCCTTCATCTGCTGAGTGTTTCTTTGTCTTCTCATTTTGCTTAACTTACTGTGTTTGGGGTCTCCTTTATGCAGGCTGCAGGTTCGTAGTTCCCATTGTTTTTTGGCTGCCTGCAGTGGCTAAGGTTGGGTCAGTGGGTTGTGTACGCTTCCTGGTGAAAGGGACTAGTGCCTGTGTTCTGGTCGATGAGGTCTGATCTTGTTTTTCTGGTGGGTAGGTCCACGTTTGGTGGTGTGTTTTGGGGTGTCTGTGACCTTATTACGATTTTAGGCAGCCTCTCTGCTAATGGGTGGGGTTGTGTTCCTCTCTTGCTAATTGTTTGGCATAGGGTGTCCAGCACTGTAGCTTGCTGGTCATTGAGTGGAGCTGGTTCTTGGCTTGAGATGGAGATCTCTGGGAGATTTATGCCTTTTGATATTACATGGAGCTGGGAGGTCTCTGGTGGACCAATGTCTTGAACTTGGCTCTCCTACCTCAGAGGCACAGCCCTGAAACCTGGCTGGAGCACCCAGAGCCTGTCATCCACACATCTCAGAATAAAAGGGAGAAAAGAAAGAAAGAAAGAAAGAAAGAAAAACAAAGAAAGAAAGAAAGAAAGAAAGAAAGAGAAAGAATGAGGGAGGGAGGGAGGGGGGAGGAAGGAAAGGAAGGAAGGAAGAAAGGGAGAGATAAAATAAAATAAAATGTAATAAACAGTTAGTAAAATAAAAAGCAAAAAATAATTATTGAATAAAAATTTTTTTAAGTAATTTAAAAAAAAAGAAAGAACAACCAAACCAAAAAGCAAATTCACCAGTGATAACAAGTGCTGAAAACTATACAAAACAAAAAACAAACAAACAAACAAAAAAACTTAAAAAAAACACACAAAAGTTGAACGGACAAACAGAACCCTAGGACAAATGGTAAAAGCTAGCCTATACAGACAAAATCACACACAGAAGCATAAGCTTACACACTCACAAAAAGAGCAAAAGGGATAATATATATATATATATATGTATATATATACACATATATATATATATATATATATATATATATATATATATATATACGTATATATATATATATATATCATTGCTCCCAAAGTCCACCTCCTCAATTTCGGATGATTCATTGTCTATTCAGGTATTCCACAGATTCTGGGTACATCAAGTTGACTGTGGAGCTTTAATCCGCTGCTCCTGAGGCTGCTGGGAGAGACTTCCCTTTCTCTTCTTTGTTCGCACAGCTCCTGAGGTTCAGCTTTGGATTTGGACCTGCCTCTGTGTGTAGGTCGCCTGAGGGTGTCTGTTCTTCCCTCAGACAGGATGGGGTTAAAGGAGTAGTTGTTTCAGGGGCTCTGGCTCACGGAGGCTGGGGGGACGGAGGGGTACGGATGCGGGGCGAGCCTGAGGCGGCAGAGGCTGGCGTGACGTTGCACCAGCCTGAGGTGCATGGTGTATTCTCCCGGGGAAGTTGTCCCTGGATCACGGTATCCTGGCAGTGGCGGCTGCACAGGCTCCCGGGAGGGGAGGTGTGGATAGTGCCCTGTGCTTGCACACAGGCTTCTTGGTGGCGGCAGCAGCAGCCTTAGCGTCTCATGCCCGTCTCTGGGGTCCGCGCTGATAGCCGCAAGTCGCGCCTCTCTCTGGAGCTCCTTTAAGCGGCGCTCTTAATCCCCTCTCCTCACGCAGCAGCAAACAAAGAGGCAAGAAGTCTCTTGCCTCTTCAGCATTTCCAGACCTTTTCCCGGACTCCCTCCCAGCTAGCCGTGGCGCACTAGTCCCTTCAGGCTGTGTTCACGCAGCCAACCCCAGTCCTCTCCCTGGGATCTGACCTCCGAAGCCCGAGCCTCAGCTTCCAGCCCCCGCCCACCCCGGCGGGTGAGCAGACAAGCCTCTCGGGCTGGTGAGTTCATGTCAGCCTCGATCCTCTGTGCGGGAATCTCTCCGCTTTGCCCTCCGCACCCCTGTGGCTGCGCTCTCCTCCGTGGCTCCAAAGCTTTCCCCCTCCGCCCCCCGCAGTCTCCGCCCGCGAAGGGGCTTCCTAGTGTGTGGAAACCTTTCCTCCTTCACAGCTCCCTCCCACTGGTGCGGGTCCCGTCCCTATTCTTTTGTCTCTGTTTTTTCTTTTATCTTTTGCCCTACCCAGGTGTGTGGGGAGTTTCTTGCCTTTTGGGAGGTCTGAGATCTTCTGCCAGTGTTCAGTAGGTGTTCTGTAGGAGTTGTTCCACATGTAGATGCATTTCTGATGTATTTTTGGGGAGGAAGGTGATCTCCACATCTTATTCTTCTGCCATCTTGAAGCTCCTCCTCTGCTGTAGCTTTTGAAGTAGCTTATCAACTTGGGCCTTACCCCAATGCAGTCACTGATGGACGAGACAAAATTACTATGGTTGAGTAATTGCACTAAAATTCATCTCCAATTTCTTAGAGAATATCAAGTTTTTAAAATCCCTCAACACCAATAGGACTTCAATCTAGGGAAACTGAGCAGTCCTCTAATACAGGGGTCCTCAACCCTGGTACCGGTCTGCGGCCTGTTAGGAGCCAGACCGCACAGCAGGAGGTGAATGGCGGGGGAGCAAACGAAGCTTCATCTGCTGCTCCCCATCGCTCGCATTACTGCCTGAACCATCCCCCCCCCCCATCGCTCACATTACCGCCTGAACACCCCACCCCCACCCCCTGGAAAAATTGTGTTCCATGAAACTGGGCCCTGGTGCCAAAAAGGTTGGGAACCACTGCTCTAATACATTCTGGCTTCATGGATTATGGCTACACTCTGCATGTTATATCCCCTCTTACCCAAGGGTGCATGGGCCTTCACTGATTGCACTGTTCTGTTGAGTTTTACTTAATTCTGTGGAAATATTCAAACAGATGAAGACTTTTATGTAAGATTTTTCTTTGAATTCAGGATATCTTCCCACCATAGAGTCTAAGATAAAGCCTACCCCTGATGCTGTATTAAACTTTTGATTTCTAGTAGATATTCGTTCTCTGCAACCCAAATAGAAAGCAGATCCCTTGAGATTGTTTTAATGTATGTTAAAAATACCAACTAGAAGTGGGAAATAAGAATAAACTAGTGGGTACTTCAGGAAGGAGATATCTTGGGGCAATGAATAGAATGATACCAGCAAGGAATACCATCTGTCTAGAAGAGTTGTGAACCACCGTAGAATGAGCCTACTCTTTCAGCAACTATCAGGTGTGTTCCAAGAGACTTGACATGAAGGCTTCATAAAAAACAAAACAACTATGCTTACATTAAAGGAAAAGAAAAAAAATCCAAAAAAGTCACCAGCTAGAGGCAAAGCAAGAAGCGGATGAAGAAGCTCCTTAGAAGCAATGGGAAAAGTATCAGGGGATTTACCACTGCTTCCTACTTTGTCCAGCGGTCCTGTCAGTGTCCTGTCCAGTGGCTCTACTGGGTGGTGAGCCTGCCCTTTGAGACTGAGTGGTAGGTAGCCCTGCTCCCTGGGGTCTTTGCACTCTGGGCCTGTGGTGAAACTATTGGCCCTGATAATCTCTGAATCTCTTTTGGGTCTTTCTTCCTTTTTCTTGAAGGATAACACACATTTGCAGTTGAATAGCTCTATGGTCCTGTCCTGTGAAATCCAGAAGTCTGATGGTTTTCTTCATTCTGTCCTGCCTTCTCTGTCCCCTTTAGTTAAAACTGACAGTATCTCTACTGGTAGGTATAATCCCATTTCCATTCCTGACTTCTGCTGAGATGGCTGATTAAGTCTATAAGTTGCATCGATGATCTTTTAATCAAATGGTTGTTCAGACACACTCTTAGTGCTCTCTTCAGGACACATTTTCTCATTTTTTGCAATATGGATAAGCTGAGCATTTACCAAACCTTCAGGTTGTGGTTTCTTTCTGCTTAACAATTCCTTCTTCAATTCATCTCTTTCTTTTCACCTTTTACTATAAGCAGTCAGAAGGAATCAAGCCACTCCTTCAACACTTTGCTTAGAAATCTCCTCAGCTAAATATTCAGTTTTATCACTTGCAAGTTTTACCTTCCAAAAAACACTAGAACATAGTTCAGCCAAGTTATTTGCCACTTTATTACAAGGATCACTTTTCCTCCAGTTTCCAAAAACATATTCCCCATTTTTGTCTGAAACCTCACCAGAATCACCCTTAATGTACATATTTCTAGCAAGCATTCAAAACTCTTCCAACCTCTACCAATTACCCAGTTCCAAAACCGTTCCCACAGTTTTTAGGTATTTGTTACAGCAGCACCCTACTCTCAGTACCAGAAGCTGTCTTTGTCTGCTTAGGCTGCCATAACAAAATACTACAGACTGGGTGGCTTAAACAGCAAAGATTAATTTTCTCACAGTTCTTGAGGCTGGAAGAAGTCCAAGATCAGGGTTCAGGACTCTAGCATCGTTAGTTTCTGGTGATGGCTCTCTTCTTGGATTGTAGATGGATACTTTCTTGCTCTCTCCCTACTACGTGAGGACACAGGGAGAAGGCAGCATCTACAAGATGGGAAGAAAGCCATCACCAGAAAGCAGCTATGCTGGCACCCTGGTCTCAGATGTCCAACCTCAAGAACTGTGAGAAAATGAATCTCTGTTGTTTAGGCCCCTAGTCTGTGGTATTTTGTTATGGCAGCCCAAACGGTTTAAGACATTCTGATAGATCTTTGCCTGGACTTAGTTTTCACTCTGTTGAACTTTCTCAATTACTTAGAATTATTATAAAAGTGGTGTAATTTTAGCTTCCTTGCATGTCCCTAAATGTATGTCTTTGGTATAAGAATAAAACATTGTGAGGATATATTCTTGGATCATGGTTCTTTCCTCTGGAAATCTATTTTCTTAGCTTACATGAGAAACTTGATGCTGTTTTGACTTCCTTTCTTCTGTAAGTAATCTATTATTTCCATCTGTAGACTTATAAAATTTTCTCTTTATCTCTGTCATTCAGAAAATTCTTTAGCTCCCTCTTTTGAAATTAATCCTATTTTAAACTCAGTGAGTCTTTCTATTTGAAATTTTAAACCTTTATATTATTCAGGGAACTTTTCTTCCATTATCTGTTTGATTGTTTCTTCTTGATTATCCCTCTCTCTTTTTAGAAAGCCCTGGATTAGTTCCATATCTCTTATCTTTTTACTTGTGATTTCTATTATTTTTGCTTTATATCTTCCTTTGACTTCCCAAAAAGTAATATGGTTTCCAACATTTTTGAGTTTCATTATTGAAATTAAAAAATTTGATACTATATTTGTCTCTCCTAAAACTATTTATTTTGTAGTTCTCTGATTGTTCCATTGTCCTATGTTGTAAAACCTTAAGAATTTACATTACAGCTCATTCAAGATTGTCTTTTATTTTTCCAACTAAATATATCCTCAGTGGAAATCACTGCTCTGAACACTTGGCTTGGTCTCACTCCTTAAAATTAGTGTGTTCTTATGATTTGTAATCTTTCTCTGTCTACTCATGTGCTTGGGTGAGAGTTTCCTCAAACATATTTTAGTTATCATTTCAGGTTCTCCAGGAAACTGATTTGAAATGATTAGGGATACAAAATGTGCTTCTTTGCTATTAGGCAAGCAATAACTCAGTTGGCTCAACTGAGGTTAGATGTTCAGGCCTTTAGCTTTTCGTGCCTTTTTCAGTATAATTGGGAGAGAGATAGCTTTCTCCCAGCTGCACTGAAGGAGATCAGTTGATTCCAACAGTCAATTTCTACTAAAATGTGGTTAACTACGTCCTGATTATTGAAATTCCATCACAACTACACATATAGGGCAGGACAAAACCCTTTAGAGGCCCTACTCCCTGAAAATAAAATGGTATGTCCCCTGTCCTCCCCACACACTATATATAATCCACAATAAAAATAATAAGCGTAAGAAAACCCAACCATGTTGTGATCCTGACATGATACTTTAAAATCAAGCATCAAATACTATTAATGTTTAAATTTTCCCATAATCCCTGCTTTACTATTGCCAGAAGCACTTGCTTGTTTGATCAAGTAATAATCCAACAGTGTACATATTGTGAGCAGGTTGGGTGGTTCATCTATATGTGTTGAGGGAATCCATCCAGCTTTCTGAGCTGTAATGCTCTAGCAGCTGTGAGTTCGAAGTCTTTGCTCATATGCTATCGGGAAGGAGGACCTTCTCCCAGGCTTCTGGACCTGAGTCCTCCTGTGGGGCAGTAAGCAGGGGCATTCTAATGCTAACTTCTCCTGGCATTGACTGCCCTATTCTCTCTGGAGTAGAAGCTTAAGATGTGTTTGGGAGCCCTATTATTTTCCAGGAATAAGTTTCACTCAAAATACAAGTTGAGCTGTCTCTAACAGAATAGGGAGAGAAAGGGAATCATAGATATGTGCTTAGGCAGCTATTTTTCAAGAATTTCTGAAAACATGCTTTCAATATAATTTTTAGGAGTTATCATTCAATTTCCATAAAATGAGATGAACAAGGCTTATTTATAATTTGACAATTTGCTGTCCACAGAATGTTTCAACATTACTTGAATTCTTTTTTTTATTGAAAAAAATTTATCTTAAGAACTAGAGCTGAAATTGTACATTAAATGATGTGGTCTTGAGTGCTTTTTATAAGAGTAAATGTTCTTCCAGGACTAGATTCAATTAACTACATTAGTTTAATAAGAAGTCCAATTTCCCATCTACCATCTTTTTTTTTCTTAATTTATTTATTTAATTTATTTATTTTTGGCTGCCTTGGGTCTTCGTTGCTGTGTGCAGGTTTTCTCTAGTTTCAGCGAGCAGAGGCTACTCTTTGTTGCGGTGCACAGGCTTCTCATTGTGGTGGCTTCTCTTGTTGCAGACCACAGGCTCTAGGTGCGCGGGCTTCAGTAGTTGTGGCACGCAGGCTCAGAAGTTGTGGCTCGCGGGCTTTAGAACGCAGGTTCAGTAGTTGTGGCACACAGGCTTTGTTGCTCCACGGCATGTGGGATCTTCCCTGACCAGGGCTTGAACCCATGTCCCCTGCATTGGCAGGAGGATTCTTAACCACTGTGCCACTAGGGAAGCCCCCATCTACCATCTTTGATGTTCACAATTATACTAAAGTTATCTGTATGAAAACTGGTGATTAGGGCAGGAAATTGATTTTACATTTTGAAATTCTAAATTGAGAGTTTCCTTGGAGATATGTGTTGATTGCATAGTTGGTATTTTGGAATGCTAATTATTTTTTCATCAAAATGGACACATACATGATCTTCTATTCATCCCATCTATGTCTGTTTCTCTTTGACTTGTTCAGATTCCTAATGGAGAAGAAAGTGTAGCCAGCAATATTGGCTTCTTCCCAGCTTGATTTAAGTATGTAATTTATCCACATCTGACTCTTTTCCAGAGTCAGAGAGTTCTGAGTCAGTTCTCTGCACCCCCTTTCCCTCACTTTTCAGTTGCACTCAAAAAAGTGAAAAATGACTTCTCATAAAAACGACGGGGGTAACTGTTGACATCAGGACAGGACTCTCTCATAGATTTTTGCCAAGATTTCATTCTCTGTGTAGAGAATTATTCACATCTTTATTTAGTACAACTGAGTAACCCAAATGGTTGAATAATAGTCACAGAGAAGATAGTAGGAGTAATTCTTTTATTGCAGAGAGAATTTTACTCATATTGACTTAAAATAAAGATGTCAATTCCTTTACAATATCTGAAGAAGATATATAATATAATACTAAAATAAAAAGGAGACACTTATTATTCATTCCCCACTCAGAGGTAAAGGAAATCACATTAAATTCTTTAGGGGTCACTTCTGATTCCTATCTCATCTTCCATTTTTGTCTCCTTCCCATGGGAGGAGAGATGTCTTTTTGTACTCAGTGAGATTGGAAAAAAGGACATTCTTCCAGCATGTCTCTGTTATATAGAGTACAGGTAAAACATACCCTTTCTCCACTCTTGTTCCTGTGAGGCGTGCTCTAGAAGGAAACAAGATTGAGTGGCTGAGTGGCAGGGGCAGGAAGTGTAATGCTGCTCTGTGCCCCACTGGAGTAGGCCATGGTTCCCCAGCTATAGGTAAAACAATCCAACACAGGAAAATAGAGGTCAAAAACCAGATATGTGTCAGCTTAGGGCCTTTGCATTCACTGTCTCCTCTACCTGAATGCTATTGAGAATGCTATTCTCTCAAATATGCTGGTACCCTTTGTGTCTTTGCTCAAATGTCCCTTTTTGGTGAGGCCTTTCCAGACCTCCCTACTTAAAATAGCAATCACCTTTCTAGCACTCCTTAAACCCATTCCTGGATATGGCATATAGCTTATTATTTCATCATTGTCCGTCTTTTCCCTAGAATGTAAGCTCCATAAGAATGTAAGTTAACTGCTCTATCCCCAGTGCTTAGAATAGTTCCTAGCAAACCTCTTTAAGTATTTTCTAAAATTATTTTTTAAAATTTATTTTATTGAAGTATAGTTGATTTACAATGTTGTGTTAATTTCTACTGTACAGCAAAGTGATTCAGCTATACATATATATACATTCTTTTTCATATTCTTTTCCATTATGGTTTATCACAGGATACTGAATATAGTTCTCTGTGCTATACAGTAGGACCTTCTTGTTTATCCACTGTATATATAATAGTTTGCATCTGCTAAGCCCAAACTCCCAAGCCATTTCTCCCTCACCACCCTTCCCCCCTCTTTAAGTATTTTTTGAATAAATGAATCAATGTGTTCCATTTTAGTCTTTTAATCAAGCTGTGTTCTCAAAGTTAGTTTTACAAAAACAAAAAACAAAAAACCTGTTCTTTGGAAAATAGAGCTTGTACTACATTCTAGTTCCTATATAGCTCCTAGGTATATTTCTCAAATTTGTTAGCCACTTTGGTGAAAAGGATTGTGATTTATGAGTACCCCTGGACCCAGAGAGTAATATGTGAAAATCACAGACTGTATCAGCCAAAGCTGGCAAGTTTTTTGGGGGAGGGGGTGTATGGGAAGACTGCATAGGGATTTGGTAGATTCACTTTCATTTTTTCTTTGATAATTATACACACACACACACACACATATATATATATTTGTGGCAGCTATCTCAGAGTTAAGGGATTATGAGTTTCTATTCTCATTATATTTTTGAGGACTTTACTTCAAATTTTCTAAAATGACTATATATGATCTATACACTACACAGGGTATAAGCTCTATTGAAGAATAATTCTAAAGCAAAGGGAAGGAGCTTCCTTTGGTAATAATATGTTCCACTTGACATGTTGAAGAGAACTTTCTGTCCTCTGTTTGCTTGATAGCAACCCTGCCAGAATGCTGGTACACACAGAACACCTGCACTTCTAGACTTGAAACCAATCCCAATAGTTCCCATGTTCATGCAGTGCATTTTCTCAGTGTAATGCTTTTATCATAACATTAATTTACTCATTTGAAGAATAGGATAGTCTTCTAATGGGAGTAGTTTGTCTTCTAATTAAGGTGACTGGCAGGTTGCAGACACATGGTCCATTTTAAAAAGGATTTGATTTGAATTTAGACTCTAACCCCTCTCTGCAAAAGATTTTTTTATTAGCTCAATATTATACAGTGCACTTTTGCACTTTTCCCAAGAAAATGAGTTTATTAATTCATTAAAAAATTATTGATCACCTCCTAGGTTTCAAGCACTAGCTTAAGCACCAGCAACATGGTGTTGAATTCAAACAGACATGGTTCCTGACAGATTTTACTGTTCTCAAGGGAGCCTGCTTAATTCTCAGATAGACCTTCTCTTCCAGCCATGCTATATTTTCAATAGCCTTTCTATAGTCTCAGAAGCACCTTTGAAAGCTCTATAACTTTTCATATTTCTCACGTAGTTTTTTTCTGTAAATTTTGTTTCAGAGCCAGATATGGCAATTTCAGCTGATTTCTAATGACTTTTTCAAAAAGGGGTTTCTTTATAATGTGAAGAATACACGTTCCTTGAATTATGTAAGGAAAAGTCAGCTACCTTTCTGCTGTTACTTTATGCTGGAACCACGTGCCAGTACACTTAAAATACAGGCACACACACATGCATTGCTTTCAAACTGGGGGTCTTATATTAACACTTACCCATGCATGTAACTGTTATGCTTTACTCCTTATCTGAAATTTCCTCTTCCTCATTCCATTTACTTTCTCTCAGTCTTCTCTCAGATATCCCCTATTCAGTCCATTTCAAGAAGGTTTGTCTCCCTTCTGAGCCCCTGAAGCAGTGATGTTGTGCACCATATAGTTATTTGGCACTTACAGTGGGAAGAAGCTATTGTCTATCACTGTTATTCACAGTTGCCGTCTGCTTGGTGTGGAGCTATGCAAGCTATTTTTAATATGTTCAGCAAGAAAAGTGTCTGGTGCTTTTAAAACCAGAAATAAACTTAGACGAATCTATAAACTTCAGTAAAGAAGTTAAATAGATCTAATTTTAAATCCTTGAAATGTGAACAGAGTCTGTTGCTGATTAGAAAAAGATAGTTATGAATAAATATGCCAAGCATAGCCATCATTTTTTGCTATTCCTTTTTGTCCCTGATTATATGAGGGGATGGTTGCAAATGGTCAGTTTCTTCCTGTTGCAGAACTGTAGCTAAAGTATTTGCAAAAACAGAGCCTTGTATAAATGCTCAAGACAGTGCTGTAAGAAATCTAAGTTTCAGTGGAGTAGGCTTAGGTTGCCCTGTCAGTTGAGGCTGTTCCAAAGGAGGCTTTAGGCACCCAGGTGAGTTTCATGTTTTCTCTCAATAGGGTTAAAATAACCTACTGAGAGTGGTTAAGCACTGATGATGGTTAATTTTAGTGTGACGATGCCTCACCATACATGGTGTAATAAAGACTGACTCCATTTTCTGATGTGTGACTGTTGACAACTGCTAAGCCCACCCTGTCTCTTCTTCTTTGCCCAGCTCTGGACAAGCTGATAAGAAAACCAAGGTGCTGCCTCCTTTGGCCCTGTTGATTCAAACCATGGAAGCTCCTGCCCATGCATGGGAACCTTCTTCCGGCCCTGCTCTCTAACTACATTAAAAATCCCAGCCCTCTTCCTTTCCTTGCTCTCTGAAGCTGTTTCAGACTTACTTGGGAGGCCTGCCCTGCTCTGCTCAGAGAAGCTTCAATTATGTAAGTAATAAAACATACCATTTCACATGCTCCTGGTGTGTGTGATGTCATTGATCCTAACATGAACATTTTTTGGGGTGGGGGGGGCATCTGCTTTCAGCAGGGTAGCCATAAAAGCCAGTATTTGAATTATAAAATTTTGCCATAGACTGTGTTTGTTTAAAATGATTGACTTTAGTGCTTTGCTATCTTTTAAATAGTAAAAACATAGGTTATTAGCTTACAATGACTCTTATGTATCTAAATATATGGGGAAACTGATAATGCATGGGTCATAAAGCTGTAGCATAAAGCCATAACAGTGCTCATCTGGTGACTGATTCTCAAATTACGATTGTGAGCCTTACAAATAAACAGGTTTATTCATCCGTGCTCAACCTAGACACTTTAACCAAAATAGGGGCTTGACGTGCCCTTCTCATAGCCCCGTAAATATTAGGACTGGAATGTAGAGGACCTGTCATAGGGCTTGTTAATGGCTTGTGCTGTTAAGTTTGCATATAACCTAATCAACCGAGTGATCCTTGAGGGCAGGGGATCCTGCCAATTTAACTTCTGAAT
Organism: Balaenoptera physalus; assembly: GCF_965194825.1. Taxonomy (NCBI): domain Eukaryota; kingdom Metazoa; phylum Chordata; class Mammalia; order Artiodactyla; family Balaenopteridae; genus Balaenoptera; species Balaenoptera physalus. Next base: position 124,602,417 of record NC_138884.1, read on the forward strand.
AACTTAGTAATAGTAATGCAGTTACTCTACTAGGTAACTTTTTATTTATTTACCACTACATTTCAAGCATATTGATAAGCTCTTTTCATCTATTAACTTGTGTAATTCTCCAAAAGCCTTTATAAGGTAGGTTGCAGAGCTATCGCTCATGAGCAGATGACACTTGTATCAGATAATCTCCAGTCCAGGGTCCCACAGCTGGTATGTCAGGCCTGCTTGGCTCCAAAAGCTGCTCTCTATTAACCTCCTTGCGCTTCGATCCCAGTCTCTTGTGTGGATTCTACTCTCGGTACAGCTAAAACTTATTGGATATTTATAACTACTTTTGTATGGAACATGCTCACAGAGAATCAAGGTGGCATTGTAAAAAGAGTATTGAATAGGTTATTTGTACCCATAGCTTTGAATTTCTACCATGTTAGATATCAACTGGTTGTCTGGAAAAAGTACCCTCCTAGTGACTTTATTTATTTATAAAATTACAGGGTTGGATTAGGTCAAGGGTTCTTATCCTGTGACTCAGAGAACCCTGAAATTATAGGCGAATGTTATCTTTATGTGTGCATATGTATTTTTCTATGGACAGTATTCATAACATATCTCTTTCTCAAAGGGTTTCATAAAAAATTATAAGAATGTTCAACTGGAGGATTAAATTCTCTTGTAGTTATAAAAATATTGTGACTCCGTCCAGCTTGAGGATGACAGAGAGAGAGCAGGAAGGATCAGGAAATGACAAAGAAAGGATTATATTCCATATTTTTATTTAAACAATAATGTTTGGATAATATTTTTTTCTAAACCTGGCATTCAAAATAAATAAAAACCTATAGAGCTTTCTTTTTAACAAAGCCCAAATCTACATCTTTATGTATAAGAGGGAAAAATAATAAATCTGGTTTGACCAAGATCCAAAACCATAGCCATTCCCTGCTTGAATAAATCAGTAAGTGTCTTTAGTTTGGGAAATAAAAGTGGAGAATTATCTATTACATTGCATTAGCTGACCTTGAGTCTTGTATCCTCTTGACTTCAGAGCTCATATCCAACTATTAAAAAGTCGTTTTCTTGTCTCTTTCAAATAAATAACTGAAAATTCTGAACTTTCTAATTATGTGGAGCTGTGGGATTTCAGGGGAAATAAAGAGCTTATTATCTTTCAATTCCTCAGATTTAAAAATAATGACATCCTGGTGTGTAATAACAGAGTACATGCATCCTGATCATATAACGAGAAGACCACCAGAGTGAGTGCAGCAGGGAAGATGCTATTTAACATCCTTGATTGCTTTTCAAAGGCACAGAAAATTTTGATGAGAGAGCATCTGCTTCTCGTTAGAAATTTTTCCACAGTCAAAATTTTATGGAAAAAAAAAATCTTAGGGATCATAGGTAACACACAGTGTCATTGTCTGGATTTATTAATTGTGCATGTCATCTGTCCATGAAATATACTTACTGCCATTAGATTGTAGTCATGTTTGAAAGAAAAAGGTGTGTCAAAAGGAGTATGATCAGTATTCCAATTAGTTTAAAGAAATTTAACCAAATTTTCAAAAAAGTAATGTGTTCCTTTCCGCAGTCATCGCCCATTCACTTTAAAATTTATTGCAATTTGGCTCTTACACCCCTAGCCAGTCTTCATCACCTCTTTCTCTCTCCAACCTGTTTTTTTTTTTACATTTGTTAGTTCACTTTATTATTCATTCAACAAATCTTTATTTACTATTATGTGCCGAACACTCTTCCAAATGCTTGGGATACACATTATTTACACAATGGACAAAATTAAATTTCTTCACCCACTGTACCTAGTTGGCAGCATGCCTCAATACAGTGGGGTGAAATATTCTGCTAAGTGGTGTTCCTGCTATCAATTTTGCACAATATAACCCAATGTCCACAGAACAGAAGAAGTGAGTTTTAAAAGTCAAATTTAAAAAATATGAGTCCTCTGCTACCTTCAACTGTAACTTAGCCACCTACAACACTCCCAATAATTTGGCCCTTCTTAGCTCTTAGCCTTACTCTTTTTTTTTGCTTTGTTTCTTTTTTTAACATCTTTATTGGAGTATAATTGCTTTACAATGGTGTTTTAGTTTCTGCTTTATAACAAGGTGAATCAGCTATACACATACATACATCCCCATAGCTCCTCCCTCTTGTGTCATCTTGCCCAACACAGAGCAAGCCAAAACACTGAGACACTGAGGTTTGAACAAAGAGCGGGTTTATTCACAAGACAGCCAAATGAGGAGAAGGTAGGACAAGTTTCAGATCTGCCTACCTGAAGGCAAGTGGCTGGAGGTATTTCTGGGATAAAGAGTAAAGAAGCAGGGTGATCTATGAGTGGGGAGCATGGGGAAAGATGATTGGACAAATGTTCCGTGCAGGGATAACTAAGCTAGAGGCCTCTGCACATTCAAAAAGGAGGCGCTTAGTACAATCTGAGGGTGGAGTTTTCAGCCCTCTGATGACACGTCAGTGGACATTCACAGATGCCTGGGTGGAGGGTCGGTGGTCCTATCTAATCTTAACTGGTTCATCTGGAACTGGATACAGCTCACTCCAAGTTCTTGGACAACTTAGGCAAACATCTTATTTAGGCTATGTGCCACTTGAAGGACATGCAAGTCTTTTGTAGCAACAAGTAAAATGATCTTGATTAGTGAAGGCAGGTTACAGGTGAAATGGATTTAACTAATGATTATGCTAGGTTTCATAACTTCAATTCCTTTGGATGGGACTACTGAAATAAGTACAATCTATTTCCCATCTACTAGGCTGCATCACAAGTTTCCATTTGTAGTTGCTGTTACATTACCTAAAATTTCCTTTCCCTAATATTTACATTCCCACTTTCTTTTTTTTAAATAACATCTTTATTGGAGTATAATTGCTTTACAATGGTGTGTTAGTTTCTGCTTTATAACAAAGTGAATCAGCTATACATATACATATATCCCCATACCTCCTCCCTCTTGCGTCTCCCTCCCACCCTCCCTATCCCACCGCTCTACGTGGTCACGAAGCACCTAGCTGATCTCCCTGTGCTATGAGGCTGCTTCCCACTAGCTTTCGATTTTACATTTGGTAGTATATATAAGTCCATGGAACTCTCTCACTTCGTCCCAGCTTACCCTTCCCCCTCCCCATGTCCTCAAGTCCATTCTCTATGTCTGTGTCTTTATTCCTGTCCTGCCCAAAGTCACTCTCAGTGAAGCCTTCCTTGACCACCTTTTCTAAAATTTCAACCCCCAGCCCTTCATATCCTTTTCTGTTTTTTTTTTCCTTGCAGAGTACATACTGCTATCTAACATACTACATATTTTACTTATTTTGCTTATCACTTGATTCTCCTTTAGAGTGTAAGCTCCCTGAGGGCAATGTTACTGTCTGCTTTGCTCACTCTTCTATCGTCAGCACTAGGAGAAGTCCCAGATCCCAGCAGGTGCTTGTAACAGATATCACTGTGTTCCACACAGAAACCTTGTTCATCTCAGTGAGATCAAATGAAGAAAATATGCTTCTAGAACAGGATGAAAGAAACTCAACCTCTTCATCAAAAACGTAAATAAAATGTCAGCGTTGGAAGAGAGAACACCTACATAATATGAAATAGTCAAATCCTGTCTTCCACATCAAAAATCACTCTCTTTACTGACAGTCTTTGCTCTTGGGATCCTGATTAGCAATTCTATCCTTACCTTCAGGTGTCATTTCAAAACACTGAACACCTGAGATTAAGTGTCTTTTTTTGTTAGGAAACAAATGCTTCTGCCAGTGCTGCCAAATTCCTTGATATTGAATAATATCATGGAAACAATGTTTTTCTATTCCTTTTTATGTTTTTTTCTTAAACAAAATACAGGTAACAAAGAAAGTGTGGGTTGTTATCAGAATTTATTATCCAGGCATAAAGAAATTCAGATGTCAGGAAGCCAGCATGAATCCTCTCCATTCTTGCCCTCGAACAGGGTTGGAGGACAAGGTCATCAGGCAACTTTACTTCCTTTTTCTTATGAATTTTCTGATGCTTCTTCAGAGAAAATTTTTAAAAAATGACTCTTCATTGCAATGTAAAAAGTAAGAATTTTCAAAAGAAGGACCATTAAGATGGACTCAATTCACCTAATTCTACACCCGGAATCTGTAAAAATAGATTTTGATCTCGGAAAAGGCAGAAAGTTTCATGGTGATCATATGTTTTTGAACCACGTACCTTCTTTTCCTTGCTTGGTGTAGCAAAAAAGAGCATAAACTTTGAAGGCAGACAGACTGAGATTTCAGTCTCAACTTCAGAGTTAAATAGCTGTGTCACCTGGGACAAATAATTTTACCTGTTTAAATCTTAGTTTCCTACTCTATAATTTTGCTTAGCATATATATTAGGGCTGTTGTGAGTATTAAATGAGATAATTTATATGATATATATGATATAAAGTAGGCAAAGAGATACATAAAATTATTTCCTTCTCCTAACACACGTATGCACACACATCCATTCTTCTTATAACGTTAATTTATTTCATTTAATTCCTAATTTAAAGAAAAGGGTGTCAAAGAATTTAATTTTTGACTATGCTCTAGTTCTGTCCTATTTATTTAGCATAGGTATTTTGGCAATTTGCTGACTATAACAAAAAACAATTCTGGCATATTTTTAAAGAGGGTAAATAAAGTTGCAGAAACTGTGGTCAGAAAACTGGGTCAGAATTCCTAGATTTATTTTCTGTGGCTGAATATTGAGGTTGTACCGTGAATTTCTATAACATTCGTGCTTTTCCAAGACATTACTGTCTCAGCGAGTCAAATTTAATATACTCGAAAATAATATCCTTAAGATTACAACTGTACTTTTTAGGGTAAATTACTTAGTTACCAGTTTTCATTTGGGGTGAAAATATGTTTCATTTATTATAGTTTTCCTTAGCAAAAGGATTTAAACTGCCTGAAAATCTGTTCTTGCTCTCTGTTCTCTTAATTCTCTACAAGTAAGAAATGTAATTGCAGTAAGCCTAAATCATCTGAACATAGTCTTACATAGCCCTTTATGGGATTTCTAATTAAAATAGATGACAGAGTCTAAATTGTAAATAGATGTCTTTTGCTTAATGCATTCATTATTTTTACATATTCATATAATTATTCAAATAAATATTTGACAAATATAAAAATATATCTTCTACATATATGCTCATTTATGTTAATCTTTGGTCTTGTTACATGACTCCAAAATTGATTACAAATACATAGCATTAAGACTGAACAAGTACCATAGTGAAGAATCTTTTATTTATTCACACTCTAAAGTGTTTCCTTGACCCTCCTTGAAAGAACTGCTATAGGTGTTAATTAGTATCCTTGTCAAACTGTCAAGCAGTTACCAAAATAGGAATCAAAAGATTATTGAGGCAGAGAGAAAGTAGAATCTTTAAATGTTTATTAGTTAGAAAATAAAGATCCAAAGGGCTTGTTTCAAACAGCAATTTGTAGCTTTATTTATTTATTTTCTTTAACCTAAAAAAGGTCTTAGAAATCTTCTAGTTGAACATCAACACGTCCTTCACCATCATCCCGCACTCTCCCTCTGCAGGTGTGTGGTGTCCCACAGAGGTGCCCCTAGGATCCCGTATTCTAGCTCCCTGTACTCATCCCCAGCTTCTGGCTGCTTTCCTGCTAATGTCTCTTCCCTGTGACCTTTGGAGGATTGCAATGGAACTTCTCACCTGTAGAGGTTTCTAGAAGTACTGAGAGTTCTTAAATTTTTTTTTTTTTTTTTTTTTTGCTAGCTTCCATGTGATTTTTTTTTTAATTAATTAATTTATTTATTTATTTTTGCTGTGTTGGGTCTTCGTTTCTGTGTGAGGGCTTTCTCTAGTTGCGGCGAGCGGGAGCCACTCTTCATCGCGGTGCGCAGGCCTCTCACTATCACGGCCTCTCTTGTTGCGGAGCACAGGCTCCAGACGCGCAGGCTCAGTAGTAGTTGTGGCGCACGGGCTTAGTTGCTCCGCGGCACGTGGGATCTTCCCAGACCAGGGCCCGAACCCGTGTCCCCTGCATTGGCAGGCAGATTCTCAACCACTGCGCCACCAGGGAAGCCCCTGAGAGTTCTTAGAACATTCTCTACTCCCCTATCCCTCATGATCGATGACTGGTGCAGGAGTACAAAAGCCCAGCTTCTTTGCCTGCGTGTGTGATCAACTTTGAGGTGTAATTTACACCCCAGAGCTCCTCATGATTTCAGGCCATCTAGGAATTTTTCTGAAAACTCACCTGTGTGTGGTTTGTCTCGCTTCCTTTATTCCACTTTCCTCACCATCTTTCTGATTACTCCTGGAAGCATGTATTATATTTTTTCACTGGATCCTTGTCTTAAGTTGGCTTCCAGAAGAACTCACCCTGTGACACTTTGTATAGCATTTTATAAAGAAATATATTAGACCTAAGCAGGTTAAGTGGATACACTCATGAAATTTGCAAAATGAGAGCGGGCAGAGGGTGCATATACTCCATGTTGAAAAGGCAGCAAAGTCCTTAGAGCAGTGATTTTAGTTGTGGATGCCCACTAGTGCCACATAGGGAGATTTTTTTAAAAACACTGATGCAAAAGCCACATTTTATACATATTAAATAGGAACCTCTAGGAGTTGAGGTATGGCAGTGGTATTTTTAAGTGGCCCGGGTGATTCTAGTGTGCAGCCAGGATTGAAAACCACTGCCACAGAGTTAAAACACATGGTAACATTTTTAACGTAAGTGGTGAAATAGAAGAAGCATTGGGTAAGATGAATAACAAACAAGGGGAATTTGAATTTGGCAGCGTTAGAATATTCTCTTTATTCTTCCTTACTTGATAAGGAAACAGGAACAGATAAGTTTTTTAAAGCAAAGTTTACAATTTTGAATGGCATGAATAAATAAGTAGAGCAGGCAAGACTACTCTTACAAAACCTTCCTTTATTGTTTGGTATTGAACATGTAGAAACAGTCTATGCCTGCACCATATGCCCTTCCCCTCCCTGACTCCCACTTTATTTTGAAATACATAGCCCTCTCTGCTGACCTTTTATTTTCCAGTTTTTGACAGAATATGGATACCAGAAACATTTCTTTTTTTTTTTTTTTTTTTTTTTTTTTTTTTTTTTTAATTCTCGGCTATAAAAACGTTAGGCCACTGACACTTGTCCTCAGGCCAGCGGGAACAATAGGAAGATGGAAATGCCCTATAACCATGAGGATAAGTTGCAACATCGCTCCAGCTGATCATTGTCTTTTGGGAACTCAGGGTCATTTGTACTGGAAATTTGATTTTTTAAAGAGACCCAATATCTAGATTTTATGGGACTTCACATATATTTAAATGTTAACAAATATATATGTTTTTAATTTAAGAAACTGTGATGACCAACATGTTCATCTGAACAACTGAGATAAATTTGTGTGATGGATTTTTCCTGCAGGTCACCAGTTTTTCACTTCTGGTTAAAGGTGTATTTGTAAATATATAAATTTTTTGAAAACTACTAATTTAATTCAAAATTTTATTTCTCATTGATTTATCACCTAACTTTCAGTGATCTGTAAATTTTGCTAGCTTTATATGATTCAATCTTGCTCCCCTTCACACTATACATTTGTTTATGTATGCTTATGGACACATCGTATAATATATACACATGGAAATAAGCATGCACATATATTATTACTTTATATACATTCAAAGACTAAAATTTCCACGACAGGCTTCTGGATGGGAATATTCTAATAATGCTTAAGTAGGCTCTACATAAGGCTAAACTAAAGTATCTTTTAGTGGAATTTTATTTTTTTTATTGCAGCCACATTTCTTATGTCCTTTTTCCTTCCTGTTTCACAAAGCTTCTTACTAATCAGTAACCTGTATCTGTTCAATATATATATTTGCAGAAGTGCTGTGTTTATGTGAGTTTGGGGGTAAGAACATGTAATAGAAAGGAAAATAATGATCTAAAAATTTCAACATCTGTAGTCCCTATAAATCAAAATGTAAACCAGGGAGAGAGATTTGTATTTCTGAAACAACTTATTAAAGGAAAAAATATGAAAAATGCTTTCTAGATCTTAAATGTAATCAGGTCCCAGTGAAAAGGTACACAGTGAGAATCTTTGAAGCTGTAGAAGAAAAATGAGACAATATCTTTTCATGTCTTATTTATCATTGTAATTAAATATCACAATATTGGAAATCTGAGCTCAATATAGAAGCAAGATAAACATGACAAATTTTTTTTATAAGCCTGTCACATGGATATGGTTTATTTGGGGAGAAAAATCCTAATGTCTGAAAAGAAAGAGAATAGGAAAGGGAAGGGAGGGAAGGGAAGGCTGGTTAAAGGCCAGCTCTTGCTTAACTAGCAATCAGGGATGGAACAACAAATATAAGGGCCTAAACAATCTTTTGTGTCCATTAATAAATGTCTGAGTGGGATAATTACAGCAGGAGATGTACAACGTTACACTAGGCGTGTTTTCAGATACCAGGAAGAGCCCTACTGTAGAGATGCTTATAAAATAGATGAGATAGTATTTTGAATTCACACCAAATATTAAATAATAATATAATTTATGAGATGTCACAAAACAGTGTAGAATTTTACAAAAAGAGATGTGTAAGTGTTGTGAGTTCAAAGGAAAAAGAAAGTTCATGAAATAGAAGTAAGATGAGTTATACCTCAATTTGTTTGAAGGGTTAAACAATTTTTAGATCAAACCCTTGGTACTACTTCTAATTCTCTTTTCTTTAAATGAATAAACTTGCCTAGGTTGACATTCAGTTCTTGTTACATGCTATCTCTGTGTCCTGTCAAGTAACTTGTAGTCTACTAAGAGTTCTATTGTTCTCTATTACTATTTAAAATAACAGGACAGGAATCCTGATTTCTTGCTAGTAAACGCCTATTTATTTCCTTTCCTTCACCTTCCTTCTTTCATTGGTTCCCCTTCTAATCATCTCCCAGAATTTTCTTTCAAAGTCATGCTAGTTAGGAATGAAGACTTGGTATTCCTAACTGATTATCTAATCATGTTATAACATATTGGAAAATAAATAAGCTTAATTAGAGCCATATATTCATGCAAGTTCTGTAACATGAGATATATTTTTAGAAAAATAAATATAAAACCGTGACTGTGTAGTATTTGAATAAATATTTAATCCATGTTTTATACCATTTCTAACATACATATTGACCATTAGCTATACTAGATGTAAAATATATTAACAATAGATTTATTTTTCCATGTTTAATGTTACATATATTTGTATAAGACAGTTCATTTTCATTTTTTTAAATGGGAAAAAAGAGTGATACCTAATCACTTTTTTTTTTTTTGGTTTTGTTCACATGAAAGCATATTAACTGCAAAAGACCTTAATTGCTAGTACCTTCTTCTTTTCCATGTTCTTGTTTTACTTGTTCTTCTCATCCTCATCCTCTTCCTCCTGTTTTTCTTTCTTCATCATTTAATTTTCATAGTAAGTGAGATATGGTGTGGTCTACTCCCAACAATAAAAAGGGTGTGCATTTGTCTGGGATATTGTCTGTAAAAAAACCCAATATTTCACATAAAATACTTCTATGTGCATTTTAAAAATGTGGAATAAGTATACAGTGGAATATTCATCATAAAGAAGGAAATTCTGCCATTTGCAACAACATGGATGAAACTAAAGAGCATTATGCTAAGTGAAATAAGTCAGACAAAGACAAATACTGTATGGTATTTCTTATATGTAGACTCTAAAAAACGTATAAACAGAGAGTAGACTGGCAGTTGCCAGGGCCTGGGAGTGGGGAAAGTGAGTTGTTGGTCAAAGTTGTAAGATGAATAAGTTATAAGATGAATGAGTTCTGAGGATCCAATGTACAGCATGGTGACTATAGTTAACAACACTAGATTGCATACTTGAAAGTTGCTGAGAGAATAGATCTTAAATGTTCTACCACACACATGCACATAAAGGTAATTATGTGCAATGATGGAGGTGTTAACTAACCTTATCGTTAGGTTAATAATTTCACAACATATTTGTGTACCAAATCATCACGTTGTACACCTTAAATTTACACAGTGTTATATGTCAATTATATCTCAGTAAAGCTGGAAGAAAAAAGAAAAAAATGTGCCTTTTAATAATACTCATAAATGACAGGAGAAAATGAGTAAGATGTAGCAGACTGATTCAAACAAATAAGGAGAGATAAGGAAGAAGTCATAGTGACAGGCTTTATATTGTGAGCAAGAAGAAACTTCCACAAAGAAAATTTAAAAATATGCATATGACTAATAGATCAAGTGAAGAATTAAGTAAATACAGTAGCAGAAACCTATTAACACCCATAAAAACAAAATGATTTTAGGAGACAAATAAAATGGTATTAAATATCATTTTATATGAAATTCAGGGTTTGATTTATTTGATAAAATTAATTATACTAATTATATTGATAAAATATACATATATACATTTCATCTGTCATTCAGGTAAATATTCATGGAACAACAATTCCCATCATTAATAAATTAAAATAAAAACATAATACAAAATGTAAAAATTACTTTTTAAAATTATGGATACCACATTCACTACCTCCAAACAGTAGGAAGAATAATTGTGATCATAAATTCTAGACAACTTTTTGTGGGTTACTTTATTCTTCATAATGTCATATTTCCATGGTGTTGACACTAGGAAGGTACACTCTCTCTCTTTATCCAACCTCACTTATGGGGAGTGAGGAATGATGTTCTGCCCTGCTTAGAGTTACCTCATTTTTGTTTAAACATTGTGGGAATGCAGCTAGTTTCCCCTATGAGTCTCCTTGAGAAAAGTAGAATATTTTCTTCTTTTGGGGGAATAAATACAGTAATACTAGGTTGCTCTCAAATTTTAATAGTCAAATGGAACATTAATTAATATGGAAAGGGAAGAAAGAAAAATACTCGGCAATGCCATACATGTACCTCATACTTACAATTTTGTCTGTTTTTTTCCACTAATTTACTCATTTATTACTTATATCCTATTTACTCTGGAATAGGTTAGAAATGGTCTATCGATTAGGAACATAAATTAATTAAAAATTAAAAGTATTTTAATAGAATCATTAGAACACAAATATAAGTAGGCGATTTCAATATTCCACTTTCAATTAGGGATGGATCAACCAGACAGATGATCAGCAAGGAGACAACTTGAGGACTGGAACAACACCATAGACCAATTATTCCTAACAGACATATGCAGAACACTCTACACAAAAACAGCAGAACTAACATTCTTCTCAAGCATATATGGAACATTTTTTAGGATAGATCATACGTTAGGTCACAAAACTTAATACATTTAAGAAGATTGAAATCATACCATGTTGTCTTTTCTGACCACAGTGGAATAAAACTAGAAATCAATAACAAAATAAAACTGGAAAATTCACAAATATATGAAAATTAAGCAACACACTTTTGAACAATCAATCGCTAAAAGAAGAAATCACAAGGGAAATTTATGAATATTGAAGACATGAAAATGAAAACACAGCAAATCAAAACATGGGATATAGCAAAAGAAGTACTAAGAGGAAATTTATAGTGGTAAATACATTAAAAAAGAAGAAAGATCTTAAATAAACAACTGAACCCCTACACCTCAGGCAACTAGAAAATGAAGAGCAAACTAAACCCAAAGTTAGCAGAAGGAAAGATCAGAGTAGAAATAAGTAATAAGAAAATAGAAAAAGTGAAAAAACTGAGTTGTTTCTCTGAAAAAAATCAACAAAATTGGCAAGCCCTTAAGGTAAACTAAGAAAAACAGTATACTACCTGCATAAGACAAACACATAGACCAGTGGAACAACATGGAGAACCCAGAAATAAATGCTCATGTTTATGGTTAAGTGATCTTTGGCAAAATTGCTGATGCTACACAATGGAGAAAAGGTAGTCTCTTCAACTAATAGTGATGGAAAAACTGGATATCCACATATAAATAAATAAAGTTGGGCCATTACCTTATACCATATACAAAGATTCACTTACAATTGATTAAAGACTTAAACGTAAGACCTGAACTCCTAGAAGAAAACAGGGGAAACACTTCATGACATTAAATTTGTCAATGATTTCTTGGACATGACATCAAAAGCATAGACAACAAAAGCAAAAATAGACAAATGGACTACATCAAACTTAAAAACTTCTGTGCAGAAAAGGAAGCAACCAACAGGGCAAAAATGCAATCCCTGGAATAGGAGAAAATATTTGTAAACCATGTATCTGATAAAGGGTTGTATATGGAATACATAAAGAACTGCAACTCAAAAACAAAAACAAAAAAATTTCATTTTAAAATGGGCAAAAGACTTGAACAAACATTTGTCCAAAGAAGAAATATAAATGTCCAACAGGCATATGTAAATATGGTCAACATCACTGATCATTATGGATTTTAAGTCAAAATTGTAATTAGATTTTACCTCATACCAATTAGGTTGACTATTATTAAAAAACAGAAAACAACAAGTGTTGGTGAGGACATGGAGAAATCAGAACCATTGTGCAATGTTTGTTGGAATGTAAAATGGCACAGCCATTATGGAAAACAGTATGGCGGTTCCTCAAAAAATTACAAGTAAAACTACCATATGATCCAGCAAATCCCAGTTCTGGGTAATTATTTAAAAAATTGAAATCAAGATCTTGAAAAGATATTAGCACCCCTATATTCATTGCAGCATTATTCACAATAGCCAAGATGTGGAAACAGCTTAAATATCCATGGACAGATGAATGGATAAAGAAAAGATATTATGTACAATAGAATATTATTCAGTCTTAAGAAGATAGGAAATTCTGCCACATATGACAACGTGAATAAACTTTGAGGATATTACGCTAAGTGAAATTAGCCAGTCACCAAAAGACAAATACTAGATGAATATTTATACCTCCACTTATATGAGGTATCTAGATTACTCAAACTCTTAGAAACAGAAAGTAAAATGGTGGTTGCCAGGGGCTTGGGGGAAGGGAAAAAGTGACTGTTGTTCAACGGATATAGAGTTTCTGTTTTACAGGATGAAAAAGTTCTAGTGATCTGTTGTATAACAGTGTGCATATAGTTTGCTTTACGTTTTAAAATGGTTAAGGTGATATGTTTTATGTTATGTGGTCTTTATCACAAAGAAAAGAAGAATTATAGGACTTCCATGGTGGTCCAGTGGCTAAGACTCCGTGCTCCCAATGCAGGGGGTCTGAGTTCGATCCTTGGTCGGGGAACTAGATCCCACATGCCACAACTGAAAAAAAAAAAAAAAAAATGAAGAATTATCAGATGGAGGACACACACACACATATAGCCCTCAAAGAAAGTAAAAACCAAGTGAGAAAATAAAGAAAATGAATAAAGCATTTAACATAGAATATATGAAGTAAGATAATAAAATTAAGGTAGACTATTTGTTATTTTAAGATGGGATAAACATACTCTTTAACAGAAAAATTCTCTGGATCAAAACCAATATCTAATTACCATATAAAAGAAGTACATCTACAAATGCTAAAGCCATTAAAAACAAAAAGAACTGAGGATGCTTACCGTCACCATTTATATTCAACATCCTTAGTACATTCCAGCAAATTTAATAGGTCAAGTAAAAAAAACTTATTCTTATACATATTGGCCAAGAGTAGATAAAACTAATTCTATTGACAACATGTAAAGTTTGTTAGCTGCCTACCCAATGGCCATTCCTACCATTTTTTTTTTTTTTTTTTTTTTGCTAAAAAACTACAATCTTATTTGGTACCCTCCCATTTCCTTGTTACTCATGGTTATGGACTGGATTAATAAAGTATTTGAATACATTAATAATTCATGACATAATATAGATCCCAGAGGATTTGTTTTAGTAGACTCCATGGCCAAATAAAGCCATATCATTCCAAGTTCCTTTAAGAAGGAATTTCCCAAACTATGGTTCGTTAAACACTAATGTTCTGTTAGATGTTAATATAATACAAAACAGAGTTCTTTGATTTCTAGAAATGCTGGGTTAAATGAGATATTTTTTACTGTGGGACTCTAGATACTTTAATAGCTTATGACACAATGTGAATCTTCTAGAGGAGATCATACTATATAACATAACCTCTTGATCATAAAACTCTCTTTACAGAACACCCCTTACCATCATGAGTGACACCTGTGTTCCAAATGCATACTATGGCACACAGGCTTAGGGAATTTGGCTATACCTACACCAAGGTAATTAAAATAAATGCCAATCAATAGATATCAGAATCATTAGTCTATCCATTTGTATTAAAATTCCTTCTCTGAGATCCTTTATTATACAAGGTAGCTTTTGTTCTCTCCTTTTATTGGCTTCTAAATTTAAAAAGAAATTACACAGTCTGTAGAATATCTTTACATTGTTTTTATTTTGAAACAAAGACCAAGGTAATAGAAGCCAGGGTTTTGTCATTTCTTCCTAAATATATTCATTTAGCAAATATTAATTGAGAATTGTTTGTGTAAAGGGCTTGGCACTGTGAGAGATATTCATTAGTATTACACATGGCTTTTATACATAAGAAGTCTGTAATATAAAAGAAGATATGATCATGTATGCAATAATTGCAACACATCAAACATATAATAAGTACCATATCTGTGGAACAAAATGCCATAGGAATTGATTGGAAAAGTAGATCACTTTTTCCTTTGAGAGACAACCAAAGAATACCTAATAAAGAGATAAAATATAATAAGTGAAGTGACCACTTAAGCTTAATAGTCAATATTAATGTCTTCAATAAACAAGAAGGCAAGGCTACCTGAAGACCTGGAGTGTGTAGGAAATTCAGGCAAGAGAATTTGAGAAGATGAGAAAAGATTCGGAATTTGAGTTGTAAGGGATGGACTAATTTATCATCTAGAGATGAATAATAAGATTGTCAAGTAGCTTTGAGAGCCCAACTGAAAATAGTCAGCATGAATTTATGGTAGGTCAGGCAGCATGACTCTATGATTAGCAAAGCCAAATGAGAGAAATGCTCTTCTTAACTATCTGTGGCAGACAATGTGGGAAAACTTAACTCTTTATTTCAGCAAAAAGTCTATTTTGAACTATAATAGGCCATTAATTTTCATTGTTAATTCCTCAGGTCATCAAACTTTTACATAGAGCCTGACATCAATATCAAAGAACTGTGCATTTCAGTGTATGTTTCAGAGTGCCTTCAGAGTGCTGAAATATAGAATAATAGAGGACTCAGACTTTATCTCATGCTCCAGGTGCTGTTGGTTTTCTATAAATATTGTACAATGAGAGGGTAATGTCCTGTACAGTTGTATTTCACTCAGAATACAGTGTGTTATGTTCCAAGTGGTTACACATGATTTATAATTTTTGGTAAGATGGTTCTGTCAGGCAAATGATGTTATGGCTTATTTTCACTTATCACATTCAATAAATCACTTTAAAAACAGGCCACAGCATAAATGAAGCACTACAAAACAGCACTTAAAAATTCATTTGCCTTAATATTGTGTTATGGAGAGCTTTAATGGGAAAACTAAATGGATTTTTTTTCTCTGAAGATCAAGTATACATCACCAATATTTTTTGGCCTGTTTCCATTAAAGGGATAATAGAGCTGGGATTATAGTGTATTACTTTATACTTTTATACTCTATATCCTTGTTGGGTATTTCCAACTCTTTCACCACATAAACTCCAAGTACATAGTGTAACTCCAAAATAGCCTCAAAAATGAAAGTCTTCAATAAGAAATTTCACATTTTCTTACTATTGCAGTCTGTCGTTTCTCTTCCATTCACCTTCTGTGTATAAGTAGCAGGAAAGAGAAGGAAGAAAATCTTAAGAGAGAAAGAGAGAATGCGTTTGTTCCTGCATCTTGACCTGAAGAAATGAGCCCTGCCCTACATGAAAGCGATCATTTTCTAAGAGGATTAAAACCATTTTCTCTTATTGGGGATTGCTAGTGTAAAAGTCAAAAAAGTCCTTACTTTGATCTAGCAGCCTCAAGGCACATGGACGGGTGGATGGGCCACTGACCCTATTCAGTGCATAGATGGCCATTGCAGTAAGCACAGAACAGGGAGGGCACCACTGTAAACACACCAAGCCCTAGCCACAGTTCCCAGAGGTGTGACAGCTTGTGTTGCATCATCTTATTCTGATTACACCCTGAGACCCAGTGCTTCTTCTCTATCTCTCCATGGACAGAAAACTTGGTGACTTACACAGCCGAACCATGGTCTTAGAGAAAGACGGTCCAGACCAAGAGATGATCAAGTTAACAATAAATGCCTTCAAAACCTACAACATTCAGACTTTCTTTTTCTTCTTTCCTAATTCAAAATTTATGAAAGTTCTCTCGATTCCATCTCTGCTCATCTCTTCAAATATCTTGGCTAACTTGAGTGTCCCCTGTCAGTTCTGAATTATCAATACTACATCTCCACTGAATTATTCTCTTCAGAACACCAATATGGGCTAGTATCTCCCATATTTAAAATAGAAAAAAAAAAAAAAAAACTGGTCTCACATCTTTCTGAGCTACCAGCGCTTTTTACTTCCTTAGGGAGCTTCCATTATTAAATGGTTGACCAGAGTTCCCTGACTTTTCTCAACTGTCCAATAAATGTATGTCCCACCACAGGGAGAGAGTCCTTCTCATGCAGCACTTTCCATGTTTTGTCCAGCTGCCCATGGTATGAGGAATAGAAAAGGGAACTTGGGCATCCTACTGACTCTATTTCTTCTACACTTTCCTTAATACATCTTAGAGTACATGTGTGTCAGTGTCTTTTGCATAATAATCTCCAGAGACTTCCACGCTCAGCTGTAATGGATACTCTCATATCCTCATTTTATTTAAGCTGTCAGTAGCATTCAATATGTGGACCATTCCTTCTTTCTTTTTTCCTCTCTTAGTTTTCATGACACTATACCAGTGGGTCTCCAACTTCAGAGTGCATCAAAATCAGCAGAAACACAGATGGCTGGGTCCCACCCCAGAGTTTCTGTTTTAGTAGGTCTGAGGTGGGACCTGAGAATTTGCATTTCGAACATGTTCCTAGGTGATGCTGATGCCTTTGCTCTGGGGACCACACTTTGAAAACCACTCTGCACTCTCATGGAAACTTCATCTGTCTTTACAAGTTTCCCATTTAATTATGCCACTATTATAGACACTTATCATTCTCTTTGTCAGATTATCCTCCTTCAGATGACCTCTAATTTCTCCTCATAGTTCAGTCCCTCCCATCAGTCTTCTGCTTGTACTATATAGTTTTACTCATTTTTTAAGATCTCTAGCCTACACATTTTGAATAAATTTGCCTAGTCATTAAGCCTCAGTCATCACATGGTGTTGCGGTGAGGATTAGGTTGTAAACGTCAATTAATTTGGCCAAGACAAAAATGGTGCCATGATAATTAATAAAGTAGGAACACTAACTATGGTAATCAGTCATAGACTATACACTATTTAAAAGTAGGTCTTTAAAAGACAAATCCAGAACCCAAAATATTTTTAAAACATTAAATTTTATATAGGTAATTCCTTTAAGTTACATCTCCATAGCTTTGATTATTTTGGCATTCCTTGTTTAAAATATGTAGCATCAGTCATAGTTTAAACTTTTAATGTAAATAATCTGACTAGATAAACTATTTTAAGTTCTATTTTCAGTCATTGCCAGAACAGATTTATATAAGACAGGCATTCTATCAAGTTTCATAATATTTATTACATAATTTTATCCAATGCTAGAAATTTTATTGGTAATACGCCCAAAGAAAAACAGTTACTTAACAAAGTGAAGATGTAGTTTTTCAAACAAATGGCTTTTTGACAGCATAATTTCATGTTGGACAGAAACACTCATCACCTTTTTTCTATAAGGAAAGCAATATTTATTTCTAGAAATCCATTATAATTGCATTATTTTTTGAAGTTATATAATCATACTTTTCATGTTGAAAGAAATCTGGCATTGCTATGCAGCTCACTTTATTGCATACAGGCGGGAAGGGATGTAAATCATCTTGAGAATTCCTCATTCCTCTACCATGTCTATCTTTCTTTTTCTTTTTAATAGTTAATTCAATGTCTATCTTTCTTCATGTTCTTCAGATTTTCATGACTTTTAATTTTGGTTAACAAAATGCTACTGTTTATGATGTATCTGAGTAATTTTATGCAGTAAGCAATTTCCTCAAAATTATTTGTAAATTGATTCATTTGAAAAAATGTAAAGCGAGGTTTAATACTTATATGAGATTTATTTTTCAATAAAATTATTCACAAATAATTTACCTTTCTGAAAGATTATTTTTCAAACCTATAGTTCTGAAAATTGGGCTGCTGAACAGAGCTTAACTCTCTAGTGAGATTCCTAACGGACCTGTGATGAACATTTGGTGTAATTGAAAAATAAATATTTTTGTTTTAAGCCACTGATGTTTTGGAAACTGTTAGTTACCACAGTATGATTTAGTCTATCCCAACTATGTTAACAGGCATATTTGCAGGGTTTGATTATGGACCCTTTTGTTTAAGTTTTTAATTTCTCTGCATTAAAAACACTACAACTTGCTACTAACCAACAAAATGTATCAAAGGTGACAGGAGATGCAAGATTATCTTCCATGAGATTGAAATACTTATCTTGCTAAGAGACTTTCTCCTTTGCTGGCTTTGAAAAAAAAAGTTGCCATGTTGTAAGATGCCATATGAACAGGACCACACAGCAGGAAGTTAAGGACAGCCTTAGACTGACACCCAGCAAAAAATTGAGGCCCTCAGTCTGGTAGCCTGCAAGCAAATAGAAGCTGCCAGTAACTTTATGATCTTGAAAGTAGATCCTTTCCCGGGTGACCCCAGATGAGAACCCAGTCCTGTCTGACACTGTGGCCTTGCAGGGGACCAAGCTAAACCATGCCTGGATTCTTGACCCACAGATACTGTGAAATATATGTATATTGTTTTTAGCTGCAAAGTTCATGGTAATATTGTTATACAGAAATATATAACTAAACCAACTGAGGATCTAGTTCTGTGATATTTTTCTAATTCAACAAGGAGAGATTTCACTGGTTTTATTGCAGTGACTTCCAAGAATAATAAATTTAATGGAGGAAATTATAAGATAAACTATTCTGAAGGTTCAATTTAATTTCAATAGCTTTGTGAGCCTTATGTAGCATTTACTCTCATAAATGATATAGAAGATTAGATGTTTTGATCTTTTGAATAGTTAATAATCATTGAAGAATATTTTGGACTATTTCATTATTTCTGTCCAGGTTCATTGTATGGCTATGAGTACTTTATGAAATATACACTTTTCTGTATGTATATTGTTCTTCAATGAAACATGGAAAAGTATAGTCATATTGGTTTGAAGTACAGACAATCTGTATAATTATTTTTTTACTAAGATCTAGAGTGAATATAAAATAAATAGAACCAATAAGGTAATTTTAACATCACAATTAATAATTCTACCCTAGGATTTGTAAAGGCTGGCATCTTTGAAAAATAAAGCAACATCAGAAAGCAATAAATTAAAATAAAAGATGTGACAGATTGATCAATAGATGGAGGATGATAGATAAATTGTTCTAAAATAGTGTATGTTTCCCCTAATTTTCTCTTCTGGCAATAGAGCTACAGATGTTTGGTTTTACAGGCCTTCTAATTAATTGTATCTTCAAGTTCATACCTATTGCTGCAGTCTAGTCTCTTAATTTCTTGGGTTGTCATTTCAATCTAACTAAGATACTTAAAAAGGTATTATTATTATTCTCCATAACCCTGTGCTTATGAGTAATGGCTCACTGGTTAATTCTATTATATATAGTCTCCTCTCATTCACCTAGCTTTCCAAATAAGGAATGCTGCTAAAGACTCACTGAATTACCTTTTATTGCAGAAATTGGATCATGATTTCATGTTTAGTAAAAGTCTTGTTGCTCTGCTCAGTCTGATATATGGTCCAGTATATCTTCCCACAGCTCACAGCAAAAGACTAACTGCATAATGTATTACTGTGGGATACTGGAAAAATACACATGAATCTACATCCATATATCATTGTTCTAAAGTCTTTATCTCCAGATCTGTGAGGCATATTATCAATCTCAGCTGAACCATAAAACAGTTATTGTGTCATTGTCCTTGGTGAAAGTAATTGATGACACTTTTGGCAGATTTCTGGCAGGGAAAAAGCTGTATAATTTTCAAGCCTTTGAATTCATGGCTGTGGAGAACGGTGGAATGGAGTAACCTACCAAGGTTGTTGAGTTCTGTGTTAAAGATGGAAAACATGCAGCAGGTTACACAAATATATTCTCTGTACTTTTTGCTCCTGGGCCTTTATTCACAAAAAGGTTGAACTTTCCTTCCCCTAACTCCACATTTACCTCTAGAATATATAAAAGAGTGATAAAAAATCATTGCTTACCTGTCCTTTAAGTTACAATTTATGTTCCAACTTCTTCATACACTTTCTTGGACTTCACTGTCTTCCCTTTACTAATTTTTTAAACTACGCATCTCAAACATGTGACTAGGAATTTAATAATTTCTGTTCATATACTGGTCTCATTCTTTTTCAGTGATTTAATCTCGAGATAACTTACATTTTTAAATGGGATGAACTTTGTATGTACTTAATCATTCATTTTTATTTAAAACATGTACTAATTTCTTTAGTATGCACCAGGCCAAATTGATTGATTGGTTTTTTTTTTCTCCCTTTCCTTTATTTTCTAGTAATATTTACTAGAATTACTGAATGCTTACTATATGTGTGAGGCACAGTGAGGAGTATATATAGAAAAGTAGATATATGGGCATACCTACCTAAGGAATTCTTGTATAAGAAAGGAGACTACATCAAATTTCATTTTCACAAGCATCCCTAGGCTCCCTGGGAGAAATGATGAAGGGGATTGTGAGACTGAAATCAGGCTTTCAACCCTGCATCAAATGTCCTGCAGTGGTGGTAGTGGGAGCACAAAGGTGCTCTGCTTTCTCTGTTTTCTAGGGAGACTTAGAGCTCCAGAAACTTGGGGAATTTCTAAAGTAGGGGGAAAAAAATCCAAATACACATGCCCAGTGATGGAGTGGATAGAACAGTATGGTATCACTCATATGAATTCTAGCTCAGAGCTTAAAAAAATGCTCTACATTTCTCAATAGGAAAGACCTTAAAACTGAAAGAATAATACAACCTGTTGAGGAGTAAGTTATCCACATTCTCTTCTAAAGAGTAGCTCGGCCTAACATAAAGATCTAAAGACACTTGAAGGAAAATTGCTTCTCCCAAGTCCTGGGAGTACAGTGTCCATGGCAAAAGCAGCCCAGAGAACTGAATGCTCAGAAGAATGAAGAACCAGTGAGAGCATCTGTGAAGGAGGCATGGACTTAGGGTCAGTACCACTGAAACTTCTCCCAGACTAGACTATCTCCAAGAATAGGCCCATGTACTAGGACTCCTTAGAAATGACATGAATAAAAGAAATGGAGATAACTAACATTTTCAAATCCCTACTCTCTGGCAAGCATCTGTTAAGCTCTTTGCATGTTTTATTTTCTTAAAAAGCATCTGACACAGGCACTATCCCCATTTTACAGGTGCAGAAACAGAGGCCACAGAACATTACCCAAGCCCACACAGACTTTAGGAAAAATTCAGGATTCCTGAGCTAGTCTAGTACACTGGGGACTCCAGCATCTGGTTCCTGCCTACGTCTCCACCTTTATCTCCTTTTACTTTTGCTTCAGTTGTAAGTTTCCTCAATGCTGCTCTAAAAGGATGTTTCCTATCTCCCTACCTTTGCTTATGTTGTTTCCCATTACAAGAACACCTACCCTGCACCCTTGTCCTTCTTCAGCTTGCTGAAACCCACTGCAGTTACCTCCTTCATAAATATTTAATAGCAGACAGGGTTAGCTGCCTCTGAGCTTATGTGACACCTATGAATATTTCCAACACAGCCTTTATCTTCACTGGAGTACCAAACTACACTGAGAGCAGGAACTCTGTTTTAACCTTCTGTATAACATGTGCTTGACATGAACTGGGGGGTTAAAATCAGGATTCAAATCAATGGCTCTGTGATTCCAATGTTTATTCCAAAGAAGATATACATGCTCATAATAATTATTGCACAAGGTAGTTAGTGAAAATCTCCATTGACAAAGTTCAGATAAAATGCTGTGGGAATTCATAAGTGTAGAATTCTCTAGACTAGAAGGAATTTGACCTGTCTTCCCAGTATCTTTCTTTTTCCACAGCTAAGTATTTCTTATCCCAAACTGTAGAATTTCCTTGTCACTAACACTCCCTGGACACAGAAAGAATTCATAGGAGCTAGCCAACACCTGTTTTTTAATTGAAGTACATTTCTTAATTTAGTGGTAGAGTCAAAAGAATTCACATTTTTTTACACAAAATTTGTTCTTTGTTAGTAGAGGCATAAAAATAGCTTTATGTTTTTTAATTGCACTTTCATATCGCCATTTTGGCTAACAAGTTCTACTCATAAAGATTCCGTTCCTTTATAATTTGTCATTGTAGGGCTTCCCTGGTGGCACAGTGGTTAAGAATCTGCCTGCTAATGCAGGGGACATGGGCTCGAGCCCTGATCCGGGAAGATCCCACATGCCTCGAAGCAACTAAGCCCATGCGCCACAGCTACAGAGCCTGCACTCTAGAGCCCCCGAGCCACAACTACTGAGCCTGCATGCCGCAACTACTGAAGCCTGCGCACCTAGAGCCCATGCTCAGCAACAAGACAAGCCACCGCAATGAGAAGCCCGTGCACTGCAACAAAGAGTAGCCCCTGCTCTCTGCTGCTAGAGAAAGCCCACGTGCAGCAACAAAGACCCAAAGCAGCCAAAAAAAAAAAATTTTTTTTCATTGTATTATTGACAAATATATTTTGGTATTATTACATGATTTTTAATAATAGTGATTTCCTATGGATGTTATTTTGATTTTACTGAAACTTCTGGGATTTTAATAGACTTTTTGGGGAGAAGAGATCAGAAGAACTATACAATTTCATCAGCACTTTAAGGTATGAATCCACTAATTTCTAAAAGAGGAAGTTAAAAAGCTTTAAATTATATCAGGAACTCTTTGGGTTAAATTCAAAGAAAGATTTCCTGACAGTAAAGTATGTTATGCATGAGCAAAAAAATGATAGACTGGAGCTTTAGAGCCTTATTGTCATTAAATGAGCATGGAGATTCCTATCTGCTTAGAATAGCTAAATTTAGGTAATGTCTGCCAAGAAGTAGATGAGGTGAAGCAAAAGGGATAGCATTAGCTGGATGACTTCTAGAAGAACTTTTCAAGATTGTTGTAAGGGTTTATGAATGCATTAAATAAATGCAGTAAAGTAATAAGCTACAAATGTCCAACAGTTCTTTTTTTGTTTATCCCCTGAAGAATTTCAGGGACTGAAACAAGGGTTACAGAAATTTAGCTCCGTCCTAGATACTTCCAACAGAGAAAAATAATAACCAGTATTTTGTAGAAAAAGAAGTCAAAGGAAAGAGTTTAATATTAGGTACCCATCACTGATTAGGGTTATTTTATATAAAAATTCATAAAAATCAGTCTTTATGTGAGTAAATATTTTAAAAGAGATTTTTTAAAGTGTGTGTGGTAGGCCAAATAATGACCCTCCAATGATGTCTATACCCTAATCCTCAGAGCCTGTGAGTATATTACCTTACATAACAAAAGGGATTTTGCAGAGAGAACTAAGGTTACTAATTAACTGACCTTACAAAGAAGACACTATCTTGGATTGCCTGGTTGGTTCCAGTGTGATCACATAAACTCTTAAGTGAAAGAGGAAGACAGAGGAATCAGTAAGAAATGTGACGGGGAAAGAAGAAGCATGAGAGATTTGAAGCATCAGAGGAACTTGGGCCACAGTTGCTGGCTTTGAAGATGGAAGAAGGAGGCCATGAGTCAAGAAATTCAAGTGGCTCTAGACAGCCACTAACGAACTGGGGATGTCAATCCTATAATGAAAGTTCTGCCAACAACCTGAATGAGCAAGGAAATGGATTCTCTCTAGAGATTCCAGCTAGGAATGCGACCTTGCCACACCTTGATGAGACCCCTTCAGACTTCTGGCCTGCAGACTTGTAAGGTCATGAATGTGTGTGTGGGTTTTTTAGCTGCTAAATTGTGGCAATTTTCTTGGGCAGAAAATGAAATTGAATACAGCATGCAACCTGTTATATAACAACATTTAAGTATTTGTAATTCATGACACAATGTATGCACTCATGAAGAGTATCATGCTTTTAGTATTCTGATTTATAAAAGATGGTTCAAAATATTAAGTGAAAATATAAATTTTCTCCTCAGGCCCAGGAGAATGCAGCCTCTCAAGGATCACAGAGCCATGGAAACGGCATGAATGCTGACAGCCATTCCAAAGCTAGGAGACGAGACAGTTGTCTGTACTCAGGGCCCCATATGGCCACACAGAGTCATCTGTGCTGATGAATGCCAGGATGCTAGGTGTTAGCAGAAGAGAATGCAAGAGGAGGGAACAATGCTGCCCTCCTGGGATGGTGCAGCATAACTTGAAATAGAGATTTGATAAGTGCACCACTTATCAAAACAAAAACCCTGCACAAATACCCACCCTTTCAGGCACGTTTCTGATCTCTAAGAGCTGCTGACAGTATTTGGCAAGAAATGACACCAGAGCAGCTTTTTCTCATACTTTCTACTTAGACTTAGGCATCCTTTAACCCTGGTTTGGCTGCCCTTATTGCCTTCCTCATTTTGAGATGTCACTCATTCCGCTATCATGCCATCTCTGTTCTGACCCATTCACTGGGAAGAACCAAGACAGCTCTAGACTGTGTGGCATATCAGGGTATGCCTGGTGCATACCTAAGCAGGTATTAGCTGGAAGATGTGCATTACTGTCTGGGTTCACGTCTGCTTTCTGGGCATTTACCAGGATGGCAAATGTTTTCTGTGCTTTAGTGTCGATGTAAATGCAGCATTTGCCATTTGGGTGCATACTTTCTACATTTCATCCCTAAGACAGTTCTCCAAAGAGAAGCAGCAGCTGAAAAACACAGATACCAACTCTTGGAAAATAAGCCTCTGTTTTATACACAGTTAAGTTGCAGAAATAATAACCTAAGCTATTTACTGTAGACATTTCATTTGACCATACTTAAGCAGAAAGGGCTTCTTTCCACGGTTGCTAATATTATTACTTTCCTTCCTAATTACCTCAGGAATCTGTGTTTCCTGAAAGAAGCAACACAGAGAAACATTCCATTTGAAACAAACTTCACATAAATTTTTCTAAGCACAAAAACAAAAGTGCATATTAATCAGGAAGGAAAGTGAGTGAATTATTCCCCACTACAACATACTTAGGATGTGGTGAAACAGGTTTTATTTACTGTACTGCTTCAAAAAAGAATCATTCCACTGTAACGTGGAAGACACTGTGTATACAGGACATTTCTGAGATTTTAGGTTCTATAACAAATCTATTTTAATACTCTGTTCTACCTCAATACTGAATACTTTAAAGGGATTCTTTAATGCAATATGATGATAAGCACATGAAATTTTACATTAAAGTGTCAAAGGTTAATAGTGGTTGAAATGTAGGTATGAATCCTATGTACCCACTTAAAAGGGAGGGTGGAAATGAGGGTTTATCAAAGCCTTTTTGGCCACCATATTGAGAAAATTAAGAATAAAAACAAAGAAGAAATAAAGTTGGACAGAAAGAAAAGTAAAAGTTTCTGGACAATAAGGATAAAATCCCTGGATCCAATCATGCTTGGGGCCAGGTCCTTTCAACTTTTAAGTAGTCAATACCCCTTCTACATAAATCACAGAGTTGGGTGTTGAGGAGGTTGCATCAGTATGTGCATTATCCCAAGATTTTAGGAATGACAATATGGATGTGTAAAATGATAATGCATTGCATGTGTCAGAATGCCTCGTCAAAGACTTATGTAAATAAAATGTGTTAAAATGATTTCAGTAGAAGGTACATCTATAGTTGGAGATGTGAATAAACCTGAATGCACAGGATTGCGTGTTCTCTACAGTGGTTGGTGTAATTCAAACGAATAGAGGGAAAACATTTTTTAAATTAATAATTTATTTTTTAGATTTTTTTTGATGTGGACCATTTTTAAAGCTTTTATTGAATTTGTTACAATATTGCTTCTGTTTTATGTTTTAGTTTTTTGGCCGCGAGGCATGTGGGATCTTAGCTCTCTGACCAGGGATCGAACCCTCAACCCATGCATTAGAAGGTGAAGTCTTAACCACTGGGCTGCCAGGGAAGTCCCCTAAAATTCATAATTTTGATAGATCTTAACTAGGACAGAGTCACATCTTATAAAGGTTTGTTTCTAAAACCATTACCAAAAAAAAAATAATAATAATCACATCTAATGAAAATTACTCTTCTTAAATTTTATCATTTTTTAAAAAGTTAGTAATGCATATGACTAAGGGTTTTTAGTAAGATTAAGACTCCCCATGGATTTCTTGTGCTCTTAAACCTTGTGCTCTCATTCTGCTATTATGGTCTTAGGTGGTACTATAGGTCAGCACAGGTCAGGACTGCCATGTGTGGCCACTTGGGCTGGTAATGCATAAATCCAAGGGCATCTTATTTAGACTTTGATGTGTGACGTATCCTGGAATGATGCAATGTGGAGATTGTGAGCATTTGGATAAACTGAATACATGATACTATGTGTGCTTGATGGAACTGGTTTCAGAAAACTGCACAACCTACAATTTAAAAATAATGATTAATGTCACCATGCTTATGTTCAAGTAAAATCATCTTTAGAATGCTTTCACTTATTCACTCATGCAAAAATATTTTCTAAGCAACTATCAGGCTCTAGGAACTTCATTAAAGTCTAAAGATATCATGATGGTAAGCAACAGAGATATGATTGATATGTTCATGGAGTGTACATTCTGATGAAAGACACAGTCAAATACACATTCTTTTTTTTTTTTTAACATCTTTATTGGAGTATAATTGCTTTACAATGGTGTGTTAGTTTCTGCTTTATAACAAAGTGAATCAGTTATACATATACATATGTTCCCATATCTCTTCCCTCTTGCATCTTCCTCCCTCCCACCCTCCCTATCCCACCCCTCTAGGTGGTCACAAAGCACCGAGCTGATCTCCCTGTGCTATGTGGCTGCTTCCCACTAGCTATCTGTTTTACGTTTGGTAGTGTATAGATGTCCATGTCACTCTCTCACTTTGTCACAGCTTATCCTTCCCCCTCCCCATATCCTCAAGTCCATTCTCTAGTAGGTCTGTGTCTTTATTCCCATCTTGCCCCTAGGTTCTTCATGACTTTTTTTTTTTCTCTTAGATTCCATATATATGTGTTAACGTACGGTATTTGTTTTTCTCCTTCTGACTTACTTCACTCTTTATGACAGACTCTAGGTCCATCCACCTCACTACAAATAACTCCATTTCATTTCTTTTTATGGCTGAGTAATATTCCATTGTATATACGTGCCACATCTTCTTTATCCATTCATCTGTTGATGGACACTTAGGTTGCTTCCATGTCCTGGCTATTGTAAATAGAGCTGCAATGAACATTGTGGTACGTGACTCTTTTTGAATTATGGTTTTCTCAGGGTATATGCCCAGTAGTGGGATTGCTGGGTCGTATGGTAGTTCTATTTTTACTTTTTTAAGGAACCTCCATACTGTTCTCCATAGTGGCTGTATCAATTTACATTCCCACCAACAGTGCAAGAGGGTTCCCTTTTCTCCACACCCTCTCCAGTATTTATTGTTTGTAGATTTTTTGATGATGGCCATTCTGACTGGTGTGAGATGATATCTCATTGTAGTTTTGATTTGCGTTTCTCTAATGATTACCGATGTTGAGCATTCTTTCATGTGTTTGTTGGCAATCTGTATATCTTCTTTGGAGAAATGTCTATTTAGGTCTTCTGCCCATTTTTGGATTGGGTTGTTTGTTTTTTTGAGATTGAGCTGCATGAGCTGCTTGTAAATTTTGGAGACTAATCCTTTGTCAGTTGCTTCATTTGCAAATATTTTCTCCCATTCTGAGGGTTGTCTTTTTGTCTTGTTTATGGTTTCCTTTGCTATGCAAAAGCTTCTAAGTTTCATTAGGTCCCATTTGTTTATTTTTGTTTTTATTTCCATTTCTCTAGGAGGTGGGTCAAAAAGGATCTTGCTGTGATTTATGTCATAGAGTGTTGTGCCTATGTTTTCCTCTAAGAGTTTGATAGTGTCTGGCCTTACATTTAGGTCTTTAATCCATTTTGAGTTTATTTTTGTCTATGGTGTTAAGGAGTATTCTAATTTCATACTTTTACATATAGCTGTCCAGTTTTCCCAGCACCACTTATTGAAGAGGCTGTCTTTTCTCCACTGTATACTCTTGCCTCCTTTATCAAAGATAAGGTGACCATATGTGCGTGGGTTTATCTCTGGGCTTTCTATCCTGTTCCATTGATCTATATTTCTGTTTTTGTGCCAGTACCATACTGTCTTGATTACTGTAGCTCTGTAGTATAGTCTGAAGTCAGGGAGCCTGATTCCTCCAGCTCCGTTTTTCTTTCTCAAGATTGCTTTGGTTATTCGGGGTCTTTTGTGTTTCCGTACAAGTTGTGAAATTTTTTTTCTATTTCCGTGAAAAATGCCAGTGGTAGTTTGATAGGGATTGCATTGAATCTGTAGATTGCTTTGGGTAGTAGAGTCATTTTCACAATGTTGATTCTTCCAATCCAAGAACATGGTATATCTCTCCATCTATTTGTATCATCCTTAATTTCTTTCATCAGCGTCTTATAATTTTCTGCATAGAGGTCTTTTGTCTCCTTAGGTAGGTTTATTCCTAGATATTTTATTCTTTTTGTGGCAGTGGTAAATGGGAGTGTTTTCTTAATTTCACTTTCAGATTTTTCATCATTAGTGTATAGGAATGCTAGAGATTTCTGTGCATTAATTTTGAATACTGCTACTTTACCAAATTCATTGATTAGCTCTAGTACTGGTAGCATCTTTAGGACTCTCTATGTATAGTATCATGTCATCTGCAAACAGTGACAGCTTTACTTCTTCTTTTCCGATTTGGATTCCTTTTATTTCTTTTTCTTCTCTGATTGCTGTGAGTAAAACTTCCAAAACTATGTTGAATAATAGTGGTGAGAGTGGGCAACCTTGTCTTGTTCCTGATCTTAGTGGAAATGGTTTCAGTTTTTCCCCATTGAGGACAATGTTGGCTGTGGGTTTGTCATATATGGCCTTTATTATGTTGAGGAATGTTCCCTCTATGCCTACCTTCTGGAGGGTTTTTATCATAAATAGGTGTTGAATTTTGTCGAAATCAAATACACATTCTTATTGTCACATGGATAAATGCTATGATGAGGGAGTTAAAAGGTACTGTGGGAAGATGGAGGAAGGGCATTTAAATTGAAATCTAATTAATGAATGAGACCAAAGGGTTTAAAATATTATATGAGTATCATGTGTTTTAGTATGTAGGGCTTACTTTTTCATACTCTGTGTGTTGAAAAAAGCAACAAAAGTCAACCAGAGAAATGAAAGATAAGGTTTCCTGGAGTTCCATTATCATAGCTTCTCACCAGTCAGTTACTATACTGAATGCACTCATTTTGCTAGTTTGTTCTTACTTTTACTGTTGTTCTTTGTTGTCTCTGGTCACAACTAGAGTTAAAATAATATTTTTCTTGTAGCAGATGTCCCTCATTCATATCAATGTATTGACCAATGGGATGAATATAAAAAACTGGAGTTCTAAAAAACCATCTACTACGTATTTTAGTGTACCCCTCTCTTGAGCAAACCAATGAGAAGCATTTTATAAAGCTGTCTGCTCTGCAAGTTTCTTCTCTGCTTATTTATTCTCTCACAAATGGCCCAAAGCAGGACACAGGCCCAGTGATCTCTCCCTTATTCTCCTTTCAAATAGGGAGTTTACCTCAGGTCTTCCAGTGAACCCTTGCTCTCTAAAGGAGGTGAACTCAGTGTTCAGTTATGTTGAAAGACCTTTTATGATATTGCTGTTAGCTTAGGGCCTGTACCTCTCTCTTGCCCTGAACTGTACAGGCATGTTAAGCTTCTCTATTCACTGTAATTCTTGGCTACATGCAACACACCCTCCTGCACCCTAGGACACCTGACCTAATCTTTTCTA
Organism: Balaenoptera physalus; assembly: GCF_965194825.1. Taxonomy (NCBI): domain Eukaryota; kingdom Metazoa; phylum Chordata; class Mammalia; order Artiodactyla; family Balaenopteridae; genus Balaenoptera; species Balaenoptera physalus. The sequence continues at coordinate 124,632,759 of NC_138884.1, forward strand.
AAGAAGGTACATACAATACGCAAGAAAAGAATACTTCACTGAGAATGGTAGCACTGAGATGATTGGGAATATGTAAACCTAGCCTGGCTAAGAAAGCAAAAATAAGAACCTGGAAGCCATATTCATGGATTTTTAACAGGACCCAGAGGAAAATTCCAAGAATAAAACTCATAAATCCTTGGTTGAATGTGCTCAGAAAAAATAAAAAATGAAAAAATAAATACATAAATTGTGCTAAAGATATTATGTACCTATGCACGTGAATTCCCAAATAAAGAATGAGAAACAAAGATAGGTTTATTTACACTGATTTGTCCTAATTCTTGTTAAGATAGTGTTGTTAACACTGATTTGTCCTAATTAATTAATCTGGTAAGGTTGGAATTGATTTGGCCTCCTAATAATAATTAATTCAGCCTATGATTTCTAATCAGAAAGTAAAATACCATTATTACTATGCTTCAGTTAATTGGAAACTATAATAATTGATATAAGTAGAGCTAGCTATGTACATTTAAATAAAAAATACCAGTTGATAACCAAATTCATTAATCATAAATTTAACTTTAAAGCATTGAGAAAATTAGGATAAAATCCTATAAAATTAACCAGATTAGGACATCCCTCAAATTGGAAAAGAACCCAGATTAGGCTGAGTTAACTAGCCACTACAGAGAACTCTTGTTCTAGAAGCATGCAGGTTCACCAGCTGTGGTAAGCTTTGTGACTTCCTTTGCCATTGTTTAGGAAGCCCACCATGTATTGCCACAGACGATGCTCTGAGGAAAACTATGCCTCAGAAGTTCTCAGAACCTTTATCACTTCAAACAAGGACCTCTTTATATAAGTGCCTAGATTGCCATTTCTGATTAGGCTATAATGATTGTTTGGCCCAATTTTATATTATTATCTAATTTGGATAAATGAAAGACTACATGTTATATACATGCAGGTGGCTTCTCCACTAGCTCATCCTCCTATATCCCCCCCACCCCAACTGGAAGATAACCAGTATCTTGATGTTTGTGTTTATTGCTTTCTTTCTATTTGTTAAACTTGTTTCATTGCACATGTATGCGTCTTTTAACAATACATTGTTTAGTTTTGCTTGTATTTTAGCTTTGTAAAAATAGTATCATACTATATATGTAGCTTTTATGACTTTCTTTTTCTATTCAAAAGTGTGTTTCTAGGATCCACCCATTTTATTGCATGTGGCTCTTTTTCATTGCTGTGTGATATTCGGCTGTGTGAATATATCACAATTGATCATTTATTCTCGTATATTTGGATGCTGGTGTTGCTTTCAATATTTTTCTGTAATGAGTAGTGATGAAAGAGTGATAATGAGTGGTACTAAGACTTTTTTTTGTATTTGTCTTTTGATACACATTTTCAGGAATTTCTCTAGAGTATATATTTGAGGAGTTGAATTTATGGGTTACAGGGTATGTGAATATTCATTACAAAATAATGCTAAATTGTTTTCCAAAGTGGTTGTATTATTTTACATTTCCACCTCAATGCATAAGAGTTCTTGTTATCTACAAACTCTCCAAAGCTCAGAATTGTCAAAGTATTTATTTTTTTCTGGTCTAGTACATATAAATCATTTGGGTGTTAATTTTCATTTCCCTGATTACTAAGGTTGAATATATTTTTATATATTTATTATTCATTTCGGTTTTTCCTTCTGTGAAATGGCCATTCTCTTACTCATACTTTTATTAGATATTTTGTATTTTTTTAAACTTATTTGAACATTTTCTTTATGTATTCTGGTTTATGAATCATTGGCTAGTTATATGTATTACAAATCCCTGACTCCAGTTTGTAGTTTACAACTTCTTTTTCTTCTTTTTTTGGGGTGGGGGGAGAAGGGATATCTTTTATTGAATAGGAGTTCTTAATTTTAATATAAGCACATTAATTAAAATTTTAATGGACAGTACTTTTTGTGTTCCCTTGGGGAAAAATTCTTTCTTCTATGGAATAAACAACAAAGGGATTTTTTTTTCCTTATATTTTCTTCTAAAAGGCTCAAAGTTTTGCCTTTTATATTTAAGCCTTTAATCTATTTACAACTGATTTTTATATTGTTGTGAGGTTGATGTTTAATTTCTTTTTTCCTCTGGTTAACTATTCCTCTCACCATAATTTATTGAATTTTCCCTTCTTTCCCTGCAGTGTATCTTTTGTCATATACCATATCCATATAGCTATTGGAGTTTTCCTGTGCTCTCTTCTTGGTCTAGAAAGGACTTCTGATCTGTTTAAGGCTATACAGCCATACCTTGCTTCATTTTATTGCACTTCACAGATACTGTGTTTCTTACAAATTGAAGGTGTGTGGCAACCCTGCATCAAGAAAGTTTATTGACACTATGTTTTTCAATAGCATTTGTTCACTTCCTGTCTCTGTGTCACGTGTTAGTAATTCTGGTAATATTTTAAACCCTTGACCAACAAAAAGATTACAACTCACTGAAGACTCAGATGATGATTACCATTTTTAATTAGAATATGTACATTGTTTTTTCAGACATAATACTATTGCACACCTAATACACTATAGTATAAGGTAAATATAACTTTTATACGCACTGAGAAACCAAAAAATTTATGTGACTCGCTTTATAGCAATATTCACTTTATTTTGGTTGTCTGGAACAGAAACCACAATATCTCTGAGGTATGCCTGTACTTCATTCCTGGTCTTCACCTGAGCATAGCTATGTCTGTTTTTTAACTCTGCATTCTTGACTATCCTGTCCAGGATTTAACTTGTAAGAATAGTGGTGTTTTCAACATTTTCTTAAATAAGGAGAAAAAAGCTCACCTGTCCTATTATTCTCCTGCTGTATTATTTATTTGTATGTCTTTTGCACACTTTTCCACAAATGTTGAAAAATCAGGAAGCACAGATTCTTCTTATGAAAACATGCTCCACTAACACCTGCAAAAACTAAAACCAAAATAAAAAGATATACATTCCTCAGTTAGCACTGCTGATGAATACCTCATCCTTCTTAACTAAGAGGAATTTTAGACATTTCCTTGGATTTGGGCAAAAATCAGTGTCTTACACATTATGGTTTGTAGGAGACTGTCCCAAATTCTTTAGAAGTTCTTCATTATATGATAGTTTTCTATCTTGTAACAAAAATATATCCTTGGATGTGGCAGCTGGAATCAAAAAGTGGATTGTGAAGATTTAATCGGTTTTCAAAAACATTGGTACTGTTTCACTATTGACTGAAAAGGACCTCCCAGCTTAAATATTGACTAACGTGAACCTCTAGTCTCTGGCAAAATTTTAAGGTTATAGTTTACTAAGGAATGTGGTTTGGCAAAGATTTTTCATTTAAACAATTGGGTATTGTTTGCCTATCTTAACCTCTTTGCAATGCCTCTTTGAAAACTGTAGAAAAAAAGCACTGTTAAGTATCTAACATAAATAAAACAGTTATAAGCAAACATTGGAACTAAATACCAGATTCAAGTGTGAGCTGGTAGAAGAATGTGTTATGATTGGCATCATCTTTGGTCCTCTGAGACTTTGGAATTTAAGGAGTGCTAACCAATATTGCCCTTTTCTAAGGTGGAAAAGGTTTCTTGGACAAAACTAAGCATGATTCAAGATATGGATCCATAAAGAACATTTGACACTAAAGGCCCACAAATTAGACTTTATCTAAACAATTATATATCTATATTTATATCTTTATACAGTCAAAAAAATTTTTTTTCAGTGTAACAAAGTATTTCTGAAATACCCTGAATTATAACTGTAACTTTTCTGCTATTAATAAAAATGGTATTATAATTATTCATTGAAAGTAAATAAAAATTATTATTGTACAAAAGTCACTTGATTTCGCAGAGCTGCACAAAAGGGATAATTAGATGAGTCTGGTATGAAGTAATAATTTTATTAATACTTATATATAATGTTAATTTGAATTTGGTTACAAATTTATGAAAATGTTTCAAAATATCTAGAAAAGATGTTTAAATGAGTAATATATATATACACATAATTGTTAATATAACACATTAAACTGAATAATATAATTCAGTTGAGGTGCTTTAGGCAAATTAAATAAGAAATTTTGAAAGACACAAAAGCATGCAAAGTAAAATTACGTATGTAAAAATTCTCAAAGGAAAACTTATTTATGACATAGAAAATGTTATATATTTTACCAAAATGAATTTTTCAAATACTTTGTTAGGTGAATGAAATATTAGATGAATTGTGTTTGATTATACAACTTTAATTGTATTCCTAGAGCCTGATTTGAGCAAGATCTTAAAGAATTGATTGGATTTTAAGTAGATTAGTGGATATGTATCAAGGGAGTTGGGGCATTGCTAACGGGCTGGATTATCTAGTAAGTTAATGAGAAGAAATGTCAGTGGGGCCCAAGGAGTGAGGAGCTGGAAATGTCGCTGTATAAATCTCCAAAATGAATTTTCTACCATAGAGAGTAAAGTGTGCAATATTCATCCATTTATGCCATATGGATCTTACAGTCCAGTGGGGAAGACATACATTCATTATTGAGCACTTACTAGCTACTAGGCATGTTTCTACACCCTGAACAGTGAGCAAAACAGAAAAAAAAAGTGCCTGCCTTCATAGATCTTATATTCTATAGTAAACATAACAATTTCAATTAGGGTGAAAGTTTTGGGGGAAGGGCAGTGATGGGAAAGTAGGATTTAATTTATAAAACAGACCAGGAAGTGGAGTGAAGACAAAAGTTTTTACTATTTTATGATCAGCTGAAGGACTAAAATCAAGTGAGAGATACATAGATAGACAGGTAACCTTGTGTGATACCTAGACATTATTATGTATCTCTGGACAATATATGAAGAGACCATGGGTGATGTGGGAAGAAACTGAACCCAGAACTAAGAAGCTAGGTGATGGGATATGCTAAAGGCAATATTTACTACTTACACATAAATATGCTGATGTTTCATGATGTTGTTAAAGTGTAAAAGATTTGGTAAAACCCAATTTGGGCTTCTCATTTCAGGGCAGGACCTCACCTGGGACAGGTTGAATACCATTATTTCCAATCTAAGCATGTTTCCCTTAAGGAACTGAGATGACAGAAACCAAGTTCACTGAATATCATCACACTTCACATCTCCTGGTGAGATTTGCTCAGAATTTATCTTTTTTTTTTACAACAGTAAACTGCAACCTCTGTAAGATGAATGTGTCAAAATGCTCATTTCCACTAAGCCTCATCTCAGTGCTCTGTAGGACTTTGACGAAACATCACAGAAATTAGCCCACATTGACAATTTAATGCAGCTTTTAGTGACTTCCTCAGCAGGTATCACTTGTTCCCTTGTCTGGTGGTCCACCATTAAATGGAGCTTTGTCTGGATTTCACTGCTCTGTTGCCTGTTTATGACACATATTTCACTGCCTTGTGGATTATAGTACTGCAGATTTTTTTAAATTAATTTATTTATTTAGTTTTGGCTGTGTTGGGTCTTGGTTTCTGCGCGAGGGCTTTCTCTAGTTGCGGCGAGCGGGGGCCCCTCTTCATCGCGGTGCACGGGCCTCTCACTGTCTCGGGCTCTCTTGTTGCGGAGCACAGGCTCCAGATGCGCAGGCTCAGTAGTTGTGGCTTACGGGCCTGGTTGCTCCGCGGCATGTGGGACCTTCCCAGGCCAGGGCTCGAACCCATGTCCCCTGCATTGGCAGGCAGATTCTCAACCACTGCGCCACCAGGGAAGCCCAGTACTGCAGATTTTTTAAAAAACTTTTACATTGGTCTCTTTTTTTCTCAGATTTCACATTTCAGTATGTAATCTTTATACTTAAACTCCATTTGAACACATTATGTCTTTCTCTTTAAAAATTTAAATCCCAGATGCGGAGAGAGAGGTAGTGGTCTATGGTGAGGCGCAGAAGGCAGTCAGCAGAAACCACGAAGTCTGGTCACGGCATTTATCCCATTCATTCTGCTGTGATATCTGTGGGCCAGTCGTGGTCTTCAAATGCTCACTCCGTTATCCACTCTGGTGTCTCCTTAGCTAACTTCCAACTTCTCTGGGAGAGAAGGTTCAGCTGCTTTCTTGTGACACTTAGGCCTTAGGTCTTAGGATATTCAGAGTGTGGACATCAGACTCTCCCTGACCAAGATATTGTACCTTGCCATTCCTAATTTGTTGTTAACGTATAACTGTGACATGAGAAATTTCTCCTTAGATTGCTGGCCCTCAGAATTCTGAACAAGAAATGGTGATTTGGTCCAAATTTAGCTGAGAATTAAGGTGGTTCTAAGTGATTCCCAACTCCCACCTCCATCCCAGAAACTCAACCAGAAGCACTGGGAAAATTCACAGGCACTCCCACCAACATTGAAATATCCTCCGTCATCTCCTTCAACTCTTCTTCCTTCTCCCCTCTTGGAGAGTCTTGCATGCATGCATGATTCCTTATGAGAAGACGACTATTAACTCTGCTAGATGGTACCTTCTCCTAAATCTTTTTATCTTACGTCTGATGGTGATACTTTTCAACTTACATCCATTTGGGGACAATAGTGACCTCATGGCTTTCAGCCCAAATGAGAATTGACAAAACCTTTCCCTGGTCCTCTTACCAAATCTCTGCCTTCTTTATTATCTTTCTTTCCCTGCCAAATTAAAAAAAAAAAACTAAGGCATTCTCAGTGTCTTGTCTCCCCTACCATTCTTACAGTCTGCTGTCAAAAGCATTATCATGATGCTGACTGTGACAGGTCAGGTTACTCCTTTATCCTAAAAGCATTATTGACTTCCCATTGCCCACAGTTAGTCTCATTGTTTAAAAATTCAAAATCCTAAATGATCTGACCCAAATTTGCCTTCCCAGCACTACATACTACAACTGTATTTAATTTTTACCCTCTCGGCAAATTTGAATTATTTAATATTTTTCATACATGTTATTTTTGCATCCATTCCTCCATGCCTTATTAAATACCAGAAGTGTCTTTATGGTACCATTTTAACATGTTTGAGTTCTGGTGAATTTTCAGGGTTCAACTAAAATTTTTCCCCAAATTGCCAACACACATACATACACACAGAGAAACTTTTTTGTCCAAACTGCCAAAATCCTTTCCTCATACTTCTCTTAGCCACTTCTCTATCTCATATTACACCTATTTAAGGCCAAGTCAACCCTTGTACTAGACTACATGTTAAGTTTCTTAAGTTCAAACAATTTTTTGTTAATACTTATATCCCAGAAAAATAAGTAATAATGTATAAAATACAAAATAGTCAACATGCTTTTGTAAAAAGTGATTAATTTTATATTTGAATTATTTTCTTGGTAGATTATTTTGGTATTGCATCAAAAAGAGAAGATTTTGGTGAGGTTTCATTTTACCTAAATCAGTTGTATCATATCATTGTGTGTGTGTGTATTCATGCACACACACATCATTGCAAAACATATTAATGGTTTTATAACAAGCTAGGCAACCATGTTCTAATTTTTGGAAACTTTAATTTCCAAACATAAAGTAATAGGAAAAAATAAAAGGCTATTTTGTATTTTCAGTTGTTAATTTACTTTGGCTTTTATAAGGAAAGAGAAACCTTCAACTTAATATCTCCATCAATCTTTTTTGACCAGCTTCACCATGTTCTGCATTCATTTAATTTTATTACCTAGCAAAAGTGTTCAGCATTGTCAATCAGCCCATCAGTATGATATGAAATAACCAATTCACGCCATTTTTAGGGCAGCTCCTTTCTAGCACGGTTTCAGTTTATTAAAGCTATTTATTCACTCATGAAATTGTAATGAATCATATTTTCACACTCTTTACTAGAATTAGCCCATGGAGCTTAAAAAATTAAGTTGAACAAGGTGAAAATGAAATTTCGTATATGTATGCTATTTTAAGTCCTTAAACTGAATGTGTAATATGAACTCCATGAAGTTAAAGGATGATTTGCAGAATTAAAGAAGGGGAGAAAAGGTCCTGGTATGTAAAAGGAATAAAGTCTACAGAGGAAGGAGTGGCTAGATTAAACTGTGAAGAGAGGGGAAATAATAGGATTTGTTTGGTGTTAGTAAAATAACTTAAAAGGTGACATAATAATCAAGACTGCTAGGAGACAGTGAAAGAAAGCAAACAAATCAGTGAACAATGTTAACAGAAAGACCACTCATGGGAAAAAAAGAAAAATGCAATATTTCATGGACTTCATAAAGACCCAGAAAAAATATTGAAGGTTTAGAACTCTGAGTTTTAATTTTTTTAACTTTTGTTTTTTTCAAGAAGTATTAAAATTACTGTTCACCTAAGTCACCTAGAAATATAATTTTATCACCAAAGAAGGGAACGTAAAGGACCTAAGGGTCCTTTAAAAGATCTTTTTACCAGATGTAAGCTCTATAGAGTCTATATCACAAAACAATGGTAAGAAAAAACAGATGCTGAAGAAGACCTGCAAGTTATGCTTCTCTTTTAAGACTTTAAAAATAACATTTTTGTCTTTGTTTTATAACTGTTGTTTGCTCCACAGTATTCTATCATATTTAGATTCAAAATACAGAAACATTTTTTAAGGACTGTTCATGAGGCTTAATAATAATCTATTTCCTTTATTATTTAGCTTTGTGAGACCTACTGAATTTTTCTCTACATTGTTTTATTTTCATGGAGAGAAGGATGGCTAGGAATGTCACTTTACCATATGGAACAGATGGATGAGAATAATTGAGCAATATTGAATGCTTTAGCTACTGGCTAACCTAGCAAAATAGATTTAATATTTCCATAGGGTTTAAAGGGTATCATGTTGCTTTATCATTTTTGTTTCTGGAAATTAAACTTTGAAATTTTTAAAGGAAGAAGTCAGAGGAGACATTGGAAAAAAAAGTATTGAAAGAGACAAGGCATGTTCACTTCTCTCCCATGAGGCCCTCAGTGAAGATCTCTTATTTCTTGGGTTCGAATGTTCCAATTTTATTTGATGTCTTCAAATTATGTTTCAGTAATTTGGGTATTATTATGGTATATAGGATCTAGAAATGTAAACTAGATGAACTAACAAGGAATTATGCCACTGACTTAATAAATTACTACAAGGAATCCATGTAACTTGTCTGGGTCACAATTTTCTAGGATTATTATTTTCTGGGATAATTATTTCTCTACTTGGCAGAGAAATAAAAAGCACAGAATTTTTTTCGAGCACTCATGTCTTTTCTTTAGTCAGAAGTCATTTCTTTTTTTTTATGGCAAAATAATTATGAATATGTGGAAAATCCAATGACAGCAAATATTAATTGGTGATCAATTTCTCATTTTCTTAAAGAAATTTTTATTTTCACCTGAATTTTTTTTTTAATTTTTGATTTTATTTTATTTATTTTTTATACAGCAAGTTCTTATTAGGCATCAATTTTATACACATCAGTGTATACATGTCAATCCCAATCGCGTAATTCATCACACTACCACCACCACCCCCCTGCGGCTTTCCCCCTGTGGAGTCCATACGTTTGTTCTTTACATTTGTGTCTCAACTTCTGCCCTGCAAACCGGTTCATCTGTACCATTTTTCTAGGTTCCACATACATGCGTTAATATACGATATTTGTTTTTCTCTTTCTCACTTACTTCACTCTGTATGAGAGTCTCTAGATCCATCCATGTCTCAACAAATGACCCAATTTTGTTCCTTTTTATGGCTGAGTAATATCCCACTGTATATATGTACCACATCTTCTTTATCCATTCGTCTGTCGATGGGCATTTAGGTTGCTTCCATGACCTGGCTATTGTAAATAGTGCTGCAATGAACATTGGGGTGCATGTGTCGTTTTGAATTATGGTTTTCTCAGGGTATATGCCCAGTAGTGGGATTGCTAGATCATATGGTAATTCTATTTTTAGTTTTTTAAGGAACCTCCATACTGTTCTCCTTAGTAGCTGTATCAATTTACATTCCCACCAACAGTGCAAGAGGGTTCCCTTTTCTCCACACCCTCTCCAACATTTGTTGTTTGTAGATTTTCTGATGATGCCCATTCTAACTGGTGTGAGATGATATCGCATTGTAGTTTTGATTTGCATTTCTCTAATAATTAGTGATGTTGAGCAGCTTTTCATGTGCTTCTTGGCCATCTGTATGTCTTCTTTGGAGAAATGTCTATTTAGGTCTTCTGCCCATTTTTGGATTGGGTTGTTTGTTTTTGTAATATTGAGCTGCTTGAGCTGTTTATATATTTTGCAGATTAATCCTTTGTCCGTTGATTCAATTGCAAATATTTTCTCCCATTCTAAGGGTTGTCTTTTCGTCTTGTTTACGGTTTCCTTTGCTGTGCAAAAGCTTTCAAATTTTATTAGGTCCCATTTGTTTATTTTTGTTTTTATTTCCATTACTCTAGGAGGTGGATCAAAAAAGATCTTGCTGTGATTTATGTCAAAGAGTGTTCTTCCTATGTTTTCCCCTAAGACTTTTATAGTGTCTGGTGTTACATTTACATCTCTAATCAATTCTGAGTTTATTTTTGTGTATGGTGTTAGGTAGTGTTCTAATTTCATTCTTTAACATGTAGTTGTCCAGTTTTCCCAGCACCACTTACTGAAGAGACTGTCTTTTCTCTATTGTATATCCTTGCCTCCTTTATCAAAAATAAGATGACCATATGCACGTGGGTTTATCTCTGGGCTTTCTATCCTCTTCCATTGATCTATATTTCTGTTTTTGGGCCAGTACCATACTGTCTTGATTACTGTAGCTTTGTAGTATAGTCTGAACAGGGAGCCTGATTCCTCCAGCTCCATTTTTCTTTCTGAAGATTGCTTTGGCTATTCGGGGTCTTTGTGTTCCATAGAAATTGTAAAATTTTTTGTTCTAGTTCTGTGAAAAATGCCATTGGTAGTTTGATAGGGATTGCATTGAATATGTAGATTGCTTTGGGTAGTAGAGTCATTTTCACAATGTTGATTCTTCGAATCCAAGAACATGGTATATCTCTCCATCTGTTGGTATCATCTTTAATTTCTTTCTTCAGTGTCTTATAGTTTTCTGAATACAGGTCTTTTGTCTCCTTAGGTAGGTTTCTTCCTAGGTATTTTATTCTTTTTGTTGCAGTGGTAAATGGGAGTGTTTCCTTAATTTCTCTTTCAGATTTTTCATCATTAGTGTATAGGAATACAAAAAATTTCTGTGCATTAATTTTGTGTCCTACAACGTTACCAAATGCATTGATTAGCTCTAGAAGTTTTCTGGTAGCATCTTTAGGATTCTCTATGTATAGTATCATGTCAGCTGCAAACAGTGACAGTTTTACTTCTTCTTTTCCAATTTGTATTCCTTTTATTTCTTTTTCTTCTCTATTGCCTTGGCTAGGACTTCCAAAACTATGTTGAATAATAGTGGTAAGCGTGGACATCCTTGTCTTTTCCTGATCTTAGAGGAAATGCTTTCAGTTTTTCACCATTGAGAACGATGTTTGCTGTGGGTTTGTTTTATATGGCCTTTATTATGTTGAGGTAAGTTCCCTCTATGCCCACTTTCTGGAGAGTTTTTATCATAAATCAGTGTTGAATTTTGTCAAAGATTTTTCTGCATCTATTGAGATGTTCATATGGTTTTTATTCTTCAATTTGTTAATATGGTGTATCACATTGATTGATTTGCGTATATGGAAGAATCCTTGCATCCCTGGGAAAAAACCCACTTGATCATGGTGGATGATCCTTTTAATGTGTTGTTGGATTTGGCTTGCTAGTATTTTGTTGAGGATTTTTGCATCTATATTCATTAGTGATACTGGTCTGTAATTTTCTTTTTTTGTAGTACCTTTTTCTGGTTTTGGTATCAGGGTGATGGTGGCCTCATAGAATGAGTTTGGGAGTGTTCCTTCCTCTGCAAATTATTGGAAGAGTTTGAGAAGGATGGGTGTTAGTTCTCCTCTGAATGTTTGATAGAATTCACCTGTGAAGCCATCTGGTCCTGGGCTTTTGTTTGTTGGAAGATTTTTAATCACAGTTTCAATTTCATTACTTGTGATTGGTCTGTTCATATTTTCTATTTCCTCCTGGTTCAGTCTTGGAAGGCTATACCTTTCTAAGAATGTGTTCATTTCTTCCAAGTTGTCCATTTTATTGGCATAGAGTTGTTTGTAGTAGTCTTAGGATGCTTTGTATTTCTGCGGTGTCTGTTGTAACTTTTCCTTTTTCATTTCTAATTTTAATGATTTGAGTCCTCTCCCTCTTTTTCTTGATGAGCCTGGCTAATGGTTTATCAATTTTGTTTATCTTCTCAAAGAACCAGCTTTTAGTTTTATTGATCTTTGCTATTTTTTTTGTTTCTATTTCATTTATTTGTGCTCTGATCCTTATGATTTCTTTCCTTCTGCTAACTTTGGGTTTTGTTTGTTCTTTCTCTAGTTCCTTTAGATGCAAGGTTAGATTGTTTATTTGAGATTTTTCTTGTTTCTTGAGGTAGGCTTCTATAGCTATAAACTTCCCTCTTAGAACTGCTTTTGCTGCATCCCATAGGTTTTGGATCCTCGTATTTTCATTGTCATTTGTCTCTAGGTATTTTTTGATTTCCTCTTTGATTTCTTCAGTGATCTCTTGGTTATTTAGTAATGTATTGTTTAGCCTCCATGTGTTTGTGTATTTTACCTTTTTTTCCCTGTAATTCATTTCTAATCTCAAAGTGTTGTTGTCATAAAAGATGCATGATATGATTTCAATTTTCTTAAATTTACTGAGGCTTGATTTGTGACCCAAGATGTGATCTATCCTGGAGAATGTTCCATGCGCACTTGAGAAGAAAGTGTAATCTGCTGTTTTTGGATGGAATGTCCTGTAATTATCAATTAAATCTATCTGGTCTATTGTGTCATTTAAAGCTTCTGTTTCCTTATTTATTTTCATTTTGGATGATCTGTCCATTGGTGTTAGTGAGGTGTTAAAGTCCCCCACTATTATTGTGTTACTGTCAATTTCCTCTTTTATGGCTGTTAGCAGTTGCCTTATGTATTGAGGTGCTCCTATGTTGGGTGCATATATATTTATAATTGTTATATCTTCTTCTTGGATTGATCCCTTGATCATTATGTAGTGTCCTTCCTTGTCTCTTGTAACATTCTTTATTTTAAAGTCTATTTTATCTGATATGAGTATAGCTACTCCAGCTTTCTTTTGATTTCCTTTTGCATGGAATATCTTTTTCCATCCCCTCACTTTTAGTCTGTATGTGTCCCTAGGTCTGAAGTGGGTCTCTTGTAGACAGCATATAGATGGGTCTTGTTTTTGTATCCATTCAGCAAGCCTGTGTCTTTTGGTTGGAGCATTTAATCCATTCACGTTTAAGGTAATTATCGATATGTATGTTCCTATGACCATTTTCTTAATTGTTTTGGGTTTGTTTTTGTAGGTCGTTTTCTTCTCTTGTGTTTCCCACTTAGAGAAGTTCCTTTAGCATTTGTTGTAGAGCTGGTTTGGTGGTGCTGAATTCTCTTAGCTTTTGCTTGTCTGTAAAGCTTTTGATTTCTCCATCAAATCTAAATGAGATCCTTGCCGGGTAGAGTAATCTTGGTTGTAGGTTCTTCCCTTTCATCACTTTAAGTATATCATGCCACTCCCTTCTGGCTTGTAGAGTTTCTGCTGAGAAATCAGCTGTTAACCTTATGGGAGTTCCCTTGTATGTTATTTGTCGTTTTTCCCTTGCTGCTTTCAATAATTTTTCTTTGTCTTTAATTTTTGCCATTTTGATTACTATGTGTCTCGGCGTGTTTCTCCTTGGGTTTATCCTGTATGGGACTCTCTGCACTTCCTGGACTTGGGTGGCTATTTCCTTTCCCATGTTAGGGAAGTTTTCGACTATAATCTCTTCAAATATTTTCTCTGGCCCTTTCTCTCTCTCTTCTCCTTCTGGGACCCCTATAATGCGAATGTTGTTGCATTTAATGTTGTCCCAGAGGTCTCTTGAGCTGTCCTCATTTCTTTTCATTCTTTTTTCTTTGTTCTTCTGCAGCAGTGAATTCCACCTTTCTGTCTTCCAGGTCACTTATCTGTTCTTCTGCCTCAGTTATTCTGCTATTGATTCCTTCTAGTGTAGTTTTCATTTCAGTTATTGTATTGTTCATCTCTGTTTGTTTGTTCTTTAATTCTTCTAGGTCTTTGTTAAACATTTCTTGCATCTTCTCGATCTTTGCCTCCATTCTTTTTCCGAGGTCCTGGATTATCTTCGCTATCGTTATTCTGAATTCTTTTTCTGGAAGGTTGCCTATCTCCACTTCATTTAGTTGTTTTTCTAGGGTTTTATCTTGTTCCTTCACCTGGTACATAGCCCTCTGCCTTTTCATCTTGTCTGTCTTTCTGTGAATGTGGTTTTTGTTCCACAGCCTGCAGTTTTGTAGTTCTTCTTGCTTCTGCTGTCTCCAGAAGTCTTTTCTGAAAGTTAGGCTTGTCTTTCAAAGTTACTCCTGAAGCAGACTGAGGACAGTATTATTATAGTACCATTGGTACTCAGAGGGCAGTATTATTATAGTACCATTACTCTGAATAAATAGTTCTGTCTTATCTGTAACACTAAGTTCATGTGTTAAGCACTTATGGCTTTCCTTGAACTCAGAGGTGGGTATTATTATAGTACCATTCAGAGGGCAGTATTATTATAGTACCATTACTCTGAATAAATAGTTCTGTCTTATCTGTAACACTGAGTTCATGTGTTAAGCACTTATGGCTTTCCTTGAACTCAGTGTGTTTGACAAAATATACTGTATGAAGAATTCAAATTAATGTTATGCTAAACGGAGTTATAAAACATGTTATTAACTTCTTGCATATTTATTTATATGAATGTGTTTCACACTTTGAATTTTGAAGAAACTTGAGAAATTTCTCAACGTATAGTGATAAAGCTCAGTAGTATAGACAAAGGTCCTAGACTTGTGTGATCTTGGTTTAGTCACTTCCTCTGGGGGTCTATTTCCTTTATTGTAAAATGAGGAAATAAATTAGTTGATACATAAGGTCTCTTACAGATCTATACATCTAAAATTCATGTTGTTTTACCTAAAATTTTAATAAATTTTTATTTTAGAATATATTTATAGTTAAAGAAAAGTGTGAAGAGAGTATCACGGTTACCCTTGTTAGTAGCATTGTATATTAGTATGGTATATTTGTCACAATTAATGAACCAATTGATACATAATTATCAACTGAAGTTCATACTTAGATGTCCTAATGGTCTTTTTATATTCTAGTATCCCATCTAGGATATCATATTATATTTTGTCATCATATCTCCTTAGTCTCTTCTTGGCTGTGACAGATTCCCAGACTTTCCTTGTTTTTGATGACATTGAGAGTCTTGAGGAGTGGTGGTTAAGTATATTTTCCTCTACTGGGATTTGTCTGATGTTTCTCTTGTGATTAGGGTGTGTTCTAGGATTTGGTAGGAAGACCAGAGAGGTAAAGTGCCTTTTCATCACATATCAAGGGTACATACTATCAACAAGTTGTATCACTGTTGTTGACTTTGGTGACTTGAGGAAGTGTTTCCCAGGTCTCTTGACTATAAAGTTGCTCTTTCCTTTGCCTTCCTGTATCTACTCTTTGGAAGAAAGTCATTATGAGTAGCCCATATTTAAGTAGTGGGGAGTTATGCTCTATCTTCTTGTGGATAGAGTATCTACAATAATTGTTTGCAATTCTATTGCAGGCAGATCTGTCTCATCTCATTCAATTATGTATTTAATCAGTTATTTATATCTGTATAGAATCAGGAACATTTATTTTATAATTTAAGTGATCATATGATATTATTTATTGCTCAAATTGTTCTAGTTGTTTCGTTTTGCTGTTTTGATCTATAGTTTTGTCTTTTGACATTTGTCTATAGACATTTGTCTTCAGAATGTCATATAAATGTAATCATAACGTTGGTAGCATTTTCAGACTAGTGTCTGCCACTTAGCAATACGCATTTGAAGTTCATACATGTCTTTTCATGACTTGATAGCACATTCCTTTTTATTGCAGAAAAGGATTCCTTTGTGTGGATATATCATAGTTTGTTTATCCATTAACCTACTGAAGGACATCTTGTTGGCTTCTGGTTTTTGGCAGCTAGGAATAAAGTTGTTAGAAACATTCATGTACAGGTGTTTGTGGAGATATAAATTTTAAAATCAATTGGATAAAAACTTAGGAGTGTGATTTCTGGATTATATGGTAATAGTATGTTTAGCTTTGTAAACTGCCAAACTGTTTTCCAAAGTGGCCACACCATTTGTATGTTATGTACTGTATTCCCACCAGCAGTGAATGAGAGTTCCTACTGCTCTGCATCCTAGCCAGCAGTTGGTATTATCTTTTTTTTTAGCCCTTTAAATAGGTTTGTAATGGTATCTGATGTATCTCATTATTATTGTAATCTGCATTTCCCTATTGACAAATGATTTAGCATTTTCTCACATGCTTATTTGCCATCTGTATATCTTCTTTGATACAGTCTCTATTTAGATCTTTTGCCTATTTTTAAATTTATTTTTTAAACTGAAATATAGTTGATTTACAATGTTATATTAGTTTCAGGTATACAACATAGTAATTCAATATTTTTATCGATTATATTCCATTTAAAGTTATTATAAAATATTAGCTATACTACTTGTGCTATGCATTACATCCTTGTATCTTATTTATTTTATACCTAGTAGTTTGTACCTCTTAATCTCCTTCCCCCAACTTTCCCCTCTCCCCATCCTTCTCCCCAGTGATAACCACTAGTTTGTTCTCTGTATCTGTGAGTCGGTTTTTATTTTGCTTTATTCATTAATTCATTTCATTTTCTAGATTCCACATATAAGTAAAAACATACTAAGCATAACACCCTCCAGGTCCGTCTTTGTTGTTGCAAATGTCAAAATTTCATCATTTCTTATGGCTGAGTAATATTCCCTTGTGTGTATATACCACAGCTTCATCATCCATCTGTTGATGGACATTTAGGTTGCTTCCATATCTTGACTATTATAAAGAATGCTGCTATGAATATTAGGGTGCATGTATCTTTTCAAATTAGTGTTTTCATATTCTTTAGATATATACCCAGGAGTGGAATCGCTGGATCATATGACAGTTCTGTTTTTAATTTTTGAGGAGCCTCCATACGGTATTCCATAGTGACTGTACCAGTTTACATTCCCACTGACAGTGCACTGGGTTACCTTTTCCCCACATCTTACAAACATTTATTATTTGTTGCATTTTGGAAGGTAGCCATTCTGACAGGTGTGATGTGTTATATCATTGTGATTTTGATTTGCATTTCCCTAATGATTAGTGATGCTTTTAATTGAGTTTTTTATTTCTTATTGTTGAGTTTTAAGAGTCTTTGTATATTTTGTGTACAATTCCTACATCAGAGAGCTTTTATCATGGATGAATGTTGGATTTTGCCAAATAGTTTTTCTGCATCAATTAATATGATCATATGATTTTTCTTCTAAAGGAAGTCAATGTGGTGAATTATATTGGGTTGGCCAAAAAGTTCATTTGGGTTTTTCCATAACATCTTACAGAAAAATCCAAACGAACTTTATGGCCAACCCTATATTATTTGATTTTACAACTATTGAACCACTCTAGCATACCTGGAATAAATCTTACTAGAACATGGTGTATAATTTTTTCATATTGTTTGTTCAACTTGCTGATAAATTTGGGGGGGGGGTTTAATTTATGTTTATGAAAGATATTGGTGTGTAGGGTTTTTTTTTCCTTTTTTTTTTTTTTCAGTGTCTTCATCTGGATTTTATAGAGTAATGTTGACCTCTTAGAATGAGTTAGGCAATGTTTCCTCTGCTTCTATTTTCTGGAATATTTAGGTCCTGTTTTTTGATCAACTCTGACAATCTCTGTCATCTATTGGTGTATTTATAATACTGCCAATGATGGTTAGAGCGATTGTTGATGTATTTGGATTAAACTCTACTGTATTGTTAAAAAGAACTGAAGTCTCTGACATATTTCATAAAGTTGAAAGAGAGATATATTTACAGTAGCATTTCTGTAATCTAAGCAAAAATTGTTTTGTCTCTAATCCCCTTTTTCTGTCACTATTGAAATCACTGTGGAATTATGACACTTTTTGGACTTCTGAAATCTAAACAAAATAATAAGCTTGAATCTAGTGATAGTAGATATGGCTATTTTGAAAAGAGCATATTCTAAAATCCTAATTTATAAGGCATTATGTCAAATAGTATAAGAGCTGTAATCATTAATCAACTTTGATTACACTAAGTCTATCTACTCTCAATAAATTTAGAGCCCCCGATTTTAAAAAAATTCCAAATTAATACTTCAAGGAATTCCAACAATGTACATGGAATCATAGACTAATTACATGAGTAAATCTTTCCTTTTTATTAGTGCAAAAATTATTCCATTTACATTAATTAAAATGAATGCATTGTTCAACATTTCAACCATCTGCATGATTTCATTTCTATTTTATTATGATTTTCATATTATATACTCTTGGGGAATTTTTACAATCATGGTAAATGTTATAATGTGTATGTCTATGTGCCTGTGTTATAATTTTTATGATGCTCTGCCGGTCTTTTCAGGATCCTGGAATGATTTCAAGTTTGTGAAAGCAGGATAACTTTTCTCTGAGTACTATGCTAACATAACTCAGATCCTTATTTCATGTTATAGTGATTGCAGATTCTATTTGTATACACGGTTCCAGCCAGCCTGCTTTTGTTACTTTATCCAACCAGAATTTAAAGGAAACTTTGACTGTTGCTTTAACATCTCACTAAAAACAGTTTTAAATAGTGTTAATGAAATGCATCTAAAAAGAACGCATATAATCTAAGTCCAAAAAAAAAATAGATATTGCATAGTTTTGAAGGCAGAACAGGAGCTGGTTTGAGAAATATTTTCTCTTAAGATAGAAGCCACTATACAACCCGTATTAACAGCATCAGCATCCCCTGGGAACCAATTAGAAATGCAAATTCAGAAGCCTTACTCCAGACCTATTGAATCAGAAACCATGGGGGTGATGCCTAGCAATATGTACTTTATTAACCCTCCAGGGGATTCTACTTCTCTAAAATATGAGAAGTCTCTCAAATTATAGGGATCCAAAAGAAAACAATCACCAAGTAATCAAAAGAACAAAGGCATATTAGTGTTATGTCAAACTGTTTCTTAACCTCCTGAATCCTGTTCCTTTCTTTCTTTTATATCTTCACTATTCTCTATTTCAATAATATATATTTCTTAGTCCATTACATGTGGCCACTGCTAAAAGTTGAGTACAGCTAATTTAAGCACTCACCTTGAATTCTTACCTTAAAAGATTATGTTTAATTGAAGAGTAGATTACTAATTAGCATTCAACTACTTTAAAAAAGTTTCACCTCAGCCTTGATTGAGTGACTCCAAGTATCAGTAGAATTTTACAGTTGATAGAGGGAAAAGACGGGAAAAGGATTTATGTTATTTTCACTTAGTTCAAGGTCCATTAAAATATAAACTTTATTTCATGCTGTTAAATGTGGCATCAAATGTGTATTTACTTTAGCTTTTCCTGTTAGAATTACTGTTAAAAGGAGAAAATAATTAGTTGATTCTAGGATTTCTCTCAAGGGAAGAAAGAAATGGAAAAATTTTTTTAAAAACACGTAAAGGAGTCTAGGGGCTTCCCTGGTGGCGCAGTGGTTGAGAGTCTTTCTGCCAATGCAGGGGACACGGGTTCGAGCCCTGGTCTGGGAAGATCGCACATGCCGCGGAGCAACTAGGCCCGTGAGCCACAACTACTGAGCCTGCGCGTCTGGAACCGGTGCTCCGCAGCAAGAGAGGCCGCGACAGTGAGAGGCCCGCGCACTGCGATGAAGAGTGGCCCCCGCTCGCCGCAACTGGAGAAAGCCCTCGCACAGAAACGAAGACCCAACACAGCCAAATATAAATAAATAAATTAATTAATTAACTTCTTTAAAAAAAAAAAAATGTAAAGGAGTCTAAAGGGAGAAAAAGGAAGATAAAGAACATAGGAAGGAAAGCATTATGAAACAGGGGTGAAAATATGTCAGATAGAGTTGGAGCAATCTATCAAATAGATTAATGAGAAAAAATTATGCTGTATTTGTGAAAATAAGTCACTTGTCAAATGAAGGACTTGGACTCAGGAGACCTGAGACCTGATCTAATCCTATTTTTACCATTGATTAAATGAGCTTGTTTAAATCTCATGCTATCTCTGTGTTTCCATTTGTCTCCTTTAGGAAGAGGGATCTTAATACCTGCCTACACCTAAAGCACTGGAGAGTACAATGGTAAATAACAATACCTATATATAACTTTCTTTTTCTTAAACTGGGGACAGAATTGAAGGGCTTGCCTAACTTCTCTTGCCCATGTCTTTCTGGATTTTGTAAACAGAAAACAACATTAGAAAATAAAACAACTTTAGATTTCAAGAGTCACTAGACATTATCTAGACAAATTTTCCCATCTTAAAAACTCAGTGTGATTTTAAAGCTTAAAAAGTTAACTTAATGTCAAATACTAATTAGCAACAAATACTAGGCTGAAACCCTGACTCTTTAATACTGTGTCTGGGGGGACAATTTTGAGGGCTGAAGGGAAAAATAACATATGCATAGATATAAATATTTTTTTCTTATTTAAGGTTATGAATAACATTATGGTAACAAAAGATGAAAAGCAACAGCAATATCTCTGAAAATGCATTTTGGTTTGCCTAGAATTCACCAAAAAATCAATTTAAAACTCTTATACTCAACTATACTACCCTACTTAAGCAATGCAGGGCACCATCCAAGCAGAATGTTGTCCCCAAAATATCTGTGTCATAAGACTTTGAAAATGAAATTCAGTTCAACTCAACTCAATTTTTTAAAAAAAATGGTGTCTTGAGTGCTTAATATCATTTTCCCAACAATAACTCTATTCTTGATAAATGAAAGTTGGTACACCACAACCTTTATCCATAAGAAGCCCAGTGTTGCAAGAAAAATATACATATGCACAACTAATTATAATACAAGTCAAAGTATGTTTGATGCTAGAATTAAAATTCACAATTATACATATGAATTATATATATTCATTTGATTCATATGTAAAGTTTAATATACTTCCAAGCCCAAAATTACTTCCATAACAAGTAGTAGGGAAATTTCAGGTCTAGATTTAGCAGCAATGCAATTTACATATCATTAATGGCAGAGTATAACTGAGTAATAAAATTCTGGGTCATTCTCATTTTTGTTATTTTGATGAATGTTTCCTCAAAACTTCTCAAGGTCTGTATAATAGTCCCTAGAATTATTCCACTGGTTTTTTGCCCAGACTGCTCAAAGATTTCAGGTAAGGTAGAAAATCTGAATGAAGACTGGGTAGACATATGGAATAGTTAAATTTTGCACAGGCTTGAGAAACACAGAAGGAATATTATAAAGTGAAGTAAACTCTGGCACCCTGTCCGCTTTTTACAGAAAATGTCAAGTTTTGGCTAGTTCAACATGTCAACAATGACCTCATAGATAAAAGCATAGATGAGAACAGCAGCTGTACCTGGATATGGTGCAGTTTCCTTACTTAATTGTTTTTCTATGGTCACAACTGAAATATAGTCACACATTCTCCCAACATGACTGCTAATGGAAGAGACTTTTTAAAATTATGTTATGTGAGATAATTCTAAATGTCTGCTTCTCTATCCACCACATGTTGGTATTGTGTCTAGCTACCACAACGAATTTATATGTTTGTAAGAAACTCTGGATTCCTTCCACATATGGTAGTAACAAAATAGACATTCCATTCTCATTACTTTGTACATGGAAAATGCCATTTTTAGAATGTTTCTAAGTATGCCAAGAAACTGTACTATTTGGCCTGAGAAAGCTCAATGGCATGTATCTGCCAGCTCCTGCTACTATTGTGAGGTCATTGCTAAGCATTTTATAAAGTGCTTATACAAAGAGCTTTTCCATGCTGGTGATTAATAGGCTTTTCCTGAGAAGTAAATTTAATACAGCTACTTTTCTGTTTGATTCCAAATAAATTATATCTACAAACATAAATCAGTATATTCTTTTGGCCAAGTATATATATTGCTTTACGTATTGCATAAACATAGGATTCAAACAGACCTTGAAAAATCATCTAGTATATCACCCTACCTTCATTCAATGTAATATCCAAATAATATTCAAAATATGCAACAACCAGTATGATCACTGCACCATATATTAGTCCTTTAGGTGCTGGATAAGGGATGGTTCAGGGCTCTGGTGTAGAAGCCAAGTAACCAAGGTAACAGTGAAGCATTTGGGGAATTAGGGAGCCATTTTTTATCAACCTGAATAATTGATACAGGTCAGTACAGGTCCATATTTTATCAACTGGTACATACTAATATCAGCCCTGGTAATATCCAAACTAAGCATGTTTCCTATGACCCTAATACACATCTCTAATTGATCATGGCACTGTTCCTACTGAGTTCAAATAAGGTCTCAGGTTCTATCTCAAATATCCTTCAGGGCCTCATTATCAATCAAACCAAGTTGTCTGTTTTGAGGAGAAAAACCCAAAAACCAAAAACACTGTTCATCTGTGATCTGAAAGAATTGTACAGAAATAAGAATTCAAAGCTTTCTTTTAATGCCAGCTATTTATTATGGTCAATGTTATCAAGGAAATCTTTCTCACATCTTCCATATAACACTCATATTTCCTACTCAAGGAGAAGCCTTATCTAATTCCATGGGCTCACATTGATATTCAAACACATCTTTCTTTGAAGTCTTAAATATTTTTTCTGAATCAAACAAGTTAGTGCTCGTATACACAATAATTTGTATTATCTTCTAATTGTTTCATGTTTGGAAGCCTTGCTCCTTTTAGCAAGGTGAACTATGGTTTAAGGGTGATATTTTATATTTATTGTGGATTTACCACTGCATTGTACAATATATATAGTCGATATTATTACTATTTCTATTGCTTATATTTATCACATATATAATATACATTATATACATTGCTTATATTTACTATTATTTACATATCTATTGCTACTTCAACAAATTATTGCAAACTTGCTTAAAGTAACACAAATATATTATGTAGGTTTGAAGTACAACATGGATCTCACTGGGCTAAATTAAAGGTGTCAACAAGGCTGATTCTTTTGTGAAAACCATAGGGGAGATCAGTTTCTTTGACTTTTCTAGCTTCTAGGGCCATCTGCATTCCCTGGCTCCTGGCCCCTTTTTGCCATCTTCAAAGTCAGCAGCAGTGGGCCAAGCCTTTCTGATGTCATATCACTCTGAGTTAGTAGAATTCATGTTATTAGATTGGGTTCAGCCAATTAATCCAAAATAATCTCCCACCTCAAGGCCTTTACCCTTAATCACATCTCCAAAGTCCCTTTTGCCATATAAGGTAACATATTCACAGGTTTTGGGTATTAAGAGCATGAACATCTTTGGGGAGACATTATTCCACTTACCACAAAACTAATTAATTTATTCATCCAAGTTCATTTTGTTTTATCCTCAGGGAAAATGAATAGCTAGTCAATAAATTAGATGCAACTGAAAACTACTGAATTACTCTATAGATGTGGGTGAAAGGCATCACTGCTCCTAGTCAGTAGTAGTATTTATTTTCTTCATTTAAATACATTCTAGGTCAATTTAAAGTCAACGTTAATGATCCCGTTGAGCACTGAAATCCCTTGATGTTAAAAGCACCCATTTCTTCTCCCTACTTGTACTGCCCCTCACATGACCAATTCTGTAGTAAAAACCTATAATAGCATTTGGTTGGCAGATGTTTTTCATGGGAAAAGTTTACAAAGTTATCTAAGGCTCTTCTTGAGTCTTCTGCTGACCCTGGTACGTACTATGTGATTGGTTGTCACAGTGTTCAAAGGCCTCATGGAGATGACACGAATATTAAAGTGTGAAGAGCCCAGGAGAATTTGACCAGGCTGAACCTTGGAGAATTATATTCTGTTTCAATTTTGTCATTCCAGTATATTAATTTTAATCCCTGCTTTATTGCCTATTATCTTTTCACTTAACTTTTCTTTGATTTAGTTTTCTCATCTATAAAATAATTAACTGAGATAATACAATTATCAGTATTCAGGAAATGTTTTCTTTTTTCCATTTTCTCCATCATTTTAAAATATTTTTAGTGGAAATGACTAACTTTGACATACCTTATTAATTAGTATATTTCTTACCATTCACTTACTACCTTATACAAAAACACCCTTTAAGTTTTATGAACCCAACCTTTCTTCCTATCTTCTCATAACTAGTTGTATCAAGGAATGGACAGTATATATTATTCATGAAAGCAAACTATTTAGAAATTTCCATATATATTACCTTTACAATTTTTTTCCTACATTTTATTAAACAGAGACCATGTCTAATTTATCATTTTTTTCTCGTATACATCTAATAACTGCTGTGCATACAATAGATATTTCAGATGAACACACAGGGCTTCAAGTCACTGCATGTATTTGACTTCCATATTTTTGGTGAATTCAAGTTATAATAGTTTTATTTATAGATGATGAATCTGCCTCATGTATACCTTCCTCAGAAGTAGCTTAAAGAACTTAATATAAAGATTCTCTTCCTACATCTATAAATATCCAGGAATTCAGTGTCAATATTTAGGCAATCTCTACTATAAGATATTTATCTTATGGTCTTAATTTAAATTGCCTCTGTTGCTTTTAAAAGAAGAATACAACTAAAAGTACAAATTATTCTCAATTTTTCTTGGTATATTTAGAGTGATGTGATTTCTTTCCTTGGAAACAGATTGGTAAGGTACTGGCAGAACAGTGATAAGGTCCAGGCTTATAGGATAGGACCTATCTGGACAGTCCAAGAAGGAGAATGAGAATGTTTCCTCTGGGCTCATGAACTCATACACATCTAATTCCAAAAACTTATTGCCACCATCTCCACTGCAATGCGTTGAGATAAAGACAGTACCACCTTTACTCACTCCACCTTCTATTTCTAACTGCCCTTCATAATTTATTTTCTATTTCTTAATCATTTGTTTTATGTAAGCATACATAATGATAAGAGAAGTAACAGTAGAAATAAAAAATCTGTAAGATGATTTGCCGCGGTCATAGATCCTCATTTTAATGATACGGATTTCTAACTTACTTGATCTTCCAGCTATAAATTATTCTCTTTAATTCACAGCATAAATCTACTTGCTCTTGTTAAAATGTAGTCAGCAAATAAATCACTCTGCCGTTTAAAAAAAGGTTTCATTTTGATTTCAAAGGCACTATGCTTGTGTGAGAATGATAGGTTTTGCTCTAAACATGCTGACTCCATAATGCTTTAGTGGATGATGGAAGTAGCAAAAGAGGTGAACAAAACCAGTTAACTTATGAGTACCTAATTTTTCCAGCACTTTGTTGAGGACTTAATAATTATTTTTTGGATTTAATCAATTCCAGAACTTGTGCCCTTCATCCTTAGTCCTTTCTTTCTCCTTGTTGCATTATACTGTATATTTCAATTTTTAAAAATTACAAAGTAATTGAGGTTTGCTGTATATTGCACTGCAAAAATAGCCAATGACTATGTTTCACCTTTTCTTTGTTCTCTTGAATGTATTCTCATACTATTCCTTTTGTTAATGTGGTGTATTACATTGATTGATTTGCAGATATTGAACCATCCATACATCCCTGGAATAAATCCCACTTGACTATGATGTATGATCCTTTTTATATATTGTAGAATTCATTTTGCTAATATTTTGTTGAGGATTTTTGAGTCTATATTCATCAGAGACATTGTCCTTTAGTTTTCTTTTTTTGTAGTGTCTTTGTCTGGTTTTGCCAACAGAGTGATGGTGGCCTCATAGAATGAATTTGGGAGTGTTCCGTCCTCTTCAGTTTTTTTGGAATAGTTTGAGAAGGATAGGCTCTTCTTTGTATGTTTAGTAGAATTCCCCTGTGAAACTATTCAGTCCTGGACTATTGTTTGCTGATAAGTTTTTTTTTTTTATTATTACAAACTCAATTTCACTACTAGTGATTGGTCTATTCACATTGTGTATTTCTTCCTGATTCAGTCTTGGAGGAATGTATGTTTCTCGGAATTTATCACTTTCTTCTAGGTTGTCCAATTTGTTGGCATAGAACTGTTCACAGTATTCTCTTATAATTTTTTTGTGTTCCTTGTGACATGGGTTGTAATTTCTCCTCTTTCATTTCTTATTTTGTTTATTTGGGTCCTCTCTCATTTTTTCTTGGTAAGCCTTATCAATTTTCTTTATCTTTTCTTTACCTTTTCCAAAAACCAGCTCTTAATTTCATTGATATTTCTTGTTGTTTTTTGGTCTCTATTTATTTCCCTTCTGATCTTTATTACTTCCTTCCTTCGGCTGACTTTGGGGTTTGTTCCTTCTTTTTCTAATAACTTTAGGTGGTAGGTTAGGTTGTTTGTTGGAGATTTTTCTTGTTTCTTGAGGTATCATTGTAAACTTTCCTCTCAAAACTGCTTTTGCTGAGTTCCATAGATTTTTGAAAGTTGTGTTTTTATTTTCATTGGTCTCAAGGTATTTTCTGATTTCTTCCTTAACTCTTCATTGATCTATTGGTTTTTTTAGTAGCATGTTGTTTAGTCTCCACGTGTTTGTGTTTTTGCCATTTTTTTTCCTGTAATTCATTTCTACTTTCATACTGTTGTGGTCAGAAAAAATACTTTATATAATTTGTATCCTCTTAAATTTGTTGAGATTTGTTTTGTAGCCTAACATGTGATCTTACCTGGAGAGTGGTCTATGTGATCTTGAAAAGAATGTGTCTTCTGCTGTTTTTGGAGGGAATGTCTTGTAGATAACTATTAAGTCTAACTAGTCTAATGTGTCATTGAAGACTACTGTTTCCTTATTGATTTTCTGTGTGGATGATCTTTCCATTGATGTAAGTGGAGTTTTAACATCCCCTACTATTATTGTATTATTGTCAATTTCTCCCCCTTTGTCTGTTAATATTTGCTTTATATGTTTAGGTTCTCCTGTATTGGGTGCATATGTGTTACAGAGAATAATACACTTTTCTTGTATTGATTCCTTTATTATTATCTAATGCCCTTCTTTGTGTTTTGTTATAAACTTTGTTTAATCTGTTTTGTCTGATTTGAGTATTGCTGCCCTCTCTTTCCTTTTATTTGCATTTGTGTGGAATAGCTTTTTCCATCCCCTCACTTTCAGTTTGTGTCTGTCTTTAGCTCTGATATGAGTTTCTTGTAAGCAACATATAGAGTGATCTTGTTTTTTAAGCCAATCAGCCACCCTATATCTTCTAATTGGAGCATTTAGTCCATTGCATTTAAACTGATTATTGATAGATATGTAGCTATTACCATTTTTTACTTGTTTTCTGGTTGTTTTGTGGTTCTTATCTGTTATTTTCTTCTTCTTTTGGTTTCTTCCCTTGTGGTTTGATGATTTTCTTCATGATATGCTTCTGTTCCTCTTTCTCTAGTTGTGCATCTATTATAGGTTTTTGATTTGTGGTTACCATGGGTATATACATGCTTACCTATATCTACTAGTTTTAAACTGGTAGTCATTTGTTTAAATACATTCTAAAAGATCTACATATTTTTAAGCCCCTCCTCCACATTTTGTGTTTTTGATGTCATATTTTACATCTTCATATTTATCCCTTAGCAGTTTATTGTAGTTATAGATGATTTTACTTTTTGTGTGTGTGTTTTAATCTTTGAACTAGCTTATTTAAATGGTTGACCCACAGCCTTTACTAAATATTGGTCTTTACTAGTGGGATTTTTTTCCTTTCCCATTAATTCTTATCTCTTGTTGTAGCCTTTTCTTTTCCACTTTAAGGGTTGGTGTAGCATTAATGAACTCTTTCATTTTTTTGCTTGGTTGAAAATTTCTTTATCTCTCCTTCAACTCTGAATGATAATCTTGCTGTGTAGAATACCCTAGGTTGCAGTTTTTTTCCCCCTTCATCACTTTAAATATATCACGCCACTGCCTTCTAACCTGCAAATTTTCTGCAGAAAAATCAGCTGATAGCCTTATGGAGGTTCTCTCATATGTGACTCTTTGTTTTTCTCTTGCTGCCTTTAGAATTCTCTCTTTACCTTTTGCCATTTAAATTATGATATGTCTTGGTGTGGGTCTTTTTGTGTTCATTGTATTTGGGACTCTGTGCTTCCTATACCTGGATATATGTTTCCTTCTTCAGGTTCAAGAAATTTGCAGCAATAATTTCATCAAATACATTTTTTGACCCTTTTCTCTTTCTCTCCTTCTGGGACCCCTATAATGCAAATGTTAGTATGCTTGTTGTTGTCCCAGAGGTCCCTTAAACTGTTCTCATTTTTTAATTAGTTTTTCTTTCTGTTGTTCTGATTGGGTGGTTTCCATTATCCTTTCTGATCACTTATGCATTCTTCTGTATCAATTAGTCTGTTCTTAATTCCTTCTAGCATGTTTTTCATTTTAGTTTTTGTGTTCTTCAGCTCTGACTGGTTCTCTTTTTTATATTTTCTAGTTCCTTGTTAAAACTCTCACTGTGTTCATCTCTTCTTTTCCATAGTTTAGTAAGCATTCTTATTACCAATACTTTGAACTCTATACATGTTACATTAGTTGTTTTTTCAAGTTATTTTTCTTGTTCTTTCATTTGAAACAAATTCCTCTGTACTCTCATTTTGCTTAACTTTCTCAGTCTCTATGAAATTAGAGTAAAACGGTTATCTAACCCAGTCTTGAAAGGGTATCCTTGTGTGGGTACATCACTGTACAGTCTACATGTGCCCAATGCCTTTGTTGGGAGAGCTCGATCTGAAGTGAATATGAGTCACATCTCCCCCCAAGGTGTGCTGGCAGCTATCACCTTGATGGGAGTTGAGGCTGGAGATGAAGAGGCTAGAGGCAGAGCCAGTTGTGAGCTGGGGTTTCTCCTATACTTAGTGACCGACACCATGCTATTGGGGGTGGGGGAAAGTCCCAGGGTGCTAAAGCAGAAACCCTGAGGGTAGGGTCTGAGCTGGTTCTATTGCCTCTAAGTGCATGCTCTCCCCCCTTCCTGCATTGGCACATTTGCCACAGAAAGCAGCAGCGCTGGAACAAGAGGAGCCAGAGTAGGTGCACACTTGAGTGGTCCAGGGACACCAGTCAGAGCTCCAGACCACTCCCAATTTGCTGCCTCCAAGAGAACCAGCAATAATCACCCCTGCCCCATTCAGATGTAGTGCTGGGTCTGAACCAGTTCTGTTCTCCACAACTGTACACTCTATTCATCAGTGGCAGTTTTCATCCAAGTGGGTAGTGATACCGCAGAGCAAGAGGTGCCAGAGTGGGCACTTGACCTGGGTTGGGGCATGCCCTGGGGAGGTTGCCGGAAACCATCCAGAATCTCAGGTGGTCTCAATCTTCTTCCTCTCCTTTGGTTTGGGAGCAAACAAGCCTGTGTGTACACTTTTCATGAGTGGAGTCCAAGTTTCTCACAGCCCCCCTGCCAGTCCCACTGGTCTTCAAACCAGCCAAAGAGACTTATCTTCCCAGTGTCCAAGCCCAGGGCTGGGGCGTCCAATATGTGGTTTGAACCACTCACTCTCCAGGGAGGATTCTGAGTCTATGTAACAGGTCCTGATCTGATTGTTTCTCTTTCCTTCTTAGCCTAATCCACGTGGATCTTTCTTACAGTCTTGGTTGTATAAGAGTCTTTCTGCCAATCTCCAGTTTGTTTTCAGTGAGAACTACTTCACATGTAGATGCATTTCCGATGTTTTCTTGGGGGGAGGTGAGCTCAGCATCCTCCTACTCCACCATCTTGATCTCCCCAGTTATATCCTTAAATACTGGTTGTTGTCTTACAATATGACATTTGAACAGATTAATCATTGTCACTAAATCTTCCCCAGAAGACAAAAAAAGTCAGATTGAACATGCAGATTTTAGTCAGCTTAAAAGAGTTTTTAATCAAGAGAGAAAGAACAGAAAAGTATGCCTTTATTCATAGGAGAAATAAACAGGTTTTCTAATGTAAATGACAAGTATTATTAAAATAGCTCTCTCTGTTTTTATATCCAGTTTAGAATTTATAAATATGGAACTTAAAATAGACATTTTAACCATTCAGTGTAACTATTTCTCTTTGAAATATACATTCTTGTGAATTACTGCATTAGAACAAAGAGCTCAATTTTAGTCAGATATAATTTTACTACTATCACTGCATCTTACTCCCACTGGCCCCCAAATTAGATCCACTTTTGGTTTTTATTAAAAATACAGAATATTAAATCTCAGAAAAACATCAAGGTCATGAAGTAAATCCCCTCCTTTGAGAAATGAGGAAAGTAAGTACCAATTCCATGATGATAAAGTGTTTACATATGTATATGGCTACCCGGAAAAATTTCCCAGTCTCCTTGAAGCTAAGCTCCTTGTATCTAAGCTATGTATCCTTGTGACTAAAATCTGTGGAAGGAATGAAAACAGAACTATATTTTGGTAGCTTCCAGAAATCTTCCCAAAGGGACAACTGGAATGTTTCTTTTCCCTCTTCTTTATATTTTCCTTATTTTGCTGTAGGAGCTTGAAGGTCACCCACTTAGGCCAAAAGAATGAAGGTTGTAGCCCAGAAAGTGAATAGAAAGGGAAATAAACTTCACTTAAACCACTGCTATTTTTCTGTCACTCACAGATAAGCCTAATTCCAACTAGCACACAACTACATTGTCAGGAAATAATCATAAATCCCTTCTTCTTGTACCCTACCACAATCTACATTTTTACAGACAGGAACATGGAAATAAAAGAGATAAATTTTCCTCAAATACAAGCCAGTAAAATTTATGCCCTGTGGATAGATTAGTGAGTTGTGAGAGTGAAAGTAAATAAGAGTATCTATAGCTTTATACCTGAAGAGTTTTTTTCGTCTTTATTTTTAACAACTTCACTGAGGTATAATTGTTGTAAAATCAGTTGAAGAATTTAAAGTGTACAGTTTAATAGGGCTTGATATATATGTACACCAGGGCAGAAACCAGAGTGAGGTGAGTGAAGCACGCATCTTGGGTGCACTATTTAAGAGAGCACAAAAAACACAGTTATTAAGGTAAATAATATTTTTTAAAAATTGAATTGACATGCTATACCTATAGGCCATCTACCTACTTTTGTAAATGAAGTTTCATTGGAACCAGAGCTTGGAGTAGAGTGTGTTGAGTGAGATAGGGTCCTGTAAGTACAGTCAGATCTTGTCTTTACTTAAAATTTTGATATTTTGTTCATCATGTTTTTAAAATAATTTGAATATTTAAAAATATTGCACTGAATATTATTTATCTTGATTACTGAGTGTTTGCCTTCTCCCTACATCCCCTTCTGACATCTCACCAAGTAAAGGGTGCAATCTAAGGAGAATTTACACTGCCTTAAGAGAAGGCTTATAGTGGAAATCAGGATAGCCAGCCTTGTTTCTGACTGACGTTAGGGGAAGGTCATTCCATAATGTTGTGTTAAACACTTTCCTGGGATAGCATGCTATTTATCACTAGAAGAAATTGTTTTGTAGTACAATGTGTCAGAAAATGATTTTACTGTTAAGTTGATGTTTATTAGTAGGACTTAGGCAGAAACATACTGGAATTTGTACCAAAACACATGTAGCCAAATCATTAGTTAGAATTGCATTTTGGGGTTTTAGAAAGTATTAATTTTAAAATATGTTTGTATAAGCAGCATAAAACCAAGCTATGTAAGGCAAGTGCAATGTACTCAGGAAATATCTGACTTAAGCTGTATGTGTAAATAGATGTGAATATGTATCAAAACAACACACAGATTTAGAGGGGCTTCCTGACTCAGATTCATGAAGAATCACGTTTCTGAAACTCTTGGACTGTTACTCATTTTCAAAGGGGCATATGTTAGAAAATAAGGAATATT
This sequence comes from Balaenoptera physalus, assembly GCF_965194825.1. NCBI lineage: Eukaryota > Metazoa > Chordata > Mammalia > Artiodactyla > Balaenopteridae > Balaenoptera > Balaenoptera physalus. The sequence goes on from NC_138884.1 coordinate 124,664,822, forward strand.
AAGTTTGAATTACAGTTTTACAATAAGTAGCGTATTTGCTTTAAGCATCATCATCTTGAGAATTAAACATTGGTTCAAAGAAACTTAGCACCATGTACTCTTCTGCTTCTGGGATAAATAAGAATATGTTGAGAAGATTATGACGATGAGACTATTCCATTAATGTCTTATTTACGTGAATACAACACATCATTTTAACTTTGTATCTATAACCTGTGCATTGAGCTTCTTATGCATTTGTTCATGTACTTAATTAATTCATTAGTGTTTTTTAAGAATGTTTTTCGGTGGTAGTGGGAGTGAATAATCAGGGATGTCAGTTCCAGGATTTAGCCATTGATCTGATCTTTTTTTCACTCTTTCCTTCTCTTTTTTCCTACCTCTCCACCTTCCCATTTCTATTGTTTGGTAGGGGGAAGCATCCAAAACTGAGAATAGAAAATAGGACAAAGGCACTATACTGGTCTTGATGTTGGCTGCCATCTCATTTATTTTTCCAAAAGTTAATCTCTTGCCAATAGTCATTACTGAACCTATATTGGTAAGATGTATGTCACATGTGATTCACTACTGTTCTGCCTGCTGAACAATGGAGCAATAGAAAAGTGGAAACAAATACTGTTTTACCAGCCAAAATGAATTACCACTCACTGGCAGGTGGGGTGGACTGCTTATGCAATCCTATACATGCCCTGAGGATAACCATCTCCAAGGGATCATATTCTCTCAGCTGTAGGTTAGTGACCCAGCAGTCAGAGGGTGGAGAGGTGCCTGGAACAGCACAATTGCCTTACACTGAAATATCCTTCTCCATTGCCCTTAGATATCTAAACAAACAAACAAAAAAAGACAAGGAGATATCCCCTCTTTGTTTCCCCCGCTCTACCCTAGACTGAACTGAAGGTCAGTTGTGGTGAAACATCTTCCTGGAAGCATTCCTTATCTTTTGGCTACCTGTTTTGGGCTCATTGCTTGCTTATCAGATCATGTTTATATGTATTACCTGCATTTTCCTCAGAGTTATTTGCATTTCCAGAAGAGGGCTCTATCCAAGCAGTCCTCATTCATTGAAGATTGAAATGAGTACTCACTACAATTTGGTAGGTACTGGAGGACTCATGGATCTCCACTAAGGTAGTGGCCCTGACAAGGCAAGACAATATGGATACTTCCAGAAATGCCCCTCCTTGTAGGGAAAGAATATCTGAAATTTTGGAAGGGAGAGACATAGTAACTGTCTTGCACTTAAGAGATAATAAAAACAAAGTTAACATACAAAATTAATAGCCTCCAATTATGCAAACAATAATGAGACAGTGTAATGGAAAAGAAAACCACACTTACATGGCTATAACATGAGATAAATTACTTAAGAATAAACTTAAGAAATATGCAAAACCTATATGAGGAAAAGTTTAAGACACTCATGAAAACCACAAAAGTAGGCTTCATCAAATGAAAAGACATCTGTTGTTCTAATTCAACATTATAAAGCTGTCATGCATAATGTTATCTTTTTTAGATAATTTATAAATTTAATGTGATCTTATTTAAAATACCACCAAGTTATTTTTTCCCTGGAGTAGACAAGTTGACTCTAAAGTTCATATTGAATAATCAAGGTACAATATTTGCTTGTAAAATCTTGAAGCAGATGATTAATTGCAAGTGATTAGTTTAATAGTTATTAAAATATGCTCCAAAGCTTCCATACTTAAAATAGTGTGATGCTGACACTTCAACAGAAGATTAAAAGCAAAGAATAGCAAAGTCAGAAATAGAGGGCTTCCCTGGTGGCGCAGTGGTTGAGAGTCTGCCTGCCAATGCAGGGCACACGGGTTCGAGCCCTGGTCTGGGAAGGTCCCACATGCCACGGAGCAGCTAGGCCCGTGAGCCACAATTACTGAGCCTGCGCGTCTGGAGCCTGTGCTCCGCAACAAGAGAGGCCGCGATAGTGAGAGGCCTGCGCATCGCAATGAAGAGTGGCCCCCACTTGCCACAACTAGAGAAAGCCCTCGCACAGAGACGAAGACCCAACACAGCCAAAAATAAATAAATAAATAAAGTAAACAATGCGTTTAAAAAAATACATTAAAAAAAAAAAAAAAAAGAAATAGACCCACATCCACATGGAAATTTAATATATGATAAATGTGGAATGTCTAGGCAATCTCAAAAAAGGTAGAATTTTAATAAAAGATGTTGGGACAAACGACAGTGGAAAAAATTAAACTTGAAACCATACTTCACAACACTGAAAAAATGAACTCCAAATAAATCACAAAATTAAATATTAAAAAAAAGCTACAGAAGAACTAGAAATAAAACATGCAAATTCCTTTATATTCTGGATATAGGGAATGTCTTTCTAACTATTATCTAAAATCAGAACCAAAAAAAGAAAGATAGATAAGATGGGTAAATTCAATTACATCTAAGACACACTTCTGCATGCCCCACCCCCAAAACTCCAAACAAAAACTACAACAAATAAATTCAAAAGACAAATGATAAACTGGGAGGAAATACATGCAATATATATAATAAAGAACTGATAATGTTAACAAATAAACTTTAAAAAACTGATGCTAAAAAGGCTAAATAAAAACACTAGAAAAGGGCGCATAAGACTCAAAGAGACAGTTCAGAGAAATACAAAAGAATATTTGTAAATAAATATCCAGAAGTAAAGGGAGGACCTGAAATATATTTAAAGAAAAAATGGCCAAAATTTTTCTGAATTTAATAAAAATTATAAACCCACAGATCCAAGAAACACCAATAATAAAGCCCAAGCAGGATAAACACAGAGAAAACCACACCAAAACCCATCATGCAAAACTAGTAACAAGGAGAAAAAAATAAAAGCAGCCAGGGGGTGGAGTGGGGAAAGGAGCACATTACACATAGTGAACGCCTGAATGTGTCCTCTCTTCAAATTCATATGTTATAGTTCTAACCCCCAGTACTTTAGAACGTGACTGTATTAGAAGTTAGGGCCTTTAAAGAGGTAATTAAAGTTAAATGAGGTCATATAGGTGGGACCTAATGCTGTCTGATTGGTGTCTTTATAAGAAGAGGAAATTTGGACTCAAAGACACAAGAGGCATGTCCAAAGAGGAAAGACCATACAAGGACACAGTGAGAAGGTGTCTATCTACAAGCCCAGAGAGAGACCGCAAAAGAAACCAACCTGCCTACACCTTGATCTTGGATGTCTAATTGCCAGAACTGTGAAAAATAAATTACTGTTGTTTAAGGCACCCAGTCTGTTGTATTTTGTTATGGCAGCTCTAGCAAACTAATGCACACGTGGACAGAGAAACAAAGAATGACCCCAGATCAGCTCTTCATATCTATAAAGTATAGAAAGGCACATCTCAGGGGCTGTGTTGCTATTAATGTAGGGCATTATGAGAGCACAGAAAGAAATGGAAATAAGTTATTGGTGGACCTTCTATACCATATTAAAGATCTTTTAATCTTGTAACTCTTGCCCAGCACTTTCCAAAGTATGATCCTAAGAACTCAGTCCTATAGGATGCCAATAACTTTTCTCTTGAAAATAGGAAGAGTTTTAGAAAATATTATAATTACTATAAACCAAATACTTTTGTTGTTGTTGTTTCTTCCATTGTTTCTATTTATTTTTTATTGAAATATAGTTGACATACAATATTATGTTAGTTTCAGGTGTAGTGATTTGACATTTGCATACATTATGAAATGATCACCATGATAAGTCTAGTAGCCATCTGTCCCCATACAAAGTTATTACAATATTATTGACCATATTTTTTATGCTATACATTACATACCCATGGCTTATTTATTTTATACCTAGAGGTTTATACCTGCTAATCCCCTTCGCCTTTTTTGCCCACCCTTCCCCTGTGGCACCCACCCATCTGTTCTCTGTACCTATGAGTCTGTTTTTGTTTGGGTAAACCAAATACTTTTCTTGTTTCAGGGAAAATGTATCCACCAAATAGCATAAGTAATGTGCAATTAATTTTCACCAAATAACCTAAAACAAACAATTGAATTAATCTATTTTGGACCTTACATGTTCACTGATAATATCTGAAAACTGCAGGAAGGAAATATATCTTCCTCCAAAACATGTTTGAATTATGCTGATCTAATCAAAAGATAGAATGACCACAAATTAAACACTTGAAATATTCTTAGTAATTCTTGACTGATTGTGTGTAAATGTTTTGCTTAATTGTGATCAGGAGTATGAAGTATGGGGGAGACAAGAACAACTTTTCTGCTTTAATTAGATCTCCACGTATAATTAAATAGGCTTTGAGCTTCATTTTAGGGCAAGGGAAAACAACTCTAGGAGGGTCTTCTACTTCCAGTCTGGACTTTTACAACAAATTAAGGTTTTACTGGTAAATATTTTACTGATAATCTCACAAAAGCCTATCATGACTAAATTCACAGTGATGGTGGTTTTATGGTAAATGAAGAAGTAGAATGCATATAACAATTTCTTTTCGAATCAAACCCAACTGCCTGCTAGACAGTATTCTAGTATACCTTCATTATGACTAGGAATAGCCAGCTGCATTTCCATTTTCATAAATCATTATTTGATGAACTATTTCTGAAGATCCGTGGTAATTCTAAATTCTGTGGATTTAGCTCTTGCTATGTTTGTTTCCCAGTCCTTTTAAGATTAAAGTGCTTCAAATTTACTGTGGTTTTAATGACTCAGAATACTCCCACCTGCCACAGAATATCATTTGTTTGTTCAAAGTGACCTTTATTTTCTTGGGAAAGAATACTATATAGATGGCATGGCTTTTCTAGGTTTCCACAGCTGCTTATGAGAGCCCATTGTCAAAGAAAAAAAATATCAGACTGATGTATTTACTTTTTAAAGCAGAGAAAATGTAAATAGTTTTATATGAGTTTTAGTTTCATAACAGTTACACTCTCCATCTCAATTAGTCAAATATGAATAAAAGTGAATTCCTTCAAGATTGGTACAAAGCTAAATGCTTGATTGAATAAACAGACTTATGAACAGACTTCTTAGGAAAATAAATGGGGGGTGAAAGGGAGTTGAAACAAATGAAAAAATCCCCATAAAATCATAGAATGTTAGAGCTTGCAGTTCCCTTAGAAACTTAGTTTTCAGATAAATAAACTGATAACTAGATAGTTTAAGTGATTCGCCCAAGATTATACAAGTAGGAGATTCTATGGGATTGTCTTGGAGCTGAAACAATTTGAGTGCCAAATAAACAATTACTCAACCTGTTCCACTTGAAGTGTATTTCAACATTTAGGAGGTTGAGTGTTTGTTATTAACATTTCCTATAGCTTGTTCCCTAAGTATGGGAAATCTCTACTATGCCACTACCTGACTTAACAAGATCAGCTATTTACAAACTGTCCCCCTAGCCAGGACTTATTCTCTCCATGAAACAAACCACTGTTTTCAGAAGTCTCCTCCCAATCGCCCTTGGCATTTTCCTTCTTACTTCATTCTCTTCTCCAGGCTCCACAATTTACTACCTGTTAATTCATCTCTGTGGTCCTCAGTTTCCTCATTTGGAAAATGTGAAGTGTAATAATAGGACATCCCCCACAGGGTTGTTCTTAAAATGAACCATGATCATGTATGTAAAGCATTTGGCATGTTGCCTGGAGCAACATAAGTTCTCAAAATTCTAGGAGTGATTTTATTTAAAAAGCAACCTAATTCTGTTAAGAATCTCTCATTTTTATTTTTTCTTGTTCTACTTTTACATCTGAGGGGAAAAAGAAATACTGTATTTGGCAATAAAGCATGCAGAATCTTGTCATTTTGCTTTATTATGACAGTGTATTCCTGTCTTCAACTATCTGATTACTTAAATAGAAGTGAATGGAAGGGCAGAAAAGAGAGAAAACATAATTTTTTGTGACTGTTGTGTTTGTTTTTTCCTGTTAATGGCATTGAAAACAATAACTGGTTAGAGTTACCTGTCTTATTCAAAATATGACTCTTTTCCACTAAATATTTGTTTATTTATCACAGATGCACTATTAGTGCATGTGTAAAAATCTAGTTACAATGGTGATGTCTGTTTTTGCTCTTCCCTGTAACCTCATTTCTTTATAAATTTATCACATAACATTTTCATAAATTTAAAATTCTAGCTATGTGACAAAATAATTATTCCAAATAATGAGATAAAAATTTACATAACTCCAAGGTAAAAGTCATTAGAACTTTTAACTTTTATGACTTATCCTATAAGTGACTCTCATCCTCTTGATTTCAGCCACTGTACTTGGATTTGGAACTAGGGAAGAAAAAGAAATGTGACCAATTCAAAGTTGCATTTATTAGTCTTGAACGACAGTACAAAGTCTGGCACTTGGTTGGATCAAAACTAGAAAAACCATTACAGCCTATTCATTGTTATCATTTATATAAAAAAAAATTGTCAACCACTTTAGGAGACTATTCCCTACCCTCTGCCCCCCTTCACTGGGAATTTCCCACACCTGCAGTGCCTGATGTACTGTAGAGTCCAGTCAGCTTTGTGAGTAACACGTAACCAGGAAGGATGAGAATCCAAGAATAACAAGGTAATGAATGACCAGTGGTCAATCAGAATTTTCCATACCAATTTGAAACAAGGCACCCAGAAAACATGATTCAGAGCCACAACGGCCATGGTAAGCCATGTGAATTTTTGTGAATAATTCTAGGCCAGTTTGGAGCAAGAAGTAGGAGACATGACAAGAAAGGAGCAATGAGAAATAATGTGACTCCAGAGAGATGGAAAGAGAGTGGCTCCCTCAGACCCTGACAGCTTCACAATGCATGACTCACTTCCACAAATCTCCCTGTGCTTTTCCCCCATACCCCTTCAGTAAATTTCCTCTTTGCTGTCGTTTGAATGTTTGTGCCTCCCAGTCCCTCCCAAATCAATATGTTGAAATCCTAATCCCCCAAGGTGATAGTATTAGGAGGCAGAGCCTTTGGGAGGTGATTAGGTCACGAGGGCAGAGCCCTCCTGAATGAGATTAGTGCCCTTATAAAAGAGGTTCTGGAGAGATCCCTCTTCCCCTTCTGCCATGTGAGGATACAACAAGAAGCCTGACACTCAGAAGAGGGCCCTCACTGTGCTGGCACTCTGATCTTGGACTTCCATCCTCTAGAATTATTGAGAAATAAATTTCTGTTGTTTATAAGCCACTAGGTTATGGTATTTTGTTATAGAAGCCTGAGTGGATCACGACACTGTTTATTTGAATGGATTTCTTTTTCTTGCCATCAAAGAAGTTTCAACACTACTCTTGGTGATGCACTTTGCAAAGTGATCTAATGGAGCCTGTGAAGGCAGGATCATTTCAAAAAGATACTCTGGGCCTATGTTGTTGGCACAGTGATTCAAATGTCCTGCTCAGTGGCTTAATTCACACAATTTAATTGTTTGAATATCAGCAAAATTTGATGATACTTTCTCAGGGATTAACACTTGGAGTTAAGTAATAGTCTCAAGATTTGTCTGAAAATATTACCAATAAGTTATTGAAGAGACTTTCATAATATGACAAAGTGGCCCAAATGAGAGTAATTTCTTATCTTCAGTTGGCTTTGGTATTAAATACTAAAGGCTAATTCTAAAAGCATGTACTTCTGTCACACTCTCTTTTAAACTGATTACAATGCCAAATCAGAGACATAAATGTTTAATAAAATTTGAAATATATTTCTTCTTAATGCTGAATTTAATACAAGCATCACATCTTTCACTTTTGGAATCTCCCCATTGCCTATAGAGTAAAATCTAGGTAGCATGGCACAGGTACCATAAATGCAGCATTAACATACGTTTTCAGACTCAGCATTCTCACACTGGTCACTCTCTAAGCTACAGTCACAAAGAAGCACTTGCTACTTGCACAAAACACCATGCTTGTGATTTGAACATTCTAATACTATCAAACTAATATCCAAGCAAATCCCATTTCCTACCATCTCAACCTCAAATCTGGAGCTATACAGAGGTCAGCATTTGGGAGTGAAATATTCTATAAGGAGATCAAAGACTTTAGGGAAATAAAACAGCTGGTGTTTGTGGTTTGCAAGAAGAGAGATTCACTTGGGCAGCAGAGCAGGGTTACTTGGGACCTTGAAGAGAGAGAAGGGATCACAAGTTGAGCAGATATAAATATTAACCCAATATTTATTTTCTTGCTTTTCTTTAGGGACACTGGAGGCAAAGAGAAGGAAAGGTCCTTGCTAATGACTGACTAAACTTACCATAAAACACTTTTTAAAAAAACTTTTTTCTTAAGCCAGTTTGTTTGGTACACAGAAACCTCTAACAAAGATTAAGGGTAGAAAGATTTTTTGCATCAGGATTGTTAATTCCTGGAATTGATATGTGGCATGAGACTGGAAGTCTGAGTCTATAGCGTTTTATTTTATTTTCAATGTTTATATGTGGATTTCTTTTTCATTTTCTTGTCTTTTCTCCTCTCTTCCATTTCTGAAGGACAAGAGAATGATTCCATTCTTTGCTGAACCTTAGATCTCACTATAGCTAGATATAAGGAGGGAAAAAGAACTTTACGATGCATATAAAGAGGAGAGGCAATGTTTGAGGACTAACATAAGATAGAGGTCGTTGCTTCAAATTTAGCTGCTAACATTACGGGCAATTGAGAAATGCCAAGAGCTGAGCAAAGGGTTTTGGCAACCATGAGATTTGGGAACAAAGTCCATGGCAGAGGCCATGTTAATTCTCATTGGGCCACTTGTGGTAGAGATTATGAAGTTTCAACAGCAAAAGCACAGGGTTTTGGATTCTACATGGTGAAAACATATAACAGTAAATTAATTATTTAACAGAATGTCCCCTTAAATGAGTTTGTTATTAATTCTTAACAACTAATATTCACAGATTGATACCCTGGATAATGTTAAACTGAGAGGATTTTATCTTTTATCTTTTCTCCATCCCCCATTTTGCCAGAAAACATCACATCTCTGCTCTGATCTCTGATGAGCATGTGATATGTCAGTAAAATGAGGCAAAAATCTTAAGATTTTTATTTCTATAACTCTTTGGAAGAACAGATGTCTTTCTGCTGGAAATACTGCCTTGAAGAATTTTGTAAAGTTGAAGCCGCTGAGGACCACCATGGTGAACATCCTGCCTGTGAACTGTTGACTTAAAACAAATAGACTGCCAGATATTTCACCAGCAAAGATGGATTTATTGGGGATCATCAAAGAATTGCAATTCATGGTGTGCAACCATGGGGAGCCATGTGTGAGTCCCCAGGCAAGGGAAGGAGAATGCTTTTACAGAGGGGAAAAGGAAGTTTGGAGGACTAAAGTCAACAAAGAGTCCATGGTTTTTCATTGGTTGAGCCCTTGCCAGGAAAGAAGAGGAGTCTTTCTTCTTCCTGTTGGGCTCCGCTATCCTCCCAGGATGTGAGAGCTCCCCCTACTGCTCTCCCAACTCTAATTGAGGTTTCTGTTTATTAATTTTTTACATAATGAATCCAGCTTGGAAGAATAGAGAGCCCAGAAAATGGAAAAGAGGAGAGAGAGGCCTGATGACACAGTTTGAGCCCTTAGATCCAGAAGCATCGTAGATTGTTCTGCTATGAGGGACAGTACATTTTGTATTTTGATATAAGCCAGTAGAGTTGAATTCCTGGCTGATACCATCATTTTGTTTGAAATAGTTTCTTTTAAGAACTTGCATTTACTTTTCGTGAGTTTTTTTTTTTTTTTGGTAGGGAACTAGTTTTGCGATAGTCTTTTAATTTCTGTTGACTATTCAGATATTTAAATGAATTAATCCAACCTCGGAAATGTTACAGATGTTGGTTGATGACTTTGGAGATAGGTGCTGGGAAACAAATTAAAATCGTACTAAGTTCCTAAGTTAGAACCTGTTTGCTGAGAGTGAGAAAAATTGAGGGGAGGATAAATTTAGAATTTAGCTTTTAATTTCTTTTTATTAAATCTAAAAGAAGAATTAATTTTAAATTTCATTTTTTGTGAAATCTTAATAAGTAAAAGAGGATGCTAGTTTGTGGTACTTTTATTTGACTGGCATTCTATTTTCACTAAGCCACCATATGGTGCAAATTGAAAAACCTCCCCTAGTGCATGGGGTTGAATAATGTGACTAGGCACACTTTGGAATTTATAAAACTTTAGGGAGTGATTTTTCAATCTAGCATTTGCTGAAACCTTGGAGATAACCTAATTAATGTCTGTTCAGACACATTTCTGAGGCAAAAACAAAACTTCCCATCTCTCTTTTCCTGGGAATATCTACAAAAGAAGCAGTTGTGTACTTTCAGGGAGTGGATTTTAGAGGATGAGAACAGAATTACCTTGATGTGCTTTGTATCTTATCCCAGTGGGGGATCATAGGCTGGCTTCTGAAAACCCATCGAGCGTAGGAGAGATGGCAGTTGTCAACCTTTTTCCCATACCTGGTTCACATTCCCTTCCTAGATTTCTGTGACTAGTAATAGAGGTAAAATCTAATACATGGCCCTTACTATATATCAGGCATTGTTCTAAGTACTTTATATATGTTTATTGATTTAATCCTCACAAACGCCTGATGAGGTGGGTAATTTTATTATCCCAAATACATGCATGAGGGAAGAGCATAGAAAAGCTAAGCAACTTGTCCAAAACCCCACAGCTCATAAAAGGTAGAGCTGGGATTTGAACACAGGTGGTCTGGTCTATACATTTCTTGCTCCTCTAAGGGTAAAAGGAGGTGCTATTCTGATAGAGAGGGTGTAAGATGTTCACTTGAGCTATATTTTACCAAAAAGCGGGCTACTGTGCCTCTTTAGCTTTTCCTGGTACAATGTAGTTTTATCCAGAAATGGACACAAGGTCTTTCACAGGGCCCAAGTATCTGTCTCTCTATATCTATCTATCTATCTATCTTTCTCTCTCTGTCTCTGTCCCCACCTCTTCCCTCCCCCCCATCTCTCTGTCTCATTTTTTTCACCACTAAGATACATCTGGACATGTTGGTCCCAATATTAATATTTAAGAGCAATGCAGGCTTCTATGTGTCAACTAATCCTTTACCAGAAATCTGCATTGATACCCATTCAGATATGATTTAAAAGGCCATTTGATCTCTATTCTGCTTGTGTTCTCTGTGTGTAACTATTTGGAGATCGGGTGGGATTGATTATGAGTGATTGGAAGGACAGGATTTGGTCTCTTTATGTTATTCAGAGTTAATACCATCCAGTGGTATGAAAACATCACTTGATTTCTGTGTTATTAACTCACCTTACAGTAATCAAGACATTTTAAAGATTTACAATGTGTGAACAGTTACATTCATTGATCATCAGACTGTGGGCCCTAGTTGACTATATAAAATATTCTACAGTAATTCTTGCACTTGAGTATATGAATATTTTTAAATGACACAGTGAGGAGTTCCTTGATTATTTTCATTTACCTTGCAGCTATTTGTCATGCCTTATTTGTCAATTAACGCAAATCCCAAATGCATGTTTTTTAAGAATTTTTTTTTAAATTTCATTGTCTAATGCTTAGAGAGAAGACTATCAGTGGGTCAGAGAGAACAACTCATATATAACAGGCCAGAGATATACTAATGCTAGCTGGAAAAGCAAACCAGATGATTACAGCCTTTGAGGTTTGGGCTTCTTGAATCTGCATGTAGAACCTGAATTTCAAACCGTTTAGATTGTATATAGTTAATCAAAGATAATGTTGTCCTGAAAAACAAAATATACTTAGTACATTACTGAGACTAATGGCATAAAGTTGGTGCCCATTAGTCAAAGACTACCAAGAATACATCTGTAGTCAAATAAACTTTATTTATTGATATCTGTTGCAGCACAGAAGACCTTGTACCATGGGAACCATGGGGTTCCTCAGTAAGAAGTGGTAGAAGGAAATTGTTATAGGATTTGGGCTTGTGGCAGGTGATTTGGGGGAGGGTTCAAGGAAGCTGTTAGAAAGAAAGAGTAATTCTATGATTGGATATCTTATCTTAGAAGCCAGAAGAGTGAGGCTAAAGCTATAATTCATTTAACATTTTAAAAGTTACAGTCACTCATGTCAGCTGGGAGAGAGAAGTATTTGCTCATTTTGGAGTTTTCATAGTGACTTAATGTGTATCTGTGTTCAAACATGGTTATGAACTGGTTTTTGTCTCACTTCATCATGGTCACAGAGTGGCCTTCTCTGATGTTGGTTGTCTGTGGAATTATCTTTAACAGAAGAGCATGGCCTCAATGTGAGTACTAGTCTAGCTCTGGGTACACTTTGTCTTAGTCAGCTCTGGCTGTTATAGCAAAATCCCATAAACTTGTGGCTTGTAAACAAGATAAGAGGCTCAATCTCTATAGCCTAAATACCTCTCACTTCCAAATGCTATCATATTGGGATTAGGGCTTCAACCTATGAATTTTGGAGGTACACATTCAGTCCATTGTACCTTCCTTCAAAGGACGAAGTATAACAAGAATAGAAATAGCAACAATTACCACTTCCTTTTAAGAAAAATATTGGAGTTAGCTGTTTCTTCAGCTAAATGTATGGGAAAATAAATGTTTTGCTTCAGAGTGGGAAAAGAGCTACCATGATTTCAAGTTAACCAAGTATTCAGCAGCCCTTTCCTTTAGAAAGCAGAATTTCTCCAGTTCTGAACAAATACCCTTACACTCACCCTTTTCTATTCTTTAAACCAGGCAGTGTTCACAAGCAGTAAGACAACTGTCTTAGGAAAATAATAGGTAACAGAGCTCTCCTGCAAATTGTAAAATATTCTGTCTCATTAAAGAAGTGTGAACTCAGCAATCTGACATACTGATACTCCAAAATCTTAGTGGAACTTAATTTTTTGCAGTTTATTTCTTAAATATCTAACTTTTCCATTTATGTATGGGAAAATTGGAAAACTTCAATAATGAAATCAGTTTCACCATGTACAGTATGATTTACAATGCTTTCTGCTCTTTGTACTAGTTGAAGACAAGCTCATGAATCCATGTAGATCAAGGTTTTTTTATTTAGTTTTAGGATCAAGTTTTTGCTGTCAAAATTCCATTTAGCAGGCTGATATTTGGAAAGTGTTCTAAGAACATTTATTTCAGTCTTTAAGATCTTTAGCTGTAAATTCAAGAATAAAAAATAAAATAAAATAGTATTTTCCTGTATTTGGTTGAGCTGAATAATGAGCTGTTCTTTGTTACTTAAGACCAATTTTTTAAGATTTCCTCTACCACAACTCCTTTATTTTATCAGCTTTTAGTCAAGGTCCCCTTCAGATTGCTCAAATCCATCATAGTATACCAGAATATATTGTTCTTCTATTGAAAATTTATTTAGACATCCATCTGGGATTTTAGTCCTTCAATATAAAAAAAAATCATGTGAATGAAATATTCTTTGCATTATATACGAAAGTAATATACAGAGTTCCTTAAACAATTGTCTATTCAGTAAAAGGATCTAGAAAACTGCCTACTATCATGTAATCATTTCAATGTGTTAAATTTTTTCTTTTGATTATAGTTAAGCTCTTTGCATGGGTAGCATGTAGAATGATATCTGACTCATGGTAACCTGCTGAACTCACAGTGTCCAGATACTGCAGGTGCAGAAAAATATATAATTCTTATAAGACAAATGAGCCCCTCAGTTTCCTAGAGAGTCTGTGCTTTGTCTAAAACAATTCATTTCTTTTATGTTTGGTCTAATTTTTCATTTGATTATATTATGGGTTTTTTTTTCCCAGTAGGAGTATTACTTAGTAAAGCTCTTAAGTTGCCTGAGGGGAGAGATTGTATCTAATACCTGCTAGTTTGCTAGAGGTCCAAGAACAAAACTAGTCACTGGTAGATCCTCAAAATATATTCCTTGACTTACTGAAAGGTAGTCTGGGCTATTGTTTGAATTATATTTCTATTTCTACCCTTGTATTCAACAAATTCAGATGACTGTATGAGAAATTCTGCTTTACTGAGCTTCAAATATTTGAGAGTTATTTTATCTCCTCATTCTCTTCATGATTAACTGTGAGAAAGTTTGAATTTGGATCCTTTTCAGTCCTTCCTTAGGACCACAGTAGAGGGCTATTATTGATCACTTTGCAGCTGCAATTATAAAGATATGCTGAGCTACTAGAATCACAGATAGCATAATTAAAAATATTTTAAGAACCCTAAAATTCATCATAATTTACAGGTAAAACAATAGACCCAAGGAGAAGATAAGCCATTTCTATTAGGTTTTAGAATAGGATTTAAAATATGATTTAATTCTCTCAGATAAATTATGCTGTTTATTGATATAAAGATCTTCATTACTGATGACCCATTCTCCTTGAGTATGCAAAAAGCACTATACCTAGGGATTACTTGAAATAATCGAGGTTTTTTCATTGTTAATGAAAGATATTATTGATACTATAGATACAATAATATTAACATTACATTTTTAATAATACAAAGCATGTATCACAGGACATAGTTTCTCATAAGTAGTATTACTAGAGGCCAAAATGATAGAGGAAGCAGAGATATGCATACCAGTATATAATATAAGGGACTTAAATATTAAAATATAGACTGTACTAATGAAAAAATCAAATGTATCAGAAAACATGTACGGAATATCAGAGAGAGAGTGAAATATTCAAAATTACCAATATAGGAAAGGATATATAAAGGATAAATAGAAGAGATTAAGAGGATGGCCTGGCAGGGCTCTGTAGGTTACCTCTTCACTAGGGCAGAACAGACATTAAAAAGGATGTTCTATGCTTATCCGCTACTTGAAGTAGACTTCTATTAGCTGCAGGCCAGCCAGTTTCTGATTTACATGTCTGGTATAATGGGAAGCTGGTTCCCTGCTTATACACTTCCCTATACCTAGGACTACTTAACCTTCACCTATAGGCTCAGCTCTAACACAGTCTATTGGATGACTTTGGCCCAAGGCAAAAAATATTACAAAGATCCATGGATTCATAGCATGACAGTTCAGCATCAAATTGGCTGTATTGCTTTATTGCTAGAACCCTGCTCATCCTGCATCCTAATTCTGTTCAGTATATCTCTTTGCCTTGTTCTTTGTGGCTCGGCTTAGTCTTGTAACCTGTGTCTACTGATTGGTTTTCGTCTTATTCTTCATGAAATAAGCTTTCAGTAAACCCAACACATACTATTTAAACAGTAAGGACAATTTATTTGTTCCCATTACTGGAAGATTCAGGATAATTTGAGTTTCAGGGATTGTTTGATTCAGCAGCTCAAGGTTATTATCAGAGACCTAGTTGCATTTCCATTTCTATTCTGTCTTCCTTGCATCAGCTTAATTCTAAGGCAAATAATTTAGTTCACTGTTGCAACAGGTAAGACCCGAATTCTTAGAGACTTTACACAATAAAGATTAATTTCCTGCTCACATCATCATCTAATGTGAATGTTTCTGATTGAGCAGCCTTCTACGTTGTCACTGAGGGACCAAGGTTCCTCCCAATCTGTGGTTCCACTCTCTTCTGAGTCCTCAGAGGTCTCTACAGTCAGGCAAAGAGAGCACAGGGGAGGATACCTACATCTTACCACTTTGCTCAGAAGTGACACAAACACTTCAGGTTACATTGCAGTCACCAGAATTTAGTCACGTGGATATGTGATATCCCTAAGGGCAGAGGGTATGCAAATCATCTTATATCCTCACATAGCATTCTCTGCTATAGCTGGCTTCTCAACAGAAAGGAAAAGTGGCTGTAGCACTTCTAGGATTCACATCCCACATCACATCATCCCAAACTGTAGAGTGGACTGGTTTCTGGTAACAAATCAAATGAGAATGAGAAAACCTCTTTCCCCGAATCTCCAGCAAGCCTTCACTTGCCTCTTATTAGCACAGAGAGTCTTAAGTGAATTACCGAGCCAGACCCTTACGCTAGGCCAGGAAAATACCATGTATTGCTTCATAATCACCCTAACGACGTAAAAATAAATGAGACCACTTTTAACCCAGTCAACCCTTCTCCTGGAGCTAGGAGTGAGTTAACTTCACCTGAAGGACACGGACTTCATGCAGAACGATACATTCTTATATTGTGTCATTGGTAGCAAAGGGAAAGGAAGAATCTATATTGCTGTGCCCCCTTACGATGCGTAAGTCTTTGTCTCTCTCTAAAATGGATTTGCCCAGTCCTGCACCCTTGTACATATACAGTCCTCATGGGACTTTAAATCAATCCCCAAGTTTCTAGTGTAAATGACTACTGTGTCCAAACTTCAGTGTGCCGTCTACTTCAAAATCTTTCAATGTTATGCTCTACTGCCTGGGAAAATGTCTGCCTGATTTCTACCAAAAGCATCTTCACCCCTCTAACTCTGCAAAGCCAGTTTATTGACTGTCTTGATAGATAGACCTTTTCTGGCTTTAATCCTTGCTATCAGATCACAATCTGGTCTATCAGATCACAATCTAGACTCCAGTACTGACATTCCAAGGAAGTCAGAATGAAGATTGTTATCCTTGTCTCATGATTTAAATAACTGAGATGTGATAATCTCCAATTTTGATGGGGAGGAAGTAGAGAACAAGAAGAAAGAAAGTAGAAAGAGGACCTGAGCGACTGCTGTGTAATAACTGTACTTGCAATTATTTTTGAGCTCTTACAGATGGTGGGCCAGACAGCTACATAAAGTCTTATTTTATTAAATTTTCGTAACAGCCCTATGTGATAGATACTCTGCATTTGCTATTTTACAGATGAGGAAATGGAAGCTTGGAGTGGCTAAATGTCTTCCCCAGTGATGTACATCCCAACATACGTAGGCCATGAGTGATGAGGCCAACATATAAACCCAGACTGTATGACTATGACAAAAGGCAAAAAAAAAAAAAGGTAAATTGCGACTCTAAAAATAAAATGTGCCAATTTCTCAGTTTTGTCTAAAACTGAACCCTTTACATTTATTAAATCAAAATTCTGTTTATTCATTTACTATTTTGAGATACTTAATATTGCAAGGCACTGTGCTAAGATGTGTGAGTGGATGAAAAGATGAATTATTACATGAGGTGGCCTTAAGGAACCTCTTATCTCATATAGGAAAAGAATATATCAAATGTGATATTAATATATTTAAAGCACAGTAAATTCAATAGATAAAATACATTAGATATTAAATTTGTAAATATATTAAAATATAAAAATATCAATGTCAACGTGTATGTCAGAGATTGGTGGCCCACTTACAATGACTAAAGAGTAAATAAGAGGTGTGGAAACAGAGCATTGGGCATAAGCTGCTTTTCTAAGAATCTTTGAAGAGAATAGACCTGGTGTGGCTTAGGGTCAAAGAAGAGTTATTACATCATTTTATTTTAGAATTTAAGAAAATTGAATAAATATAAGTTCAGATGAAAGAGCAAGGAAAAGGAGAGCCTGAAAATTAAATAGAAAAGCAGGGAAAAAATTCAGTAACTTTTTGTCCTAAAGATGTATATAGACTTTTTTTTTTTCACACACACACACACACACACACACACTGTATTTTATTTTTACAAGAGATAAATAAACTGACACCAAGCATTGTAAATGGATGACCACAATGTATATAGACCTTTAGTGGCCTGCAGTCATTGGTTTCTAAACAGTACCTTCTTCCCTGTGTTTTTCTTTGGCTGTTTATTTTAATCTCCTTTGGATGCCAGGCTCAGAGAGTAGGGTGACTTAAACTCCTCAGTTCATGCTACAGCACCATGACCAGTGGTTCTGTGCAATATCCTACTCTTACTTCAGTTACTTACATTTTTGTTTCCTCTTATGTCCCCACTCCCAAGTCCCTCCTCTCCAGTACTCCAAAGGCAACCATTTAAATCAATTTAATGTGTTTACTTTTGTTTCATTGTGTTCATTGTGTTGGTGCAAAATTTATGTATATTTTGAAATTATGAAAGTGGTGTTGTTTTACATATTTCACTTTTTCTTTTGCTATCTTTATCTCTTATTTTCCCCTCAGCACCATATCTTTAAAGTCAGTCACGCATGTTGTTATGTGTTCTCCGTTGGTTTTATCTCCTACGTGAGACCCCATGGTGTGTATTCCTCCCATTTTTCTTTTGACTTTCCTAGTTTGGGACCAGAGGGACTCCAATTCTTCACCTCCACAAATAGTGTTGCAAAGAACGTCCCTAGTGCATCACCTATGGCTCAAGATGAGAATTTCCTTGGGATAAAAAATATAGAGAAAATTTTTGATTTCCTCAAAGAAAGCTACTAGGATTTAGACTTAGAAAACATTGAATATATAAATTCATCTATGGATGTTTGATGTTTTTATAATATTAACTTATCTCATCCAAGAGCATAAAAGTCTCCAAATTAAAATTTTTCTCTATAGATGTCTTATACATGTTTGATTTAGATTATATTTAAGATGCTTCTTAGTTTTTCTATTTGAACTTATTTTTATATATAGTACCTTATTTTTAATTTTTTTTTTAGTGGTTATGCTGGTGTCAACGAATTCAATGTAATTGACTTATATCCAGAAAATTTATAGAGCTCTCACTTCTTCAAATAATCTATCTCTTCTGTTAGTTTTTTCCTGGTAAAAAAATCAAATAATCTGTAAATAAGAAATTCTCTTCCCTTTTAATACTTAAGCCTCTTCTTTTTCTTTCATTATGGCTTGGACCTAGAATTCCAGTATCATGTTAAATCAGTGATAATATACTTTTATCTCTAGCCCTTGAATTGAAAAAGAGTAAGTACACCATTATTTCCTCCATTATGTTTAACCTTTGCCACGAACTTTTTTTATATAAAAATTTTACCAAGTTAAAAAAATGTCCTTCTCTTCCTGGATTGCCAAGAATTTTCATCATAAATATCAAATGTTTCTTCTATATTGATTGAGATATTCCTTAGTTTTATCATTTAGACTAAGGATTGACAAACTTTTTCAGCAAAGGGCCATATAGTAAATATGTTAGGTAGCAGCCTACATACAGTTTCTGTCACATATTCATTGTTTTAGTTTGTTTAGAACCCTTTAAAAATGTAAAAATCATTCTAATATCAAGGATCATATAAAACCAAGCTACAGGCTGTGTTTGACCCATGGGCTGTAGTTTATCAATCCCTACTTTAAATTATTAATGTGATAAATTATAAGGACAAATTGTCTGATGCTGAAAATCCTTGAATACTGAAATTAACACTACTTGATAATGTTATACTATTTTTAATAACATTTTGAATTTGATCACCTATATATTTTGTTTCTAGGTTCATAAGTATAATAGACCTAAAATTATATTTTCTTGTATTATTTGTGTGACTTTGAATATATATTCACAGGCCTAATATTAGATTGCAGCATATGAAATCTCTACTAATAAGATGAGATGTAGAGCTTTCATGATTTTTTATAAGATAGTAATTAACTAGTTATTTACAGCTTGGCTGAATTAATTTATAAACCAAATGGATCTAAGTTTTCCTAAAAGGGAAATATTTTCATTAACACTGCAATTGTTTAGTACTTATTGGTCTATTTGAGTTCCATATTTTTCTTGATCCAATTTTTGGTATTTTTTTTTCTAGAAATTTATTCATGTGATCCAGTTTTCATATTTGTTGGTGAATTTTAATAGTTTCTTGCTTTTCTTTTAATCTTTGTGTCTCAGTGGTGATTTTCTATTTCCATCCTGTAGTTTGTTTTTTTGCGTTTTTTCCCTTTGTACTCCTTCTCTCTTTTCTCTCTCTTAATCAGATTTGCCAGCAATCTATCTTATTAATCTTTTTAATGAATGTGATTTTGAATTTGTTAATATTCTCTATTTATTCTTTATTTTGTTTCTTCCCTTGGCTTTATTTCCTACGTTCTTCTTTGAGTTCAGTTCCTTGTTCTATTTCTAGCTTCTTGGGTTGAATATTAGCTTATTAATCCTTCTTAACTCCTGATAAACGTGTTTAAAGCTATCAATATTCCTCCAAGTATGGCTTTAGCAGTTTCCAACAAATGCTGATATATATACACACATATATATAAACTATTGTTATATATTAATACACAATATAAAATATATAACTATTACATATCTATACAAATATCCAATTATCTATGTATCTATTATTTTTTCATTACTAAATTGTGACTATCTTTACATTTCCTTTATAATTTTCTAGTTTTGCCAGACTGTTTAGCAATGTTATTTAATTTAAAAACATATGGGTTTTTCTTAGCTGTTCTTTTTTATTTATTTCTAATTTTACTTCATTTTGATAGAAGAAAAAAGTACTAATCCTTTGGAATTTATTCTCCTATGACCTAATACATAATCTATTTTTTAATGTTCTATGTGTTACGGAAAAGATCTGTATTTAATGTCTGTTGAATAAAGCAGGAAAGATAGACAGACAGATATATATACTAGCTCAAGATTTTTCATTGTATTCTTCAAATCTTCATTATCCATGTTTATTTTTGGTCTACTTGTTCTGTCAGTTTCTAAGAAAATTATTCTAGAAACAAAAAACTAAAATTGTTGATTTATATTTGTCTTCCTGCTATTTAGTTGTACCTTTTATATATTTGGAGTCCACAGAATTAGATGGGCATATGTTTATGACAGATATATCATCTTGTCCTATTTTATTTTTACAGAAATAATACCCTTATCATATCTTTTTACATTAAAATCTGTTTTATTGGGTGTTGATAGTGTTTCCCCAGGTGTGTGGTTTTTTTTTTTTAGTCTTATTTACCAAGTATATATCTCTCCATCCTTTTATTTTCACTCTGTTTGGTGTTTTTAAGTAGATCTCTTAAAGGGAATACATTAGTTGGATTCTGTTTCTGAATACAATCTGAAAGTCTCAATTAACATATTTTATTTTGCTCAATATCAGGCCAATTTTCTGATCACAGTTTCATCTGTAAACCCTTAGGGAGAAATGAATTCCAACTCTGCAGTGTGGAAAGGGAAGTAGGAAAGGAGCAAGAGCCTAGACAATCTACATGTTTCCATCACCTCAGCAGGGATTTTTCCCTCCCTGTTTATTAATTCATCAGAATCAATGTCAGCAGTCTGGGGTGTTGCTGCCAATTTCCAGTAATAAAGAGCAAGCAACAATTATCCAAAGATAACAGGAGGAGAATCAAAAGCAAAATTTTATAAAGATTTTCCTTAATTTTTTTCTCACCACCACCCTCAGCGGCCTTCTGTGCCAATTTTCAGCCATTTACTATTCACCATCTAAATGCATACCAATTTAGGAATTATGATTTGACTGTTGCATCTAAAAAGATTTTACCTAGCCCCAGGTCACAAATATTTTCACATGTTCTCTTCTAGAAATTTTATAGAAAAAAAAATTTTACATTTAGATCAATGATTAACCTTGAGTGAATTTTTTTGTGTTATAAGGTGTGGATCAAAGCTTATATTTTTGCATATGGATAACCAATTGTCCTAGCACCATTCATTGAAAAGGTTATTCTTTCCTCTTGTCACCTCTGCCAAAAATAATTTGACAAAAAAAAATCAATTGACCATATACGTATAGGTCTATTCCTGAACTTTCTTTTCGGTTCTATTGATGTATTTATCGATCTCCCATGTCAATAGCACACTGTCTTAATTAATGTTACCTTATAATTAATTTTGAAATTAGTTTTACATCTAAAAGCTTGTTATTTTTCAAAATAATTGTGAATTTTATAGATCAAATTCATTTGTATGAATTTTACAATCAGTATGTGAATATCTACAAAAAGTTGCTCAGATTTTTTTTGATAGTGGGTGGAGATTGTAATTAATCTATAGATTCAATGAAGGGGAAATTAATATCTTAATAATACTGAGCTTTCTATTCCTGAACACAGTACATCTCTCCATTTATTCGGGTTTTTTTAAACACTGTCACAGTAAAGTTTTTGTGGTTTTCAGTTTACAGGTCTTGCATATTTTTTGAGGAGTTTATCCCCAAGAATTTCAAAATTTGATGCTATTTAAAATAGTATCTTAAATTTCAATTTCAGATTGCTTGATGTTAGTATATGGAAAAACAATTGATTTCTTTATGTTGACCTTGTAATATACAACCTTGTTAAACTCACTATTATTTTTATAAATTTCTTACTATTTTCTACATATACAATCAGATTGTAAGTATAATTTTACTTGTTTATTTCTAATCTAAATACTTTTATATTTTTTTGTTGTTGTTGCCTATTGCTTCTGAATAGAATCGTCAGCACAATGCTGAACAGATATCATAAGAGTGGACATTTTTGCCTTGTTCCTTATGTTTGGAGTAAAGTATTCAGTCTTTCCTCATTAAGGTCAAGGAAGTTCCTTCTATTATTTATTTGCTGATAGGTTTGTCAAACGCTTTTTTCTGCAACTAATGAGGGGATTATGTGTATATTACTCTGTGGACATGTGAATTATAGTGATTAATTCTTAAATATTAAACAAAACCTATATTCCTGTAATAACTTCCATTTGATCATGTTTTATTTTTCTTATAAACCATTGGTATAGATTTGCTAAAAAGTTATGAAATTTTGCATCTCTTTTTGTGAGGTAGGTGAGTCCATGTTTTTCTATTCTTGCATTGTCTTAGATATCAGAAAAATACTGAGTTCATGGAATGAGTTGTGCAGTATTCTCTCTTCCTAACTTTCCTGGAAGAATTTATGTAAAATTGTTATTATTTCTTTCTTAAATATTTGGTCAAATTCATCAGTGAAACAATTCAGGCCCCGAGTTTCCTTTGTGGAAAAGTTTTTAATTACAAAGCCAACATCTTTAATAAATGTAGGGCTATTCTGTTTAACCACTCCTTCCTGGTGGGGTGGGTGGAGGGATAAATTAGGAGTTTAGGATTAACATATACACACTACTATATATAAAATAGATAATCAACAAGAACCTACTGTATAGCACAGGGAAATCTACTCAACATTCTTTAATAACCTATGTGGGAAAAGAATCTGAAAAAGAATAGATATATGTATATGTATAACTGAATCACTTTTCTGTATACCTGAAACTAACACAACATTGTAAATCAACTATACTCCAATATAAAATATCCAATATATCCAAAATATCCAATATCCAAATAAATATTGGATATTTATCCAAATAAAATATCAAAAATATCCAATATCCAAAATTGGATATCCAATATCCAATATAAAATAAATTAAAAAAAAAAAAATTAAAGAAACCATTTCTTCTTGATGAGCCTTGGTAGTTCATGCCTGTCAATGAATTTCACCTAGATTATCAAATTTATTGTCATTAAGTTGTTCATAATGTTTCTTTATTATCATTTAAACATCTATAAAGTCTGTAGTTACATCCTCTAGTATTCCTAATATTGGTCATTTGTGCCTTCTTTCCTTTTTCTCCTAATCAGTCTGGCTAGACATTTATCAATTTTGCTCATCTTCTCAAAGAATCAGCTTTTTGTTTCATTGATTTTTTTCTATTTTCATGTGTGTGTTTTATGTTATTGATTTCTGTTCTTAACTTTTTATTTACTCTTCTGCTTACTTTGAATTTAATGTGCTCTTCTTTTTCTAATATTTTAAGGTAGAAGCTGAAGTCATTGATTTCAAATATTCCTTCTCTTCTAATACAGGCACTTAGTTCTATGAATGTCTCTCTAAGCAGTGCTTTATCTGAGTCTCACAAATTTGACTACTTTGGCAAAGATGTGTTCTCATTTTCATTTAGATAGAAATATTTTCTAGTTCCTACTTCAATTTCTTCTATGACTAATGGCTTGTTTAAAAGTCTTTTAGTCTCCAAATATTTGGAGATTTTCTAAATATCTTTTTAATTGATTTCTAGTTTAACCATTGTTGTTGCTTTAAGCCACTGAGTTTTGGGGTTATGTGTTATGCAGTAATTAGGTAATTGATAAAGAACTCATGAATGTCTAGGCAAATGAGATACTGTATCAGTTAGAGTTTTGTAAAGAAAACAGGGAGAGATTTAATACAATAAATTACGTGCATGCAAAAGCATTAGAAAAGCTAGAAAAACAAAGGTCAAGAAAGGTATCACTGACTTTCAGGAAATCTGGAAGTTGTAGACAGTGGCAAAGAGAATGATCAGACCTATCAACTGCCTGTAGCACTGACACAGGTGATTCACAGAACACCTGAAGCCACTGGAAAAACATCACATCTATCTTTTGCTCGCTGGTCTACTGCTGCCAGAGTGAAATGGCTCTGATTCTCTTTCACCTTACAATTACTGTGTGGTGACTCAACGGTGAAACCTAAACTAGTATCGGATCTTGGGAAAAGTAGGTTCCAGGCTTTGCAGATACTGGAGAGACAAAATGATAAGATAATTCTTAATCATCTTTTGGCTAAATACTAAACTAGGGTAAAGATTCTCCATCTCTTTCTTGTCTTGTTGGAGGGTTTTCTCCTGAGCCACTCTTGAGTAGTGACCATAACTGCTGGGAGTGGAAGTAAGGTTGATGGACTAGGTACAAATTACAGTGCTGTCTTTTCAAGTCCCTTGGGATGCACCAGAGAATCTGCCCTAATTGAGTTCCCTTAGTGGTGTGTGTATACATGGAAACTGCACACCATGCAAGGACACATGGTGTTCCATAATTCACAAACCAAGGATTTCAACACTTACAAAGTACTTTCATACATGTCATCTCATTTGATCCTTATAACACTTCTCAAATTTGACAAGAAGACAGAGATGCAATGAAATGAAGTTGAATTCTAAAAGTCATGTGATTATCAGAAGGACAGATTGCTATCAGATCTGATGCTAATCCAGTGCTCATGTTATTTTCAGCTTTCTCATCTCCAATGGATGAGGGCAGGATTACATAACAAAAGGTCAACTCCTAATATTATATAATTGCATGATTTCTGGCAGTAAGGTGTCTGGGAGATACTGCTGAATGTGTAGTGATTGCAAATTGGGGTAAAATGTGTAGTTAGGTTACATGGAAGCAGTTTGGTAACCAGTGTTACCTAATTTAACATGAAAGGTTTTATTATTTACAATGGTATATCAGAAATATTCCACCACTCCTATAGTAGGTTATAATTTAGTCATTATATTGATTTCAATGAAATCTCCTTTCTTTCTCATCTTTGCAGTATTAGTATTGAGTTATATGTCTCACATTGATGAAGTATATGATTCTACTGCTTTTGTCTTCAAAATTTAAAACATTGGCAGATTATAGCTTTCACTGTATTTTTCTTTAGAGATGATTAGCACAGCTGACTACTCCTTTAAAGTGAGTTTAAGCAATACTTTACATCTGATGAAGTTAAAAAAAAAAATCAAGGGAAGCACCCTGAATTTAAGAAAGTTTAAAATAGTTCTGTTGTTTTGGGGGGGCTGAATTCATTTCTGAAGGTATTATCTTTAAAAATTCTTTAATTATTCTAAACTATTTTTTTAACATCTTTATTGGAGTATAATTGCTTTACAATGGTGTGTTAGTTTCTGCTTTATAACAAAGTGAATCAGTTATACATACACATATGTTCCCATATCTCTTCCCTCTTACATCTCCCTCCCTCCCACCCTCCCTATCCCACCCCTCTAGGTGGTCACAAAGCACAGAGCTGATATCCCTGGGCTATGCGGTTGCTTTCCACTAGCTATCTATTTTACGTTTGGTAGTGTATATATGTCCATGCCACTCTCTCACTTTGTCACAGCTTACCCTTCCCCCTCCCCATATCCTCAAGTCCATTCTCCAGTAGGTCTGTGTCTTTATTTATCCTAAACTATTAAGAAAAGAATCACACTATAAATAACAACCTAAATGGGAAAAGAATTTGAAAAAGAATAGATACTTGTATATGTATAACTGAATAACTTTGCTGTACACCTGAAACTAACACAACATTGTTAATCAATGATACTCCAATATAAAATAAAAATTAAAAAATAAATAAATAAAAAGAATTCTTTCCAAAAAAAAAAAAAAGATTGAGTTAGGCTGAAAATGTCTTTTGAGGGTTCTTTTTTTAAATTAAATACTATACATCTACTGTATTGTCGATGAAAATGAAATTTGATTCATACAATAAATAAATTGATACCTGTAAATGAGTCTGAGCTTAAATAATGAAAGACATAAGCAGAATGGCAATCTCTATAATAGATTTTTAATATATACATATACTTTTTTATTGAAGTATAGTTGATTTACAATATTGTGTTAGTTTCAGGTGTACAACACAGTGATTCATATATATATATTCATATATATATTCTTTTTCAGATTCTTTTCCCTTATAGGTTATTACAAAATGTTGAGTGTAGTTCCCTGTGCTATACAGTAGGTCCTTGTTGGTTATCTATTTTATATGTAGTAATGTGTATATGTTAACCCCAACCTCCTAATTTATCCCTCCTCCCCTTTCCCCTTTGGTAACCAAAAGTTTGTTTTCTATGTCTGTGAGTCTCTTTCTCTTTTGTAAATAAGTTCTATTTGTATCTTATGTGGCATATATATATGTATGGATATATGTATAATAGAATATTACTCAGCCATAAAA
The DNA here is from genome assembly GCF_965194825.1 of Balaenoptera physalus. Lineage (NCBI taxonomy): Eukaryota > Metazoa > Chordata > Mammalia > Artiodactyla > Balaenopteridae > Balaenoptera > Balaenoptera physalus. The sequence goes on from NC_138884.1 coordinate 124,691,426, forward strand.
AAGAATGAAATAATGTCATTTGCAGCAAATGGATGAACCTGGAGATTATCATACTAAGTTAAGTAAGCCAGACAGAGAAAGACAAATATCATATGATATTGCTTATATGTGGAATCTATACAACACATTTTAAAGCTTTTGCTATTCAAAAATTTTTAAGATTTAAAGCATATAAAAGTGTAGCTTTTATAAGACAAAACTCTGTTTTCAATAGATTCTTATTACAAACCTAAGATGAGAATAATGGTGAACAGTTGTCAAAGACTTTTTATCCTTTCCTGTGCAGTTAGGTTTGTGGTGCAAGCTACTTTTGGCAAAGTTTTTGGCCTTGAACCTTGGATCTGTGCCCTCAAATATGTAATGGCAGATAATGATCAAATTAGTGTGCATAAATCTAGATTTTAGAGATGGTGCCAACTTCTGTCATAAGAATTTATTCAAATTCTGGTAGATATTTTTAGTTGCATTTAGCTTCAAGCTGCGGTGAGGTGATCTTCCAGGAGCCACATATCCTTTGTAAAGGATGCTAGCCCAAGTCCTGAGGACTGTTTAATCATAAAGATCTGCATTTAATTCACAACATAAAAAGAAGCGTCCTCTAAGTATTTTCCAGAATTCTTAATCTCAAAGTCAGTGCTATACAATATCTGTATTAGGATGAGAAAAAGGAGACTTTATAGGAGAATTTCTCAAAGAATATGCATCCAATGCTATGGAACAAACAATTATTATGGAATTTTTGCTGATTTGTTTTGTTTTGTTTCATTTTAATATTCTGATGAAAGCATTTGGAATACCCAAGGATATTACACATATGCATTCACATAAAAAATACTGCACATAATTTCAGGGGTTCATAGACCTGCTTTGAAACCTAAGGTTGGTCCAGGGATTTTTAGGTAAGGATTCTTCCTATTTGAGGCACTTTCAAATATACCTATCAGAGCTGCACAGGAACAGTTTTGTCTCCCCATAATTTCCATTTGGTGTAAGGTCATTAACCTATATTGAGAGATTCTGTTTATTTCTGTAAGAATGCAGAAAATTGTGGAAAATTTTATGAAAAGGAGCCGTTCCATATGCCCATCTCCCATTTGAGTGGGTGGCATGCTTTTCCTTTTGAAAACCAATGTGGGCTGCCCAAAGAGATACCTGTAAAATGAGGAACCTACATTTTGTTTTCTGCTGTGATATCTATTTAGCCATCAGACTTCCTGTTCTCTGTGTTTCCAAAGCATGGGTAAAAAAACATGAGAGGTGAAGGTTTGCTGGGAAGCCTGAGAGAAGTAAGAGAGAAAAACAGTGTCATCTCAATGTCTGATCTCACAAGTGTCTCTGGTCTGAGAACTCACCAGGAGACTAGGTAACCCATGGAACCATGGTGGAACAGGAGACTATAGGAGTGTGGGTCAAAGGCATGTACTTTTCAGAGGAATGAAGTATGAGGCTGCCAGGAGGATGAAAATATGTGGCTTAATTTTAGAAGGGGCCACCAATGCACAGGTGAGCTGTACGGGAGTGAGCCATTCACCTACAGGGCCAACATGTCAACATCAAACCCGCAGCCAATGAGCAAGTTGAGGAGTTTGCACTAATTAAAGGGAGGACCATAGTTTTGTCATGGGTGGTTATCCAAGGAAACTGCCTCCCCTCCCCTTCCCTCCACTTAGCTCTAACATTTCTAGGAAGGTACACATTAGGGGGAGTATAGGGTTGAGATTTGGGAACCAGAACATCCTCCCCACACATACACACACTTCTAAACCTCCAAACCACTAAAGTGGAACCTCCTAGGCATGGGGTGAGTAGGAAAACAATAGTGATTGTTTAATAATAGAAAGTTATTGAAGATAAATTGTACAAATGGATTGAGCTAAGGTCATGAGAGAGGACTACAAGTTGAGTGTGTTCCCTGGAGATGTTCAGTGATCAGCCTGTCAACTGTGGATGGACTGACTACTCCACACAGCACACTCAGTGCTGGTGGTTAAAAAAATGAAGCCATTTTATATTTATGTATTAGCCTTGATGCTATTCAAATGCTTAGTTTGTTGCCTGGGACATAAAAGGTACACAATGAATAATATTTTCTTCTTTCCCAAACTTGTTCGATTTTTCTAGGAGATTTAACAAATCAAAATTTCAGGTGCAATTTTACAAATGCCATATGTTCATTAAAATAATAAATATCAGGGCTTCCCTGGTGGCAGAGTGGTTAAGAATCTGCCTGGTAATAATGCAGGGGACACCGGTTCGAGCCCTGGTCCGGGAAGATCCCGCATGCCACGGAGCAACTAAGCCCCTGTGCCACAACTACTGAGCCTGCACTCCAGAGCCCGCAAGCCACAACTACTGAAGCCTGCACGCCTAAAGCCAGTGCTCCTCAACAAGAGAAGCCACGGCAACTAGAAGCCCATGCACTGCAATGAAGAGTAGACCCTGCTCACCGCAGCTAGAGAAAGCCCAAGTGCAACAAAGAAGACCTGATGCAGCCAGAAAAAAAAAATATATATATCAAATTTTTTGAGGAAACCATGCTTTTTCCATAATGACTGCACTAATTTATATTCCTAGCAACAGTGCACAAGGGTTCCTGTTTCTCCATATCCTCACCAAGATTTACAATGGAATATTATTCAGTCATAAAAAAGAATGAAATTTTGCCATTTGTGACCACATGATGGACCTGGAGGGCATAATGCTAAGTGAAATAAGTCAGACAGAGTAAGACAAATACTGTGTATTTTCACTTATATGTGGGATCTAAAAAATAAAACAAACAAATAATTATAACAAAACAGAAACAGACTCATAGATACAGAGAACAAACTAGTGGTTACCAGAAGGGAGGGTGAGAGAGGCAAAATAGTGAAGGGAATTGAGAGGTACAAACTACTATGTATAAAATAAATAAGTTACAAGGAAGTAATGTATAGCACAGGGAATATCTTCAATATTTTATAATAACTTTGGAGTATAATCTATAAAAATGTCAAATTACTATGTTGTACACCTGAAACTAATATAATATTGTAGGTCAACTATACTTAAGTAAAAAAATAGATATCAAAAGTCTTCAGCATTTTTATATGTATGTGTGGAGTCAATACATTCTTTTCAACAAATAGATATTGCCAGTCAAGTATGTACACATGGCTCCATTTGATAATCTTTAGGAAACTGGATTATAATCAGAAGTAGCCTTAAACTCTAGGTGAGCTGCTTATAGTTCAGAAAATTTTAAGATTGTGAAAAAAAAAATTCTTGCTCTCTGCCACAACGAATTTGGGCTAAGTTCAGTAAGTTTAGATTTAAGAACTATTTATGTGTCCTAATACCAACCATTAACAGTAGAAGAGTACTAACTTTTTGACACCCTACTAAATGCCAACATCTTTATAAAAATTCTAATTCTTACAACAACACAAAAGGTAGGTTTTCAGTTGGAAGAACAATAAAAACAAGCAAAAACCCTGAGACATAGAGAAGTTATTTTTTAAAAATCTCTGTGATTGGGCAAGTTATTGGAAGTATAGCTGTTCTAGTAGTGATAGTAGTCTTATGGTGGTGATAATATGTGGCTTGTCCAAGATAAGGAAGGTGCTAAGCTACTAAATGTTCAAGGTTAGACACTCCCTTGTCTGTCTTCAGAGCTCTCAATTTTTCACATCACACTGCTTCTCACAGAAATTGAAATGTTCAGTTGGTTCACTTTTCGTCACATCACTCTCAAGCTTCTACAGCTAAGTCTGAGCTTCACAAGTGACCACAAACACATTCTTATTTAATTCCAAGTTCTACCTGTGTCTCAAAACACCATTTTTAAAATAAAAAACAAGTTGTTTTTCACCGACAGAATGTGAAAAGTAATGGCTTTGACCTGTAGCTCAAGGTCCTGACTTGTTTAAAATTCATCCCAAAGGGCTTGCTGATGTGAATCAAATGTCCCGACTCCCAGGTATATGTTCTCTAGCAGCCTCAGACTACTTACAAAGACAAAGAAGGTTTAGTAAAATATTTTTCTCCAGCCTAGACTGATCTCAAAAGAACATTGTTTAAAAATAGTCATTAATCCTTTGGTGAACTGAGGCATAGCTGAGCCAGAGGAATAAAAGTTGTTAGCATTTGATGATCTGAGGGGAGCTTAAGTGTAGAAAACTATTTCTAGTCTGCAATATTAGAAAGCACTCGCTCATTTAAAAAGTATTCCAATCTCTTCTTCAAGCAACTTTAGACTCTAAAGTGCATCATAAATATATTTGTTTCTAGCTTACATAAATACCAGTAAGAACGGAGTGCAGTGTAAAATATTGCCAGATATTGACAAATCCTTTGTAGATGTACCAAAAAAAAATCTCATTTGTAAATGAATAATTATAGACCCACTTAGACTCTTCTGGGAAAAAAATAATAATTATACCTAAAGAAGGGTGCCTATTCTTGAACATGTCAAATTCCAATGTTATTTCATAATCACATAGGTAATAGATGTAGTAAATGAAATAGTCCTCTGTGTTTGGGAATTAAAGCTCTCCTAGTGTGTTTGAAATTCTTACAATACAAAAAGTAGATATTATATATTTGCCTACCAAGTAAGAAAAGTCTTACTCCAGGCAGTGGAATATTTTGCTTGTGATGGCATATTCTCTCATGTATGCATTTTTTTTTTTGCTTTTTTTTTTTTTTTTGCATTTTTTAATAAAGAAATTTTATAGAAACCAAAAGTTTATAGAAGCCTAAAAATTATTATAGTTAATATAAATTCATTCCTAGATAAGATATTTAAACAAAATGTTGAAAGTGGAGTTTTGAAGCAAAATACAGAGACAATTAAATAGGCCTATTAGTTGCTTTATTGTAAATAACTCATATGGCTATTGCTAACAGATTTTTAGGCTCGTTATTCGACCTTTAGTATTATTATGGTGGCCCCCTCTTTCAAGCATAGCTTTTTTTAGGTTGAGCGGACACCAGGCACTTGTGGGTACAGTGTTAAGTACAGAAACCACTTTACCTAATTTGGACAACCTGGGAAATGAAAAACAGAAAAAATACTGTTCTTCTGTGAGTCTTCATGTAAATCTCTGAATTTTAGATTATTATCATAAGATGAAACATTTGAGTGGTCAGACTGCCAAGGGATTAAAAAGGATCAAGTGTGAGGTGACTAGAAACTAGAACATACTCCCAGCAGAAGCCAAGAAAAAAATAAAAACAGTAATAAAACAGTGCTTTTACTATTAAAAATGAACCAGAGTGTTCTTTCATGGATTCATTATATTATGCGGCCTGACATTGTCATCAGGTTGATCAATAATCAAATGTTCAACATATTTCTTAACTACAATCCTACCACCTGGATATTAATGAGAAATGAACAAAGTAAATTACTGAGATGGAGAACTAATGAAAGCATAAGGAATGACATGCTGGTAGGTGACACAGCTCCCCAGAAATATTTCAGAGTCTGTTCTGAACCAATAAAATTACAGTGACAATAATTCTGATCATTACCTGTATTATGTATACATTTTCTTTATCTTTTAATCTTCCAATTTTCAGTTCTCTAGAGACAAAATACAAGATACTCAAGTAATAATCTGACAAGCAAAGATTGAAACACAGGAGGTGAACCATAAATATTAGTAGAGGGTGATGATGGTAGGGAACATAAAGAAAATTTTTAGTGCAATAATGATCAACACAGGTTTTTTTTTGTTTTAGTAGTTAAAGCAAGACCTATTTAGCCAAGAGTTTGATGATTCCACATGTACCCAAGTTTCACATAAATATTCTGTGAAAATGGGGTTATTCTAAAGATAGACTAGGCTGTGGTCAATACTTTTTACATGACTATTTCAACCCAGAACATGTGTTGTAATGCCCAGGTGGTGTTTACTGAGTAGACACTGTGCAGTTCATTCATACACCCTTTCAACTAATGTTTGTCGAGAGCCTAGGTGCCAGGTTCTGGCATACAAAGTAAACAAAGTCCCTTTTTCATGGAGTTTATAATATAATGGAGGTACACAAACAAAACAAATTGTAAGAAATACTCAACAGTTCAGATGGTAATAAGTACAATCCAAAGAAAAATAAAGCAAGATAAAGGGTTAGAGATTAGTGATGGTGGTAAGGGCGAGCTATTTTATATAGGGTGGTCATGGTAGATTTCTCTGGTAAGATGACATTTGGTAAGAAACCAAAGGAAGTGACAGTGAGCCAGTGGATATTTAGGGTGGAACATTACAGACAGAGAGAAGAGAAAATGCAAAGATCCTGAGATAAAGCATACTTGGCCTGTTGGAGAAGCAGTGAGGAGTTCAATGTGGCAGGAGTGGAGTTGGTGAGGGTCAGAATGGAAGATGAGTTCCCAGCGGTGCGGCGGGTGGGCAGATCCAGGAGGAACGTGCAGGCCTTTGCAGGGACCTTGGCTTTTACTGTACGTGAAATGACAAGCATTGGATGGTTTTGCACAGGACAGTGACGAGATCTACTATTTCTTAAAAGGGTTACTGTAGTTGCTGTGTTGAGAAGAAACTATAGTTATACAAAGATGAAAGTAAAAAGACCACTGAGGAGACTTGCAAGAGTCTAGGTAAAGGAAAATGGTGATTTGTTCCTGGTGGGTAGTTGTGGCAGTGGAGGTGGTGAGAAGTGGTAAAATTTTGAATAAGTTTTGAAGGGTGAGTTGATAGGATATACTGATAGATTAAATGTGGGATATGAGAGACAGAGAAAGTTAAGGATGAGTCTGAGTCTGAGATGTTTTGCCTAGAAACTGGAAGGAAGAAGTAGTCTTTCACCAAAATAGAAAAGGAGGATAGGGCTTTAGGGGTAGAACTGGGGATCAAAGAGTTCAGATTTGAGATTATCAGATTTAAGGTGCTTATTAAATATCCAAGAAGAAATGTTGAGTAGACAGTGAGATACAGAGCAGGAATTAAATAGCAATAATGTAGATGACATTGTCAGATGTTTGCTATTTGGAAAGTCAAAAGAAATAGTACACAGTAAATAACTCAGAAATATTACAATTAAAATATATAATAAAATTAAATATATATGTATTAAAATAATTCCCTTAATTCATGATATCTTCAAAATATTAAAATAAATATTAACTTTTAAGATTTCTCTATGAAAAGAACTCTGTGGCTTATACAAGGAACCTGTATCAAAAATGTAAAAATCAACCTCCAAAAATTATGGAGGTTAAGAATCTCTACTTAAGAAAATAAAAATGAAACATTTTAGATCCTGAAATTATCAGCTCACTAGCATTTCTAACTCCTTATTTAAAAGAAAAAAAAAAACCTTACATAAATGAATATGCTGCTTTGTAAGTTAGTAGTGCATAAACCAAATTAAATCTCCAAGTCAGAAATTGTTCCCCCTATTGGGAACATGTATAGGATTTTACCTGAAAATTTCCAGAAAGTCAGATAGTCAGCTCTACAAAATTCAACTGAGGGCAATTAAATATAAATATGTTTCTTTTAAACTTGAAAGAACCTAATGTTAGAACTACCTTGAATGTCTCTCCAAAGTTCTACTGAGTAATATTTGTAGAAAAGGGATACGAATTTTTTCCTTAAAGGAAACATTGTAAAATAATTATGGGGATATCCCTGAGATTTCTTTGCTACTGAAAAGGAAGAGAAATTTAAGAAAGAAATATCAAGTTGCTGGTCCTCTGTACAAATAATCAAGTATGTCAGAAAGGGCCAAGAACATGGAAACATGATCTTTTTAAATGAAGGGTTCTTTTTGGAGATAGGGTTAGAAAATAGATTTAAATCGATTAAGGATGGAGGTTTAAAAAAACTTTAACATGTAGAATGAATTACCTGAATTGCCTGTTAAAGTTATGCGCAAGCCCTTCTCCCATAGCAACCACTGAAATCAGTGCAGAGAGAATGAGCGGTCTCTGCTTCCTGATATGAATCTTTTCCCCTAAATAGTCCAATGCAATTGCCAATACTTGTTTAGCTGCAGACCAAACATGCAGGCAAACATAAGTAATTGCCTGTGTGTCTTTCATTCATGCTTGCATATATATGTTTATCTTAGAACTGCCTATAATTTATCTTCAGGAAAATATTTAGAAAGCAAGTTAGCACTAACTAGGAACAAGTCTATACTTATGGATAAAATATGTAACTCATCCTCTGCCCAAAGAAGCAAGCATCCCAACATGTTATACACAATGACTTATTTTAGGGCTCACTTTACATAAATATCACTGTGCTCCTGCAATGTAAACGTAGACATCTATTGAATCAGATGGACATAAATTTAACATTATTTTGAGTAACCCAATGAAATTTCATTGTTTCCTAAAGACAACGAATATGCCATTATTTACCACGTAGGAATAGACATATACTTGTATATCTAGTGAATGAATATATTTCACAAATTCTTTTGAGACCCACAGGAAAATGCTCTTAGAAAAATCTTGGAAAGTTACAATTATGAAAGAAATGCCTATATCCTCTCCATCTCATCTTTATCAGGAGTTAATCTAAACAGAGCTGTATAAGATTTCAAGTGGAATCAAGAATGCTGTATGGTTTCCTCTAATTATATCATTACTTTGCCTAGATATTTGAGACATTTTTGCTAACTCATAGCACACTCTGAATTCACCTTCCTGATCTCCACTTTAACTAAGCAGAATCAGTAGAGTCATTCTAGATGGAAGTGGTATTTTGCAGTTGCAAGAGGTTAGATAGAGGATCATTTTCATGTGTAAACACTGAGGCGCATCCCCACACTGTCCTGCAATCTGCAGATTGGCATATGATAGAAGTATGATGTATGGAGCATAACTAGTTAGTAAATAATAATACTGTTGAATTTTTCAAAATGACTGTACTTGAGGAGTTGGCTTCAAATTAAGGAAAATGCTTATCTTTGCCAAATGACAATTTGATGGAAAACAAAAAAAAAACTGAAAGGAGGTAGGTAGGTGGAGAGCAGATGAGAAAAGAGGTATTTACTACTCTATTTGATGCCACAATAAACCTTTTGTTGTAAGTGTAATGATGAACTCAGCAAAATTACCAATACTCAGTCAGTCGCTGATCCAGCCATTTTAAGTGGTTCTGAACTATTTTAAGAAAGATGATGGAGTGTTAATCTGATTATGAGAAATTGTTCTTCTTGAGTTGACTTAATTAAAAATCGTTTTGGCAACAAACAAACATCTCAACTTCAATAACATCACACAGGTAAAAAAAAATTCTTCTGGCACGTTTGAAAAAGCTTCTACTTGCAACCACACACGGCTAGTATAAGGATAAAGAAATCACTCTCAGCATGTCATATTCTGTCATCCCATGCCAACCTCACAGCATTTGTTTTCATTCTTTTCTACTGCTTACTTCACCTCAGGAGCCTTTAAACTCTTCTAATTTTGAAAATCAAAACAAAATAACCCATGGAATTATTTTGTTTTCCAATGAGTATCAGGCAATCAAGGACTCCTGATGACTAAAGTAGAGAGAGCATGGAGAGGTGTGATGTTGGGTGGTTTCAGTAACCAGAAGAAGCTTGGAAGAGGGTGTAGAATTAACATCTGGCAAGGAGAGCTGGATGGCCCAGAAGGACAATAGACATACAAGGATACTCAGATGTGAAGTAAACCCTTAGTCCCAAGAGTATAATCAGTGTTTTTAAAGTTAAAACCATGACTCCCGGCACTGTTTGAAAACCTGAACTTACTCTCTACCAGTTGTCATCTGGCTTTTTAAAATTACAGGACACGGTTGTCCCTATATCTCATCTCTGTCCTTTTCACTTCTGTTTTCCCTCGGTTCTCATCCACATGCTGAACTAAAGCACAAATGCTTCCCTTTTCCTCCCCATTTTTTCTTTGAAATCTATTAATAGTGCAGATTTTAAGGTGTATATCACGTATTTCAGAGAGAGCAACAAAAGCAAAAGAAGCAACACCAATGGCTCCCCTATGAGCTATCACCTCATAACTAGTGTAATAACTTCTTTAAAAAAATGGTAAAGCTGATTTTCCCAAAGTGCATTTAGCTATGTCATCTGCATGGAAGACATAATTGAGTTACCTTGGTTTTACAGAAACTTCTGTTTATTGAATAAGACATTTACTTCCACCAATTTTCTGAATGAAATTATGATTTTCATTGTGTTTGTATGGAGGATTCTTATCTTCCTAGAGCTGAATACAATAATTTATATATCAATTAATAGAACATATGATCCAAGTTTAACCTTTTGTGCTCCCCTTATGACAAACAAAAGTGAAAATATTAAACCCACACTAAATATAAAGATTTACAGAGAACACTATTTATTGAACATTTCCCATATACCAGATATTGTGCCAAGTGCTTTAAATGGGCTGTGTCATTTATTCCTGACAGTGGCCATGAGGGGGATTCAATTCACAGGTGGGAAGACTGACACCCAGTGGGGTAAAGAATTTGTCAAAAGTCAACCACTAGTAAGTAGTAAAATTAAGATTTGAATAAAAGTCTGATTTCAAAAACTGTGCTTTGGGGCTTCCCTGGTGGCGCAGTGGTTGAGAATCTGCCTGCCAATGCATGGGACACGGGTTCGAGCCCTGGTCTGGGAAGATCCCACATGCCGCGGAGCAACTAGGCCCGTGAGCCACAACTACTGAGCCTGCGCGTCTGGAGCCTATGCTCCGCAACAAGAGAGGCCGCGATAGTGAGAGGCCCGCGCACCGTGATGAAGAGTGGCCCCCGCTTGCCGCAACTAGAGAAAGCCCTCGCACAGAAACAAAGACCCAACACAGCCAAAAATAAATAAATAAATAAATAAATTTGAAGGGAAAAAAAAAAAAGAATGTGATCTTTCCATTAAAACAAAACAAAACAAAACAAAAATCAAAACTGTGCTTTGAACAACTACATTAAATTATTTTCAATAAAGAGACTGAGGAGATTTTAAATGTGAAAGAATCCTACTGTATTATATAAAATAAAACATTAAGAAGGAAGAATGTTACCTGCCTGGCTTGAATCTCTACCTGCTACTTTAAAAAGGATGCTTTTCATTCATTTTGCTATTTCACTGAATCTAAAACTATTCTCCAACTTTAACAATAACGATTTACTTGTAATCTTGTATTGAATTCGTATTATCCTTGAATTGAGAAGAATTGTCAACTTTAGTCTACCATTCTGTTCCTGACTGTTCATCATCTCCATCCCAAATTGGTCTATTAATTAATTTACCTTAATCTCAGAAGATAGGCCCTACTTATGCCATTCCTGTGCTATTTTAGAAATATATTTTATTTTTAAATGTGATATATTTAAAATATATTTTAAGTATATTTAAATAGCAAAAAACACACTTTTGTTATTGATATTTAAATTTTCCACAATTCAATTACACAAGGAATCCCTAATTTACAAATTATTTTTCTTCTGAAAAGTTCATTTGTGGGTCAGTGAAACGTGGAACATATTATCCTTACAAACAAAGTTGCCAATGAGAATTTGGTCCTCAGGCCAGTCATCAAAGCCTTAAAAGTCCATAATGAAAGCTGAACTACAGTCCTTGTGATACATATTACTGAGTTCCCAGTCTTCAGAGCAGGTTATTAGTGATTCAGAAATTTAAGGTGGAGTAGAAAGACAGATTCAATTAAATGCAAATATTTAATAGAAGTTATGCATTTACAATAAGAAATAATACATAAAGAACAACCTATAATAATATTTTACTTCCTCTTGTTATAAAACTGTGCTCAGTAAGAGTGATATAATTTCTGAGTCGCTAAAATGTAGACCTCTGCTTTTGATGTAACACCCCTGAAGGAGAGGGATTAGAGAGAAGCACTTGGAATAACAAGAATTGAGGGATGAATTTAGTGAGAAGACTGCCCCTCACCCCGCCCTTCACCCTGTGACCAGTGCGGTACGCATGCTCAATTCCACAGCTCCCTTACACTGTACGTACCAAAGGTCCACACAGTGGAGTGTGCCATTCCCAGGAAGAGGACAAAGCAACTTTGTGAAAGAAAACATTCTTATATTTTATATACATATATATTTCGATGTGAGATAGAAAGGAGTTAAGCTCTCTTGACCTTTCATACCCAACAGAAAGGACTTAAGCTCTCTTGACCTTTTCATACCCAACTGAACCTGGAATCCTCATTTAGTCCAAATGGTTTTCTGACATATATAGTATTTGGGGTATTGAGGGGACAGTGGATGATTACTGTGGTGTTCTTCTTTTTTTAAGTAACTCTTTGTCAATATATACCTAAAGTGCACAAATCATAAGTGTACTGCTATGATATGTGAATTTTTACAAAGTGGACGCGCCCAGATCTATATAACAGAACATCACAGCAGCTCAAAAGTCTCCTCAGGTGCCTGCCCGCTTATCATCCACCTCCCCAAAGGTAAAGACTCTCCTGACTTCCATCAACATTGCTTCGTTTTGCCTACTTTTGAACTTTACATAAATGAAATCACACAGTCCATGCTCATTTTTGTGTCAAATTCTTTTTCTCAACATTGTTTTGTGAGATTTCTTCCAAGTTGTTCAAAGTACTTTGTTCATTTTAGTGACTGCATATTATTCCATTGTGTAAATATGTCACAATTTATTCATTTATTTTAATGCTAATGGAAACTTATGATGTTTTCATTTTGGGGTTTTTAGAAGTGTTGCTGCTCTAAACACTTTCGTACATGTCTTTTGAGTATATATCTAGAAATGGGATTACTGTGTTATAGGATAAGTGCATATTGTTTTCCAAAGTGATTGTTCCAATTTACACTCCTGCCGGCAGGTCATGACTGTTCCAGTTGCTTCATATAACTCACCAATATTCATTATTATTTTCTTTAATTTTAGCTATTCTGGATATGCAATAATATAACTGTGATTTTAATTTGCATTTCCTTGATTACCAGGGAGATGGATCTTCTTTTCACATACTTATTAGTCATTGGGGAATCATCTTTTGTGAAGCACCTTTTAAGTCTTTTGCCCATTTTTAAATTGAATTATGTATTTTTGTTATTGATTTTTAATCTTTCTTTATGTATTTTTTATACGAGTCCTTTATCAGTCCTTTTCCAGAAAAATGTATTATGAATACCTTCTCCCACTCCGTGGCTTGTCTTTTCCACTTTCTTATTGGCATCTTTGATAAACAGAAGTTATCAATATTAGTCAAGTCCAATTTATCAATCTTTTCTTTTATGGTTAATGCTTTTTTGTGTGTCTGCTTAGTAAATTTTTGCCCACCCTCATGATGGTGAAGATAATCTCTCATGTTATCATCTAAAAGATTTATGGTTTCCTTTCACATGTATATCTACTTGGAATTAATGTTTATGTATGGTTACACTTTGTTTTTTTCCATGGGGCTATCTAGTAAACCCAGTACCATTTATTGAAAAGACTATTCATGTCCTCATGGAGTGTTCTTTTTGTGTATTTGCTTTTGTCATTGTTGGACACATTACAGTTTACATGTGCCCAATTAAAAGGATTTATGAATTCATTTTCTTAAAGAGTAAAATAGTATAGCATTTCATAATAAGATGTAGATTATCAGAACTTTTGGTATTTATAGATGTTCACTGGTTATTTCATGGCAAAGAAGCTAAGGTGAGTTCCAAATTTATTTTACAGAAAAGATGAGTTCCAAATAGCTTTTCTTTTTCTGTGATGACCACTGGCTGGCAGGGGTATACTTCACGAAGTTATTTTCAATTAAAAAAAATTAATCTTTCTTTTCAAAAGGAAGGTTAAGTTAAACAAAAAATCAAGTAAGCAAATGCTTTTCAAGCAAAAGTACCAAAAATAGCAAATGGATATGTGTACTAGGATATACTTCATGTCATATGATTTTGCTGCTGAAAATAGGTTACAGATTTCACATTTTTAAAAGTGAAAAACTTGGCAAGAGAATTTTCTAACCTGTTTTAAAATATTATAAGCAATTTTAGTTAATTTTGAACACATTTATTACAAATACAAAAATATAATATCTTCTGATTAGTTTCTGGAATAACTGATTAACAAACCTTAGGACGTATAAAATTTGCTTCTTGAATTTCAGCAAGTCTTTGTATAATGGATGGCTAGGAATAAAACTCTTAAGTATCCTTACTCAGTAAGTTTAGCCAAGATTTATATATCTTTTGAGATATCTTTATTAACTATAGTGATTAAACCCAAGGATCAAAATAAACTAAACTCAACAAGATTTTCTAATCTCTGTATGATAATTGTTAAACCAAGATTTAAAAAACAAAGTGGCATTCAATCACATCACTCTAAAGGTGTCATCAGTATAACTTTTAATGAAGGTCTATTACTTTTCTATTGATACACAGCAAATTACCACAAATTTAGTGGCTTAAAACAACACTCATGTGTTAGTACTCAGTTCTGCAGGTCAGAAGTCCAGCACAACGTGGCTGAGTTCATGCTCAGGGTATCACACAGTTGATAGCAAGATGCTGGCTGCACCAAGGGTTGCTCTCAGCTCTAGAGGCAGCCTGCATTCCTTGTCATGTGGCCTCATCCATCTAGAAGCCAGAAGCAGTGCAATGAATCTTCTCATGCTTGAGTCTCTGACTTTCTCTTTGATCCCTGCTTTTAAAGGGCTCATGCGATTAGGTCGGGCCCACCCAAAGAATCTCTCTATTTTAAGGTAAACCGATTCTAGATCTTAATTACATTTGCAAAATACCTTCACAGCAATACCTAGATTAGCCCTTGGTTGAATGCAATAAATGGGAGTCCCTGGTACACTAGGGGCTAGGATACTTTGTAGGGCCACCTTAGAATTCTGCCTACCACAGGGCCAAAAACTTATGTGCATATCTTGATTATTACAGAATAATGATGGGGTTTTTTTGTAGTTGGAAAAGAGGAACTGTTTTTAATTTATTTTTTATTGAAGTGTAGTTGATGTACAATGTTGTGTTACTTTCTGATATACAGCAAAGTGATTCAATTATATATATAATAGAATATATGTATATTCTATTAACTGTTCTTTTCCATTATGGTTTATCATAGGATATTGAATATAGTTCCCTTTGCTATATAGTAGGACTTTGTTGTTTATCCATTTTATAATTATTTGCATCTGCTAATCCCAAACTCCCAATCCATCCCTCCCCCACCTCTCCTCTTCCTTAGCAACCATAAGTCTGTTCTTTATGTCTGTGAGTCTATTTCGTTAATAAGTTCATTTGTGTCATATTTTAGATTCCACATATAAGTGATATCATATGGTATTTGTCTTTCTCTTTCTGACTTCACTTAGTATGATAAACTCTAGTTCTAACCATGTTGCTGCAAATGGCATTATTTCTTTCTTTTTAATGGATGAATAGTATTCCATTGTATATATATATATACCACATCTTCTTTATCCCAGAATAGTGATTTTGATGTATGTAAGATAACAAATAAATCTTATGAGCTAAATACAAAATCATTTATAAATTATCAATGTTCCATTTATTATTCAAACATTGTCAGCCCATCAGTAGAACATCAAAAGGTGGGCAAAAAAATATTTAGTTGTCTTTGATTTGCTTGTGCCTACTTTCAATAATATAAAAACAATGATTTTATTTACATTAAAAAATTGTAATTGTGAAGATGTAATTGTCTACTGGGGACAATTTGATTTAACAATTTGTAATACTAATTTATAACTTTCACATGTTTAAATATAGGGTATATGGACTGGCCTTATATATATGGTATATAAGGATGGGTTTGTTGTTTTCCCACTAAATAAGGCTCTCTCTTTTTTTTAAAGCTAAGTGATTAAGGTGCTTACTAATATTAGCACATGTTGGGCTGTTTTGTAAGACAATCCGTTTCCCCCTATTCCTTGATTCCCTGAGCTAACTTACAGGGTCTCTGGGCCTGCTAAATCACAGATATGGTATATGCTAAGCAATCCTACAGCAACTCCTGGTCACTGTCTCCTAAGTTATACCCCAGAACCTCCCTATTCTGAACTACAGAATAAATAAAATGCTCTTGCTACAAATTAGTTTTCCAACTAATTTCCCACCCATGGTTTAGATGATATGGGCAAGGTCTTTGTACAAGAACAATCTAGTTGAAGTAATTTTTACTAGCTTATTGTACTGGTCATTTTACCCTTCTCAGAAGATTTTCTGATAAAAAAGAAAAGTTTCTTTGGGACCGGGTAAAGTTCTACCTGGTAGCATCATCATGAAGTGATGTCAATATGTTAGGCAGTCTGAGAGGTCATATGAGGCAGGGTCTCTGCCACAGATTCACCAGAGGTGGCTTCCCTAAGATATCCTTTTATTTCCTCCCAGATAATCTATCAGCAGGAGCAGTAACTGTGATTTGTATGGATGGGTTCCTTTTATGTTCTTGACCATATTCAAGTAACTCATCCAGACACACCATATTAACCATATGTCAAATCGTAACTGCATAGTATTCATAATATTCATAGTATTCAAGTATGCAACATGGCATTATTCAATTACAGTCCTATGTTCTTTATTTGAGACATTAGAGCTGTATATTTGGGTCACCCAGACTTCTGAAACCAGTTAATGTAACATACTCTGACTAAAAAAAAGCACATATGGTGGCAAAAGACTGGATAAAGGGCACATAATCACCAGAAAGTTCAAAGCTTCCAAGACCTGCTGATAATTCAAGCTAATGACTATGAGATGGCATTGTTTTCAAATTTTGACAGAAATCCTGACTGTTGAGTGCTCAAGGCACAACTAATCCACAGCTAAACCTCTGGTGTATTTCTTTTTTTCAACAGCTCCCTAGAAACCTGCTAAGTCTTGGTGGTTTTTTGCTCACTCTGAGACTCCACAAAGTCTCAACATCTCTGTGGCTATGATAGGCTGGTACTCAGACTAGAACCTCTCTGTTCACCGTCCAATACATTAATGTGATACCTCAGACCAGTTAGTAGATTTCTCATCTTCAAATACATAGAGCATTTCTTAATCGGTTATACCTATTTAACTAAATCCCATCTCTGCCTGAATGAAGGCAATTCCTAATCTTGATTACCTTTTCAAAATACAGTTACCTGGAGGAAGAGAAAGGAAATTATACCAACAAAGATCTTATGTTTGTCCTAATGGCCTTATGGTGAGAACCTGAGAGGTATTTAAATTTAATACCCATTGGGAATTCACAGAAGACACCTGAATTTAGTGCAAGGATCTTTAATTCATGGAACTATTTGATGGTCCATAAACAAGTATATGTCTCTCTGCTCTCCTGTTACCTGGCAGGGGAGGGGACTGCACTTTTCTTTAATTTTACTTCCCAAATTGTATATTATCATTCTCCAAGGCTGAATCCAAGAAATACTATCCCAGTATATGGGGGAAATAAGCAACTGAATTTCCTTTTTCAGGGGTATACTCATAACCTAGCTAACCGTGAGGACTGAACAAATTCTGAAAGCATTTAAACCTTACTGTATCTTAAGTCCAGGAAAGAAAAGGTGGAAAAAAAGATGTGTTTGTATCACTAAACTGTCTTCCATTTTAGCTAGCCAGCATATTGGGATATGCCATTCTCAAATGTTGCCATAATTGCTTACATTTTAATGTGTACCTGGGTAATGTAGAAGGAAAGAAGGAAAATCATCCTATACACCAGCACTACTCAGTAGAACTTCCTGAGATGATGGACATGTTCTACATCTGTATTCAATATGGTAGCCACTAGCCAAACATGACCGTTGGGGACCTGAAATATGGTTAGTGTAACTGAGGGACAAAATTTTTATTTTATTTAACTGCAGTTAACTTAAACTTGTATTCAAATGTCCACATATGGTTAGTGGCTACCATATTAGACAGCACAGCTATTGACACAAAACGGCAACACTCCATTCTGAAGTTTGGTTCAGAAAGATACATATTCAGAGATACCAAAAATTGGGAGCTGATTAATTTCAAATTCTTACTCTATCTTCTAATTTCCAGTAGAGAACTAATCCTTGTGTTGCAATTTCGATATGGCTCTTCAATTCATCCTAGTTAATGATTAATAGCACCTAGACTATACTTCCCTAATAGAGTATAAAAGCTCCCAAAGAAAAATGTGATCTTAAAATGTACCTCTAATGTACCGTAATCCACCTTAGACATTTAAATATTTATTACAACAATTTGCTTGAGAAGAACATGATGTATGCCTTTAACAGATAAGGATAATTTAGACCAGCAAAATGTCTAAATGTGCACATTATAAAAATAGGAAAATGATTTACAGCACAGACTGCGTACTCTTTCTTTCTTTCTGGAGTCTGTGTGTGTGTGTGTGTGTGTGTGTGTGGTTATTAACTGTGTGAATCCAGGGCAGCAGACACTCACTTTCCAGAGCACCCCCAGATTTTTATCTTTATCTTAACTTTGGCAAACGTACATGACGATACTGGTGCTTAAAGTGACCACTAAACAAATAAACGCTTTACAGCAACCTCAGACTTCTGAAATGATCTTGAACAAAATCAGGAAAGCACTGTAAGTGAAATTAATGAAATGAACAGTAGTTATAAAGTCTATTTATTATAATTCAAATTGTAACTTGTGACCTCTCCTATCTAAGGGTCATCTTTCTGTGGTATAGTAAGAAGTAAAAAAAGCATATTTCACACATGCCTTTCAAACCAAGTGGCAGTTGCTTCTCCACACTGCCTTCTTCTCCCTGCCACTCTCAGGGCTGTCTGGGGTGCTTCACTGTGATTAATGTCTCAAAACACCAGTGCCACTATCCTCCCATTATTACTGACTCGTATAGGGAAAGTCCCACTTCTCTTTGCTGCCCTCTGCCATGATTTCTCAGAACTGAACCAAGAGCAAAGGTTACAGACTCAGTGAAAGTTTCATGCTCATCAGAGGGAATTTTAATCTGAAATACTGATATGGGAGATGGACAGGAACCCCAAGACTGGACGCTGATGTTCAAGAAAACGTGTTCTAACCTCTAAAAGATGCTGCATGGGCTGACTGTCTTGCTAGCCTTGTTTTCATCTGGAATACAATCCTTACCTTTTCAACGAGAGCGGCTCCTTAAAAAATTCACCCCTAAATTCAGGGTTGGTCTCAGGCTCTAAAGTCTGTTTTCTTTCTTCAATAGGGCAATTCTCAGGTCTCAATAACCTACAAGGTCACATTTATTTCCCCATGTCCAAGATACTTGGAATAGTACAGGATGGCTTTTTGGATGTCAAATCAGGGTCCCTTTGTGATTCTACTTCCAGCGTGACTGACCTTCCTTGTTTTACTGGGACAGATCCCGTTCTTTTACTGGGTTTTTTTCCCCATACTATTTTCTCAAGTGAAAATGAAAAGAACAAATTTCTACATTTGACAGCATTTTTCTGATAGTATTATGGTTTGGTTTTCTGAAATCTCCTGATAATCCTCAAATCCATCCTAGTTTACAACTGGAGAATAGAAATGAGCCATGGGATAACAAAGAAACAAAAAAAAAGTCTGACAGCAATAACAAGTGACAGGTCAAAGAAAAAAGACATAGGAGCAATGAGAACAACATAGATGTCTGCCAGAATTTTTGGCAAAAAGCAAGATACGGCTTACACATAGTATCAAGTCAAGGATGGGGGAGGAGAAGGAATGTTTCCATACTGTAGTACAGAACTGGTATAAAATAATTACCCTGAGTCATCAAGTAAATGCTTAACTACATTTAATCTACTGTCTTTATTAAGGCAGGGAAGGATATAATAAACTTAATGAAGCTATCTATATATATTTTATATTCTTACCTCTCATCTTCTGAACAATTTGGTTGTTTCTGAATTAATTTATGTGATTACATCACAGTATTAGCTGGGTAACTTCTGAACTAGTTAAGGTGTTGTCTTTTTCTTACTCTGACTCATGCTGACATTCAAATGATCCTTTTAAGAAGTAAGATTCACTTATTCTTCTTGAAATATATTTGTCTACCAAATTACTATTTAGTAGTATTAAATACATAATTCAGTTACTGAATTGCTATTAGTAATTTGTAAATTTAGAACGTGTAAATATTTGCTAGTTTAATATCTTTCTATGAAGTTGGTTTTAGTTTAATTCTGTAGTTTTGTCCTCCAGTTCTGCACTTCAATAGTATAACAAACATCGTATCATTTATCACACTCTCAGCATGCTTCAGACTACACATGTAATGGAAATGGAAAGCAGCTATTGGCTGTAAAGTCTTCTGGTGTATTAAAAAGCAGACTACTAGCTATATCTTAAACCTGTCACTAATTATCTGACATGGAAATTATTTAGTTTCCCTGTGTCTCAGTTTGCTCAACTGGAAAAACAGGAAAATTTTCTCTCAATCTCGATGTTGGTATAAAAATGTATGTGAAAGAGCTGTATTTGAAATTGACAGAAAATAAATGGTCGTTTTTATTAGTTTCATAGTGGCAGGAATATAGTTGTTACCTAATGAGAAAAAAGTTTTCCCCATCATTTTCCTACCCCAGTTCTTTTCTTATTATAAGAATGGGCTAAAATATGGCTTTGGAAACCTGATTGATGACTTTGAACGTACACTTTTAGAGAACTGCAGTGACTGCTAATGGCATCATCAGGATTATCTAATCCATATGAACTAATGGAAAAGAATTCCCTATCTACACTAAAGAGAGAATTTTCCCTGAGTCTATCTTTTTTTGGTATATGTTTGAAGTGGGGCATAGTAACAATATTGAAGGACAGAGAATTACTATTTGATGATAAGTCTACCATTTATGTAATAACAAATGCAACAATTTTTTTGAGAGCCAGATATTGCTAAATGCTGTGAGGGACACTATTGTGAATACAGAAAGACATATTGATGTAAAACTATCAATAGGAAAATACTAAATGGTAAAATGGAATAAGTTATTTTTCTACTCAAGGGTATTGAGGAAGACTTTGAATTTGAAGAAATATGAGACCTGAGTCTTAAAGACTGAATTGTATTTTAAAACAACAGTGAAGAGATGGTTTCTAGTTATATATTATAGAATTATATAGAACTACATAGAATATATATTACATATTCTATTTGATATATATGTATGTAAAAGAATGGAAATAAATAGCATGTTTATGGAGTCGTGAGAGATTCAGTGGGTTTGGAAATTCAGCAGGATTATGAAGAAAGGTTGTGGGAGATAGGTTGGCAAGGTGGACTGAGGGAGAAGATAAGATTGTGGAAGTATTCTGAATGCCCTATTTATTTTGGATTTTATTTTATGTGTAATGGAGAAATGTTGACACTTTTTAATTGTGGAAGCAAGATTTGTGTGTGACAAGCAGTTTGTATTTTAACAGTTCAGTCAGTGCCTGACTGGATGAGAATAGGGAGAGACACAACCATCTGTGAGGAAACAGAGACTAAGATGATTGCTCTTGGTTAATAGGGAAAAGAGAAGATATGATTAAGGGTGTTACAGGGAAATGATCAGTAGAACTTGTTGGCGTATTGGACATAATGTGAAAGAGAAAAGAGAATCAAAGATGACTCTGGGACATAATAGATCACATAGCTGAGGTAAACGGTGATGTCATTTATTGGGATGAAAAAGTCCAGAAAGAAGAGTATGCTGTCAGTGTTTCTTGGGTTGTGTTCAAGTGTATCTATCTAGTATGAAGTCTGACTTTTTTTTGGTGGAACTGTTCTGGGTGCTGAAAAAAATAGCCATGATGCAGCTCGGTGATTGGGTTTCTGAAGAACAGTAAAGATATGGGTTTCAGAGTAAAGAAGTTCAGGGTGTCAGAAGGCTCATAAATATTGAATTCATCAATTTATTTATAAGGAATAGCAGGAGATAGGCTGGAGATGGAGTAATACTTTTTCCTAGGCAACAGTTTTTGAAATTTTCCCCTCTGAGTCACATCCTCTAAGTTCGTATTTCTCAAAGCATGGCTACCTGAGTAGCAGCAACAGCAACTTGGAACTTGTTCAAGGTACATCTTAGATCCCACCCATTACCTACTATATCAGGAATTCGGGGCATTTGAGGGCCAGAGTCTGTTTTGAGAATATCACCAGGTGATTCTGATTCACTCTAAAGAGTCTCAATCTTGATTGCACGTTGGAATCATCAGGGGATCATTAAAATATACTGATAGCTGGACCATGTCCAGTGATTCTGCTATAGACGAGTGTGTGCCCTGGGCAACAGGACTAGGAATTTTGAAAGTTCCCCAGGTGATTCTAATGTGCAACTAGGGCTGAGAACTGTTGTTCCAAAGAGTAATTACAAGGAAATCCTAAGAGGAGTTTTCTTCAACCTTTAAAGTGCAAACCAGCCATCTAGGGTTACTCTTAAAAGTGTGAACTCTGATACAGTAGGTCTGAGGTGGACCCTGAGAGTCTTCATTTCTAGTCTGCTCCTCTGTGAGCCATGTGTGACCACAGACTACGCTTCAAAGAGCAAAGCTCTAGAGCAGATTTGCCAAGCATATATGACACATCTTCCACAGTGTGAAGAAACAAGGGATTAGTTGGGGATGATTAGTTTGGCATAAGAACTGGTTGCTCAGCAAAAGAGATCAGAAGTGAGAGTAGAAGCCAATAAAATTTACAAACATATTCAATTTTTATAATGTTTTTAGATTGAATTGTCCAAAAATACAAGCACTTTTTAAAAAGACTAGTCTTTTAAATCAAAATATGGGGTCAAGCTAGTCGGAAGGGGTCAAAATTAAATTTTTGCAAGTAGGCTCCAAGAGAATCATTGGATTATCATATTTCTGCCATGTTTTCCTGGAGAGGACGTGGGTTTAAGTTCCTAGTATAACATTGATTGTCCTACTAAATGTTATTCTCTAAGGATTAACCCACATAGGCTCATATTAATCTACTCACAGGTCAATAGGAAAGTATTTGTGTGTTTTCACTTAATAGTAAAAGTCAACCTATAATTTTGGAACTTTAGAACTATGGGGCAAAAGATCCCAAAAGAGGATTATGTAGCCTTTTTGGCCATTTTTGAAGAAATGTGCTTTTGTAGGTTTTTTTTTTATATGTACATTTAATTAAGCACAAATAGTATTACAATTGCTAAATAATCAGTAAGCTGAACTTGGCATGAATTTTTTTTTGTTTGCTTTTGGGTTTTTGTTTGTTTTTTTGTCTCATTTTTAAAATATTTATTTTATTATTTTTTTATACAGCAGGTTCTTGTTAGTTATCTATTTTATACATATTAGTGTATATATGTCAACCCCAACCTCCCAATTCATCCCACCATTACCACTGCTCCCTGCCTCCACTTTCCCCCCTTGGTGTCCATACTTTTGTTCTCTACATCTGTGTCTCTATTTCTGCCTTGCAAACCGGTTCATCTGTACCATTTTTCTAGATTCCACATACATGCATTAATATATGATATTTGTTTTTCTCTTTCTGACTTACTTCACTCTGTATGACAGTCTCTAGGTCCATTCACGTCTCTACAAATGACCCAATTTCGCTCCTTTTTGTGGCTGAGTAATATTCCATTGTATATATGTCCCACATCTTCTTTATCCATTCATCTGTCGATGGGCATTTAGGTTGCTTCCATGACCTGGCTATTGTAAATAGTACTGCGATGAACATTGGGGTGCATGTGCCTTTTTGAATTATGGTTTTCTCTGGGTATCTGCCCAGTACTGGGATCGCTGGGTCATATTGTAGTTCTATTTTTAGTTTTTTTACGACCCTCCATACTGTTCTCCATAGTGGCTGTATCAATTTACATTTCCACAAACAGTGCAAGAGGGTTCCCTTTTCTCCCCACCCTCTTCAGCATTTGTTGTTTGTAGATTTTCTGATAATGCCCATTCTAACCAGTGTGAGGTGATACCTCATTGTATTTTTGATTTCCACTTCTCTAATAATTAGTGATGTTGAGCAGCTTTACAGGTGCCTCTTGGCCATCTGTATGTCTTCTTAGGAGAAATGTCTGTTTAGGTCTTCTGCCCATGTTTTGATTGGGTCGTTAGTTTTTTTTATATTGAACTGCATGATCTGTTTATATATTTTGGAGATTAATCCTTTGTCAGTTGATTCATTTGCAAATATTTTCTCCCACTCTGAGGGGTTGTCTTTTTGTCTTGCTTATAGTTTCCTTTGCTGTGCAAAAGCTTTTAAGTTTCATTAGATCCCATTTGTTTATTTTTGTCTTTATTTCCATTACTCTAGGAGGAGGGTCAAAAAGGATCTTGCTGAGAGTTATGTCAAAGAGTGTTCTTCCTATGTTCTCCTCTAAGAGTTTGATAGCATCTGGCCTTACATTTAGGTCTTTAATCCATTTTGAGTTTATTATTGTGTATGGTGTTAGGGAGTGCTCTAGTTTCATTCTTTTACATGTAGCTGTCCTGTTTTCCCAGCACAACTTATTGAAGAGACTTTCTTTTCTTCAATATATCCCTGCCTCCTTTGTCATAGATTAGTTGACCATAGGTGCATGGGTTTATCTCTAGGCTTTCTATCCTGTTCCACTGATTTATATTTTTGTTTTTGTGCCAGTACCATATTGTCTTGATTACTGTAGCTTTGTAGTTTAGTCTGAAGACAGGGAGTCTGATTCCTCCAGCTCCGTTTTTTTCCACCAAGATAGCTTTGGCTATTTGGATCTTTTGTGTCTCCATACAAATTTAAAGATTTTTTGTTCTAGTTCTGTAAAAAAATGCCATTGGTACTTTGATCAGGATTGCATTGAATCTGTAGATTGCTTTAGGTAGAATAGTCATTTTCACAATATTGATTCTTCCAATCAAAGAACATGGTACATCTCTCCATTTGTTTGTGTCATCTTTGATTTCTTTCATCAGTGTCTTATAGTTTTCTGAGTACAAGTCTTTTACCTCCTTAGGTAGGTTTATTGCTCGGTATTTTATTCTTTTTGTTGCAATGGTGAATGGGATTGTTTCCTTAATTCATCTTTCTGATTTTCATTGTTAGTGTATAGGAATGCAAGAGATTTCTGTGCATTAATTTTGTATCCTGAAATATTACCAAATTCATTGATTAGCTCTAGTAGTTTTCTGGTGGCATCTTTAGGATTATCTATGTATAATATCATATCATCTGCAAACAGTGACAGTTTTACTTCTTCTTTTCCAATTTGAAATCCTTTTATTTCTTTTTCTTCTGAATGCTGTGGCTAGGACTTCCAAAACTATGCTGGATAATAGTGGCAAGAGTGGACATCCTTGATTTCTTCCTGATCTTAGAGGAAAGGCTTTCAGTTTTTCAACATTGAGAATGATGTTTCCTGTGGGTTTGTTGGATATGGCTGTTATTATGTTGAGGTAGGTTCCCTCTATGCCTACCCTCTGGAGGGTTTTTATCATGAATGGTTGTTGAATTTTGTCCAAAGCTCTTTCTGCATCTATTGAGATGATCATATGGTTTATATTCTTTTTTTTTGTTTAACATCTTTATTGGAGTATAATTGCTTTACAATGGTGTGTTCGTTTATGCTATATAACAAAGTGAATCAGCTATATGTATACATATATCCCCAAATCTCCTCCCTCTTATGTCTCCCTCACACCCTCCTTGTCTCACCCCTCTAGGTGGTCACAAAACACTGAGCTGATCTCCCTGTGCTATGCAGCTGCATCCCACTAGCTATCTATTTTACATTTGGTAGTGTATATATGTCCATACCACTCTCACACTTTGTCCCAGCTTACACTTCCCCCTCCCCGTGGCCTCAAGTTCATTCTCTATATCTGCATATTTATTCCTGTCCTGCCTGTAGGTTCTTCAGAACATTTTTTTTTTTTAGATTCCATATATATGTGTTAGAACATGGTATTTGTTTTTCTCTTTCTGACTTACTTCACTCTGTATGACAGACTCTAGGTCCATCCACCTCACTACAGATAACTCAGTTTCGTTTCTTTTTATGGCTGAGTAATATTCCATCATATATATGTGCCACAACTTCTTTATCCATTCATCAGTCAGTAGACACTTAGGTTGCTACCATGTCCTGGCTATTGTAAATAGAGCTGCAGTGAACAATGCGGTACTTGACTCTTTTTGAATTATGGTATTCTCAAGGTATATGCCCAGAGGTGGGATTGCTGTGTCGTATGGTAGCTCTATTTTTAGTTTTGTAAGGAACCTCCATACTGTTCTCCATAGTGGATGTATCAATTTACATTCCCACCAACAGTGCAAGAGGGATCCCTTTTCTCCACACCCTCTCCAGCATTTATTGTTTGTAGATTTTTTGATGATGGCCATTCTGACTGGTGTGAGGTGATACCTCATTGCACTTTTGATTTGCATTTCTCTAATGATTAGTGAGGTTGAGCATCCTTTCATGTGTTTGTTGGCAAGCTGTATATCTTCTTTGGAGAAATGTCTATTTAGGTCTTCTGCCCATTTTTGGATTGGGTTGTTTGTTTTTTTGATATTGAGCTGTATGAGCCACTTGTAAATTTTGGAGATTAATCCTTTGTCAGTTTATTCATTTGCAAATATGTTCTCCCATTCTGAGGGTTGTCTTTTTGTCTTGTTTATGCTTTCCTTTGCTGTGCAGAAGCTTTTAAGTTACATTAGGTCCCATTTGTTTATTTTTGTTTTTATTTCCATTTCTCTAGGAGGTGGGTCAAAAAAGGATCTTGCTGCGATTTATGTCATAGAGTGTTCTGCCTATGTTTTCCTCTAAGAGTTTGATAGTGTCTGGCCTTACATTTAGGTCTGTAATCCATTTTGAGCTTATTTCTGTGTATGGTGTTAGGGAGTGTTCTAATTTCATTCTTTTACATATAGCTGTCCAGTTTTCCCAGCACCACTTATTGAAGAAGTTGTCTTTTCTCCATTGTATATTCTTGCCTACTTTATCAAAAATAAGGTGACAATACGCACGTGGGTTTATCTCTGGGCTTTCTATCCAGTTCCATTGATCTATATTTCTGTTTTCGTGCCAGTACCATATTGCCCTGATTACTGTAGCTTTGTAGTATAGTCTGAAGTCTGGGAGCCTGATTCCCCAGCTCCATTTTTCTTTCTGAAGATTGCTTTGGCTATTCAGGGTCTTTGTGTTCCATAGAACTTGTGAAATTTTTTGTTCTAGGTGTGTGAAAAATGCCATTGGTAGTTTGATAGGGATTGCCTTGAATATGTAGATTGCTTTGGGTAGTAGAGTCATTTTCACAATGTTGACTCTTCCCATCCAAGAACATGGTATATCTCTCCATCTGTTTGTATCATCTTTAATTTCTTTCATCAGTGTCTTATAGTTTTCTGAATACAGGTCTTTTGTCTCCTTAGGTAGGTTTATTCCTAGGTATTTTATTCTTTTTGTTGCAATGGTAAATGGGAGTGTTTACTTAATTTCTCTTTCAGATTTTTCGTCATTAGTGTATAGGTCTGCAAGAGATTTCTGTGCATTAATTTTGTTTCCTTCTACTTAACCAAATTTATTGATTATTTCTAGTAGGTTTCTGGTAGCATCTTTAGGATTCTCTATGTATAGTGTCATGTCATCTGCAACAATGACAGCTTTATTTATTCTTTTCTGTTTTGGTTTCCTTTTATTTCTTTTTCTTCTCTGAGTGCTGTGGCTAAAACTTCCAAAACTATATTGAATAATAGTGGTGAGAGTGGACAACCTTTTCTTGTTCCTGATCTTAGAGGAAATGGTTTCAGTTTTTCACCATTGAGAACGATGTTGGCTGTGGGTTTGTCATATATGGCCTTTGTTATGTTGAGGTAAGTTCCCTCTATGCCTACTTTCTGGAGAGTTTTTATCATAAATGGGTGTTGAATTTTGTCAAAAGCTTTTTCTGCATCTATTGAGAAAATCTCATGGTTTTTCTCCTTCAATTTGTTAGTATGTTTTATCACATTGATTGATTTGTGTTTATTGAAGAATCCTTGAATTCCTGGGATAAACCCCACTTGATCATGGTGTATGATCCTTTTAATGTGCTGTTGGATTCTGTTCGCTAGTATGTTGTTGAGCGTTTTTGCATCTATGTTCATCAGTGATATTGGCCTGTCGTTTTCTTTCTTTGTGACATCTTTGTCTGGTTTTGGTATCAGGGTGATGGTAGCCTCATAGAATGAGTTTGGGAGTGTTCCTCCCTCTGCTATATTCTGGAAGAGTTTGAGATGGATAGGTGTCAGCTCTTCTCTAAGTGTTTGATAGAATTCGTCTGTGAAGCCATCTGGTCCTGGGCTTTTGTTTGTTGGAAGATTTTTAATCACAGTCTCAATTTCAGTGCTTGTGATTGGCCTGTGTATATTTTCTGTTTCTTCCTGGTTCAGTCTCAGAAGGTTGTGCTTTTCGAAGAATTTGTCTATTTCTTCCAGGTTGTCCATTTTATTGGCATATAGTTGCTTGTAGTAACCTCTCATGATCCTTTGTTTTTCTGCAGTGTCAGTTTTTACTTCTCCTTTTTCATTTCTAATTCTATTGATTTGAGTCTTCTTGCTTATTTTCTTGGTGAGTCTGGCTAATGGTTTATCAATTTTGTTTATCTTCTCAAACAACCAGCTTATTTTTCTTGATCTTTGCTATCGTTTTCTTTGTTTCTGTTTCATTTAATTCTGCTCTGATCTTTATGATTTCTTTCCTTGTACTAACTTTGGGTTTTGTTTGTTCTTTTTCTCTAGTTCCTTTAGGTGTAAGGTTAGATTGTTTATTTGAGATTTTTCTTTTTTCTTTAGGTAGGATTGTATTGCTATAAACTTCCCGCTTAGAACTACTTTTGCTGCATCCCATAGGTTTTGGGTCATCGTGTTTTCATTGTCATTTGTTTCTAGGTATTTTTTGATTTGCTCTTTGATTTCCTCAGTGATCTCTTGGTTATTTATTAGTGTATTATTTCGACTCCTTTTGTTTGTATTTTTTAGAGATTTTTTCCTGTAATTGATATCTAATCTCAAAGCATTGTGGTCGGAAAAGATAGTTGATACGATTTCAATTTTTCTTAAATTTACCAAGGCTTGATTTGTGACACAAGCTATGATCTATCCTGAAAAGTGTTCCATGAGCACTTGAGAAGAAAGTGTAATCTATTGTTTTTGAATGGAATGTCCTATGAATATGAATTAAGTCCATATTTTTTAATGTATCATTTAAAGCTTGTGTTTCCTTATTTATTTTCATTTTGGATGATCTGTCCATTCGTGAAAATGGGGTGTTAAAGTCCCCTACTATGATTGTGTTACTGTCTATTTCCCCTTTTATGGCTGTTAGCATTTGCCTTATGTATTGACGTGCTCCTATGTTGGGTGCATAAGTGTTTACAATTGTTATATCTTCTTCTTGGATTAATTCCTTAACCATTATGTAGTGTCCTTCTTTGTGTCTTGCAATAGTCTTTATTTTAAAGTCTATTTTGTCTGATATGAGAATTGCTACTCCAGCTTTCTTTTGATATCCTTTTGCATGGAATATCTTTTTCCATTCCTTTGCTTTCAGTCTGTATGTGTCCCTAGGTCTGAAGTGGGTCTCTTGTAGACAGCATATATAAGGGTCTTGTTTTTGTATCCATTCAGCCAGCCTATGTCTTTTGGTTGGAGCATTTAATCCATTTATAATTAAGGTAGTTATTGATATGTATGTTCCTATTACCTTTTTCTTAATTGTTTTGGGTTTGTTATTGCAGGTCTTTTCCTTCTCTTGTGTTTCCTGCCTAGAGGAATTCCTTTAGCATTTGTTTTCAAGCTGGTTTGGTGGTGCTGAATTCTCTTAGCTTTTGCTCTCTGTAAAGTTTTTAATTTCTCTGTTGATCTGAATGAGATCCTTGCTGTGTAGAGTAATCTTGGTTGTAGCTTTTTCCCTTTCAAGACTTTAAATATGTCCTGCCACTCCCTTCTGGCTTGCAGAGTTTCTGCTAAAAGATCAGCTGTTAACCTTATGGGGATTCCCTTGTATGTTATTTGTTGTTTTTCCCTTGCTGCTTTTAATATTTTTTCTTTGTATTTAATTTTTGATAGTTTAATTAATATGTGTTTTGGCGTGTTTCTCCTTGGATTTATCCTGTATTGAACTCTCTGTGCTTCCTGGACTTGATTGACTATTTCCTTTCCCGTATTAAGGAAGTTTTCAACTATAATCACTTCAAATATTTTCTCACTCCCTTTCTATTTCTCTTCTTCTTCAGGAACCCCTATTATTCGAATATTCATTTATTTAATATTGTCCCAGAAGTTCTAAGATTGTCCTCAATTCTTTTCATTCTTTTTTCTTTCTTCTGCTCTGCAGTAGTTATTTCCACTATTTTATCTTCCAGGTCTCTTATCCGTTCTTCTGCCTCAGTTATTCTGCTATTGATTCCTTCTAGAGAATTTTTAATTTCATTTCTTGTGTTGTTCATCATTGTTTGTTTGCTCTTTAGTTCTTCTAGGTCCTTGTTAAACATTTCTTCTATTTTCTCCACTTTATTTCCAAGATTTTAGATCACATTTGATATCATTACTCTGAATTATTTTTCAGGTCGACTGCCTATTTCCTCTTCATTTGTTTGGTCTGGTGGATTTTTACCTTGCTGTTTCATCTGCTGTGTGTTTCTGTGTCTTCTCATTTTGCTTAACTCACTGTGTTTGGTTTCTCCTTTTTGCAGGTGCATGTTCGTAGTTCCTGTTGTTTTTGGTGTCTGGCCCCCGTGGGTAAGGTTGATTCAGTGATTTGTGTAGGCTTCCTGATGGAGGGGACTGGTGCCTGGGTTCTGGTGGATGAGGCCGTATCTTGTCTTTCTGGTGGGCAGGACCACATCCGGTGGTGTGTTTTGGGTGTCTGTGATCTTATTATGATTTTAGGCAGCCTCTCTGCTAATGGGTGGGGTTGTGTTCCTGTCTTGCTACTTGTTTGGCATGGGGTGTCCAGCACTGTAGCTTGCTGATCATTGAGTGGAGCTGGGTCTCAGCATTGAGATGGAGATCTGTGGGAGAGCTTTCGCCATTTGATATTACATGGAGCCGGGAGGTCTCTGGTGGACCAATGTCCTGAACTCAGTTCTCCCACCTCAGAGGCACAGGCATGACACCCAGCCAGAGCACCATGAACCTGTCAGCCACATGGGTCAGAAGAAAAGGGAGAAGAAAATAAAAAAAATAAAATAAAGTTATTAAAATAAAAAAATTATTAAAAATTAAAAAGTAATAAAGAAAGAAAAGGAAAAGAAAAGAAAAGAAAGAAAGAAAGAAGAGAGCAACCTAACCAAAAAACCAATGCACTCATGATAACAAGCGGTAGAAACTATACCAAAAAAAAAAAAAAAACGGACAGACAGAACCCTAGGAATAATGGTAAAAGCAAGATTATACAGACAATATCATACAAAGAAACATAGACATACACACCCACAAAAAGAGAAAATGGAAAAATATATATATATATATATCTTTTGAGAAGTCTGAGGTCTTCTGACAGCATTCAGAAGGTGTTCTGTAGGAGTTGTTGCACATGTACATGTATTTCTGATGTATTTGTGGGGAGCAAGGTGATCGCCATGTCTCACTTCTCCACCATCTTGAAGTTCTCTCCCGTTTTTTTTCTTCAATTTGTTTATATGGGGTATCACATTGATTGATTTGCGTATATTGAAGAATCCTTGCAACCCTGGGGTAAATCACACTTGATAATGGTGTACGACCCTTTTGATGTATTGTTGGATTCTGTTTGCTAGTATTTTGTTGAGGATTTTTGCATCTATATTCATCAGTGATATTGGTCTGTAATTTTCTTTTTTTGTATTATCTTTATCTGGTTTCGGTAGCAGGGTGATGGTGGCCTCATAAAATGAGTTTGGGAGTGTTCTTCTGCAATTTTTTGGAAGAATTTGGGAAGGATGGGTGTTAGCTCTTCTCTAAATGTTTGATAGAATTCGTCTGTGAAGCCATCTGGTCCTGGACTTTTGTTTGTTGGAAGATTTTTAATCACAGTTTCAATTTCATTACTTGTGATTCATCTGTTCATATTTTCTGTTTCTTCATTGCTCAGTCTTGGAAGATTATACCTTTCTAAGAATTTGTCCATTTCATCCAGGTTGTCCATTTTATTGGCATAGAGTTGCTTGTAGTAGTCTCTTAGGATGCTTTGTATTTCTGCGGTGTCCATTGTAACTTCTCCTTTTTCATTTCTAATATTATTGAGTTGTGTCCTCTCCCCCTTTTTCTTGATGAGTCTGGCTAATGAGTTATCAATTTTGTTTATCTTCTCAAAGAACCACCTTTTACTTTTATTGATCTTTGCTATTGTTTTCTTTGTTTCTATTTCATTTATTTCTGCTCTGATCTTTATGATTTCTTTCCTTGTACTAACTTTGGGTTTTGTTTGTTCTTTTTCTCTAGTTCCTTTAGGTGTAAGGTTAGACTGTTAATTTGAGATTTTTCTTTTTTCTTGGGGTAGGATTGTATTGCTATAAGCTTCCCTCTTAGAACTGCTTTTGCTTTATCCCATAGGTTTTGGATTGTCGTGTTTTCATTGTCATTTGTCTCTAGGTATTTTTTTATTTCCTCTTTGATTTCTTCAGTGATCTCTTGGTTATTTAGCATTGTATTGTTTAGCCTCCGTGTGTTTGTGTTTTTTATGTTTTTTCCCCTGTAATTTATTTCTAATCTCATAGAGTTGTGCTCAGAAAAGATGCTTGATGTCATTTCAATTTTCTTAAATTTACCAAGGCTTGATTTATGACCCAAGATGTGATCTATCTTGGAGAATATTCTGTGTGCATTTGAGAAGAAAGGGTAATCTGCTGTTTTTGGATGGAATGTCCTGTAAATATCAATTAAATCTATGCAGTTTATTGTGTCATTTAAAGCTGGTGTTTCCTTACTAATTTTCTGTGTGGATGATCTGTCCATTGGTGTAAGTGAGGTGTTAAAGTCCCCCACTATTATTGTATTACCATTGATTTCCTCCTTTAGAGCTGTTAACATTTGCATTATGTATTGAGGTGCTCCTATGTTGGGTGCGTATATATTTATAATTGTTATATCTTCTTCTTGGGTTGATCCCTTGATCATTACTTAATGTCCTTCCTTGTCTCTTCTAACATTCTTTATTTTAAAGTCTATTTGATCTGATATGCGTATTGCAACTCCAGCTTTCTTTTGATTTCCTTTTGCATGGAATATCTTTTTCCATCCCCTCACTTTCAGTCTGTATGTGTCCCTAGGTCTGAAGTGGGTCTCTTGTAGACAGTATATATACGGGTCTTGTTTTTGTATCCATTCAGCAGGTCTATGTCTTTTGATTGGAGCATTTAATCCATTTACATTTAAGGTAATTATTGGTATATATGTTCCTATTACCATTTTCTTAATTGTTTTGGGTTTGTTTTTGTAGGTCATTTTCTTCTCTTGTGTTTCCCACATAGAGAAGTTCCTTTAACATTTGTTGTAGAGCTGGTTTGGTGGTGCTGAATTCTCTTAGCTTTTGCTTTTTTGTAAGCTTTTGATTTCTCTGTTGAATCTGAATGAAATCCTTGCTGGGAAGAGTAATGTTGGTTGTAGGTTCTTCCCTTTCATCACTTTAAATATATTGTGCCACTCCCTTCTGGCC
Organism: Balaenoptera physalus; assembly: GCF_965194825.1. NCBI lineage: Eukaryota > Metazoa > Chordata > Mammalia > Artiodactyla > Balaenopteridae > Balaenoptera > Balaenoptera physalus. The sequence goes on from NC_138884.1 coordinate 124,724,988, forward strand.
TGTAGAGCTTCTGCAGAAAAATCAGCTGTTAACCTTATGGGAGTTCCCTTGTATGTTATTTGCCATTTTTCCCTTGTTGCTTTTAATAATTTTTCTGTGTCTTTAATTTTTGTCAATTTGATTACTGTGTGTCTCAGTGTGTTTCTCCTTGGGTTTATCCTGCCTAGGACTCTCTGCATTTCCTGGACTTGGGTGACTATTTCCTTTCCCATATTAGGAAAGTTTTCAACTATAATCTCTTCAAATATTTTATTGGGTCCTTTATCTCTCTCTTCTTCTTCTGGGACCCCTATAATGTGCATGTTGGTGCATTTAATGTTGTCCCAGAGGTCTCTTAGGCTGTTTTTGTTTCTTTTTTCTTTATTCTGTTCCACAGCGGTGAATTCCACCATTCTGTCTTCCAGGTCACTTATCTGTTCTTCTGCCTCAGTTATTCTGCTATTGATTCCTTCTAGTGTATTTTTCATTTCAGGTATTGTATTTTTCATCCTGTTTGTTTGTTCTTTAATTCTTCTACATGTTTGTGCTTTAATTCTTGTAGGTCTTTGTTAAACATTTCTTGCATCTTCTCACTCTTTTCCTCCATTCTTTATCTGAGGTCCTGGATCATCTTCACTATCATTTTTCTGAATTCTTTTTCTGAAAGGTTGCCTATATCCACTTCATTTAGTTGTTTTTCTGGGTTTTATGTTGTTCTGTCATCTGGTACATAGATCTCTGACTTTTCATTTTGTCTATCTTTCTGTGAATGTGGTTTTCATTCCACAGGCTGCAGGATTTTAGTTCTTTTTGCTTCTGCTGTCTGCTCTCCTGTAGTTTTAATGAAAATTCAATTTAAATTTCAGTGGTTGAAGGAAACCAATTAAGCTGCCTCCCTTTACCAGTCACAGTAATTGAATCATTACTTGTCTAATTGGGCCCAGCAATGTCTTAATTAACAAAGGGTTGATCTGAGTCTGAGATGACATCTTACTCTTTGGCTGCTGAATTCTGTCTTCTTCTTCATCAAAAGAAAAATAATCAAACATGTTAGAATGATTAAATAGGAGCTCTGCGTTTCAATCTAACGTTTAGGCTCCTGGAGTTAGGAGACATGGACATTTCCTCTTGTAAATTACATTCTAGACTGATTAATTGATTATTAAATAGGTGAACTGATCTTGAGTGGAAAAGGGATGAGAGATTAATTAATACTGTTTAGTAAATATTAAAAGGAATTGGTCTAGAAAGGAGTTAGATACCATGCATTCCTACTATGAGTTAACCTAAATTATAAAGCCATCTCCCATTTTCCCAAGGAGAAGGTCCAAAATGAGGTTTGTGGCTTTTTTACTAACTATACCATGTTAATATTTAATTATAATTACATAATTGTAAAATATTAACTTTTAATATTTAATTTATTAAATAAGTTTTAAAATTTTCAAATTCACTTATATAATTACCTTATTTATATAAAAATATGCTTTTCCACATTTCTTGAAAATATTTTATTCAAGCTTTTAATATGTATCTTACAAAGTAGTATCATCACCCTCAGAATTGCTTGTTGAATCCTCTTTGTTGAGAGAACATAATTTTGCCAGACCACATTTTTTAAGATAGACCATGTGTTGGATCAGTATATGTTATTCTCACTGGAAAATTTACCCTGAGAATATACAATCAGAAAACATTAATACATTATTTTATATTGTCCTATGTACATGCGTTTATGATCTCCAAAACATAACCACACTTTCTGCTTTGCTTTTTTAGTAAATTGTAGAAGCCTTGTTTACAATCAAACCCTTACAATTGTGAAGTCAGCCCAGTGAGAGTAATGAAGAAATATGTATTAAAGTTTTTTCTTATTTTTTTCACCAATTTATTCAGTTAATCATTTAATACTAATATTGACATATGTGGTTTCAGACTAATGTGTCTTCTTTCCCAAACTGTATTTGATTAATCAAAATTTAGTAAATTGAGAGAAGGTCTGCCATAACTAGACTTTGTAAGACCTTGGATATAAGATAACTATATCCTCTTATCTGAGGGTTAAAATTTTAGGAGGAAAAAACCTTTGGCTTATAATTGAGTATGCCCAGCAATAGTAATAAGGTTCAGTTCATAGAAATTTTATCATTGTTTTAAAGCAAATTCATACTATCATGACTTCCGAATTCTACATTCAATTTTATTTTGTATTTGTATCTGAAACTGACTATGATTAGTAAAAATTATAACAGGCAACTTAGGAAATTCTCTAAAGGTGTTCATATATTATATTAAAAGTGATATACACACTACACACTCTCTTTTATTAGACCGAGTGTCCTGTGGAATATTCTTCTCCTTTTGTGTAAGGTCTTTTTGCTGAGAGAAGTAAATTATTAGCAATGATATGTGGAAGCAATTTAATTCAACCTTAACCTTAGGGCTTTTCCCTTTAAATGTAGTAATGTCTAAATTTGACCCTATGTTAAGAAATTATGTTTACCTGTATATTATCAACCTTTACTAATGGCAAGAAACAAACCCAAAATTGCAGCAGCTTTCCACAAGACACATTTTTTATTGATGTGGATGTAACTTGAAAGCTGTTCTTTGCTGGGCTCCACTGAGCTCAGCCCAGCTGCATGAGTCCTCTCACACCTGTATCCATTCTAAAGGAGGAGCCACCATCTGAGACATGATGTTCTCATGGCAGAGGACAACTGCTTAGATAGGACAGAGCCAACCCAGGCAAAGCATTTAAAGCTTCTATTTGGACAGGTGTATGTCACACCTACTCACACTCCATTGACTAAAACAACTCTCATGGCTAAGCCAATGTCAGTGGAACAAGAGGGTGTATTCCCTACCAATGGGGAAGCATGGCATGGGTGGGGAGGAGCCAAATAATTGTGAGCAAATAATAACTCTACTCTAGCCTGTTAACTGATAGCTAAATCATTTTGCTGAGTGTCTTTTAATTTGTAAAATTTGCTTAAACATCATTAGAATTAAAGCTAATGTAATTGAGTGTGAAGGACATACACTGCTTTTGAGTACCTACAATGGCCATGAAATTGGAGGAAGATCAATCACATGAAAATCGTATAAAAGTTGAGAGAAGACACTGAATATATTTTCTAATGTACTTATAGTTTCTCATGATACCATTAATAATAATTTCCTTTATGCTTTTTAAATTCTCAGATAATTTTCATGTTTAAGGTCTATTTGGAAGTTTTTCTACCCTGTACTATTCCTGTCAGTGCAGTATCCAAATCTGGTTCTCTTCCAGCTCTCCTAGAGCTTCTAGGAGGTATTTCATTTCCTTTAGTATTTCTGCTAAAGTAGTTAGACTAAACTCTTTTCTATATATATCCTATGGAACGGATATGTAGCTTCAAGAAGTTAATGTATAAGAAGGTACATAGCATATGGAATGCATTCTAAAAGTCACATCCTTTTTTAGTCCTATGATTTCATTATGAAAATGTTGATATATTTGCTACTTTTAAGAAATACTTTATCGTTAACTTTTGCCATGATGTCCTCAAATTCTTAAGAACAGCTTATCCTGATTTTTCTCATTGTCACTGAAAGCCTGGGAGTGATAATGAACATAAGAAGAAAAACAATTTTCCCACCACTTTCTGATGATGTCTTTAAGCCAATCATATGTCCTAGATTACCAGAGGCAATTCCAATTTAAAATATGCTGCTTCACTTCCCCATAAGTATAATTTTATATATGACATCTATTTTTCATGTTTTGGTTCACAAAAATATGCTATCCTTGGAGCTTCCGGGTTGGTGAGCATGGAGATTCAGGGAAAGGGGTGCCCTAGGAGATGGCATGAAAGCTCCATGCCCTTTCCCATTACCTCGACCTATGCATCTCTTCCATCTGGCTGTTCCTGAGTTATATCCCTTTATAATAAACCAGTAATCTAGTTTTGGGTTCTGTTCCCAGGTTATGTGTTCCTTCTTAGACAAATTGACAGAAGAATTAGGAGAGGATACAGAAAGAACAGTTTATGATGATTCAAAATTTGCCACCAAGAAAGCCCTTGAAAATATAGGGCTCACACATATTATTGAATCACTTTTTCTCCGGGCATATATTCCTGGATTTTTCATGGCTATAAGATTCTATCTATCATAAGACTCATGAAATGCATGATAAATCCATTTGCTTATGAAGCGTATGGGAAGTATAAGATCCAACAGAAGATAGAAGAAACTCGTGCACAGAGAGTCCAATTAAAGAAATTGCCAAAAGTTAACAAAGGGTTAGCACTTAACTGAGGAAGAGGAAGAGAAGCAAAAGTCTACATAGAAGAGGAAAGTTAAGAGCCTTCCTAATATTCTTTCTCACCAGCGATGGTTTTAAAGTTACATTTGAGAAACCTGACTTTCAAGGAGACAAAGAGAGTGAAGAATTTAGGCTTTTGAATTTACCTGTTTCAAAAATTAGTGAAAAAAGCAAGAAGAAACTAAGATTCTTAGATTCTTCATGAAAAAGGAGAAGAGAAAGAACTGGAAGGAAAACCAAGTGATGCAGAAAATTTTGAGTTCAGATGTTAAAAATGATGGGGTTGAAGAGGTCAGGAAGTAGCACAGACTTCTCCACCAAGCGGAAGCAGTAGGAAAGACACAAGGAGAACCAGCAGATGGTCCTCAAGCCCCAGTTATATGTGATCAAAGCAGGAGAAGAACTCGGAAGCTTCAAAGACTCTGCCACCAACCAGAAGCAGATGAATAAAACCCTTGAAGATCGTTTGAAACTTGAATCAGAAAATGGGACATTGAGTGTATCAGACACTGCAATTGGCAGTAAGCAATTGACATTCACATTAAAGAGGTCTGAATAGCAGAAGCAACAGGAGACCGAGAAGTTGCACTGACAGGAAAGGAAAACACTTCCTGGTTCAGCAGGTCACCTGAAGTTAAGACACAGAAGAGGATGGCTGTTTCTTTGATTTTGGAAATGATCCTACTTGTGATTTGAAAGGAGGACCTCTCCCCCAAATTGATCACCATTAGAGTACATTAAACACAGAGAGGGGAATGCACATTTTTAATGTTTTGTATAAATTCCAGATGCAACTAAAAAGTTAAAGATTTGACAACTTGTCCCTATGCCTTATGGGTCAGACTTTGAAACTGGACCCCTTCCCCCCACCAAAATGGTCAGTGTGTCGCCCCCAGGGTGCTTTTTGTAAGTTGCTGCTCCCCATAAACATGGTCATTTTCCCATGGTTTTAATCAAGTAAGCCAGGTTGTTATTTTTTAACAATGTGATATGTGTGCCATGAAATGGAAGGTTATTCTGTGCTAAAAATGAAGCTTGATCATGCTCTGGGAACTTCTTTTCTTGCAATACCTGCTTCCATTCACTATCCAGTCAGTCAGTGGCCCAAGCAGTGGGAGCTGCAGACCAGTCTTCCAGCAGCCGACTGAGCTCTCCATTCTTCAGTAGGGAACTGCTGGATAGCACAGAGGGCACCTGCCAACCTTCAGACCAGCCTGGGACCTGGGATTGAGTAGCAGTAAATTTGGGAGCTGGAGCAGTTCATTCATCCTGAAATTCCTCCTTGGTTACAGCCTTTTAAGCAGCCTGATCTTCCTTTTCAGTCTATTTCAGACCTCTGAAGGAGCAGAGATTAGGTGTGACCTCCCATGGGTGTTCACAGGAGAAGGTGCCACGCATGTGCAGAACTTCCTTGGCCAGCATCTACCACATCAGACTCACTAAGTGAGCCCCTTTGTTGTTATAGGGGATGGTCTCTGTCCTGCCTGCTAGAGCCTTCACATAGTGCAGAGGACAGTCTGTTACACTGAGTGATTGTAGGCGGGTTAACATAAGATGCCTCTGTGAGAGGCTGGTGGTCAACCCTCGGATCCGTAACCACCAGAAATCATGACCCCCAGAAGGCTGCCTGGATTTGGTTGGTGAATATTCCATGAGTTAAGCAGCCAGCAGTAGGAGTGGCTCCAGTGACAGCAGCAAACTTCAGCACAGCTCAATCACCAGTAACCTTGGAGGATATGATACAGATATCAGCTGGGTTTTCAATGGCACAAGCTGCCGGCAAAGGCTTCTAAGCTTTTCCCAGTTTCTCTTCATATTTATGATGTAGATGTCACTGCTTTTTTTTTTTTTTTTTTGTAGATGTACTGTTCCACTTGGAAGTCAAGGTTGTTGCCACCTAATGGGTTCCTGCTGCAAGGAATTTGTGGACATCCTCCTCCCTCATTAGCAGAATATCAAGGGCTCTGGACATGGTGAAAGTTTCCATTTAACTTACGATAGGAACCCAGAACAATGCTGTATGGACCCCTCTATGGGTAGTGCAGAAAGGTGAGTTGTATTTTGATTTGTATTTTTATTATTATCAACTTGCACATTTTTTTCATGTGTATTGTCGGTTTATATTTCTTCATTTGTGAATTATCACGATGTTTTCCCATTTTTCTTTGGAGACTTTGTCTTTTGCTAAGTTGGAAGCATTCCTTATAGATAGTAGCTAGTTTCAACACTCATCCCTCAAACGTGTTGCTAAAATACTTTCTCAGTTTGGGGCTTTCTTTTTAAAATTCTTTAAAGGTATTTAACAAGCAACTTTTATTTGTACTTTTTATAGTTTTTGACCAAAAATGAGGTACTGAAAATAGGTTTTCAGGAAAACTAATTTAGCAGTGGTAAGCAGGGTTGATTAGCTAGGGAAAGCTCAATTAAGATATCAGTTCATAATCAAAAAGTGAGACAAGTTTCTGCAGTCAGAAGCTGGAGATGGAAACAAAACATAATGAATAAGTATCAGATGCCTTTTAAGGGAAGAATGATAGGAATTGGTTCAATGTAGGATCTAAAGAGATATGAGTTCCAGATGATTCCAAAATTTAAGACTAAGAAAAATGTATCAGTGCTAGAAACATAAATGTTAGCATGCTGCCCCATTGTTTTTGTCAAAGTTTGTTTTCTTTGATTTTAAGTAAACTGAGTTTAAGGTGTCAACAATCTACAAATATGAACACTGAAGAGTTCTTAGGAATTTTTTTCTACCACATCTTTGATAAGCATTCCAAAATAACGAAACTCAAATTCATGTTTTGTTTTACTTCATTATAACCATTATTTGTGTTGTTAGCTAGTGGCCACCAGGTACAGAGGATTTTCTCAGTCTTCCCTCTAATTTACTACTACGGTTGTGTTACTCCTCCTGTGCCATATTGGTCCCAAGTCACAGGTGTGTGATCTGCTGTGACATGAGACTCCAATCTCTACTCTGCTTCCATCCCTGCCCCTATGTTCCAGAATTACCACCCACTACATATCTAAGCCCAAGCTTACTACGTATATGGAATCATGGGCAATGGCAAATGGCTTGGCTGATCAGGAGTCTGGCAAGAGAAAGATTAAAAGATCAGGTTCGAGGAGGTCTGAGGTAGAGGCATGTGGATGGACACAGGAGAATGGGCACATGTGGAGAACAAAAAGTAGCACTGACACATTGCTGTCTCTTGGTACAGGACTGTGACATCTTGCTGATAAAAGGTTGTCATAAGAATCCCATAGAGAGGATTCTCTGCTACTTTCTCTGTCGTCCATCTGACAATCTCTTATCCACAATCCAAAATCCAAAGATTTCTGACATCCAACCGTTATTTTCTGTGCAAATTCATTTGGCAGCAGAAATTTACTTGAACTGACATGATGACATTTATAGTTTTAATTATTATTAATAAAGCCAATAAATTAAAGAGCCCAGATGTCACGTGATTTTCCAGTACACTAAGGGTTACAACGGTGAGAAGAGCACCACATTACTAAGAACGCAGGTGGTGGCTCTTTTCTGCAGGCTGGGGCAGGAGAACGTGCTGTAAGACTGAGCTCACTGACAACAGTAGAAATGAATAAAGTCCCCAAACAATAAAGGCCAGTGGTGTTGCTTAACCATCAAAAGCCTGGTGGGTGCAACTGATCATAATGACCCTCATGTCATCTATCACTGTCGCACCAGTGCCTCTTCCTCAGCTCACATCTATGGCTGCAACGAAGATCCTTTACAAACAGCTTATGAAGGGGCTTGGGTTCATGAATGGGTAAGCTGGGGATGTGGGTACAAGACAGAAATAGGTGGCAACGGCACTATAGCCTCATTCAGGGTAAGACAGAGATGATATGAAATCATCTCAATGAGGAGAGCTTCAGACAGTACCCTGCTCATCCATTTTGTGCGGACAGAGAAGTGGCGCAAGCTTAGAATATGTATGGAATCATGGGCGATGGGAAATGGCTTGGCTGATCAGGGGACTGGAAAGAGAAGTGTTGAAAGACCAGTTTCAAAGAGTTCTGGGTAGAGACATGGGATTGGGCATATGAGAATGGTCACTCATTGTGGAGATATTCATATCACATGTTAATGCCCACCAGAGAGCTCCACCATGAAAGCAGAACTAAACATCCTGGTAAATAAAACTGAATTGGCCAGTTTACACAAGCCAGCCTCTGGCATCAGCCACCCTGGTGCTGACACAGTGGACACAGAAAAGAAGTTTCCATGATGACAGAGTTGGAGGCTATGCAACCATATGGGCTCCTACTTGCCAAAGCCACAAAATGTCCAACGTGCCAGCAATAAAGACCATTGCTGATCTGTTCATATGGCACCAACTGGTCACGGGAGGCCAGCTGAATACATTGGACTCCTTCCGTCTTATAAAGTATAGTGATTCATTTTGATAAGAACAGGCACATATTACAGTTATGGAGTCGTTTTTCCTACCCATGATACCTTAGCCAGCACCATTGTCCCAGGGTCTGTAGAACATATGATTCATCACTACAAGACTCCATGTAATATTATGTCAGATCAAAGGAACCATTCTATAGAAAAGGGGGTTTGTAGACGGCCCATGACGTGATTCACCAGACATATTACACTCAGTGCCATCCAGAAGCTTCTGGCCAGATAGAGAAATGGAATAGCCTGCTGAAGGCTAAGCTGAAGTTCAGAGAAGATGCTTTACAATGACTCCATTCCTTCAGGACATAGTGTCCACTTTAATTCAAAGGCCTTTATATGATGGTGTGTGTCCAGTAAGTAGAATGTATAAGTCCAGAAACCAAAGTGCAGAAGCAGGATTAACCCCGCTTATCATCACTCTCAGTGATGGCAAACTCACCTGGCAAATTTGTGCTTCCCATCCCTGCCACTCTGGGCGCTCTTCCGTCAAAAAGAAACATTTCCACTAGGACACAGCAAGAGCCCTACTGAACTATCAGCTAAGGGTTGCCTCCTAGACACGTCATGTTCCTCTTGCAAATGACCAGAATGTGAGTGGAGTTAGCACACTGGTAGGAGTAATTGACCGTTTTTCACCAGTAGAAGTAATACAAAGGGGGCAGGGAACAATATATCTGATATTCAGATGATCATTGGGGTACCTCTTGGTGTCCCCTTCCCAAGTTTTGGTGGTCAATGGAAAAGTTTAGTAATATTTTTCTGAGAAAACTTGGAGACCTGGGGCTCAGAAACCTCAAGGATGGTGGTCTGAATCATGCCAAGGAATGATAAATGTCCTTTCCTGAACCTCTGTCTCAAAGTCTGATTCCCATAGAACCTAGCCTGAGACTGCATGTTTATTTAAGAGTGACACCTCAGACATGGCTGGAAATGTCATGTACTATATGGTATAAATACTGTATTCCTTTTTTAAAATATGAAAACTTTTAATTCTAAAGTGTTGTCAGCCCCGAAGTTTTCAGATAAAGCATTTCAAACCTGCATTTACCGAATAAAATAGAATAGGGGAAAGAGGCTATAAGGATTAGATTATGGATCTTTTATGCATCTTTTATGTTTGCTTATGACCAACACTTCCACACTTTGTCCTCTTCTTTGCAAAAATCAGTCTTCCTCTACCACTGCCTGACTCAGGAATCTTCCATAAGCCTGGCTTTCCAAGAAGGTTCACTTTTCCTTCTCATATAATCTCCAAACAATGACATCTAGAAGACCTAATGTTCATCTTCAAATTTTTATTAGATTATATCTTTCTCAGTACAAATATTTAAGTATTTTCCAAGGAATACCCTCCTCAAATTTTCTAAATTAAAATTAAGCAAATTATCTGCTACTAACAGCCCGGGATTATATAAAGTTTTCTCTTTGACACATTACAGAAGTTGCTTGGCAAAGATGAAGAGTAATGACTAGAATGAACACTTACAACTAATGATTAGGATTATACATTCTATCTATATTTCTCAAAAAGATTGCTTCCTTGTAAACACTGCAGTGTTTGAAGTGTTATCTGACATTATAGCTCCATCAAGTGGTAAAATTGACATGAAACTGTAGGATTATATGCTTAGTCACCAAATGCATTCAGTTTAATTTCCATACTCGAATTCCTATCAAGGCTGTATTTATAATTAAATATCACCTCATTTCAAAACACAACCTGAGCTATTCTTAATTTGGACATTCTGATGATTTATTTATGGACAAAGATGGAGTATTTAGTTTTTTGGCGGGGGGGTAAGGAAACTGAAGAAATCACATTTTCCTACTATTTATTTTGATTCTTTACTGTCTATAAATTACACTTTGCTACTGGGAATGGCTATTGTCAGGCCTCAGGTCCTCGCTGACTTTTGGCCAGAGGCAGTTCCTTACCACGTGGGCCTCTCCATATGGCTTCTCACAATGTGCCATCTTGTTTCTCTCTCAGGGCAAAAGATCCAAGAGAGGAGGAGAAACAGTGAGAGAGCAAGAGCAAAATGCAAGTCACAGTCTTTTTGTGACGTAATCTCAGAAGAGACATCCCACCACTTTCACTGTTTTTTCTCTTCATTAGAAATGGGTCCAGTGTGCACTCAAAGGGAGGGGATTACACTACAACATGAATACCAGCAGGCAGGGATCACTGGGGGCTGTCTTAGGGGCTGCCTATCACAAGTGCTTTCCTGAAATAAATGCATAACCTGAAAAACTCATATTTTATAAAAATTCAAATGTATTATCATTCATTCATAGACACTAATAATTTTATTAATAATAATAGGGTTTACTATGCTCCAGGTACTATTCTAAATGTTAACCACATATTTACTGATTAATTGTCAACTCTCTAATCCTTGTAACAACCATATAAGTTAAGTATTATTATTATTCCCACCATACAAATGGGGAAATGAAGGCACAGAAAAATTAAGAAATTTGTCAGAATTTGAAACTAGGCCATCTGGCTCCAAGGAGAATATAGTGTTTAATATGCTTTCTACTTGCCGTACAACAGAAATTCTAAATTGAAGATGAGGAACACCATTGAAAATAAAAGTAAAAACAGAATTTCAGCAATGATTCTCAGCTTCCTATTATTCCAACTGATAATTTAAAAATATAAATACAGTGACCCAACTTCTGCTTCACCTTCAATAGCCCTAGTTTACGCCAATATCCTGGTATAATTGTTAATGATTCTTTCACCCTCAAAAGTGTCCACATTTAGATACTAAATTATATACATTTATATTTTTATATATATGCTTTAAAAGTGTCCCAACACATCTGAAGACTACCACACATTTCATCAAAGGAGAAAATTCAGTCTCCCCCTCATACCTCCAGGTGATTCTGATGTGGCCCTAAGGGTTGATAGTCACCTTTTTAGATAGTGAAAACTGTAAGAAAAGTAATGGTGCAATAATATCACAGAGAGTTTGCCTTGATTAGGGAGCAGCACAAATCATTTAGCTGACTCCCACACAAATCTAGAGGCAGAAACTCAAATATATTGAAAAAATTAATTATAAAAATATCATGTTGTTTTTAGAAGTTGTCTATGACTTTGTCTTTTAGAAATGCAATGTAAAATGTGGGTCTGGTTAAGTTGATTAATTTTTTCAGTAAAGATATCCCAATTAGACAGATTATAGTCCAAGATTTTTAAGAAATTATTTTAGGTTGCCTATGTTTATTAAATTGAGTTGCTAAGCAGATAAATGCATACGTTATTAACAAAACATTTATTTTTCAAGTTAGTAAGGACTAAACAGACTAAAAATTGTTGAAACAGATACTCAGAAGTAAATGTATAGAAAATAACTAAGAACATGCAAATTTTCAGATACTGCCATAGCAGAGAAAGGTTACACTTTGATCTTTAGCCAGAAGAGGGCATTACATGACTACCATTTGGTGGTGTGTTACTATATGTTTTTTTTAAATCTAGAAAGACTAGATCCATGAAAAAAAAATGAATGATAGCATCCAAAAATTATACACTGAAATTATTTAATAAAAATAATTTTCCAGGGACTTCCCTGGTGGCACAGTGGTTAAGAATCCGTCTTCCAGTGCAGGGGATGGGGGTTCGATCCCTGGTCAGGGAACTAGATCCTACATGCATGCCACAGCTAAAGAGCACATGAGCCGCAACTAAGGAGCTGGTGAGCTGCAACTAAGGAGCCCAGGAGCCACAACTAAGGAGCCTGCCTGCCGCAACTAAGACCTGGTACAACCAAAATAAATAAATGAAATAAATAAATCAGCTCAATTTAAAAATAATAATAATTTTCCAAATGATTCTGCTTAAAGTAGTCAGCTTTCTTTCTACCTGAGAATTTAATAAACTTATTATTTCATTATACATATGGTCACTATGTTTTATTACAGCCAAGGATTTAAGATGGAGGAAGATCATTCATTGTTAAAACTTACAGGACCCTAAGAACCCCCCATTCTAATTTCTTCATTTTACAAATGATACAGCTGGAGTTCAGAGATGTTATGTGGCATGCCTGAGATCCCCAGGGCTGGCACTGTCATCTGAGACTGAATCTCCTCTAACCATTCCCCTGAGACCCGCCCTTCTATAGTCTCCAGCTCACCATCACATCAAAGCACCACCCCAAAGGCTGACATGGGGGGCTGAATGATTCATGTCAGAACTTCCAGCAGCACTGGCAACACCAAAAGAAGAAGTAGCAACTCACTTGTAAATATGGAAGTTAATACAATTTAAATATAAACATTTTCCATTGTGACCATACCTAAGAAATGTTTCTAGTAGAACAAAATTCTTTTCTTTTCAAAATGAAATCAAAATGCTTCTCCATGAAAGGGACACAAGAGAAGATAGCAAGCCCTACATTACTTTTCCTGCTGGCCCAAATAATGTTGGCCTCTGGTCACAAAACAATAGTATTGTAGAACCAGACGTCAGCAATCAGATTGTCTCTCTTATTTATAAACATTTTATAATGAAGAATCTAAGGCCCTTGGAGGTTAAATTATTGGCTCAAGGACACAAACCTGGCAAACGTCAGAAGTGATGGATCACTTAAGGTCTGTGGAAGGCAGAATTCTATGATGTCCTTTTCCCCATTGTTGTTTCCCTGATTAAATTACCTTCTGAGGCCAAAGGAATTTTGCAGATGCAATTAATGTTACTAATCAGTTGACCTTAAAATAGAAAGATTATCCCAGTGGGCTTAATTTAATCACATAAGCCCTTTAAGGGAGGATAATTTTCTCCAGCTATGGGCAAGGAGGACCTCAGATGTTTTCAGAGTATGAGAGGAATTGGATGTGAAGACCTAACGTTCTCCATCCTTGAGATGGAGGGCCAGGTGGTGAGGGAAGCCAAGACTGAGAGCAGCCCCAGATGACAATGAAAGGAAGACCTATAACTGTGAATAACTGAATTCTGTCAACGATATAAAATAAATTTGGAAGCAGATCCTTCCCAGCGCATCCAGATAAGACCCCAGCCCCAGCATCTTGATTTCAGCCCTGTGGGATCATAAGCAGGGAACCCAGTTGAGCCCACATGGAATTTTGACTAACTGTAAGATAATAAATGGATGTTCTTTTAAGCTGCTGAATCTGAGTAATTTGGCATATAGCAATAGAAAACTAATACTAGGACTAACTTGAAAGCAGAAAGCATTTGAGATTTTAAGAAAGAAGGACTTCAACCTAAGGATTTTCTTACACCCATGATAAGAGAGCAGAGAAGCTAAATGGAACACAGTGACGCAACGCTGATTAGCAGCTACAGAAAGCTACTGCCACCCCAAGGTCAGAGGACAGTGGGAAGTAGGCGACTGGAGCCCATGGGTTGGATTCACACAGCAGCAGCTGGAACCAGAGAAGCCTGTCCAGGTGGTACTTGAGGCCATTGAAAGAGCTGTGGTAACTGCAGGACCCACAGCCTGAGGCATAGGGAGGGGGTGAGTCTTCCTTCTTCCACCTTCCAATCTTCCCAGAGTGTCTCCCATTGACTAGACCCTGCTGGATACTTGGTGATACAGGAGCCTGAGAAAGAGCATGTAGAGGTCAGCATCCTGCCACACAGAGCAGAGCAGGGAAAGGACAAAAAAACGGGTCTATGGCAAACTGACCCAAAACAGACACAGATGGTGTCAGAACCTTCAAGATGACAAGGCAGTTAGAGTTCAGGAACTGTGCCAGGTTATTTATATGTGTTATCTCTCTTAGTTCATACTTGGTATGAATAGCTTCTTTTTTGTATTCCTATCTTACTGACTAGGAAATCAAGGTCTAGGGAAGTTCAAAATATTTGCCCCAAATTATATTGCCTTAAATAATAGACGTTGTTTTAAGTGCAGGTTTATGTAACAATCATGAGCCAACTTGAAGGAGTCAGCAGGAAGCCCTATAAACGCTACCGTTTGAAGCTGTAGGAAAATATGAATAAGGTAGAAAAATTACACGCAATTTTATATTTTACTTCCCTAAATAACTTTCATTTTTACTGGAAAGAAAATACATTTCAGATCATTATTTTCAATAGTTCCGCAGTTCAATAGATTTTGTGTTCACCTATTGGGGTTAGGTTTATCATTCCTCCAGCTATAATATAAGATATTTCCACTTATAATCACAGAATTAAATCTGCATGAAGGCTCACAAGATTAACTTGTACGTGCATTTCCAATGTTACTTTCTGAGATTTACATTCCAAAGATCTATGTTGCAGTAATGTTATTTCGTGTGGAAGAATTACCTGCTTCTTTTTAGTGTTAATTTAATATATTAATAATAAAGTATGCCATGACAGAAGGGCAGGAAGAGGAATATTTATGCCTAGTAGAGCAATGGTCTCCAAGTCAAATATAAACAACATTGACTGGAGTGGGGAAACACGTTCTATTTATATTTAATTTTACCTAAAATGAGAAACAATTAGTCTTTTATACTCTTTAATGTAAATGTACGGATCACTGCTGACACCTTCATCAGCTCTGCAGGTCAGATTCTCATATGGTTCCACATTCCTAATACCTCCAGAGCAACCTGATGTGTTGAAGATGTCATTTTTTTTTTTAATTAATTAATTTATTTATTTTTGGCTGTGTTGGGTCTTCGTTTCTGTGTGAGGGCTTTCTCTAGTTGCGGCAAGTGGGGGCCACTCTTCATCACGGTGCGCGGGCCTCTCACTATCGCGGCCTCTCTTGTTGCGGAGCACAGGCTCCAGATGCGCAGGCTCAGTAGTTGTGGCTCACAGGCCCAGTTGCTCCGTGGCATGTGGGATCCTCCCAGACCAGGGCTCGATCCCATGTCCCCTGCATTAGCAAGCAGATTCTCAACCACTGCGCCACCAGAGAAGCCCGAAGATGTCATTTTTACATTTTGGTCTTTTATAGCATTTTGCTAAGTATTGAAACATTTCTGTCCCCACTTAAATGTATTCATAAATAATATTATTTTATGTAAACTGTACTAACGCTTAAAAAATAGGTAAGTAGCATAAAAATATCCCTTCAATAAAATTGTATATAATCCTGATAATGCAAGTATGAAGAAGGAAGCAATAAGAAAACGACAAAGCTGATACTTCTTTTCCTGATATTAGCACTTTTTCAGTCACAAGGGAGTAATATCCATGAAGATTTAATTAAATATAACATTCAATCACATCATTCTCACAAAACTATATTCTTACTAATCATATTTGTACTGAGAGCAAAAATATTTTTTTACCATTATAATAATTTAAAATAGGATATTGCCAAAGCAATCTTGAGAAAGAAAAATGGAGCTGGAGGAATCAGGCTTCCAGACTTCAGACTATACTACAAAGCTACAGTAATCAGGACAATATGGTACTGGCACGAAAACAGAAATATAGATCAATGGAACAGGATAGAAAGCCCAGAGATAAACCCACGTGCATATTGTCACCTTATTTTTGATAAAGTAGGCAAGAATATACAATGGAGAAAAGACAGCCTCTCAATAAGTGGTTCTGGGAAAACTGGACAGCTACATGTGAAAGAATGAAATTAGAACACTCCCTAACACTCTACACAAAAATAAACTCAAAATGGATTAAAGACCTAAATCTAAGGCCAGAAACTATAAAACTCTTAGAGGAAAACGTAGGCAGAACACTCTATGACATAAATCACAGCAAGATCTTTTTTGACTCACCTCCTAGAGAAATGGAAATAAAAACAAAAATAAACAAATGGAACCTAATGAAACTTAAAAGTTTTTGCACAGCAAAGGAAACCATAAACAAGACAAAAAGACAGCCCTCAGAATGGGAGAAAATATTTGCAAATGAAGCAACTGACAAAGGATTAATCTCCAAATCTTACAAGCAGTTCATGCAGCTCAGTATCAAAAAAAACAAACAACCCAATCCAAAAATGGGCAGAAGACTTAAATAGACATTTCTCCAAAGAAGATATACAGATTGCCAACAAACACATGAAAGGATGCTCAACATCACTAATCATTAGAGAAATGCAAATCAAAACTACAATGAGGTATCACCTCACACCAGTCAGAATGGCCATCATCAAAAAATCTACAAACAATAAATGCTGGAGAGAGTGTGGAGAAAAGGGAACCCTCTTGCACTGTTGGTGGGAATGTAAATTGATACAGCCACTATGAGAACAGTATGGAGGTTCCTTAAAAACTAAAAATAGAACTACCATACCACCCAGCAATCCCACTACTGGGCATATACCCTGAGAAAACCATAATTCAAAAAGAGTCATGTACCCCAATGTTCATTGCAGCTCTGTTTACAATAGCCAGGACATGGAAGCAACCTAAGTGTCCATCGACAGATGAATGGATAAAGAAGATGTGGTACATATATACAATAGAATATTATTCAGCCATAAAAAGAAACAAAATTGAGTTATCTGTTGTGAGGTGGATGGACCTAGAGTCTGTCATACAGAGTGAAGTAAGTCAGAAAGAGAAAAACAAATACCATATGTTAACACATATATATGGGATCTAAAAAAAAAATGGTTCTGAAAAACCTAGGGGCAGGACAGGAATAAAGATTCAGACGTAGAGAATGGACTTGAGGACACAGGGAGGGGGAAGGGTAAGCTGGGACAAAGTGAGAGAGTGGCATGAACATATATACACTACCAAATGTAAAATAGACAGATAGTGGGAAGCAGCCACATAGCACAGGGAGATCAGCTTGGTGCTTTGTGACTACCTAGAGGGGTGGGATAGGAGGGTGGGAGGAAGCCGCAAGGGGAGATATGGGGATATATGTATATGTATAGCTGATTCATTTTGTTATAGAACAGAAACTAACACACCATTGTGAAGCAATTATATTCCAATAAAGATGTTAAGAATAAATAAATAAAATAAAATAGTATGGGCTTCCCTGGTGGCGCAGTGGTTGAGAGTCTGCCTGCCAATGCAGGGGACATGGGTTCGAGCCCTGGTCTGGGAAGATCCCACATGCTGCGGAGCAACTGGGCCCGTGAGCCACAATTACTGAGCCTGTGCGTCTGGAGCCTGTGCTCCACAACAAGAGAGGCCGCGATAGTGAGAGGCCCACGCACCGCGATGAAGAGTGGCCCTCGCTTGCCACAACTAGAGAAAGCCCTCGCACAGAAATGAAGACCCAAGACAGCCATAAATAAAATAAATAAATAAATTAAAAAAATAAATAAATAAAATAGTATAATCTGTATATTTTGTCTTTGTCACCTATTTTTATATTTCTAATTTTCTTCATGTTTTAAGATGTTGACAATATGCGAGTACAGTTGCAAATGGACACAATGTGAAACTGAATACGGGGACATATATTGGGGTGCATGCTCAAAATATGATGGGAATACCTGATATTGAAAGTTTGGCGAAAATTGTTTAGAGAATCTTAAGAATATAGCAACACAAAGGAATAATTAGTAGTTTGCATTTTCATTAACTAAAGGTTAGTTTGTTAGTGTGCTGTTGCCCAAGGTTACAAAACTATTAAACAGTGAATCCAGAATTTGAGCCCAAGCAGTCTTACTTCAGAACATATATTATTTCTCTCCTTTCTATCAGAACTTTCAACATTTCTTATACTTAGAAAAGTGTTTCAAGGTAGTATTCTGGCTGCATATACAAGAGACAGAAGAGTTTTTATTTATACTTATTTCTATTGTATAGTGTAAAGCTTAGTTAGGAGCTAGTGATAAAATACTGCCAGATTGTATATCTTTTTATTTTCAGATGGGCCTTTTAAGTGTAGGGAACCTGTGAGTCTGTTGGAGGTGACTTCCTTTCTTCATACATATATGAAATGCTTTACAGTACATAATGCACTCATTCATTCACTCACCCATTCATTTTCACACACTCAACTAGTATTTATTGAATAATATCTAAGTGCCAAGCACTACTGTAGGTGCAGGCAAGATAGCAGTAATCAAAATAATGTCCCTGGTCTCAAGTAACTAAAAAATATTATACACTGTCTTAGTCTTTTGGGGCTGCTATAAAAAAACACCATAGACTGAGTGGCTTACACAACAAACAGGTCTTTCTCATAGTTCTGGAGGCTTGAGAAGTCCAAGATCAAGGCACTAGCAGATTTGGTGTCTGGTGAGCGCCTGCTTCCTGGTTCATAGACCGCAGTCTTCTAGTGATATCCTCATATGACTGAGGAAAAAAGGAGAGAGCTCTCTGGGTGCCTCTTTTATAAGGACACTACTCCTGTTCATGAGGGATCCACCTTCATGACACTAATCCCCACCCAAAGGCTTCATCTCCTAATACAATCACATTGGGGAATTGGATTCCAACATAAGAATTTTGTAGGAATACAAATATTCAGTCCCCAATAGACACCAATTGTTACTATGTTAGGCACGAGAATAAGTAAGCTAAACATAAATACAGATTTTTCCCTTCTTTAATTCTTTCCTTGTATGCACTATGATTGACCTCACAAAAACAAAGCAGAAGCAGGGTTGCAAAAGGAGAGCTATATTTCATCGATTCTGTTCACTCTCCCTTTGGCAAACTCTCTTCTCTCTCATTTGCCACAATTCCCATCCAACCCAGATCCTTGTGCCTCTGGTCTGAGGGGCTACCACAGGCACCCATCGTATTATTCCATTCTAGATCTTTTTCCCTGGCAGTGTCAAATAGTCCACGTGATTCTTGATTCCTTCCTGGTTGTAAAATGTAACTGTCAGTCCTATTTTCTTAAGACAATTTTAGATAGGTTTCTAACTTGACACACTCTTTTGATAAGAATGTTATTAATAAATATTTTCTAAGGAGCATAGAATAACCATTCTATTATGTTAATGTCTTCCATCATTTCAGCAGGCAATGGTCAATGTAGTATGAAAGACTACATCAAAACAAGGCTAGGATACAGAGGATGGCTTTTATATTATAAATTATATTCCATATTATATTGCAACATAATATGGAAAAGTTATTTTAGTATAAATATATACTAGAAATAATCTAGGATTATTCATGCAGGATTTAATCTTGCCAGTGCTTAATACCTTTTTTACATAGACCCTAAGAATAAATCATATCACCATAAGACTCTCTCTTATCTTCCGTGTTCCATCACAGGATGTAATTGTCCCTCCACCCCCACTGCCATCCCAACTTTGCCCTAACACACACACACACACACACACACACACACACACACTTTGGATCCTATCCAATAACAGAACTGTACACAGAGTACTAATCAACAATCCAAAGCACAAACCAAGTATAAGACCTAATGGGAGGAAGCAGCTAAAAGGATGAGTTACAGGACAGATTCTATGATGAAAGTTACTACAAACAGTCAGTGAGTCACCATATAAAGTGCTCCAAGTATTTAAAACTAAAATCCTATACATTTTGGATAAAAGTTAATAGACGAGAAAACCACTTTCATATGTCTACCCCTCAGTGACACAAACACAAAGTGAAGGTCTATCTGTATATGTCAGTTTCCCTGGCTGATTTGATCATATGATTATGGACTTTAATTGTCTTCTTTCTCTGATAGGGGCAAAAATGCTAGAATAACCTGTAACAGAGAAGCAGATGCTACTATCCAAGATTGTTCAACATGATGTATATCTAAGTCTAAATCTATATCTATTTCTACATCAAAATATTCTTTATTTCTGATGGAAGGAACATTCCATCATATCATTTAAATTGTTAATGGAATGTGCCAATGAAGAAAAATGGTCTTAGCACAAATTATAATTTAATTTAGAAAATACTTTCAGAAACTAACATAATAATGCACATCAGCTTTATTTCAACTGAAAAAAAAGAATATGCTTTCAAGTAAAGAACACAGTATGCTTAATAATGATTTAACAACTAGAGTCATTTTGTGAGAATGATATTTGTGATAAATATTTATCCTTTAACCAGAGAACCAGAATTATGCTATGCTGGAAGGTTACTTTGTTGGTTTCCTTCCAAAACTTCCTACAAGAGATGTCACCTGTGCAGTGTTTTGAAAGTCCAAGTTGTTTGGCAAGGATTCTTAAACATTTTTTTGTAAAAGATAAATTGCTTTCAGAATCAGTGACAGGCATATCCACTAGTGGTGTGGCAGAAAGGGAGATGCGCCAAAGCAGGTGTGGTTAGGAGGTTACCATAGGCAGATCACTTGAAATCACCAGCCTCAAATCAATCCGAAGCCCCTGTGTTCTTTCTTATCTCCGGTCCTAAAAGCTAGAGTGTTTTTGAGTTTTTGAAGAGAGGCAGAAGTTTGGGGATGATAATTTTGAACCATGAAAAATGTATTAGGCAAATGTTTTAAGTGTGAAAATTGAGAAACAACACGTAGACTTGTGGGGGGCAGATAATTTTCCCTCTACTCTTTTGAGTTTTTATCTGAGACCCCTGTAATAAAAGACTGTTAATAAGAGAAAAACAAACAGAAGTTTATTAACATGTGTACCTCATGTATACATGGGAGATACCCAGGGGAAAATGAGTAATTGAAAGGGGTGGCTTAGAATTTAGGCTTAAATACCACATTAATAGGGAAAGGGGAGAGGATTTGTAGGCTTCTTAGGGGAGAATAAATAGTTTTTAAGAAACATGAATGGGCCCTTAGAAGAATAGATGGGAGGAATGATAGTTTGTGACAAAGCGTGTTTGAGTGTGGTATCAAGATTTAATCTCCTCTCCAATGAGGAGTTAATCTTCCCTGGTTGATGAAAATCCCAGAGAGTGGATTTATGGCAATTGAGTTCCTTTTGATGGATATGCCTTTAGGCAGATAAAGGCAGTACAGAGAAGCCCTCTCCCTTCACTTACTTTTCAAGTGCCTACAGCTCAAAATAATCAATATACCAACGTGGTGTATTTGGGGGTGGCATGTCCGGATCTCCTACAGTCATATTTGCGCTGGCATATTCTGCTACCCTTCAAGTTCTAGAGAGTTTCCAGGACATTTTTCTGAAAGTACTATATGAATTGAAAGTCAAGGATGTATCAAGATTGGTACATGATTTGTTACTGGTTTTAGAATAAGTCTTTGGAAGAGTGGGATGTAGTAAAGATACATATGTCAAGTTTTCATGACCCATTCTGGTAGAGTGCTTAAAGATTTTGAATTAAGTAATGGGATTTATAAAAATGTGCACAGTGCAGAGGGGACCAAGGAACTTGACCAGAAAACCAGTGTAGTTCAAAGAAGTATTGTAAGGAAGCATTTATTGCCAAGATCTGTAAGTCAAAATCAGGGGCATAATTAACTTGAATGCCTTTTTAAATTTCTCACATACTGCAATTAACTTAGGTGGAAATGAAGCTAAGAACACAGCAAATTTTTGACTCAAAATAGGTTTACAAGAGTGGTGACTCAGCACCAAGCTTGTGGTGCAAAAGTTTTAGAGAGATAGTCAGTGGGAATTGAGAACCTCCACACTCAACCTTTGGGAAGGGAGGTGAGGCATCAAAAGAAGGACTCTGTTTAAATTCCAGGCAAAATTTCCCAACTCTTGTTACTAATATGAGTATACTCATGTAATCCCCAAGTAACACACTCCCATGTAATCAGTCATTTGTGTTGGAAACAATGGTGAATGTTTAGAACAATCTCCCAAAGGGCCTAGAGTCCTACCCTGGTGCAGCTGGGTTTTTCAGGTCACTGGGTCCAACTCATTTCACAGTTCTGTGACCCCGCCTCAGTTCCACCCTACCTCAAGTTTCCTTTCCCATGGATTGATAGAAGGTACGGATTCAGATAACGTGAGAACCTTGTCAATTTGCGTGGAACATACTAAGTCATTTTAAATTTTTCGGTAATTTTATAAGCCTATCTCACCAATCTCTACTGATAAAACTTGCTATGGTTCTGCCTTTGTGGCTTGAATGCAAAGATAAAAGTACAAGAGTTGATTGTGGTCTGCATGGAGTTTCCAGAGAAAGTTTTGAGGTTGGCAGAATAAATGTTGAATACTTTTTTGTGGGTATAACCTTGAAAATCTTAAGTAGATACATATTCAGTATTAATACCAGCTTCTTTCAAGTGTTTGCACACTACTATCACAAGCAGGTTATGGAAAGAATTTAGCCACACTCCTAAAATGCTCCAGAAGTGTTAAGACATACCGTATCTAAATGTAGGAAAATAGAGTTTGTTTACAACTCAACAGCAGATGGCTTGCAACCACTGCTTCCCACTTAGGAGCCCAAGGAAATGAGTTTGAACAACCTTAACTTTAATGGTTCCCTAGCTTCTGAGCAGTGCAAATTTTCTCTCCATGAGGGGACACGTGTTGTGCAAAAGGGAAGCATCACCAAATAGTACAAAACCTTTAATCCGTGCAGGTATGTTTTAAGAGAAAACAAGTAAGTAATTTGAGGGTTTTAAAAAAATTGAATAGCCACAGTATCTGATTCTCCAAGTCTGTGTTTTTGTTCATTTTGATGATATAAGGAATCCAGAAATTCAGAGAAATAGGGATTGGTTTGTTATATATTTTTTTAAACTACTAAAAATCAATACACTGCAGATGGAAAGGTTATTTGCAGCACCCTAAGCAAATAAAAATTAGTGGCCCATGTCTTACAGAGGTTTCCCTGAAAGCAAAGCCTTGGGTGAGAATTCTTGTTCAAATGATGTATTAAGAAGTTGCTCTCAAGAGAAGAAGAGCTAGGAATGCCAATTTGAGTAAAATTTTAAAAAGGCAAGCAAGAAAGAATGTGTTCTCAGGTGGAGACTAGTTTTAGTCAGATCTCACAACAAAGCTCTGGAACAGCTCTTGAGATCATAATCTCACAATCCTATCTTGATAGGGGAGGGATAAGAAGAGCATATCCAAGAGGTCAAGGTGGCTCTTATTTAGCCAAGGGCAATTTTCTGGAAAAGGGGCACCTGTTCACTGTTGTCAGCCAACCCTCACGTCCCCTGGGAGACAGGTGAGCTGGATGGTAAAAAGGAGCTGGTCAGAACACTAGTTGTATCCACTGTAGTCCATTTGTCAATGAGCTTCTCATATTAAGTTCACACTATCTAGGCACAGATTCTCCAGGACTATAATTCCTCATAATTCCTGGGGAAATTTTTCAGAGGAGAGTTAGTAGGTTGAACTATAGTTCCTAATGCTTTAGTCAGTCCTGAGATTATAACTGATATTCAGCATCTCCCTCCTCCATGACACATTCTATATTCCTTTCCCCTTTGGCTAGTGCTAGGTGACTTGCTTGTTGGGTAAATGCAGACCCTCTTCACTCATCTTGAGGCTTATGTCACCATGTCCTTATATCAAGCTGCAGTGGTGGAACTTGCCTAGTTACACCTTCCACTGGCCGTAAGGTAACAAGAGACAGCCTAGTAAATCACTTTAGTGCCAAATATTGATATATTCCTGTTTCTCACTGTAATTTATCAGCAGCCCTACCGCCTAATGACGACTAGGTCTAACATCATGCCAGTACGGTAACTATTTTCTCTGCTTACTTTCCTACTGGCATGAGGCGTCCCAAGTGACCAGGAAGCAGCAAAAGCCTTAGGTTCAGGAAGGCTCTTACTATGTCTCGTGGTAGAAACAGCCCTGCTCTAGAAATTGGGACCTCCAGATGCACAAGGTCTAATGGCATGGGACGTGAAGCACAAATTCCTTCTTCCACAGTTTACCTGGTATCTCTACTTCATTTACTGTGAGATGCTGTTTTCAAGAGCCATCTTGTAGCATGCTAGAATCATCCTGGAGCTGTCTAAACCTCCATATTGACAAACTCTCCCCTCTCCAGCTCCCTTCTTGACCTAACAGCCTAAATACCCACTCCTAGGAATTTTTTTCTAGTTTATCCCAATACCTGGAGCCTGACCAATACCCTCATGCCATTTAGTCCTCGTTTGTGATCTAAAGCTAGGATGAGCATAGCCCCCTAAGCTAGGGGGTTTCTGTTTGGCTGAAGTTAATTGTTTCAAGAAGGAAGCAGCTGACATCACTCACAACACCTGTCTGATGAGTGCAGCATCCAGGAAAATGGAACCTGAGCAAGGCACCAACAGCATTCACTTTACCTGATACCCACTAGAGAAACTTATGGTGAGATGCATGGAGTAAAGACACACCCCAATCTCCATTCTGCTGCTCTAATTGAGCAGCAACTTTTTTATTGCACTCTGAATGTTGCAAAATCATTACCAGAAACTGAAGTTTTGTATTGTTTGTACATGCTGGATTTCATGTTTATACTTGCTATACAAACATTAAGGCTGTATTGATACAAACTGCACCATACTTCCTTGCATATTAAGTGTCATATTGCAGGGATACCTTCCCTGTTGTAAAAAAAAAATCTCAGAATTTCTTTCATTCATCTTACCTAATGCCAGGAAATTCCCACTTAAAGTATTCCCTTCCTGACATATAGAGTAGAAGCCATCTTACCCAATCTTTAATATATAATAGTTGATTTGTTGTTTGAAAATGTTATTTGAAGTAACAAAAAAGAAAGGATGTATAAATCTCTTAAACATTTTATTTTAGTTTAAAACATATAAATGTACATTTGTTGGTCAATCTGGAGAGAAGGCATTTCCTCTGAGTGTGGGTCTGCGTCCATCTCTCACACACAAAATGCATCCAGTTTTATTTTCTCAAAAGTGGAATGAAAAGAGGTCTAATTCAGAAATTCCTATATTTTATAAATTTTCCAGACTTTTAGAGTTGCCTTGTCTACTTTGAGCAGCGACATTTTTTTAGCAACTCACAACTATTGAAAATTTCGAAATCATTAATAGAAAAGACGCTATATACTCACTCATTTGTTTATTTAGCTTATATAATTTATGATGACAATTACAGTGATGTGATAGGTCCTGGGAAAAGTGCAATTAATTCTCGTTAAGCATATGATTCAAAAGCAATAGAGCACAGCATAGCAGAGATTAGCCCCCTAGCCAAATGTGTTTCACAAGTCAGTATATCTTATCTTGTCTGTTAATCTGTAAAGTAAGTTTTTTGGACGTTGATCTACAGTACTCTTTCCTCTCTTGAAAAACGAGGGACATGTTCTTGCCTGACTTTTATATCCTCAAGTCCCATGAACACTAAATGGGTCACTCCTCCTTGATGGAGAACTCCACCATGGTCTTGTTAATCGCATTCTGCTTTATAGTTGTAATTTTCAAACTCATTATTTGTTTATTTATCTAGTTTAGTGTTGAAACATGTTTTTTCATTCAAAAGCTTATAAGCAATCATAATAGATTAAAAAGAAAATTCTGATTAAAGAAGTGTCCTCAAGTCTCATTTATTTTGATTCTAATTTGCCAAAGAAAGTGGCCCCTGGGGTTGAGTTGTAAGGAATCCAGTTTGAATACCACTAGCTAAAGGGTAGTCTCATTTCATAATTCTTCAAGTTACATTGCTGCCTATAGAATATTATCTTTCTATAGATTCAAATCTCTTATATCAAAAGTGGGGTTTTTGTTTGTTCTTTCTTTAATAAACTGTGAAAGTTGTGAGTTTGGGGGTGGGGGGTGACAGGTTGTTAGAAATCTCCTTTGAGTAATTTCTCACTACTTTTACTTCTACCCTGAATGTAAAAATAATCAGAGAAGAACAACCAGTCTTTTTCTGTGTGAACTTTGTATTGCTGTCAACAACCGCTTTCCTTCTAAATTAAGTGTTCTTCTATTAACTCTGGCCTTGAAAGTTCAATCTAAATGTCATAAAAAATGTTTGCTTTAAGAGGTAGGATCTGTGCACTCTAGATCTTCAATGTCCTTTAGGTATAAAGCTAAAAGTGTTTTATAGCTTTACACTCAGCTGACCACAATTCTGATTGTAGCAAAATTGGATTATTGCACCACATAATGAAGATAACAAGGAAGGAACATCTGTGAACTGCTGTTAAAGAATTTGTCAGAGGAGCCAGCATCTGAGAAAGGCTTCTGGCCTTAGAATCATAGAAATTTCAAGTGATAAAGGGCTTTAGAAATCATTGATTCCCCAGAGGTAGTAAGTGACCTGCCCACACAGCTGGTAAATGGCACAAACTATGAATTGCCTTAGGTCTTATTTTAGTGTTCTTCCCTTAATGCAAATGGCCCTTAACCTTTTGCTTTTTGTGGTTTTCTTTTTGTTGTTGTTGTTGTTCTTGAACTCCTTTGTGAATATAAGGAAAATAATGGACAAATTCCTGAAAAATATACATGTTCAAACATATACCAGAGATAGCATACATTATCTGACTGAGAATCTCAAATTATTTGTCCATGGATCTAGCTTAAGGAGGAGAGAAGACTTTGTTTTTCTTTGAATTTTGTTCCAATTTCTATGTATTCCTAATAACTATGTATTTTATCTTCAGCATATAATTTTATAAGACGGTATTATGCTATATATATTTGGGGGGCTACTTTTTAAATAAGTATTATGTTGTCATCCATTTCATTTTTTATTATTAATCATACGTGTAATATACTGAGTTTTCAACTTATGTGCAGTAAAATTCACATTTCCCCCCACAAGCCTGTGAGATATGACACATCAGTGAGTTGTATAACTATCACCATAGTCAGGATACAAAACAGATCCCTCCCTTCAAAATATTTCTTTACAGTACTTAATTTTTATCAGATCCACTCTGCAAACTCTAATCTCTGGCAATCACCTATCTGTTCTCCATCTCTATAGTTTGTCTATTTCAGCATTTCATTTTAGTGGAATCACACAGTAAGTAATTTTTGACTCATTACTTTCACTAAGCATAATGCATTTGAGAGCTGTCCAAGTCATTCTTCTCTTTTCTCTTTCTTTCCTTTTTTGCTAGTAATGTGTAATTTTATTTCGTTTCTTTATTTTTTATTGAGGTAACATTGGCTTATAACATTATGTGAGGTTCATGGGTACAACAATATATTTTGATTCTGTATATACTACACTGTGCTCACCACCAGAAGTTTTGTTTCCATTTGACACCATACAGTTGACTACATTTACCCATTTTGCCCTCCCCCTAGGCCCCTTTCCATCTGATAACCACTACTCTGTTCTCTGTATCTATGCATTTATTTTTGTCTGGTTTGGTTGTTCATTTATTTTGTTTGTTTCACATATGAGTGAAATCATACATTATTTGTCTTTCTCTGTCTGACAAATTATTTAACTTAGAATAATACCCTCAAGGTCCATCTATGTTGTCATCAATGGCAAGATTTCTTTTTTTTTCATTCTTTAGGGTTAATACATAGGCGTGGGATTGCTGACTTTAATGGTATGTGCATGCTTAACTTTTTAAGAAATTATGGGGACTTCCCTGGTGGCGCAGTGGTTAAGAATCCACCTGCCAATGCAGGGGACACAGGTTGGAGCCCTGGTCTGGGAAGATCCCACATGCCACGGAGCAACTAAGCCCATGCGCCACAATTACTGAGCCCTCGTGACACAACTACTGAAGCCCACGCACCTAGAGCCCGTGCTTCACAACAAGAGAAGCCACTGCAATGAGAAGCCCGTGCACTGCAACAAAGAGTAGCCCCGCTCGCCGCAGCTAGAGAAAGCCCGCACGCAGCAAAGAAGACCCAACACAGCCAAAAAATAAATAAATAAATTTATTTTTTAAAAAAAAGGAAATAAATTATAGAACTATTTCGCAGAATAGCTCTACCACTTTGCATTCCCATCAACAATGTATGAGTGATCCAGTCTTGAGAGTTTTTTTCTTAATATAATATTACAATCATTATAATGATTAGTCTCCTTGTAGACTTACTCTACACCAGTCACTCTGCAGGCAGAAAGAGCATACTAGATACAGAACTGAGCCATTCTAGTGAATGATGAATGAATCTGTTGTGCTGTTTCAACGACTATCTGCTTTTGATTTTAACTTTGTTGTTAAAAGGCTGCCACGTTGTTCAACTCTAAATGGCACCACTCACGTCCTAGTCTATAGAGTTTTACCGTAATCTGATTGTTTTTAGGTCTTTAGTGAATACACACGTTGAGCAGAATCATCATGTGGGTGTGTTTGTAATTTTCATTAATCTTCTATCATAGTACACTATCAAAGCACATAAAATAACCAAAAACAGTTCCTAAAACCAATTTTTGAGTCTTTAAAATGTATATATCAGTATGAATTTGTACAGCAGCATAAATTATTTCCCAAAATGTATTTACTAAAAAATCAGTGGTATATAATATTCATATGTTTAATTTGAGGTATGTAGTGTAAGGGAGAATATTTGCTAAGGGAGAAGATTGCAATAACATAATTAAATATTTTTCTCTATTTGTTTACTATTTAGAGACTTTAATACTTTATATTAAAGACAGAGCTAGCCAATAGATCATTTTCCAAAATTATTTTATCATGGAACCCTTCTTAAAGAATTTCACAGAAAATTTTGAACCTGTAACATAAGGAATTTAGAGAGAACCATTAGAGGAAAACTCATAGTAGCACTTATTCAAGGTGATCAGTTATTATCAACTCAATTTTATGTAGACCATCTGAGAACGGTATTACAAATTGAATGTAAAGTATGAAGTATCTGCAGGAATAAAGTGGATTGCTTAGAACATTTTTATAAAGCTAGGACATTTGTAGATAGCACCAACACATAACAGGTCATAAGCAAATGTCACAAACAATATACAGAATAATTAGCATCTTAGGAGCACTGGTTTTAGTTGACATTTCTATCAACACTTTCTATTTTCTGTAATGTTTCTGTAAGCTGACAGGAGATAGCTCTTACTTAGAAAGGCAAGGATTTCTGCCCCCTGGAGTGTCTGAGGTGTTAAACCTATTATGCTCAGTTCAGGTGGTAGATTTTAAAAAGAAAGACAGAGTGCAGCCGTGGGAGGCATTCACTCCACTCTAAGGTAAAGCCAAAAGCCTCTGCTGTGGAAGACTGAAATGAAAGAAACATTTTTGATGTCTCCATGGATAACCTAATGCTTTTAACTGTGTATTCTTTCTTAGATGCTCTGGGAATGAAAGAGGGAAAAAAATGTTTTTATAGGGTTTTGTTTGTTTATTTGTTCCACCTAGAGATTCAATTATATTTGTGCCTGCAGAAATTTATCACTTTGTATCAGACATTAGACTTAAGGCTGCATGTCGTTTAATAATTTCAGCATTCCAGAACCCCCAGCTTTATCTCTTTATCTATCTATCTAATCTATCTATCTATCTATCTATCTATCTATCTATCTATCTATCTATCTATCTATCCTCCCATTGTATTTCTGGCCTTTTATGATGAACCACAATTTCTGAAATTAGAAGAGACAGAAAAGCGGCGCCATGTATTGTCACACACAGATTTCTCTCTCTGTTTCTCACGCTCTCGCTCTCTCTCTCTCACACACACACACACATACACACACAATTTTCATCTAATTAATACTGCTCTTGGGCAGTTAGAGCTATTTCCTAAGGCTTATGGTACATGATAAAAGACTTGATTATAAAACTGAGCAAAGTTAATTTGTTTTACAACTCCATTCACTGAAAGTAAGCGATAAAACATGTATTTGAAAATGGGGTTGAGGTTAAATTCATAAATTTTCTTTTTGAAGTTGAGGAAACATCCAGACACAAGCTCGGTTCTAGTTAATAGCTTTACGGGTCAAAACCAGTGTACATTACCTACCCATCTCTCCCCCACTGTTCCTACTGTAATATCAAACCCAAGGGCTTGCTTCTAATTCTTTCACCTTCTTCCTTTGATTATTTAACACTCCAGCTCCTATAAAAATCAATACTACTAATAATAAGAAATTTAAAAATAAGGAGAAGGAGTGGAAGGAGAAACAACGATTATAGAGTGCTAAAAATTTGTCTTTCACAGTAGCTAATAGTCTTATTTTTTATCTCTATGAATAACATTCATAATTAAAAATTATTTAATAATATTCAAAATTTAATTTAAAATTTTAGCGAATATTAACCATTATGTATTGACACATACTAACAATATATTCATAATTAAAATTATAATTAATATTTTGGGAAATGGAGGCAGCAAATTTACCTTTAGCCCCTAGTATTTTTCTTATGTTGAAATACAAAGCATGAAGAATATATTTCTCTCTAGCACCAATTCTTTGAAAAGACAATTAAAATAGGTAAACTGCTGGCAAAATCATTTAAGGAATAAAAGAGAGAGAAGGCACAAATAACCAAAATTAGGAATGAATGAAGTGCTCTGACTCTAACAGGATAAACATTTGAAAACTAATAGGAAATTATTTTTGAACCACTTTATGCCACTAAATTTGAAAATTGAGATAAAATGGCAATTTTCAAAAAAATAATTTGTAGAAGTTAACCAAAGAAGAAATATAAAACTGAATAAGCCTGATTTTTACAGAGGTCAGCAAAGTGCTCTGCTAAAACTCTTGCAGATAATCGTTGCCATGTAACCCTTTTCTGCTTAATGAGACATAAGCAGAAGTTTGGTGAGTTGTACATTCTATTGGTTTGGACAAATGTATGATATGTATGCAACTTACAGTATCATACAGAATAGATTCACTGCCCTAAAAACCCTCTGAACTCCAACTATTCATCTGTCCCTAACTTCCAGCAACCACTGATCTTTTTTACTGTATCCAAAGTTTTGCCTTTTCCAGAATGTCATATAGTTGGAATAATATTGTAAAATATGTAGCCTTCTCAGATTGGCTTCTTTCACTTAGTAATATGCATTAAGGTTCCTCCACGTATTTTTATGGCTTAACAACTAATTTCTTTTTAGTATTGAATGATATTCCATTGTCTGGATGAACCACAGTTTATTTATCCATTCACTAACTGAAGGATGTCTTGGTTGCTTCCAAGTTTTGTCAATTATAAATAAAGCTGCTAAAAAGATCCATGTGAATGTCTTTGTGTGCACATAGTTTTCAACTTTTTTGGATAAATAACAAAGAATGTGATTGCTAGATCATAGGATTATGTTTAGTTTTCTAAGAACCAATCAAACTGTCTTCTAAAGTGGCTGTAGCATTTTGCATTTCCACCAGAAATGAAGGACAGCCTTGTTGCTCCACATCCTTGTCAGCATTCAGGGGTATCAGCGTTCCAGATTTTAGCCATTCTAATAGGTATGTAGGGGTATCTCACTGCTGTTTTGATTTGAATTTCCCTGATGACATATGATGTGGAGCATCTTTTCACATGCTTATTTGCTATCTGTATATTTTCTTTAATGATGTGTCTATTAAGATCTTTGGCTCATTTTTTTGGGGGGGGGCTCATTTTTTAATAAGATTTTTTATTTTCTTGTTGTTGAGTTTTAAGAGTTCTTTGTATATATTAAATAATAGTCCTTTATCAAATGTATCTTTTGTAAATTTTTTCTCTTAGTCTATGGCTTGTCTTTGCACTCTGTTGACATTGTCTCTCAGAGAGCACAAGTCCAACTTATCAATTCTTTCTTTTCTGCATCATGACTTTGGTGTTTCTAGGAAGTCATTGACATACCCAAGTTATCCATATTTCTTCTATGATAAGTTCTAGTTTTACAGTTTTGTGTTTTACATTTAGGTCTGTGATCCATTTTGAGTTAATTTTTGTTAAGGGTGTAAGGTCTGTGTCTAGATTCCTTTTTTTTTTTTTTTTTTTGCATTCAATGTCAATTTGTTCCAATACCATTTGTTGAAGAAACTATCTTTGCTCCAAGGTATTGTCTATGCTCTTTGGTCAAAGATCAGTTGACTATATTTATGTGGGTATTTTGGGGATCTCTACTTTGTTTCCATTGATCTATTTCTTTATTCTTTGGCCAATACCATATTGTTTTGATTACTATAGGTTTATAATATATATATATGTGTGTGTATATTTATATATATATATATATAAATAAGTCAAAGTCAGGTAGTGTCAGTCCTCCAACTTTGTTTCTCTCCTTCTATATTATGTTGGATTTGGGGTCTTTTTGCTATCCATATAAACTTTAGAATCAGTTTCTTGATATCTATAAAATAACTTTCTGGGATTTTGATTGGGATTCATTGAATCTATAGATCAATTTGGGAAGAACTGACATTTTGATAATATTAAATCTTCTATCCATGAACATGGAGTATCTCTCCATTTATATAGTTCTTTGGTTTTGTTCATCTGAGTTTTGTAGTTTTCCTCATATGGATATTGTACATATTTTGTTAGATTTAGACCTAAGAATTTCACCTGGGGGTGCAAAGGTAATTGGGTTTGTGTTTTAATTTGAAATTCCACTTGTTCATTGTTAGTATATAACAAAGTGATGGACTTTTGTTTATTAATCTTGTATCCTTCAACCTTGGTATAATTGCTTATTAATTCCAGGAGTTTTTGTTTTTGTTGTTTTTGATTCCTTTGGATTGTCCACATAGATAATCATGTCATCTGGGAACAAAGACAGTTTTATTTCTTCCTTCCCATTCTGTGTGCCTTTTATTTCCTTTTCTAGTTTTATTGCATTAGCTAGAACTTCTAGCATGATGGTGAAAAGTAATGGTGAGAGGGGACATCATTACCTTGTACCTGATCTTAATAGGAAATCTTCAGGTTTCTCACCATTAAATATTGTGTTAGCTGTAGATTTTTTGTAGCTATTCTTTGTTGAGGAAGTTCCCCTCTATTCATAGTTACCTAGAGTTTTTATCATGAATGAGTGTTGGATTTTGTTGAATGATTTTTCTGCATCTATTGATATGATTGATCATGTGATTTTTCTCCTTTAGCCTGTTGATGTGATATATCACATCAACTGATTTTCAAATGTTTAACCAGGCTTATGTACCTGGGGGAAATCTCACTGGGTCATGGTGTATAATTATTTTTAGACATTGTTGAATTCAATTTGTTAATATTTTTGTTGAGGATATTGGCATCTACATTCATAAGAAATATTGGTCTGTAATTTTCTTTTCTTGCAATATTCTCATCTGGTTTTGGTATCAGGGTGATACTAGTGTCATAGAATGAGTTAGGAAGAATTCCACTTGCCTCTATCCTCTGAAAGAGATTGTAGAGAACTGGAATAATTTCTTCCTTAAATATTTGGTAGACTTCACCAGTGGACACATCTGTGACTGGCATTCTCTCTTATGGAAGTTTATTAATTATTGATCCAATTTTTTAATGGATATAGGCCTATTCAGATTGACTATTTCTTCTTTTGTGAGGTTTGGCAAATTGTGCCTTTCCAAGAATTGGTCTATTTGATCTAGATGATCAAATGTGTGGGCATGAGTTGTTCATAATATTATTTTATTATCCTTTTCATGTGCAGAAGATCTATAATGAGATCTCTCTTTCACTTCTGATATTAGTAATTTGTGTCCTGTCTCTTTTTTAAAAAAAATTACGTAGCCTGCTTAGAGGCTTATCAATTTTGTTGATCTTTTTAGAGAACCAGATTCCTATTTTGTTGATATTCTCTACTGATTCCCTGCTTTCAAGTCCATTGATTTCTGCTCTAATTCATATAATTTCTTTTCTTCCATTTACTTTGGACGTAATATGCCCTTCTTTTTATAGATTTCTAAGGTGGAAACTTAGATGACTGATTTTAGATTTTTTTTCTAATACATGCATTCAATGCTATAAATTTCCCTCTAAGCACTTCATTTACTGCATCACATAAATTTTATTAAGTTGGGTTTTCATTTTCATTTAGTTCAAAGTATTTTTAAATTTCTCTCAAAATTTCTTCTTTGACCCATGTGTTATATAAAAGTATATTGTTAATTCTCCACATATTTTGGGATTTTCCAGTTATCTTACTGTTATTGATTTCTAGTTTAATTCCACTGTGGTCTGAGAGCAGGCATTGTATGATTTCTATTCTTTTAAATTTGCTATGATGTGTCTTATGACCCAGAACGTACAATTTTGGTGAATGTTCCAGGTGAGCTTGGGAAGAATGTGTATTCTGGTGTTGTTGAACAAAGTGGTCTATAGACATCAATATATCCAGTTAATTAATGTTGTGTTCAGCCATGTCCTTCTTGATTTTCTACCTGCTGAATCTGTTCATTTCTGATAGAGAGATGTTAAAAATTCCAACTATGATAGTGGATTCATCTATTTCTCTTTGCAATTTCATTAGTTTTTGCCACAAATATTTTGACTCTGTTGTTAGGTGTAAGACACATCATGTCATGTTGGAGAATTGACTCCTTTATTATTATGTAATGCTCTTCTTTTGCCCCCTGATAGCTATTCTTGCTTTGAAGTCTGCTCTGTCTGAAATTAACATAGTTACTCCTTTTTTTTTAATTAGTGTTAAAATGGTATATTTTTCTCCATCAGTTTACATTTTATCCTACTTTCAAATAATACTATACCACTTTATAGGCAGTGTGAGTACCTTATAATAAAATAATCTTAATTCCTCCATTTCATCTTTTATATCATTTCTGTCATTCATTTTAAAAAACAAGAAAAATCTCAAATAAGCAATCTAGCCTTACACTTAAAGGAACTAGGAAAAGAACCAGTGAAGCCCAAAGTTAGTAGAAAGAAGTAAATAATAAAGATCAGAGCAGAAATAAATAAAATAAAGACTAAAAAGACAATAGAAAGGATCGATGAAACTAAGAGCTGGATTTTTGAAAAGATAAACACAATTGACAAACTATTAGGTAGACTCACAAAGGAAAAAAAGAGAAAGGCCCTGATAAATAAAATCAGAAATGAAGGATGAGAAATAACAACAGACACCACAGAAATACAAAAAAAGTTGTAAGAGAATATTATAATCAGCTATTTGCCAACAAATTAGAAAACCTAGAAGAAATGGACAAATTGTTAGAATCATACAACCTTCCAAGGCTGAATCATGAAGAAACAGAAAATCTGAATAGACTGATCACTAGTACAGAGATTGAAACTGTAATCAAAAAGCTCCCCCAGGGGCTTCCCTGGTGGCACAGTGGTTAAGAATCTGCCTACCAATGCAGGGGACACGGGTTCGAGCCCTGGTCTGGGAAGATCCCACATGCCACGGAGCAACTAAGCCCATGAGCCACAACTACTGAGCCTGCGCGTCTGGAGCCTGTGCTCCACAACGGGAGAGGCCGCGACAGTGAGAGGCCCGCGCACCGCAATGAAGAGTGGCCCCCGCTTGCCTCAACTAGAGAAAGCCCTCACACAGAAATGAAGACCCAACACAGCCAAAAATAAAAAAAAAAAAAAAAAAAAAATCTCCCCCAAACAAAGGTCCAGGACTAGATGGCTTCATGGGTGAATTCTACCAAACATTCAAAGAAGATTTAATTCATATCTCTCTCAAACTATTCCAAAAAAATAAAAGAGGAGGAATGCTTCCTAACCCATTTTATGAGGTCATTGTCACCCTGATACCAAAAGCAGATAAAGGCAACCCACAAAAAAGAAAATTACAGGCCAATATCTCTGATGAACATAGAGGCAAAAATCCTCAACAAAGTATTAGCAAATGGAGTTCAACAATACATCAAAAGGATCATACACGATGATCAGTGGAATTTATTCCAGGGATGCAAGGATGGTTCAACATCTGCAAATCAGTCAACATGATATACCAATTTAACAGAATGAAAGACAAAAACCATATATCATCTCAATAGATGCAGAAAAAACATTTGAAGTGATTCAACACCTATGATTAAAAACTCTCAATAAAATGGGTATAGAACGGACATACTTCAACATAATAAAGGCCATATATGAAAAACCCACAGCTAATATCATATCCAATGATAAAAATTCAAAGCTATCCCCCTAAGATCAGGAAAAAGACAAGGATGCCCACTCTCACCACTCTTATTCAACATAGTATTGGAAGTCCTAGCCAGAGCAATTAGGCAAAAAGAAAAAAAAAAGAAAAGAAAAAAGAAAAAATAATAATAATAAAAAGAAATAAAATGCATCTAAATTGGAAAAGAAGAAGAAAATCTAGCACTATTTGATTTTATATATAGAAAGCCCTAAAGACTCTACCACAAACAATTAGAAATAATTAACAATTACAGTAAAGATGCAGGATATAAAATTGATATACAAAGATCTCTTGCATTGCTATACTAACAGTGAACTAGCAGAAATAGAAATTAAGAAACAATCTAATTTACAATTGCAACAAAAATAAAATAAAATAGCTAGGAATAAATTTAATCAAGGAGGTGAAAAACCTGTACACTGAAAACCATAAGACTTTGTTGAAAGAAATTGAAGAAAACATGTAACAAATATAAAGACATTCATGCTCATAGATTAGAAGAATTATCATTGTCAAAATGTACATATTACCTAAAGCAATCTACATATTCAATGCAATCCTTATCAAAATCCCAAGGACATTTTTTACAGAAATAGGACAAAAAATTCTAAAATTTACATGGAATCACAAAAGATCCTGAATAGCCAAAGCAATCTTGAGAAAAAAGAGCAAAGCTGGAGGTATCACACACCCTGATTTCAAACTAAATTGCAAAGCCTTAGCAATCAAAACAACATGGTATTGGTAGAAAAACAGATACATAGATCAAAGGAACAGACCTGGAAGTCCAGAAATAAACCCATGCATATATGGACAATTAATTTATGACAAGGAGCAAAGAACATAGGATGGAGAAAGGATAGGCTCTTCAGTAAATGGTATTGGGAAAACTGAATGGCCACACGCAAAAAAAAATGATACTAGACCACTATCTCATGTCAAACACAAAAATTAACTCAAAATGGATTAAAACTTGAATGTAAGACTTGAAGCCATAAAACTCCTAGAAGGAAACATAGGCAGTATGCTCTTTGACATGGTCTTAGGAATATCTTTCTAGATTTGTCTCCCCCGACAAGGGAAACAAAAGCAAAAATAAACAGAAGGGATTACATCAAAGCTTCTGTGCAGTAAAGCAAACTATCAGTAAAACAAGAGACAACCTACCAAATGGGAGAAGATAATTACAAATGATATATCTGATAAGGGGTTAATATCCAAAGTATATAAAAAACTCATAAACTCGACAACAAAAAACAAACAACCTGATTTAAAAATGGACAGAGGAGCTGAATAGACATTTTCCAAAGAGGAAATACAAATGGCCAATAGACACATGAAAAGATGCTCAACATCACTACAGAAGTAGAAATATAAAGTTGTACACGTGAAACTTATATAATGTTATAAATCAATCTTATCTCAACAATAAATTTTTTTAAAAGAATAAGAAAAATAAAAGTTTTTATTTTACCTCTTCTTATTCTTTTCTTGATGTTCTTTCTTTTTTATGTACATCTGAGTTTCTATACTATTTTTCTGCTCTCTAAAGAACTTAAAAAAAAATTTTTTTTTTGCAAGGCAGGTCTACTGGCAACAAATTCCCTCAATTTTTGTTTATCTGAAAAAGTTTTTAGTTTTCCTTCACTTTTGACATAATTTTTCAGGATACAGTATCCTAAATTGGTGGGGTTTTCTCTAAACACTTTAAATATTTCAATCCACTCTTTTCTTGCTTGTATGGTTTCTGAGGAGAAGTCGTATGTATTTTTTCATTCTAGAATTTATATTTTTTTATAGTTTCCATTCTCTGCATTTATTCTCTATTTACTCATTAAGATCATGTTTTCCTTTAGTTCCTTGAACATATTTTCATTTCATTAATTGGATATATTTTTAATGGCTACTTCAAAGCCATTTTTGCTAAATCCAAACTTTGGGTCCCCTTAGAGTTGCTTTTTTTTTTTTTTTAAATTTTATTTATTTATTTTATTTATGGCTGTGTTGGGTCTTCGCTTCTGTGCGAGGGCTTTCTCCAGTTGTGGCAAGCGGGGGCCACTCTTCATCGCGGTGCGCGGGCCTCTCACTATCACGGCCTCTCTTGTTGCGGAGCACAGGCTCCAGAAGCGCAGGCTCAGTAATTGTGGCTCACAGGCCCAGTTGCTCCGCGGCATGTGGGATCTTCCCAGACCAGGGCTCGAACCCGTGTCCCCTGCATTGGCAGGCAGATTCTCAACCACTGCACCACCAGGGAAGCCCTAGAGTTGCTTTTTATTGACTGTTTTTCAACTTAACTATGGGTAATATTTTCCCATTTCTTTGCATGTCTTGTAATATTTTACTGCATAGTGAAAATTTTGGATAATATCTTTTCAAGTCTTTAGACTTTGTTATCTTCCTTTGAAGAGTGTTTAGTTTTGTATTAGTATTCAATTATTAGCTGATCACTTAAACTTGATTACACTTGACTCTTCGCCTTCTTAAGGCTAATCTGAGAATATCCATTGTGCTGTCCAATCCCTATTTGGCATAGAGTCCTAACAAGTGGTGGCAGTCTCATCTTTTTTCTGTGGAGACAAATGTTGGAGTTTGGAGCATCCAAATAAGGTGAGATTTGAAGTACAGAATCCCAAAGAGGAGGAAACTATTGGGGAATGATGTCCTGAATCTGTTTGCAACCTCTTCTTACATACAACTCTAAACCTGTAAGCCCAGAGTCGAACGGCAAGAAGCCCAGGAGGTGACAGCAGCCAGGATCCTAAAGGCCTGGGCCAACGTTTTTGTAGCCCCTCAGTGATGGAGTTCAAACCCTGTCATGATAAACATCTCAACCTTGCCGTGAATGGTTTTTTTGGAGCAGCCTAAAAAAACCCTAAAAGAACACTTAGCCAGATTATAGTGATTTGCCTGCTCTCTACCTGCCAGAAGAAAGATTAACCCTCTTAGGAGGAAGATAACATCTTCCTATATTTTTTAATCCAAAATGTCCAACATCTAATAAAATGATGTCATGCTAAAATTCAGGACAAAATGATCAAAACCCAGAGAAAAATGGTTAGCTGTAGAAACAGATCCAACAGATATTAGATTTTCAAACGGAAAATTAAAAAAATAAAACTATGATTAATATTAATATATCTTAAAAATAGAGGAAGGATTGAGAATTCCAACAGATTCCTGGAACCTATGACTGGAAATTATAAGAACTAAAATTAAGAACTCAATAGTTAGGTTTAATAGCAGAATAGACCCATCCAAATAGAAGATGCATGAACTGGAAGACAGGTCAATAGAAATTATCCAGATTGAAGCACAGAGAGGAAAAAAAAAAGAAATTTACTGAAAAGAGTAGAAGAAACATGTGAATCACAGTGAAAAGTTCTAAAGTCTACATAATCAGTCTCAAAACAAAAGTAGAGAATGGTACAAAAGCTGTATTTGAAAATATGCTAGCTGAAAATTTTCCAAAATTCATCAGAGACCTAAAACCACTGATTGAAGAAGTTCTACAAATCCCATTGCACCTGTGACTAGGTGATGTGAGAGATATGGATGAATACACACAAGTGTCCTACAAATATAGTCAGGGTCTCTAATCTATCTAGGTTAGCTAAAACTATCTAGAGAAGATAAGAAAATAAAGTGAAATTAGAAATTATTAAAACACAATATAATTAAATCAACCAGAACTTAACTGAGTATCAATGCTGTGTATATCATGAGCAGATTTTAAAAATCCATTTGAGGATATGATATATACAACAAACACAGTATTACAGTTTAAAATTAAGTTTAAGCTTGCAGTATGACAATACTATGCATTGATTTACTAGGAATGAAAACAATGATAGAGATGGTGAGATGTGAATTGTCTTAAAAGGATAGACTAGAGTTGCAGTGCATTAAAATAATATGGTATATGAGTCATGATAAAGTAAGTAAGTCTTTAATTTTCAAACAGTATTCCACAAAACCCTGATATTCTTTGGAAATATTTCAGAGATTTCCTGATGAGAGTGAGGATGAGTATTTGGGTATAATCTAGAAGAAATTTGAGCTAAACTAAGTAAATTTTATTGCATAATTAAAAAGAAGATTTTTGGTAACTATCATACAGTTGATAAGTAAAAATTGTTCTAGGGACAGCAAGGATTCTGGATAAGGAATAATTTGGAAAAGGTTTATTATAGAATATACTCCATCAATATGGTAATTGACTGGGTTCAGAGGAAAAAGATGATCATTTGAGAAATTATTGTACTGGGACTACCCAAGGGACTTTAAGAAAATATACCGTTAAAATATTTTAAATTCTGTACTCTTTTGTACCTCCTTGCCCTTTTGCCACAAACCATTAGTTAAAGTCTATTACACGAAAGATTATGTTAGTGATGCTTTGATAATTAAAGGAGAAATTAAACACATACATCTTTGAGAGTAAAGTGCTATGGAAAGAGTTCAAAAGTTATTAGAAGCAATAGGGTAAGTGCAGCTGAGAATTGAGATCTGAGAGCAGGGATCTGAAATAATAATTACTGAATAAAATCCCCATGGCCCGTACCCTCAAATCTTCAGAAGTTTGAGCGAGCTCTAAATTTCCCATAAGAAATGGGATGGGGTTATAAAAATGTAGTCAGCTATTAAAAGGATAGATGCTTATAAAAGGCTGTGAAATGAAGAATATTTAGTTTACATTTATAATTCCAACATTTAGTAGGCTTGTCAGATAGGGCATAATTTTAAGAGGGCATAACCATTGTCTTTTAGCATATTATATGATTTTGAAATTTCTGGGGTTTAAAAATGTTTAACTGCAAAGAAATTGTCTCTATATATGGTTTTTCTGGCCTGGTGAAGGAAGTCAGGCAGGCTCTGGTTCTAGGTGGATTTTGTGACTCAGGTCATCATTTCTGCAAAGTTTAGCAAGTTTATAGAAGTTATAGAAAATTTGTAAAGGATCACATTTCCTAATCCTTCATGAATTATAATCTATAAAACACCTTTTATTTTCAACTGAATTCTGAGTTTCTGAAGAGTAATATAATTTTTTAAAAGACTAATCATCTAAACTGCAAGCCTTGTTTTTTTTTGTTTTTTAAAATTTTTCTTTCTTTATTTATGTATTTTATTTATGGCTGTGTTGGGTCTTCGTTTCTGTGCGAGGGCTTTCTCTAGTTGCGGCAAGTGGGGGCCACTCTTCATCGCGGTGCGCGGGCCTCTCACTATCGCGGCCTCTCCTGTTGTGGAGCACAGGCTCCAGACACGCAGGCTCAGTAATTGTGGCTCACGGGGCCAGTTGCTCCATGGCATGTGGGATCTTCCCAGACCAGGGCTTGAACCCGTGTCCTCTGCATTGGCAGGCAGATTCTCAACCACTGCGCCACCAAGGAAGCCCTGCAAGCCCTGTTGACTTTGGATTTATTGGAATGCAGAACTGTGTTTATCTCTAATCTCAGCATCTAGAGCAGAGTCTCCTATGTGTTGAAGTTATCATCTAAATAAGATAGCAGTGATACAAAAAAAGAGACAGATGGAGGTTTTGTGGAGCCTAAAGCTTATTGAATTTAGGAGGCCATCCTTATGGAAAGGAATTAAAAATTGCCAGTACAAAATTAAGGAGAGGGATCTGAGAATCCCTAAACTGAAGCTTCACTAGCTTCATGGGAAAACTGCTCCTAATATAGATATTGATTTTTCTCTTTTAATATGATTTATATCTTCTTCTTCTATTTTGCTTTACTACTTGTTAGTTAATTCTTATGCGTCATAATTTGTTAGTTAATTCTTATGCATCATAATTTATTTGTTAGTTAATTCTTATGCATCATAATTTATTTTAGTTTTTTAAGGTTATTATTTTCTCCTGACAGAAAAACAAAAATTAAAGGGTATTTCTCACACTAAAAGTCATAGAACAGAGACAAGTTTTGGATAAAATGAATTAAATACATTTTCAGAGAAGTGATATCTCTAATCAAAAAACTAAGGTCCTATATTTAGATTTAATGTCATCTTTAAAATAGATGCCATATAATACTTTTCTACACTGGATGTCTGTATTTTAAAATGTTTCCTCTCTTAAGACAACGTGATGGCAATATAACCCCAGAAGACTTAGTTTTGTCTCTAGGTCTATATCCAGGGTAATGCTAAAAGGAGAGCTAATTTCCTTTCTCTCAGATACCAGGCTTACCTGTCAAATAATTGGTCAGCATTTTGCCCAAGGGGATTTCATTTTCTTTTCACTTTACAATAGTTTATCTATAATAGATCAAAATTTTTAAATTTTATTTTTTGTAATACTTTGTAAAAAATATTGTATTGTCTTTAAGCAAACTGGCACAGAGTAAACCAGTCTCAAACCGGGGACCTTCATTAGGACAGAAGATATTCATTGTAATATGTAACTATGGAAACACAAAGATGACAACAATCATTCTTAGTTAGTCTCTCCCCAAACTCCATGTAGCACCTCCTCTCTAACCACTATCTAAAGTGTATTTTGAACAATTAGGAAGAAAAAAAGCCACCTGATAGGGTCAGAGAAACATTAGCCACAAAAAGAAATGTAAATTTGAAAGTGACAAGTGTTGTAAAGGAAAGTTCATGGTATTGTAGATCCTATGAAAGATCCAGGAAGATCAGTCGGATGTCAGCTATTTAAAGCAATGCTGATTATGCTAAATTCTGAAGGATCAGGTAGAGTTAACCAGGTGAAGTTCAATGTGGAGAAAAGAGAACAGTAGAACATAAAAATTTCTGAAGTTAGACTAGACCTACAATGATAAAGGTTTTAAGGAATCATGGTCTGGGCCATGCTCAGATATCCCCTCCAAAATAACAGACAAGTTATTGCAACTTGTAACTCCTACTACTAAAAATAAATTGTGCAATGATTTGGAGGTTTTCTTGGGTTTTGGAAGGAACATGTTCTAATATTGGGAATCCTGATAAAGCTAACTTGGATGGGTCCTAGGGAGAGAAAATGTTCTCAGCAGACTCCAGGC
This sequence comes from Balaenoptera physalus, assembly GCF_965194825.1. Classification (NCBI taxonomy): domain Eukaryota; kingdom Metazoa; phylum Chordata; class Mammalia; order Artiodactyla; family Balaenopteridae; genus Balaenoptera; species Balaenoptera physalus. The sequence goes on from NC_138884.1 coordinate 124,768,490, forward strand.
ATCCTGCATCTTTGACCATATGACCCAGATCCCATGATACGAAATGTATCTATAGTAAAGTCACCATTGTAGGCCCTCAAATGAAAGTTTTAGTGCAGATCCTTTGAGTTTGGGACAAGGTCATGCCTTCTGCAACAGAGTAGCAACTCTTAGCATTATATCAGGTCCTCATAGCAACTGTGTCTGATCACTGAATTTCAAATGCTTATGTGACTAGAATACCCAGTTATGAGCAAGTACTGTTAGATTCCCCCAAGTCAGGTAGGCTCAGCATCAGCTCCGAGTGAAATGGAAGTAGTACATCTGTTATCAGTTTCAAGAATGTCAAAGCACACTGGTTAGCTGAATGAATACATGGCCAAGTCCCTCATGATACTCACCTCTATTGCATCACTGCATCAATACCTCTCCCTTGACACAACTCATCTATGGCCTCATGGGAGTTTCTTATGACTAGTTGATAAAGGAGAAAAAAGTTCAAGTTGGTGCATAAATTGATCAACCTTTCATGTAGATCAAGGAGAAAATTGTACCATGATGCCACTGTTACTAGAGGTCATTTTTGGAGTGTACATGAAAGATAGTGAAGTGGAATCCTCACTGTGGATAGGGTTTGGGGCAGAGCTTCCAATAATCTCCTTTGTATGCAGATAGAAGTGACCCAAAAATTTGCATAGACTCATAAGCATTGGAATTGTCTTAACTCACTGGTCAGAATCCTGGGATGAGCAAAATTAGAAGATCAAGTATAAGAATATCTGAGGAAGAAGCATGTATATGGACCTGTGGGAGTTGGGACAAAGCATGGAGATATTTTTAATCACATGTGGATGCCAATCAGAGGATACCAAAAGAGGTACTAGACAACCAAGTAGATAGGATGACTTGGACTGTAAATGTCAGCTCTCCTCTGACCTCAGCCACCGCAGCCCAATTTTGGGTTCATGCATGAAGTAAACACAGTAGCAAAAGTCGAAGTTATGTCAATAACATGGACTCCCTCTCACCCTCACCTCTTCCTCCCACTCAGGCTGATCTAGCTATTTCTGCTACTAAGTGTCTGACCTGCTAGCAAAAGAGACCAGTGCTGAGCCCCCAGCATAGCACAATACCTCAAGGAGACCTACCAGACACTTAGTGAGAAGTGGATTAAATCATACCCTTCAATTCTAGAAAGGGCATCAATTCATACAGACTGGAATTGATTTATATTCCAGGTATTGATTTTCCTTTCTTGTCTCCAGTACTTCAGCCAGTACCACTATTTAAGGGCCCACAGAATATCTAATCTACTAAGATGGGATCTAGCTTAACATTCCCTTGGACCAAGGGATTCACTTTTTAGCAAAAGAGTCATGCCAATGAACCACGAACATGGGATACTGATACTACCACATACTGGCCATACCATATACAGGTTCTACCACTTACCACACCGATCCAGAACCCACCAGACTCAGAGCGATGCAACAGCTGCCTGAAAGTACGGCTGAGATGCCACCTTGGAGATGACACCCTGTGTGGATGGTGCACTACCTATCCTTCAAAACTTGGCATCTACTTTATACAGTATATGTTATTATCTCAAGTAGTAGAATATATTAATTCTGAAAACCGAGGATGAAAGCAGTAATGGTCCTGTCACATTATTCACAATTTTTACTTGTTATTCCATCATTTAGGCTCTGTAGGTCTAGTGGTCTTGGTTTTGAAAGAGGAATGCTTCACCAAGAAATATAGCAAGAGAGACTTCAGAGTCCTCATGCCAGTAGACCAGTGAGCTAAAAAGGGGATCACTATTCTGGTGGGGGTGGTTAGCCTTGATCATCATGAGGCAGTAAGACAGAGCCAAGGAGGAATGTATTTGGAATTCAGATGATCCACTTGAGCTTTTCAATACTCCCATGCTCAGTTGTATATATAATTGGGCAAGTACAGCAACCCCATCCTCATAAGGGCATGGTAATCTGGAACTCAGAACCCTTGGGGTGAAAGTCACTTCAACCCACCATCCAAGTCACTGTAGGGGAGGAAAAATAATTTTCCCTTGACCCTCCTAGGTTCTTGGCTGAGACCCGCTCCCATCTCCCATGATAAAAGACAGATTAATAGGAGGAAAATAAAAACTATTTTAATTATGGACAACTATATAGGAGCCCCACAAAGATATGAGACTCAAAAGGCACCCAGATGTTTGAGGCCTATATACCATCCTGAGCTAAGAGAAGGGATGGAGGTTTGGGGCTTCAAAGGGGAGAAGGCAATTCATGGGAAGGTAAGAAGAGGAAATTGGTAAGCAAAGGTGGTCCTGACAAGCAGGTAAGTCTCAGGTAAAATGGATATCTCTGGTAATAGCCCTCTTCCTGGTACAGGAGGCTCTTCTAATGTAAATTTCTTTTTTTTTTTTTAAATGATACCAACTATCATTTTACCATATTCATTTTTTTTAAGGAATTCCTTTATTTTTAATATTTATTTATTTATTTATTTTTAGCTGTGTTGGGTCTTCGTTTCTGTGCGAGGGCTTTCTCCAGTTGCGGCAAGCGGGGGCCACTCTTTATCGCGGTGCGCGGGCCTCTCACTATCGCGGCCTCTCTTGTTGCAGAGCACAGGCTCCAGACGCGCAGGCTCAGTAGTTGTGGCTCACGGGCCCAGTTGCGCCGCGGCATGTGAGATCTTCCCAGACCAGGGCTCGAACCCGCGTCCCCTGCATTGGCAGGCAAACTCTCAACCACTGTGCCACCAGGGAAGTCCTGTAAATTTCTTTTAAAAGTAGATTTCCCTTACAAAAGATAACTTATACTCCATTTTTAGAGCTGCTCCTGTATCTCCAGTTTCTTAAAAAATAATCCGTTCAAAATAATCCTTATGCCAAAGAAGCTCATTTTGGGTGGCACATTCAGTTACCCTTCATTAACCTAGACTAGCAGAACTTCCAGTCGAAGGGGAGGGGATTCTACAGGACCGACCATAAAGTATGAAATCATGGCAAATATAAATGATTTATTGCTAATGTATTACATTACATGGTATGTTGACTGACATAACATGGTATGCTCCATGAACATTTACTTGTTAATCATGCAAAATTTCCATCAGCCCCTTCAAGTGTAGCTCTGATGTGTTGCTTCTCTGATTTTCACTCAGAGGAAAAAACTTGCTCTTTTAGCATACCACAGACGAAGTAAACAAGGTGACTCAATCTGTTACAAGAGAGGCAGAGAGAGAGAAAGATTCCAGGTTTTATGGCTACTATGTAGCATGGGCAGGAAAGAAAGGAGATTGTCAGTATCACTTAACAGCCTCAGGATTAGCTGCAGCTGTTGATGCTATAGCTTGGCCAATTAACCTCTTCTTGTAAATTTCCCTAGAAACATGATGAAGCAGGATATTGGAGAAACTGTGCCTAGATGGAGTGTAGTAACATAGGAAGCAAGAAGGTCTGGGTGGTACAGGAGATGGCCTGTGGTGGATGCGGTTGATACCCCACTCAGGTGCCCATCCTCTAATTGCCTTGATTGCTGGCCAGTAATACGTCTCAGCTGCCTCTTTCTCTGGTGAATTGCTCCTGGCTAAAGCCAATTTACCCATCAAGCTAGGAATGACCTCCCCATCCCCCCTTCCTCATGAGGAGGCAGACCTCAGCCAATGACTAACTGACAACAGGGTATAAAAGGTTAGCCCCTTTGCCTCAAAGGGGAAATAATTCAGGTGTAATTTTTGGTTCCAGAACATTCCTGTGGAACTAAGCTGAACTTAGTCTCTGCTGCGATCACATACTTGTTTCGATTTTAATCCTTACCTTCTCCTGCCTTCCTCACTCCTCCTGAGGCACTGTCTTCTAATGAATCGCTTGAACTTCTCTGACTCTGCTTCTAGGAAACCCAACCTAAGACAATTGGTGAGTTTGGTGCTTTTTGTACATTGAGAGAAAAAGGTGTGTTTGTTCTTACTTCTGTCATATTTTATTTATGCTCTCTGGTTTCATAACTTTTTGTTTTTATGTATTTCACTACATTGACCATTTGCTTAACTCTGATGTGTGTGCTCTGATAATCTGGAACACTGTGTTTTTGTTGTGATGGATAACCATTGTAGATGTTTACACTTAATCCTTCAATTTTGTTAAATAGAATCTATAAACAGTGACAAAATTTGAATATTTCTTCTTCCCCATCTCCTTTCAATTTTCTTCTTCCATAGTCATCATTTTTATTCTTTACAGTTAGTCCTACAGTTAATTAAATCTATGTTCACAGCCAGCACTATTCCTATATTTTCTGGCTGGCTTCAGTTCTTTCTATAGTAGGTTTCTTCATGAAGGGCTCATGGAAATTAATTTTTTTAGTTTTTTGCAGATTACATTTTTTTTTCTTATCTTTATATTTGAATAAGGGTTTGCATATAAAATTGAGTGGTACTTTTTAACCTTGAACTCTTTTTCTTTGAGCTTTTGTTTTGCAGTAAAATTCTTTCTTTTCTGCTACTTATTTTGAATGTAGTTTTCTCTTTGTCACTGATTTTAGCCTTTTAAAACATAAGCATTTAAAGTGCTCGTCTTTCTTTAAGCACAGTTTCAGACATATTTCACAAATTTCAATAATTATACTGTCATATATTGACAGTATTTCATTTCATTAGTTTGAAATATTTTGATTTTCATTGTAATTTCTTTTATGCCTCATGTTTTACTTAGAGGTATTTTGCACAGTTTCCAAGTATTTTGGGCAGGGGGCGGTTTGGTGTTCCTGGATATATGCTGCTGGTTTCTAATTTAATTCCACTGTATTCAGAAAACAAACTCTATATGGTTTCAATTATTATTTATTGAAATAAGAATTGAGTCTTTTTTATGGTCCATCATATGGACCATCTTGGTGAATTTACCACCGGCACTCAAAAATCAGTTTTGTAGTTATTGGGTGTGGTATTTTATAACCATCAGTTACCTTGTGGTACCTAGAGTAGTGTTCCAAAGAAGTAAACATTACCCCTAGAACCTGTAACTCTTCTCTTTTGTGGAAAAGGGAAGCTACAGATATGATTAGATGGGGAAATGATCTGAATTTCTGGTAGGGTCCAATGGAATTACAAGGGCCTTCTTTAGAGGGAGGGAGTAAGTTCAGACAGGAAAAAAGCAATCTGATGACTAAATTAGAGAGGCATGTGAATATATTAAGCTGCTGGCTTTGAAGATGCAGGAAGGGGCCATGAGCTAAGGCTAGAGAAGCCGCTAGAAGCTGGAAAAGGTAAGAAAATGGATTTTCTCCTAGAGGCTCTAGACGAAAGTAGCCTTGCCAACACCTTGGTTTTTGACCCAGTAAAGCCCATTTTGCACTTTTGATCTCCAAAATTGTAAGATAACAAGTTGTTTTAAGCCATTAAATAATTCAGAGAGTTGCAGCAGAAGTAATAGGAAACTAACATATAGGTCAAGTTGATTCATAATATTGTTCAGATCATCTCTTTACTGAATTTTTGTCTAGTTGTCCTTTAAGTTGCTCAGAGAGGAATGTTAAAATCCCTATGGTTATAGAATTGTCTTCATTCCTTTTAATCCTGAATTTTTGCTGTGTGTAAATTGAGGTTCTCTCATTAGATGCATACATATTTATGGTTGGATTTCCACTACAACCTATGTCTGGAGAAGCAGATCACATCTTGATTTAGTTCTTTTATGTATAATTGGATCTTTCCTACCAGTGCATGTTTCTGGGGTTAGCCAGAGATTTGGAGACAGTTTATCAACAGAATTTGGGGCTTCCACCCTTTGGCTCTCTCCTTTCTGGGATTCCCACCTTCATTTCTAACACCTGTGGTTGCTCTGAAAGCTGTCCTGTTTTTCACTGGACTGGAAACTTTGGACTGGAAACTTTGTATAAAGTTAATTCATTTGTGCTGCCTTTTGCCTAACCTCAGCTAAATGTCATTTAAAAATGAGTACTCAGCCCATACTGTCCATTTTACAAGCATTGACTCTCCTCCAGAATCTGTTAATGGAACCTAATCGCAGAAGTGATAGCCCACCACAGAACTAGGTCCCGCCTCCGCACTCAAGGGGAGAAGATTGTATAGGGCATGTACACCAGGGGGTGGGAACACTGGATGGGGGTCATCTCAGAATTCTACCTATCATCAGCTGTTATGCAAAATATAAAGTCAACCTCCTGAATTTTATTATACAAATACCACTCCATTATCAAGAACAAGTCACAGGCTTCATCTCCCTTTCACCATGTTATCTAAGATAATGGAACATTTAGATGCCCCTACTCTTAAGAGAAAAAAATGTGGCATGATTATTAGACTCATTTCATAGGTATTTCACATTTTAGGGGGTCATGTTACATTTGAGTTTTTCTACAGTTTTTGCTTCTTTCCCCTTACCTCATCCCCAACCACACATCACTGCCCTTCTGTTTTATTGCCCTTTCCTTTTGTTTTCTTCCCTTGTGAATAATATTTATAATACTTAGACCTGTAAAGGAAACTTAAGTGCTTAGTGTTCTTCACAATCAAATTGGGTTCATTTTATAAAATTGCAAGCATAAAGTTGATTCCATGGATTTCTAAGTTCTTTGGGAAAAAAATTTACTGTGATCTCTAGCTGGAGGCATTCTAAAATTATTTACAACAATTTTCATAATTATCTTTAAGCTCTGAGAAAGCTGCATACAATTTATACTGTTCTTCTTAGGAATGTTTTTGAAAAGACTTAGCACACTGTAGCTTTCATATAGCTTTGGGGGTGTTTACAATGCTGTATTATTGCTCAGGGATCAGCTTTGTGGTACCCAAGTACACAGGACAAAAATCTTCTTCAAGATTGTTTGCTCATCTATTTAGAAGCCTTTAAAGATATTGTTCCAAACTAATTCCAGAAGATTAAACAACCTGCTAAGATCTTAAACCCGAGCCAGTCCACAGTTCCATCACCAGGAAATAAGATGTGAAATACTTCATTAATTTTTTTTTAACATAAAAATTTTATACTATACCTACTAAGGTATCTGATAAGGAAAAACAATCCAAATTAGTACAGGAGTGGAAATCCTGACTTTCACAACTATGAACATTGCTTTTGTCAACAAGACTAAAACAATTTAGTAACAACTCTGATGTCCTTTATTCAAGGGAAAATCCTTGGACTGGGGGAGTGCAGTGCCTCACAACCACTTCCTGAGGGGTTTGGGGCAAGAGCAAGTTTTATACAGTGTTAGAAGAGGCAACTTGGAAACAGGGCATGATTGACCAGGAGGTCAGGGATTTCCTTGTAAGACTAACAGGTCTTATTGTCTAGGGTCAGGTAAGCTAGCTAAAGCTGAGTTGGAGGATTGTGACTGGTTTATGTTAGGTTTTCTTGACAAGTGTTTCCCTAAGTCAGTGCAGACTGTCTTAGCTTTAGATTTGTGACTTGGGCTAACCTCCATTTGGTGGGTCCTGATATACAAATTCATCAGTTTGTTTAGTAGATGCATAGACTTGTATCACGGACACAAGTGACTTAATTTTTCATATGAGAAAACTGAGGCTGTGAAACAAATCAGAGAATTGCAGATCCAGAATTAAACAGTCTTAAGGGATCTTTACTCCCAATTCAGCCTCTTTCCTCAAAATATATCTGAATGGTTATACATAAATAACTTTTAATAAACTGAATTGCTAAAAACAAGACTTTTTTAAAAAAAAAAACCATCCTGTTGTAAAATGAATAACCACTCTAATTCATAATTAGATTTATTGAAAGTAGAGTATAACAAATTTTACCTACTACCATGTTTCTTCAGATGTTTCAGTTGGGAAAATAGGAGCTGCAATATTAAGTCAACAAATGTACTTGAATTTTGCTTGAGCTATAATCCTCTCTTCCTCAAGGGTCTTTCCCCAGTACCAGGCCCTTTATCTTCTGGCGCAGCTAGCCTTTCTTGGAAGTATTGGTTGATCTATACTCTTTCTGGCATGGTGCATAAACAATTGATGTTTAATTGAATTCCAAGAGCATTCAGTTGGGGGGGGGTCACTTAAACCTGAGCTTTTTAATGGGGCAGATGAGGTGGAGAGATAGAGGGGGTGATCCCTAATGTTACTCTCCTAAGGCATTACTTAAACTCCTAAATAGGTTTTTTGTTTGTTTCTTTCTTTCTTTGCCTATTTATCTGAGAAAGTAATCCTAGACTAATTTTGAGACATGTGGTGGCAAAATGCTGGCAAAATACCTAAGATATGCACAAAATGCTTGAATATTTTCAAAAACACATTTAATCTGTACAGAGATTTGATTCTCTTCCTAACACTCAGTAAGCACTCAGAACATGTGTTGAAAATTACACATATGTAGTTGAACTACTTTTTCTGTAAAATTAAATTTAGAGGATGAGATGTCTTGGGTAAAGGAAAGTATATGGAGGCAGAACAATCACTCGTATTCCTGCTTGGCTCCTTAGCAGTTCTGTGTGTCTGTGGGCAAATTATGCTGAGTTTTCAGTTTTTCCTTAAATAAAAAGAGATACTAAATATAATTACCTAATTTGGTGATATTAAACAAGAAAAATATATGTAAAATATCTGAAATATAGAAGATTTTAAAAAAATTATAGATATTTTTATAGACAGTGTTCCCTTTTGGGTCTTACATGTTCTAATTTTTTAATAATTTATAGATTAATGATTCTATGAATTTAAATTATGTATTAACTAATTTTTATTCTTGTCTATACTAAAAGATGACAAACCAATTTCTAATTAAGAGTAGTAGTCATTCACTTGCCCAAAATAGCTGGAGAGTACACATCTTTGAATATAGTTTTATGTCTATAACAGTAAATCTATACTGTCCAATTTTCAAGTTAGGATTTTATTACTATCATAATTCTTGTTTTCTATTCTTTCCAATCTCTAAGCAATATCTTGTATCCAAGAGTGAAATATTTTAGAAATGAATGTGTTGAGGACAGTTACAGATGTTTGACAAAGATATGACCAAAGAATCATTAGCCTCTTTCATTAACATAGACATAGATATAACACAAAAGAGTTCCTTTGCTTGGAGTTTAGGAGAGAGATACTGGTGCAATTAAATGATTTTTAAATAATTGTTTCAATAATATGTTAAAATCCTCTAAAACTTTTTTAGAAATCTACTTGTACAAGTAGAAACCAACATCCGAAGAAGATACATTTGAAGTTGGCCATCTTAATCATGGAATTCATTGAGCACTATTAGTTACTTCTGTGTTAAATGCTGGGAGAAATACAGAATAAATTTGGGTTCCAGGTCATAAAATTACATAATCTAATTGACGAAACCAGTAGGACATACATGAAAAAATGCTTAAAAATGTAAAATTGTTTATAAATAACTTAAATTCTGTGCTAGAAATTCTGTAACTTAGCAAAGAACATCTAAGTGATTAAGTGAAGGATTTGAGGAAGTGAGATTTTCCACGGAGGCCTGAATGTCTGGTGGACGGTAATCCTGTGAGAAGTATTGGAGAGGGGATTCTTTTGCCTCAGGGTGTTTTGATGGAGACATTGTATCTATTGGAATAAATACATCAGACAGGAATGAAGGGTTGAAGTTCAATGAGAATTTTAAACTAAAGATTTAGACCTAGGAGTCATCACCATTGGGTCTGAAAGAAGAACATAACTGTAGTTTCAATAAAAATAAATCAAATGAACATGAACTTTTTAAATGGGTATGATCCTAAACTTCACGTTTAGAATTTTTAAATTATAGTTTGGTCAAACCATGATGTATTATCTTAGTCTTCTCTGCCTCCTATAACAAAATACCATTGAGTGGGTGACTTAAATAACAGATATTTATTTCTCACAATTCTAAAAGCTGGGAATTCCAAGATAAAGGTGCTTGCAGATTTGGCTCTTGGTGAGGACCTTCCTCCTGGCTTACAGACTACCACCTTCTTAACGTGTCCTCATGTGGTGGAGAGAGATCTCATCTAAGGATACTACTCCTCATGACCTCATCTAAAGCTAACTACTTCCCAAAAGCCCTACCTCCAAATACCATCAGGTTGGGAGTTTGGACTTCAACATGAATTTGGAGGGAACGTGAACATTCCGTCCATAATGTGTGTGAAAGGATGGTGGACTCATCATCTGTGCAACTTGACAGGCTCCAAGTTATGTAGACAATGTGCTGTTTGTGCATAGTTATACAAGGATGAAGAAGAATCAAAAGTTTCTAGTATGAGATAAGTTTTATCTAGAATAAGATAAATTGTGAACTTTGAGTCAAGAGATAATAGCCAAAAATATTTGAAGTTTTAGTTGCAGATTCTATAACCCCTACTGTTAATGGAACTTCTGTAATATTTTCCTACCAAATAGTTAGGGGTTTTATTTATGGAGCAGAACACCTTGAGAGGCAAAGGAGGCAATAACTTAACACAAATCTGAGCTTACTCCAGTAAATGCCGTGAACCAGTGGGTCAGCAGGGATCTATTCCCTGATGTGGGTGAAGGCAACTCCTCAACTACCTCATATCAAGCAGACTGAGTGAGGCCTTAAAAGATCCTCCCCAGCTTAGTGGCCTGGAGCTCAATGTCCTCAGTGGGGCCTGGTTTAGGGAGGAAATGGGAAAATACACAACTTCCAAGAACATATAGATTGCAAATGTGTAACAGTTAGACCTAACCCAGATTCATTCATTTCTCTTATTGGGTTCAGTCAACTTTTGAGTATTTTATTCATTTACATTTTCTAATCAGGGTAAGGAGAGAATTAGGAAGATTATATAAGTATGAAAAGCTATAGCTTTAAAAAACGGTTTCTGTTTCTGAATAATTTTACTCGAAAAAGAATTTCTTCTAATGTGACGCACACAATTCCTGAAAAAATAATGGAATATCTGTCAAACTGCAAATTTTTTTCTTGGCTGGAATTTAGTGTAGGGTGCAATGCCCTTTTCATCTCCACCAAGGAAAATATATTAAAATGAGTACTTTTTTCTTTTAAACTTTGAGCTTGACAAAATGTGTTTTTAAAACCAAAAAAAACAAAAAACTTTCCTAAAATGTGGTAAAAATCAGTGTATGCTAGAATGTAGATCTTGGGAAGTGTACAATTTATTCTGTGGTATTATTTGCTATTCTATAAATCTTGGCCATTTACTTAGGCAATGTTATGAATGCTATCTACTGTGGGTGTCTAAAGAATGTTCTGTTTTAGAAGCCAGATAATCTCATTTTGATTCCATTTAAGTTATTCTTGGGATTACCCTAAACCAGTAGGAGAACAAAGAATTATAAGGATAATCCTAGAAATATTTAATAATGATTGCAAGAAATATATATCCTGAAGTGCATGAAGAAACATCACATTATCTTGGATATGTGAGCATAACAGGGCATGGGGGGATGAAGCCTGCAAAATATTTTTATTGTGTCCTCTGTATTGCTCCCACCTCTGCATTTACTAGAAGTACACCTTATACTAAGACCATCTTACATTAAATAAGCTAAATTATGTTAAGTACTTAGCCCAGTAATTGATCTATAGTTGGCAATCAATAAATGTCATTTTTCTTCTCTCATATTTATGTAATGTGATCAACTCAGCTGTTTTAAATATATAATCATATTTGTACAACATTGAAGACATGGAATAAATTTTATTTACGGTAGCAATTTTAAAAAATAAGCAACTCTGAGTAACATAAACATTAAAATATGACATCAAAATGAAGCAACCAGCATCAGAGTTTAAAAACTCAACAGCAATTAAATATGAGAATATTCTTTAAAGATTCAAACAGTAACAATTTCCAACAAAAATTTAATGTGTTTTTAAAGAAACTGCTAATATTGGACCCAGAATTCCCTCATATGAAAGGAAAGCTGTACAGATGATGATACGGGTGGCTAGGTTCAAAATTGCTGCTGAGACATGATTCCTGATGCAATAGGTGGTTAGAGGGTCTTCTGAAAATAGAGACAAGCCACTTTTCACAAAAGGTGGAAACTACAGGGGTAGCTAGTGTAGAGCAAGATAATGAACATCTTGCTAATGCTTGGCCCACACACATTTTCAGCTTACTGTGCAAGACAGAAATATAGGCTGTAATTGTTTCTATTGCCTGTGCTTTTCACAACAATCTGAGAGGTGAGTTCAACTTACCCATGTATAGATATTTTCCTATCTGTTCATTATTTGAAGACTAATGCCACAATTACACTTTAAATTTGTGAAATATCAACCAGTTTTGTCTTTTAATGCAATAAAATCATTTTTGAAATCTAATGGTTTCAAAAGCAACTTGCATCAACCTTTAAAAACTAGTTTCAAACTCAACATTCACTTAATGAAATCGTGCATCCTTCGTAGCATGGGATGTTCACTCATCCCAAAACACCCCAACGTGAGAAACAAAATGCACTCATCACAATTCTCTCCTGTGGATGACAGGAGAGGCTGGGAGCCTCCAGGGTTCCTGTGGGGTGGCTATTGCTCGCTCCTTAAAAGGGAGTTTTTGTAGTGACCCAGGAGGCCTAAACATTCTGCCAAATAAAAGTTCTTGCTCTTTATCACAAAAGGGACTTTTGAGATAACCAGGATGGCTTCTGAGTAGTCATCAGTTGCCAGGAAAAATTTGGGGAGGAGGTCTGCAGGGTGTGTAACCCTTCTCTGATTAGTTGGTGGTGAGGCAACAGATGGTGTCCCAGGAGTCTTAATCATCAGCCTTCTGGTTTTAAATAGGCTAGGGTCCACGTGCCTGTGCACAGCCTGAAGTTACCATCTTCCACCTGAGTGGGGGCCTTAGTTCCTGTAGAAGAGCTCAGAGCTATGTACCGGATTGTTAGGTATATTCCTTCAGGAGGAACCAGGACGCTGCCTCATCACTGCACTACTATTTCTTGACTGCCTTTCCTTTGCTTCTGCATTCCCTCACTCCTCTAATTAGTAACTATTTGATTCTGCCCTTTGGAACTCAGGAAAGGTCTAGGAGGCTGAATCCTTTTTCCTACAAGCAGAAAATGGGGAACACAGAAAGACTTTGCACTTGGGAGGGTCCCACAGGGTCCTGCTAGGTTTCAATTCCCCCTTTACTTTGGTACTTAATCTTGAGGGGAACTGGTGTTGGACAAGAAAGGGAGTAACATTTTGGATGGAGAGGTTAATCAGACTCGGCAGAGGAACTCTGTTTTAGGGGGATTTGGTTTCAGAGTCAATTATAATTGAAAGGAGTGAAGAACTATAAACCAATGGTGGGCCATTCCTCAGCATTGACAATGACATCATTGAGAAAAAAGAATGTGATACAGGAACAACAGGTAGTTACTGAGATATTTTGACTTGGCAATAATAAGGGATACTAGAGAATATTCTGCTCTCATTTTCTCTACCTATCCAGCAGGAAACCACATCTTTTAGGTAAGATCATATGTATAATTTTCATCCTTAAATGCATACAAGTGCTTGAAAATAAATATTCTGTTCTTAACGGTTTGTTTAATATCTTGGAAAAAGAAAACTCAACCTAATAACCCTTTTGTTAGTCTAATATTCTAAAGTGATTCAACTGATAAATGTTTTGAACTTCAAGGAAAATTAGCTCTTTGGCAATAAAGTAGAACTGGTTAATCCAAAAGAGATGTATGTCTTAAAGAATAAAACTTTGATTTAGGAAATTTGTGAATGTTTAAAAATAATTATAATTTACATTATTTTCATTCAATATTATGTCCACTTATACTGTGAAATGGAGTTTATATATAGTTGATTGTCATCATTCATGGTTATGTTTTATAACGTTGCAAGAAACGCTGAATTAGCAAACCACTGCTCCTAGGGGACATACAGGGTTAGGGTCCTACAAATCTCTGGACACATTTTTGTCAATGAATCATTACATAAATTTGTTTTAAGGTGTCTTTAAATATAAACACACATTATATATCATATATTATATTATATATATATAGTTGATTCATTAACTCTAAACTCATGATCAACAGCACTTTAACTCATACCTGAATGAAGCTTAGCTAACACATGTATTTTTTCCATGAGGTACATTATAATTATAGCCTTCTTGCACAGAGGAATGCTACATAGCACTTTAGCACTAACTAGGGGGCCATTTTTAACAACAAAATTACCAACAAAAGCACAGAAATGCAGAAAACATGGCATTAAACAGAATGCAAAAAGGACACTTGAGAGGTAAAACAGGAAGGCCATCACCTTGTTTGAGCTCACCTAGGAGAAAGCATATTGGATGACAAGTATTTTTGCAGGTCCCTGAATATGTGAGAAAATGCCATGAGTATTGATTTTGGGGTTACAAATTTTAGTGAGCAGACCAAATTACAAATATGGAATCCATGAATAATAAGGATTGACTGTATATATATATATGTGTGTGTGTAACATATATATACATATATATGTATGTATGAGTGTATATATATATATATATATACATATATATATAATTTTTTTTTTCTATAGAACCTGTTTAAGATTCTTTGGTCTACCAAGTCCTTGCAAGTCCTTCTATGTTTTTTTTCCACCAAATATCTCAATGAATGGCTCTCCATCTACCCAAATCAATGACTGGAAGTAATCCTTGACTTTATCCACAGCTTTGAGTGCAATTACTCATCAAATATTTGTTGGGCTACTTTTAGTTGTATGGCACAAAATCAATAAATTATTTTGAGCATGAGTGTAATTTATTATAAGGATTCTGGCATCACTTATGGAACCCAAGGCGAGAATCAGTGTGAGCTTCCATATGGAACTGTAACCAAACTTGAGTGTCTTTAGGTTCTTCTTTTGTTTCTACTTCTGTCTGCACATTCATATCATTCTTGTCCCTCAGTAGCTTCCTCTCCTACATAACAGAACATAACCACCCATATTTGTTGAATGAAGAAAATGTGTGGGAGGATATAGATACAGTTTTCCCTCCAAATCAATATTCACAAATCCAAGGAGTATAAATTTTGATTACTGGAAAGGGTCAAACTACTGCTGAATAAACTTTCTGGAACTGTTTTTAATCAAACAGCATAAATTTTTATTCTATGAATATTGCCATGAAGTTTTTTTTGGTAACTATAGTAATGGCCATTTGTACCCAGCTGTTACCCTGAAAGAATAATTTATGGGGCAGTAGTCATACAAAGCAGTAGTTAAAAGTGCTTTAACATATAGGGATACGTCTGCTACACATACCTACCAGGCACACTGTTATTTATCTACCCACCACATCTTAGTTTTTCAAATTATAAGATGTATTACTGCAACTCTAAAATTAAAATAACAACAACAAACTTTATTAGCTTGGGTGCTTTTAGCTTGGGTGATTTCTAACAATTAAAATATAACTCAGTTAGAAGAATTTTTTCTCTAATATAACCTGGAAAGTAAAGGTATAATTATCCAAGCTTTTTATTTCAAAAAAGATTATTATTAAAATCACCTGAGCTTAAAATTACTTTTATTTGAAGACCAAAGCCTAAAATAGTATATGGAAAAGTTCTGAAGTTAAAAGTACACTTTAGGTATAATCTTAATAATAGCATTATATTTATTAATATATCAAAAGTAGAATATATTTATAGAGCATTTTGCAGGCGAATGGATGTAATTATGCATTTTTCTAAAATTTAATCACTATTGGAAAACCACACATATAATTCAGTTTTTGCATTATTTGTGTCTAATTTTTTAAATATATATATATATATATATATATATATATATATATATATATCACAGGTTAGCTGTTATTATCACAGGATTCCCTCTTATAGATTATGCTCCCAGACCATAATAGGTATGTGTTAAAGGAAACAACTAATGTAAATATTAAAATATGAGTATATTTCCTATAAACATATATATAAACAGGGTTCCACTTAGTAAATTAATTAGTTTTGAAATAACCATACAACTGACCACTTATTCTACCCATTTACATAGATAAATTATTGGTTATTAAAAAGTTCAAATCAATAGTTGTCCATGTGTAAGATTTACCACACCCTTCTTCCCCTCATTCTGAGCTACTCATCTTAATGCCTAAAATTCAGTAATTATAATTGAGCTTTATGGGTCATAACAACTAGCCTTTTGCTACCACTCATAAAGACAAACAAAACCCAGAATTTTTACATCGTTTCTCTTTCTAATACTTTGAGGTCTTCACACCAACATTTATGCCACCGGGTTACATGTTTTGAAATTAATCTTCCTCATGGGTAACTTATACCAGTCATCTTAAGTACAGGTGCGAAATTTTGGTGGATTTAGGAAGGGATTTCTACCAAATGAGATCTTAAGCACTGCTTGCAAATGCCAGATATTTTTGTACTTTCCCAGGAATGTCTTTGTTGTGAATTGAAATTCTGCATCCAAAGACAAGATTTCAAATGCAGGGAAAAACAGATAAGAGAGAGGAAGGGCAAATAATTCTCCCTGACAAGCACTCAATTAGCATCTTAATGGGGTGTCTACACTCCTGAGAAGTTGAACTGATGCACAGTCTATCTTATAAGAGCAGGAAGTCTAGAGTTTTCTTTTTTCCTTTTGTAAGAGGCTCTAGGTTCTTTTCCTGCAGTAAGGACTGAATGCACAAGTATTATTAGATAACATCCTGACAGATGAATCCCCTCTGCTGCTCAAAATCCACTGGAATCATTAGAAATAACTGTCAGCCTAAGTAGAGAATTAAGTGAAAGAAACATACTGGGAAGTGTTTGTTGTTACTGTGTTTTATTTTTTTATTGGAGTATAATTGCTTTACAATGTTGTGTTAGTTTCTGCTGTACAGCAAAGTGAATCAGCCACACATATACATATAACCCCTCTTCCTTGGATTTCCTTCTCATTTAGGTCACAACAGAACATTGAGTAGAGTTCCCTGTGCTATACAGTCTGTTCTTGTTAGTTACCTATTTTATACATAGTGGTGTATATATGTCAATCCCAATCTCCCAATCCATCCCACCCCCTTTTTCCCCCCTTGGTATCCATACATTTGTTCTGTGTCTGTGTCTCTATTTCTGCTCTGTAAATAAGTCCATCTATACCATTTTTCTAGATTCCACATATATGCATTAATATACGATATTTGTTTTTCTCTTTCGGACTTACTTCACTCTGTATGACAGTCTCTAGATCCATCCACGTCTCTACAAATGACCCAATTTTGTTCCTTTTTATGGTTGAGTAATATTCCACTGCATATATGTACCACATCTTCTTTATCCATTCCTCTGTTGATGGACATTTAGGTTGCTTCCATGTCCTGGCTATTGTAAATATTGCTGCAATGAACATTGGCATGCATGTATATTTTGGAATTATGGTTTTCTCCAGGTATATGCCCAGGAGTGGGATTGTTGGGTCATATGTTAGCTCAATTTATAGTTTTTTAAGGAACCTCCATACTGTTCTCCGTTACTGTGTTTTAGATCTATTACATTTTCCTTGTCCTTTCACTTGCACAATATCCTAGATGAGTAACAACTTCACTGAGAAAATTGAATCAAAGGAGATTCAACAGTCTTCCACCACTATATCCACCTACCTACTTGTGTAAATGTTCCTCAACTCAAGCTTCTCTCCTGGTTCTATGAAACAACTTTCTGTGCATCTAGCTAGCATCCCAGCCCCTATCTCCCATTCAAGGTCATTGCTCCAGCAATTATCCTTTCTCTTTCTTGCATCTTTTTTTTTCCCCTCTCTAAAGCATAATACCATCAGCATACAGACATATTGTTATTTCTCTCACCCTAAAACAAAGAGCAAAAAGACCCCCAACTGAACCTCTCTTGTTTCCACTCTATCTTCCAGCTCCTGTACCATTTCCTTCATAACCGAAGCAAAACTCCTTGAAAAGATTCTCCATACTCACTGCTTCTCCAAATGTCTTCTTCCTATTCTCTCTTGAACATATTTCATTGAATTTTTTGTCCCCACTGCTACATCAGAACAATTACCAAAATCATAATAAATTATTCCTCTCCCCATCTTAGGTTCTCAGCTGTGGCTCTATAATAAAAGAACAATTAACAAGAGAAAAAGTTTATTAACATGGGCATCATTTCTGTATCTTACGGGAGTACCCAGAAATGAGTAACTCAAAGAGGTGGCTTAGAATTCAGGCTATTCAGACTACAAAGACAATAAAGTTGTAGAGAAATGACAGCACAAAGGAAAGTTACTTTAGGCTTCCAAGGGTGGCAAAATGTGGGAAAGCAAATATATGGGAAACTGATTGTAGATAGAGGCTAGTTAGTAAAGTTTGTCACGTAGAGTCCTCTGGCAGTCTCCAGCATAAAGGTCTCAAGTTGTCTCCAGTGATTAACTTGTATCCTTCCTGGTAGAGGAGGATGGATGCCTTTGAAAATTTATGTGCTGCTTTTAGGCAAATAGGTTGGGGGCAGAGAGCTTTTCTTGTATCTGCTTCTTATTTGCCTTCAGCTCAAAATAATCCTTATGTCAAAGTGGCATATTGTGGGGTGACATTCTGGTTTCCTTCAACCTTCACATTGCTAAGCCCTGTAATCATTTATCAATACTCAACTTTCTTGACCTGTCAGTAATAACTGACCCACTGGATCTCTCCCTTCTCCTTTTAATACTTCCTTCACTTTGCCTCCAGTACATTACATTCACCTGCTTTTGCCTTCAGTCTCTTTGCTGGTTTCTGTTTTTCTCTAGGGCATCTTAATGAGAGATTAGAGCCTCTTTTATCTATCTTCACTCATTCCTCTTGTAATCTTATCCAGTCTCATGGTTTAAAATACCATCTATAAGCTGATGACTTGCAAATTAATAGCTCTACCTTAAACCTCTCCCTGAATTTCAGATCATCTGCCTACTTGACATCTTCATTTGAATGTTCAGTAAGCATCTAGAACTCACCATGTTCACACTTAGTTCCTAGTATTTCCCCAAAACCCTGCTCCTTCTGTAGTTCTCACCATCAAAATTTATAGTAACCCCATACCTTTAGTTGCAAAGGCCAAAAAGCTTGATATTAAGTCCTTTGTCCTTTTCACCCCAAATTTGAGGCAAATTCTGTTGACTCCACCATCAAAATTATCCATAAATCACCAACTTCTCTCTACCACTACCATGGTCTAACCACCCATTTCTCATCTGTATTCCAATAGCCTCCTAACTGTCCTCCTTGCTTCTACCTTTGACCCATCCCACCTTAAGCCCTGTAGTTAATTCTCAAGAAAGTAGCCAGGATTCTGTCAAAACAAGTAAGTCCAATCATGTTATTCCAACACTGGAAAGCCAATAATGGCTTGTCATTTCACTTGGAGTAAATGCCAAAGTCTTTAATATGACTTACAAGACCTCATCTGACTCTCCCTGCCTTTCCTCTGTGGTCCCTTCCAGTTCCTCCCTACTCCACTCTCAGCTGCGCTGGCTTCATCACTGATGTTTTAAGCAACCACCCGTGACAGAGCCTTTGCTCTTGATAGACTTCCTGCCCACAGTGCTCTTTACTGAGACAGCTATATGGTCCACTCCCTTATTTCATTCAGGTCTCTACTTTAGAGTTGCTGCTCCAGAAGACCTTGACTGACCACTCTAAATATTAATATTCCTCTAGCCCATCTGCACTCCCTGTTCTCTCGCTGCTCTATTTTTCTCAGTGTTTACCACTATATGTATTTATCTTGATTGTTGTATGATTTCTCCACTAGAATGTAATTGAGGGGAGGAATTTTTCTATTTCCTATAATGCCTGGCATGTTATAGTCAATAACAATTTTATTATAATCATGACATTTATTATTATATTTTTATATAATATAATAAATGAATGATTTTTGCAACTACTTTATGCACATGGTATAGAGAATTACAGCTTGGCCCATAACCAATGTAATGTCTCTAATCAGATAAGTTTGCCTGCTCACATTCTCTGATACAAAACCCTGGGTCAAGTAGATAAAAATGTTATATTCACATAGCAATATTAAGATACAATGAGGTAAATAGTGGTAATTGATAACGGCTTTTGTTAAATTAAACAAGGAGGCCATTAGACTGAGGTGTGGTTTTACTGCCATGGCGGTCTATATGAGCAAATGCAAATCGAAGCCTGTAAACCCCTTCAGGTCACGGAATCAAAACGCCAACCAATCACAAACAGCCAGCTTGACTTTAAGCTATAGCCAGTCAAATTTCCTTTCTTTGCTTCCACACTTTCTCTGTGTTAGCCCTGCCCTGGGCTCCTATCAGTGGGGTGATCCTAGCCACTTCCAGTTTGGTGCTGCCCGAGTCAAATCGATTTTTGCTCAAATAAACTCAAATTTTTTTAATATACCTTAGTTTATCTCTTAATACCTAGTTACATACAGTTGGAATAAATTGTCACCAAAATCAATCTGAATGCATTTTGGGGAAAATTTTACATTTAAATGTGTGAATGTTATGATCCTGATTCAGTTAGCCTGTGTAGAGTTCCCTGAGGAGCCCCCCTGTAATAAAAGACAGATTAACAAGAGAAAAACAGATTATTAACGTGTATACCTCATGTTTGCATGGGAGATACCCAGGGAAAATGAATACATTCTCTGAAATGGGCCCAGGCCACCACCTTAAATACCATCTGCAGCTAAAGACAAAGGAAAGCTGTATGGGGGGAGAGGTGTTGGGTAGGAGGCCAATTAAGAGAGCTTATCAGGAAAAGCACAGTAAACAAGGGTAGGGTTGTTATGGAGATTTAAGTGGGTGCCTTCTTACTGCTAGGAGTCTCCCCCACCCCCGGCCCCGAGGCTTGCGGGATCTTAGTTCCTTGACTAGGGATTGAACCCCGGCCCTTGGCAGTGAGAGCGCAGAGTCCTAACCACTGGACTGCCAGGGAATACCCTGAAAGGAGTTTCTTGTGATTTAGTCATCTTTCTCTTCTTGGTACAGAGGGAGACAGACTTACAAATGAAGATTTCCCTTATAAATGTAAATTTCCCTTACAAAAAAGATAACTAGTTCTGTTTTCAGAGTTCTCCTGTATCTGTATTTTCTCAAAAAATAATCTCAAAATAATCCTTATGCCAAAGAGGCATCTTTGGGGATGGTACGTTCTGCTTCCCTTCACCTAAGTGACCGAAAGTTGAACATACTGAATACAATTCAATTCTCTTAAAGCCTTGTAATGTAGTTGTTTTATAGGGTGAACTTACCTAATGTTATTGCTTAAGACTTGCTGCATTTAGCCCCTTTGAATCTTGGTGCAGTATTATCCTGCTACCTGCTTATCACCTAACTTTCTGTCTTCTCTCTTCTGCCCATGTTAGAGATGCCAGAGGGAAGCATTTCCCCCTGTCGTTTTACCAGCTTATCCCATTTCCCTCTGGAGATCATCTCTATATCTGCCAAAGCAGACAGTGGCCTATTTAGTTTTTACATTGTACACACTCTTTGTCCTAGTACCATACCTCCTCATGACCCTAGCATTATGTGGTATTGGGGTCTAGTTGAAAGTTCCATTCTTCTTGAACAGGACCAATAAAACAGGCTACATTTTCTTTCTTTGGAGATTAAAATTTTAAGTATTGTTTTATAAATAAAAAGCACTTGATAGCTTAGAGTGTTTGATAATGCATTCCCTCACCGAAAAATAACCAACGAGTACAATTACAATAATTATAATTTTAGTATAGTATTAAATATATAATATATAATATATATTAATATATATAATATATTAATAATATATTAATATATATTATATTAATATATTATATTAATGTATATTAATGTATAATATACATTATAATATAATATATTATAATATTATAATATAATATATTAATATAATATAATATATTATATTAATACATATTAAATATATAATATTTATTGTTAAATTCCTCAGGCTATAATTCAGAGCAGGAAGGTGAAACTGATATTAACATGAACTTAACACACTTTTAGCTTACATCTCAGCAATGGAATATCCATTTTAAGTTTTACAGGCCTCCCTAAAAAAATTTAGTAAAGTGACCTTTACTCAATTCACTTTTTAATATAGAATAAGGGATTTATTTTTCATCTTTATTGAGAACTAACTGACATATAATACTCCATATTTGCTTTACATTTAATCCCTTTCTATAAAGCTGTGTACAGCTTTACAAATCCAGTGTAGAGAGTGCTAAAATATAGGTGAATGTATAATTGTAAAGTGTATGAAATAAAATTTTAAATACAGATACTTTAAAAACAGTTTCAGTAAGTTGGTTATTAAAATTCGATATTATAAATTTTCCTTTATAAACCTAGTGTGTAGAGAAAAACTGTCAAGTTCTTACCCACAATGCTGGCTTTCTTAGTTTAAAAGACAATCTCAAAACTCCAGCATTGTATTAGTTTCTTATTGCTGCTGTAACAAAGTACCAAAATCATACTGACTTGAAACAACACAGATTTATTGTCTTATAGTTCTGTAGGACAAACATCTGACACTATCTCACCAGGCTAAAATCAAGGTGTTTGCAGAGCTGTGCTCCCTTCTGAAGGTTCTACGTGACAATTTATTTCCTTGGCTTTTCTAGCTTCCAGAGGTTACCAGCATTCCTTGGCTCCTGGACCCTTTCTTCCACCTCCAAAGCCAGCCATGCAGGTCCGGTCCTTCTCACATGACATCATTCCCCTTGCTTCCATTCTCAAATCTCTTTCTTTGACTCTCCTCTTCTGCCTTTTTCTTCCACTTTTAAGGACCCTTATATTACATTGGGTTTCCCTGGAAAAATCTAAAGTAATCTCCCTGTTTAAGTGTTGGTGATGAGCAGCCTTCATACTTTCTGCCATGTAATTTAACATACAGGTTCCAGGGATTAATTAGGACTTGGCCATCTTTGGTGAAATGTCATTCTGCCTACTGCAAATTTCATTTTTACCAACAAATAAATTTTAAATTAATGGATATTCAAACACAGGAAATAGAAAAAAAACTAGTGTGAAACTATAAAATAGGTAATATTAAATGCATTTTCCAGGTGAGGCAGTGCAGTATCTGAGAGGTAATGTTGACATTTGCCCAACCATTGAAACCCATTTGAACTCATATCTGTCCCAGTCTGCAGTCTAATCCTTCTATTAATTGTACTACTTGATCGGATTTTTTGCCTATAGAATATGTTCTGGAGATGTATTAACTTCATGGTTACTTAAAACTGTCCTTAGGCATGTATGACTTGTATCAGTGGCAATAAATGCCTTCTCCTTGGTTAATCTCAGTGAGATCAATGGATTTGTTTAAGAAGTTTTTTGTTGGAAAAGAGACTCAATCTTTCAGTGTTTTATCATGGTATACTTATAACATCTTGATTCTGTCACATTTATAATGGGAACTTTGTATGAAAGAATACAAAACGCACTTGACATTTATCTTGCACTGAGTTAGTGTGCTCTCCTGTTTGGCTGCGGTTAACTTTAATCAGCAAGTTAACACAGACATTTTGGAGATCTCACTTGCTGATACATAAGAACACGGTACTTATTTGCATAATGCATCCTGCCACATTCAAGGGAATACAATAGCATAATAGAACACAATTTAGAGAACAGAGAAATCCAAAAGAACAAACCTTGTCAAGAACAAACTTTGTCAGTACTCAGAAGAAATAATATTTTTATATATAGTTCTCAACATTGTTTGTGGTAATTAAAAAATACAGACGTCATTGAAGTATTCTGTAATGGGCCTCTACAGTTCCATAAACAAATGGCATGTCTCATATATATACTGAACTTTTTGTATCTGAAGTCAATTTAATCCCAATGTCCTAGCAAAAAATCTAGCATGCTACTTTGTGCATTGTAGGCCATCTGTAAATATTTGAATATTTGAAAATTAATACCTGAACTCAAAATGAGTCTAAGGAAGCAGGTGTTTATATTAGTAAGACTAATATTTACATAAATTCACATAAAATGAAATCATTGGTACTCTTTGTGAAGTTAAATGTATACATGTGTTACAGAAAATTGAATAACTTTATAGCCTAGTTAAGGGAAAATATCCAATAACTAAATTTATCTGCATTATTCTGAGCACATGCAATTATCAACGGCAAAATGTCTCACATACCACCTAGAATTTATTAGGACTTTCACTGATAGTGACATTGACTTTTAGATTTTTTTAAGGTTGTTTTTAAAAGTTACTATTGCAGCACTGTTAGAGTTAATTTGCATTATATTCATCTGTCAGCACTAAAACACAAAATAACTATAAGCATAAGAAAAAATATAGATGTCCACTGTGAGACTAGATGATAGTTAGGCATCTACTTGAACAAGACATGGAAAAAAATGACAGTTTTCTGACTGGATTTTTTTTTCCACTAAAATAAAAATCCATGAATTACACTATAATATAAAAAGAAATGGAAAGTACTCATTGGTAGAAAAATGGCCACCCATTTCAAACTGGGAGAAAAAGTGTCCTGTTTCATAGAATTTAATTATTTAAAGAGAAGATCTCAGACAAGTTTTTTAGATGCATGGGCTAGGAAAGACTCTTCACTTTGGGTGCCTTTATTGCACTCTTATATTCTTCAAAGTAAAAACAAACAAGAAGTGAACATGAACAAGGCTTTATACTATGTCCTGGATAATATGGTCATTCTACAAGTATGTGTGGGTTACCTACAATATGACTGGTACAAGTATTTATTAAGACTCTACTATTTGCTAAGCTGTATATTATATGCTGAGGATTCAACAAACAGGACCAGTCCCTTATCTCAAGGAGTTTATAGTATACAGATGCCTACTTGGGACAGATACAGAGATAAATATGTGCATTTGCACTTCCTGTCCTTAAGAAATCACCTTGAAAGGGCACCAGAAGCTTTTAAAATGGTTCTCTTTGAAACTAAGTACATATTGTAATATTCCAGATGGAAGCATATGACAAATTCCCTATACATTTCTCCTCTATGTCTCAACCGAAACCTGGCTGACCTCCAAATACCTGACTTCACTGTTGTTCTTTCAAGAAGAGGCTTGTTCATTCTCCCACACCCCAAATTCATAAAGTAATCACAGCATTCTCCTAGTTGTTTTGTTTGTTGTTGTTGTTTATTTTGCCAATTCTAGATCATTATTCTTCTACACGTATGTGAGAAAAACCTCTTGATCCTTTAAAATTTATAGTAACCAAATTTACCACCCTCTAAACTTCCCCCTTTTGTCAATTTTCTGGTGAATCAGTCCTTCTCCATATTCATTGAGGGGTTTGATCCCTGGTTTACATTCTTCCTTCCATTTCATTTTCTGCATTCTTCTGAATGGTTTCCATATGCAAGCAGAGGTCCTATCCAACCCCCTAGTTACCCTATTTATTTGGTCTTCAAACCTAATCACTTTCTTCCTAATCACTTTCTTGGGGTTGAAACCATGCAACTCAGATTGGGACTTGAACCCACGTGCTGGGACTCAAACCCAGCCAAAACCCAGATTGGGACTTGAACCCATGGTCTTTTAACTGAGATCACACACCTCGTCTCAGGACTTAATGAAGCTCAGGTTCTTAATGTCTCGTCACAGAAAGAATTCAGTGAGAGACAAAGTGATAAGTAAGAAGTGGATTTATTTAGAGAGAAACGTACTCCACAGACACAGTGTGGGCCATCTCAGAAGGCGAGAGTGGCACCAGGGTATGGGGTTGTCAGTTTTTATAAGGGTGGGTAATTTCACAGGCTAATGAGTGGGAGGAGTATTCCAACTATTTTGGGGAAGGGGTGGGGATTTCCAGAAATTGGGCCACTGCCCAATTTTTGACCTTTATAGTCGGCCTTGGAACTGTCATGGCACCTGTGGGTGTGTCATTTAGCTTGCCGATGTGTTACAATGAATGTATACTGAGGCTTAAAGGTCTAGTGGAAGTCGACTAGTCTGCCATCTTGGACCTATTTGGTTATAATCAGTTTATGTCGTGTGCTCAAGCTTTTAAAGGTTGTGCCCTGCCCCCTTCCCTCCTGTTTCAGGGTGATGGGAATATTCTAAAATTGT
Organism: Balaenoptera physalus; assembly: GCF_965194825.1. Classification (NCBI taxonomy): domain Eukaryota; kingdom Metazoa; phylum Chordata; class Mammalia; order Artiodactyla; family Balaenopteridae; genus Balaenoptera; species Balaenoptera physalus. The sequence continues at coordinate 124,794,513 of NC_138884.1, forward strand.
ATCATGGGATGGTTGCACAACTTTATAAATTTACTACAAGTCATTGATTGTTTCATACTTGAAATTATTGAATTTTGTGACATGTAAAGTAAACCTCAGTAAAGCTACTAAAAATTAAAAGAAAAAAAAATCAAGTCACTGTCACATCTACTGTGGTTCAATATATACTCCAAGACAGCACACAGGAAGTTACCATCTGAAAGTTCCCCTACCCAGGAGTGTTAATATCCAACAACCCATTTATTCATCTAACCCCTTCCCTCTGGCTTTCTCTAGCTCCTTCTCCCATGTATACATGGTCTTTGACTAAACTGAGACCTTTAGTTTCCCCCTCTTTCCCCTGTGTTGACTTCTTTCTCTATACTTTGGACATTTTGAAGTTCATAACTTCCCATACTTTCTTTTTCTGCAGCCTTCCCAAACACTTCATTCCAAGTATTTCTTCTCCACTGTCCTGAAGATGCCAAAAACCATCAATCTTCCTCTCACCCTATCAGCTCTTGTGTTGCTGAGCTTTATTGTTGGTACTAAAAGTGCATGCTTTCTAGTCTCTGCTGTTCTTTCAATGCAGAAAAAAAAAAAAAAAAAAGCATCCTTAGCTCCTTCTCCCATTTCTTGTCTGTCTTCCAGCTCCCACAAATACAAAGACGGTCTTTACCCCTCTCATCTTACTCCTTGCCTGACCTGGCTTTTTGTTAGCTGGCAACTCTGCTTTATGCTTGGGTGTCAAGTATCTACTCCTTATCATTATCTTATTTTCTCTGTTAGAAGGAATAGCCAATAATCTGGATCCAAAGCATCCCATCTCCAAAGGTGTTTTGCTCCATAAGTTATCTCTTTATGTGTTGGATTCTTTTTTATGGTCTATAAATATGCTCATCTCTTCCACTCAGTGGCGGGTGGAGTGGGGGAATCCCTCCTTGACACCTGTCATTGTAACACAAACTCTTGTTTTGCTCTTGTTTGCTTAATCAAATTTCTTGAAAGCAGAATTTATATAGTCACTTCATTTCCTCACAAATCTCTTTTCACTTTCCAAGAATGTGACCCTGTACCCAAAATATCCTCAAATTTTCTCTGGGGGCTTTGTGCCTCAAATACTTCTCAGCCACTTTTTTCAGTATGATCACTCCATATTAAGGAGCATTTAATACACTGCTTTGTAACTTCCTGATTGTCTGTATCACTTGACAAACACACAGGAACCATGTTTTGTCAAAATTGTAGTTTGTCTGTAGCACAATGCCTATGTCATAGCAGGTGCTTGAATAATATTAGAATGAATGACTAGACTACTACAGAAAATGAACCTAAAGTGTATTATTCCTATGAATTCATAGAAATCTATCACTGAAAGGGTGTTATGATTATTTAATCTAACTTCCCAATTCTCTAAGATACCCTATAAGTCTTACCTCTGTTAACTACTTACTAGTAACCTAATAAAGTCATTTCCCTTAATTTTCTCATAGGGAAAATCAAAAGATTGGAATAGACCATAGTCCCAAGCTGTTTTGAAATGAACTTATTCTAAATATAATTTTCAAGCACACAAACTACATGCCACATGTATAAGTGAATGCTAGTACTTGCCTGGGGCAAGGTAAGGTGTGGTTATTTACTTAGACTCAATTTCTATCTTTGGAGTTACTGAGCAGGTGTCAATGAATGGATGAATGAGTAGAAGCTAGATTTGATGCCAATTCAGGACAGCTCCAGTTTTTCATGTTGTGAGTTGCAGATAGGGAGATAAATTTGTAAACCCTTCCTGGTTCTGTGAGAGAATGAGAATGATAAGGAGAGGAGTCGGATATCCTAAAACAATATTGCAGTAAAATATGTTCCAAAGAAGGTTTAATTTTACACAAATATGCCAAAACATAAAAGTAAAATCGATATATTTTTTAAAATATGCTGCACTGTTTTAGGCTAAATCTGACTTCTTTTTTCCCCCTCTGCATATTGGACACTGTTCCAATTTTACTGCTCAGGCTATCACTTTCCTAAAGCAGTTGAATAAGCCCCAGAGGACAAAGGTATCACCCTGAAGGGCGTGAGCTTTGCGGTAGGGAAGCTGTTGGAATTCTATTCTGTTGACTCAGTGTCTCCTCAGATCAGATGAGTGAGAGAAGCTGAGCCTGTCAGCAGATTTACTCCGACTGTGCACGCTCAAGCCAAATCAAGCAGGTCAATAGTATCTCCAGACTTTCCTATTCACGGACAATATCTCCAACTCGAAGGGTAAAACTGAAGACCCCATCCAGTGATCTGCAGCAAGCCTCTGACTTTTAAGTATGGATTGTTACAGAAGAGTGTGTGTGTGGCCTAAGACAACGATGGGATTGTTAATAGGGTTGATGCTCTGTAAGGGAACACAAAATATCTAACCCCATCATGTAAAAAGAATCATACCCAAATGCACAATGCCTAAAAATACAAGGCTTTAAGTGTTAATAAACCTTATGCCCTGAAAGTTTCTGAAGCTTCTGTGAAAATGAAACTATGTTCAAATGCTATTTCCTGTGAAATATAAATTGATCTGGTAAGTTTCGGAAGAAATTTCAACAGTGAAAAAAGGTGACATAACCTTCCATAAGACTTTCTGTTTAACCTTTAGTTAATCAAATAAGCAAATTGACACTATTTTCCTAGCTTTCAGATTGTATAGGACTTTATTGTACTTTTCAAGTTCAATATTGGGTCTGAGACTCTGTGTGGAAAGGGTCAATAAAATAAAGAATATAAAGTTGATTGTGGCCGCACCTATTAAGATTGTCTCTTATAGGGTCACTTTTTCTTTTTAGACAGAATTCATTTAAATGTTTCAAAAAATAGATTTCTATACTTACTAAAAATTTCTAAAGTGGAAGACACCAGGATTTCCTACCATTAATAAATAGTAACTGTTTAAAAGCCTTAATTCACATGAAAGTACTTCATTTTTCTGCCTTCACTGGAGTAAAATGAATCATCATTTGTTGCACAATAACCTTTACATCTTTAAGAAAAAGTTTCCTATTACCCTTTTTTTCCCCTCAAAAGTCCCAACTTCCATAATGTGTTTTGGGATTTTTTTGAGATATAATTGTTATATAACATTATATTAGTTTCAGGTATATAATATAATGATTTGATATTTGTTTATATTGTGAAATGATCACCACAGTACGTCTAATTAACATCCATTACCACACATAGTTACAAATTATTTTTCTTGTTATGAGAACTTTTAAGATCTACTCTCAACAACTTTTAAACATATAATACAGAATTATTAACTATAGTCATGATGCTATACATTACTAAGATTTTTTATAACTGAAAGTTTGTGCATTTTGACCCCCTTTATATAATGGGTGTTTCTTAATCAACTTCTCTGATTATAAGATAAAAAAGACACAACCAGATGTGAAAGCCTGGCTATTTTCCATTCATATTCACTGTCCCATAATTATTTATTATTACATGTGCTATATTCACTTCTTGGGTTTTTTCTCCCCACTAAATGGAATACTTTGAATTTCACCTGTTGGGTTTCATTTCCAATAGGTTCTTTAGTTTATTAGAGTAATTTTGAGTTCTGAAATGCTAACTACATTATAATACAACAGAATAAGACTCATGCCAAAAAAGTAGTGTCAAAGCACTGTGAAAATTCAAAGAAGGGAAAGTTAATTTCTATCCATGTGGATCAGGGCAAGCTTCACAGAAGAGTGAAATTTCAGCTAGAAGAGACAGAATTTGTTGGGCAACATAGATGTTGGGAGAAAACATTGTAGTAAGAATGCAGGCAAATATACAAAGGTATGAGAATGCTGGGTATTTAGAGGAAAAAGTAAATTTAGTTTGCCATAAACATAAAATGCATAGGTTAAAGAGATTGGAATGGAAGATTATTGATATTTTATTATCAAAAATATAAAAATATATTTCCTCCAGTTCTCATTTACATAAAGTATATAAAATACAATCTCTGGTTAGTTTTCTGAGATAAACACTCAGGAAAATTGTATTTGAAATAAGTTCTGATTATTAATAACAGGACAAACATTTTGACACTACCTCTTTTAGAGTATGAGGAAAATTATGTAGAATTCTTCAGGACAGTTAGGAAAGCAATAAAATATTTAACAATCCACTTGTGTTTGGGTACCTACAACATTCATATAACTTGCATATCTTGCTGATAGTGGTCTATTCAGTTTAGGTATCTAGTTTAAGGATCAGAAGACAATTAACATTTAATAACAAGCTCAAATGGCTTACCTGATATTGCTTCTATGTTACTAGCTGCTTGTTTCAGCTACTTTACATTAATACTGCTAAATCAAAACAAAGGTTACTAAACAAGTAAAAAATAGCACAAAGGTGCTTTAAAAAATCTGTAATATGATTTTTCCTTATGTAATTCTTTTCAAGGTTACAAAAGTGAGCTATTTTTCTTAAAATGTAACTGTTCTGTAATGATGTAAATACCTTTTGGATTAAGTCATTTTTAATAAATGTAAACAGAAACTTCTATTAAGACATACGGAAACCGTCTACCATATAGAGAAACCTATATCCAAAACCTATTTAGTTAATTTTTTGTTCTCATTTTTACATGCTGGGATCCACTTTAAAATTAACTTTGTTAACCTTTTTTGCTTGTTCTAATAATAAGAAACACCTTGATGAATGAAAGACAGTATCAATATGTTTAAAATAACCTAGAACTTCCTTATCTATGTCCCAAATGCCTTTTCTTCCATTTTCCTATGCAAGATTTATTGCCAAAAACAAAAATCGGCTTGCTTTCACTGAATTTTAAATTCCAAAAGGAAGCAAAACACATGCTAACTCGAAAATGAAAATGCCATCATATTAAGGTAGTGAATTTCTTAGACAAAAGATGTATTCAAGTTCTGTTTCAATTTAAAGATGATGGAAAAAGAGCACATGCCAGCCTGTACTGTATGTGAGAGCTTTCCTATTGAACACTATTACTATTGGGTTGATATTATCTTGAAAATCCAAGAAGTAAAAGATACACTTTAGTTGAGTATGTGAATTTTGCATATAACATGAATTAAATATAATTTTTGCTTAACTAAAGAGATCTGGCCATAAGAGTGTTTTAGTTTGGTATATTGCTAACTTTTTTTCCTAGGTAATATAAAAATTTGAGCCAGCAAAAAGAAGCAGCTGCCTTCCTGAATGATTCTTTGTAATGAATGTTCTACTAAAAAGTAAGTGACCAGTTTTTTTAACATCTTTATTGGAGTATAATTGCTTTACAATGGTGTGTTAGTTTCTGCTTTATAACAAAGTGAATCAGTTACACATATGTCCCCATATCTCTTCCCTCTTGCGTCTCCCTCCCTCCCACCCTCCCTATCCCACCCCTCTAAGTGGTCACAAAGCACCAAGCTGATCTCCCTGTGCTATGCGTCTGCTTCCCACTAGCTATCTATTTTACGTTTGGTAGTGTATATATGTCCATGCCACTCTCTCACTTTGTCCCAGCTTCCCCTTCCCCTTCCCCGTATCCTCAAGTCCGTTCTCTAGTAGGTCTGTGTCTTTATTCCCATCTTGCCCCTAGGTTCTTCATGACCATTTTTTTTAGATTCCATATATATGTGTTAGCATTCGATATTTATTTTTCTCTTTCTGACTTACTTCACTCTGTATGACAGACTATAGGTCCATCCACCTCACTACAAATAACTCAATTTCGTTTCTTTTTATGGCTGAGTAATATTCCATTGTATATATGTGCCATATCTTCTTTATCCATTCATCCTTTGATGGACACTTAGGTTGTTTCCATGTCCTGGCTATTGTAAATAGAGCTGCAATGAACATTTTGGTACATGACTCTTTTTGAATTATGGTTTTCTCAGGGTATATGCCCAGTAGTGGGATTGCTGGGTCGTATGGTAGTTCTATTTTTAGTTTTTTAAGGAACCTCCATACTGTTCTCCATAATGGCTGTATCAATTTACATTCCCACCAACAGTGCAAGAGGGTTCCCTTTTCTCCACACCCTCTCCAGCATTTATTGTTTGTAGATTTTTTGATGATGGCCATTCTGACTGGTATGAGATGATATCTCATTGTAGTTTTGCTTTGCATTTCTCTAATGATTAATGATGCTGAGCATTCTTTCATGTGTTTGTTGGCAATCTGTATATATTATTTGGAGAAATGTCTATTTAAGTCTTCTGCCCATTTTTGGATTGGGTTGTTTGTTTTTTTGATATTGAGCTGCATGAGCTGCTTGTAAATTTTGGAGATTAATCCTCTGTGAGTTGCTTCATTTGCAAATATTTTCTCCCATTCTGAGGGTTGTCTTTTCGTCTTGTTTATGGTTTCCTTTGCTGTGCAAAAGCTTTTAAGTTTCATTAGGTCCCATTTGTTTATTTTTGTTTTTATTTCCATTTCTCTAGGAGGTGCGTCAAAAAGAATCTTACTGTGATTTATGTCATAGAGTGTTCTGCCTATGTTTTCCTCTAAGAGTTTGATAGTGTCTGGCCTTACATTTAGAAGTGACCAGTTTTGATGCAACAATCTTAAGCAGAAATGGAATAACACCTGCTTCTTACCTAAATGAGAAAATGAGAATCATTATAAAAGATATGAGCCATTCATTTATTTACTTAAAAATTATTGAACATCTGCTATGTGCCTGGCATTGTTCTTAGCCATAAGCCATGAATTTGAGAACATGATGACTTTGTTACATAATAGAGTAACTACTGTTACATTTTCACTTATAGGATGAAACATTTAAGAAAAGTAGCCTATAAGTAAAAATGGCCAATGATCTATAATCAATTTTCCCTTGAGTAATTACATTTATTAATTTTGTTAATATAGTTACAATCAAACCATCACTTTCAGGTACATGTTTGATAATTTCAAAGTACAAAGAAAGGCTGTTTAATGTCAGAGATACAGTTGTTAAAGTTATTATTAATAAAATTCTGGCAACTGAACAATGCCTAAAATCCGACATTTTAGCACACGGTCTTACTACTCTAAAAACATCAATTATAGCTAATAGATCTAAAAGATAGCTTTTCAAAGTTTCACTTTCCTCAGCATATTCAAGGCATCATTAAAAGCAAAATAGCTGTTTGTCTATACAGATGTATCTCTAATTTGTGACAAACAAGACTAGGAGTCACAGTAGTTATTAAAGCCAAATCAGAAGAACAATTATTGATCACTTAATCAAAAGCAAGGATATTTCTTTATAAAAGGATTAATGATGGCCTTTGAAACAAGTTAAATAGGTCTTACATAAATAAATGGTAATAAAGGTAGATGAATGAGTAAATATAATTTCAGAGATCCAGTTAAGAGATTGGACTATGGGCAGTTTCAGGTTCGTACCCCAGTGCCTCAACTTAATTGCTGTCTGTCCTCGGAAAAACTATTTACCCTTGTGTACCTGAGTTTTATCAATGCTCTGTCATCCTGGATTTAAGAATTCTGAAGGAGAAAATGGCACTTATATACGGGTTGCTGGTTTAGGGCATATATTGAATCCTGTAGGAGCATATCTGAAATTTATAGGGATTATTCCTCCACAGATGTCTAATACAGACCTTTTTCCAATATTTTAATCTTGGTTTTTCCATTTTGCTGTCTCCCAACTGGTACAACTGCTGAACATGAGTAGGCTATTCTACCAAGTGAAGTAGATTAATACTAGGTATTGGGGAATTTAGTAAGTCTACCAAATTCCATGGGTGTGAGCCCATTGCTACACTTCTTCTGTAAAAGATTGGCTTGGTTATCTGATGTTGCTGAAATACCATGGCAAATGGATGAGGCTTTCTGTAAGTCCACAGATGGTATTTCTGGCAGGAGGACTATGGATGGAGATTGCCTATTGACAGCCAGAATCCATGACCATCTCAGTAAAACCATTTCTCTGTCCCTCTGTATTAGAAAAGATCCAGTACAATCAATCATTCACCCGAGGTCTAGTTGGTTCCCCTCGGGTATAGTTTCTGCTGTTTGCAGGCTGAGCACTTAGCCCTGACTACAGCCATATCAATCTTGATGAACAAGTGTCTATGTTCTTGAGCCCATGAATAGCATATATCTCTGCCACCATAAGCACTTCTTCCCCAAACTTTAGGATTCATTAAGCAATACAAGGGTGGTTGGGGAAAAGGGATTAACATTTACAGGACGGTTCATTTTGTCCATTTAATTTGAGATCTTCACACATATGCACTGATCAGAACTCAACTGAAGACTTTTGTGGGTTTCTCAGCAGGTCTTGTGGCATGCTTTCTACATCTATCTACTCTTCTGTCTCCTTCGGGGTGAATTCTAGACCTCTTGCTGCCTCTGCACTTAGACTCCCAGTTTTATCTCTTAAACTCAGACTGCTGGAGTCTTCTGGTTTCCCACTCTGTGGTATGGAAATTCTCTTCAGGCAGTAACCTAGAGTAATCATAAGGCTTACCTCATTTGTTGCCCCATTGTCAGGAATCAGTGTCCTGAAGTTTTTCATGTTCAATGTCTGAAAAGCATTATTATTTCTTTTAGAAGTTTCAGGTGGTATGGTAAATCCAGTCCCTGTTACTCTTTCTTTGGAAGCAGAAATTTCCCACCTTTCCCCCCCCCGACCCCATATTTGCATGTATATCATTGGCCATCCTATTATTTTTAACCCATCTGTCCAGAGTAATTTTTGCATGTGAATAACGGTTATGTCTGGCACTTTCATTCAATCTGAGAATCTCTGCTTTATAATTGTATTTAGACCATTTATATTTAATATAATTATTATTAGATTTAAATCTACGATCTGGCTATTGTCTTATTCTTTGTTCCTTTTTTATCTTTGCTTCACTTTTAGATTTAATATATTTTATAGTTCCATTTTATCATTACAAGTGGCTCCCTTTATCTTTTTTATTTTTTAGTGGTTGCTCAATAGCTGACATTATAACTGTATATTATCTATCTTCATATAATATTACTTCACTTAGAAGTGATAAGAACCTCATAATAGTATATTTTTAATTTTCTCCTATATTGTGGTATCATTGTCATACTTTTTATTTCTACATATGTTATAGAGCGCACAGTAAATTTTTAATATTTGTGTGTATGTATGTGTAGATTCCAGTTTCACTCTGGTAACATTTTCCTATTCCCTAAGTGTTACAGACTGAATTGTGTCCCTCCCTGCTCATTTCATATGTGAAGTTCTAGCCCCCAAAACATCTCAGAATGTGACTGTATTTGTGCACACACAGAGAAAAGGCCATGTTAGAACACAGTGAGAAAGTAGCATCTGCAAGCAAAAGGGAAATGCCTCAGGAGAAAACAAACATACTGATACCTTGATCTAGGACTTCCAGCCTCCAAAACTGAAAAAATGAATTTCTGTTGATTAAGCCACCCAGTCTATGGTATTTTATTATGGCAACCTTAGTAAACTCATATACTAAGGAACTTTCTATAATATGTTGTAGTGCATATGTGCTAGAGGTTAATTCTTACAACTTTTGTTTGTATGAAGAATGTTTTATTTCCACTTCATTTTTGAAATATATTTTTCTGGTTAAAGAATTCTGGGTGAAATTTTTTTATTTTCTTTTTTTCCTTAAATATTTTAAAATTATTTTTCATTTTCTTTTGGCTTGCATGGTTTTTGATTATCTGTGTTTTCTCTGTATGAAATGATGTTTTCCTCTGGCTGCTTTTAAGAATTTCTGTTCAATACTGGTTTTAAGCAATTTGTGATGAGCCTTGGTGGAATTTTCTTTGTGTTAATACTACTTGGGGTGTGTTGAACTTCTTGAACCTATGGGTTTATATTTTGTTTCAAATTTAGAAAATTTTGAGCATTATTTCTTCAACTATTTTTCCCATACATTCCTCCTTTAATACAACTCCAATTATATTTAGATTAGATCACTTGATATTGTCCACATGTCACTGATGCTCTGTTTAATCCCTGAAGTTACATTTTTCTTTCTTGCTTCACTTTGAAATGTTTCTATGCTATATCTTCAACATCATTAATATTTTCTTCTGCATTGTCTAATCTGCTATTAATATCTTCCTACTTTGGATCTTTTTACATCTTCCATTTATCTCCTTATTACAATTCTATTTCCCTTATTTTCTTGAACATATGGTGCATATTTATAAAAGCAGCCTTAATATCCTTATGTTTTAACTGTATTGCCTACGTTTTTGTGGGTTTTCCATTGAGTTTTTTTCTCTGCAAGTTATTAATCATATATTCTTTCTTCTTTTAATACCTGTTACTTTTTTATTGGATGAATTACATTGTATATGGTGTGACTCTGCTGTCAGGTGAAAACTCACAATATCCCCAGTCTATTGTGCTCCAGAAATTAATTGCCTATTGCTTCCTGGTGATTCTTTCTTTGGTCTTGGGTAGTTTCTTCTTGTGAATAGACAAATCAGCACTTATGCATAGACTCAAGGAAACCCTTATGCAAAGCTCCAGAGCTCTCTTTGCAAGACGTGTAAAATGTGCCTCTGGCCTTCAACAAATTTAGAATGTGGTGGGAGAAAGTTAATAGATCTACTTGAATAACTACAATACCGTGTGTGCAGTGTTTTTTTATCAGTGTACAAGCAAATCAATTTATTATGTCCACCTAAAATCAATAATCCCTGGATGATAATAATGATAAACACTAATTTAGTACTTACTCTATGCCAAGAGCTAAGTGTGTCACATTCAACTCTTATCCTTACAAGAACTCTATGATATGTACTAATTTTGCAGAAGAGGAACCTGAGGTCTGTGGGAGGGTAACAACTTGGCCAAGTCACATAGTAAGTGAGAGCCAAGATCTTAAACAGTCTGATTCCAGGGTCAATATGCTTAATTAATCGTTTGCCTTCAAAGATACTTACTCATACTGACCAAATAGAAAATACAACCTAAGAGCCTTACCTTACTAACTAAAGAATTTGAATTTAAATGTTATCTTCAAAAATGGCTTGCAAACTTTATCGTACCATACAGAGTGGTATTGGTATCCATTAAGATTGAGTTCAGTTGACAGTAATAAAACTCTACGCAGAGTGGCTTAAACCAAAAACAGGATGATTTTTTATTATAACAAAGTCTGGAGGACAAAAGACCAGAGTTGATAATGTGGCTTAAGGATGCCAACAGGAACCCAGGCTCTTTGTGTGTCTCTTTTTAATCTTTGTGATATTTACCCTTGTGGTCTGAAGATGACTCTTGTATCTCAAAGCATGCTTCTGTGTATGCAAGGGAAGAACAACAGAGGGAAACAGACAAAAAATGAGGCCAAGAGATCTGGCTCACTTAACGGCTTTCCCTGCAGCTCCACAGTATGGATTCTGCTTGTATCTCTGCTCAGAAATCCATCACAATAGACACTTCTAGCTTCAAGGGAAACAGAGAAGTGTGCCTTTTTCTTTTTCATTTTACTAGGTGCATTGCTTCCCTATTCAAGTAGGGAAGAAGGAAAGAAAATTGGGAGAAGGCAATTAGTAATATCTCTACACAATGATTCTATATTCAGCAACCTTATCCTGTATTCTTAAGTTTTGCCAAGCATTTTTGAGAGTGTGCAGTATCTATACCAGTTGATTGATTTCTTTTTAAAATTGTGATCCAAAGTAATACATTTTACTTTGCAAGAGTTTGTATTTTATCTCCAAAGAATGAGGCCACTGATTTAATTAATTGAGAGGGTGTCACTAAAGAGAAAATTTAGGTCTTAAACACACTTCACCCTGAGTGTACTTGGATAATCCCAT